>NC_139605.1:107018585-107618585 GCF_964270895.1 Podarcis filfolensis | reverse complement strand
GCACTCTGGGAAGACCCAGGAGCTGGGGAACAGTTGTCAGGACCAGAAGGCAAGTCACAGCCAAAGACATCCCAGAAGCAAGGCAGCAGTCAGGACTGAAGGCTAAACCAGGAGGCAAATATGTCAGGACCAAAGACTAGTCAATGATGCAGGAACATGCCAGAATGCAGGAAAACCTTGAACTAGAACAAGAAGTCCTCTTCTTTGTTTCCTGTCCAGGAGAATAGCCATCTGGAGTCAATTTGTTGTTGTTGTTTAGTCGTTTAGTCGTGTCCAACTCTTTGTGACCCCATGGACCAGAGCATGCCAGGCACGCCTGTCCTCCACTGCCTCGCGCAGTTTGGTCAAACTCATGCTGGTAGCTTCGAGAATACTATCCAACCATCTCGTCTTGCCATCTCATTTTTGACCACATCCAACTTACCCAGGTTCATGGTTCTTACATTCCAGGTTCCTATGCAATATTTTTCTTTACAGCATTGGACTTTCCTTTCGCTTCCAGGCATATCCACAACTGAGTGACCTTTCGGTTTTGGCCTAGCCGCTTCATCAGCTCTGAATCTACTTGTACTTGTCCTCCGCTCTTCCTCAGTAGCATGTTAGACGCCTTCCGACCTGAGGGGCTCATCTTCCAGCGTCATAACTTTTATATGCCTGTTGTCTTTGTCCATAAAGCTTTCTTGGCCAGGGATACTGGAGTGGCTTGCCGGTTCCTGCTCCAGGTGGATCACGTTTGGTCAAAACTCTCCACTATGACCTGTCCATCTTGGGTGCCCAGCTCGGCATAGTTCATAGCTTCTCTGAGTTATTCAAGCCGCTTTGCCATGGCAAGGCAGTGATCCATGAAGGGGTCTGGAGTCAATAGAGTTGCAAATGGAACAGGAAGTCCTTTTATATGCCTTCCTGCCCAGGAGGAACCAGTGGACAGCCTGGGTTGGTGGATTCATTCTCCAAGCCACTTGGTTCCCTCTTTGCCTTTTATGTGGCAGAGGGGAGATGGTCCTCCATCAGAAATGCAAAATCAAGGTAGCCAAATTTCCCATGTCTCCTGCACCCTGTTTCCTGTCTTGACTCCCATGAGTCACATCCTAAAGAAACAAGCAAGCAAGCAAGCAAGCAAACAAACACACAAACAAACAAGTAAGTGTCAGTTTAATCACAACTGGGTTTAGCGGATTTTATGAAAGGCAGTTTTGACATTTTCCACACTGTAATGTTTAATTAAAACATTCTTCAAAACAAATAAAGAATTGGGCTGACATTTCCCATGCAAGCCTACCTGAGCTCCAAGAACGAATCGGGAAGGTAGACTTTATGAAGCAGTCGTGTTAGGCGTGGATGAAGTGTTAGACTGTGTTATGACTGAAGGACACCTGTGGGAATAAGTCATAGCCAGGCTTGACTAAATAAATCAATATTTGAAGTGGGGGCAGAGGGAGGGGGAGGGAACGTGGACGGCCTGATGTAAATTTTTAGAAGTGACAGGTATTGCTAAAACATTTTGAAAAGGATTTCATTTAATCTTCTACAGCCTGACAGTCTGCCCAATTGACACTATTAAATTAATATGCAAAAATCATGCCAGGAGCAAAGAGAAGTAATTCTAAAAGCTGACCACTCAAAGGAAAAGAAAGCAGACACTCTAAGGCAGGGGAATAAAGGCTACTTTTTGCAAGTCCCAGGCAGGGTCTTGGGGACCAGGAGATACCAGTTCCATAATGAACTCTTATTACATCACTTAGCAGTAAAAAGCTCACAGCTTTGCAGCACATAGGCTCAGGTATTGCATCACACACAAATACTGCATACACAATCCTTAAAAAAAGACCTTTGCATTTATTTAAGCAAGGACATACACTTTAATAACATACAATAAAAAAGAAAAACAATACAACTGGTTAAAAATGAAAATGAAACATGCACATGCACATGCACATGAAGTATAAATTTAGGCCACTTCATTCATTTTTCCTAGGAAAAATAATAACTGGCACTTGCAGACCAGCGTTCCCTAGTTGTCATTGTTTATACTACATTTTTTAAGATTTGCCTTGAGAAAGTCTATTGGCCTCAAGGTCTTATGATATTCTCACTTAAAGCTGAAAAGTTACTAAGAATTCCACTTGGTAGCATATTTCATAGGAGGCTTTGGAACACTGTTATCTTGGGTATAAAAATGTATATATTTACCACAAAAGGGACGCGGGTGGCGCTGTGGGTTAAACCACAGAGCCTAGGACTTGCTGATCAGAAGGTCGGCGGTTTGAATCCCCATGACGCGATGAGCTCCTGTTGCTTGGTCCCTGCTCCTGCCAACCTAGCAGTTTGAAAGCACATCAAAGTGCAAGTAGAAAAATAGGTACCGCTCCGGCGGGAAGGTAAACGGCGTTTCTGTGTGCTGCTCTGTTTCACCAGAAGGGCTTAGTCATGCTGGCCACATGACCCGGAAGCTGTACGCCGGCTCCCTTGGCCAATAAAGCGAGATGAGCGTCGCAACCCCAGAGTCGGTCACGACTGGACCACGACTGGACCTAATGGTCAGGGGTCCCTTTACCCTTTACCTTTACCACAAAGTTGAAAATGAATCTTTTTGTTTGTTTGTCCACCAGTATACCTTAAATTTTGACTATAGCATGGATCCTGCATGCAAAAACCAGAAGGGAGATGCAACATGAAAGTGTGGAACTTCTGCTCCTTATGATGTGAAATCATGCTTGACAGGCCAAGAGAAGCAATATGAATTTTTGTGTGTGTGACAGAGAGGGAGCACATTCTCATCTAGTTGGCCATCCCTAACCTAGAGAATACACCATAAAGAGCTGGACCATAAAGAAGGCTGATCACTGAAGAATTGATGCTTTTGAATTATGGTGCTGGAGGAGACTCTTGAGAGTCCCATGGATTGCAAGAAGATCAAGACTATCCATTCTGAAGGAAATCAGCCCTGAGTGCTCACTGGAAGGACAGATCCTGAAGCTGAGGCTGCAATACTTTGGCCACCTCATGAGAAGAGAAGACTCCCTGGAAAAGACCCTGATGTTGGGAAAGATTGAGGGCCCAAGGAGAAGGGGAAGACAGAGGACGAGATGGTTGGACAGTATTCTCAAAGCTACCAACATGAGTTTGACCAAACTGCGCGAGGCAGTGGAAGACAGGAGTGCCCGCTTTGGTCCATGGGGTCATGAAGAGTCGGACATGACTAAACAGCAAATCTAGAGAAAATAGTTCTTCCAAAAAGGAAGGACCCAGTTTTACTGCAGCAGAAATCTGGGTTTTGTAACTCAGGAGAAATGCTGTTGCACTCGGGTCTTGTGGGATTCTGGTTGGTCACTGTGAGACTGGGATGCTGGACTAGATGGACCACTGACCGGATCCAGCAAGCTTTACTTTTGGGGACACGGGTGGCACTGTAGTTTAAAACAATGAGCCTCTTGGGCTTGCCTATCAAAAGGTCAGCAGTTCGAATCCCCACGACGGGGTGAGCTCCCATTGCTCTGTCCCAGCTCCTCCCAACCTAGCAGTTCGAAAGCACGCCAGTGCAAGTAGATAAATAGATACCACTACAGCGAGAAGGTAAACAGCATTTCCATGCACTCTGGTTTCCATCACAGTGTCCTGTTGTGCCAGAAGCACTTTAGTCATGCTGGCCACATAACCCAGAAAGCTGTCTGCAGACAAATGCCGACTCCCTCAGCCTGAAACCGTAGTCGCCTTTGACTGGACTTAACTGTCCAGGGGTCCTTTAGCTTTTTAGCTTTTAGTGTTGAAATGTGGGAATGGCAAATTGGGGAGGGGTCATGGAATAGACCAGTGGTTCCCAAACTTGAGTCTTTAGCTGTTTTTGAACTACAACTCCCATCATCCGTAGCTAGCAGGACCAGTGACCCAAGTTTGGGAAACCTTGGAATGGACTGTGCTGGAAGAACAGACTGTTCCAAAGTGGAGCATGCAGTTGTGTAGTATTTTGTTTCAATTCCAACTTTTAGTCACATTGCTGCTGCTGTTGATGACAACGATCAGTAAAGTCCCATTGACCAACACTATGATATGAGAAGCTGTAACAGCTCTGAAGCAGGCATCACTTACAGTATTTCCCCCCTCGTTCCTCCTTCTCTTGTCCCCATTTACTCTTTGCTTTCATAAAGAGCCTGTCACTTTCAGTCGTTTGTCAACAGCTATGGCGTCTGACAATGGCACTATATAGGTAACAATGTTATGAGCTGCCACCAGTTATCTTCTGTTACCATAGGGAGTTTTCTGTCTCATTCAGCTTGTTCTAAAATAGCTTGCTGGGCTGGATCACCCTTTGGAGCATCATCTGTTTTAGATTTATTACTGAAAGGAACTTCTCATTTTCCGTAGATCCTTTGTAGCTCACAGAAGGGGATGCTAGAAATTCCGTGCATATTTTTTTAATATTATGAAAAAAAATCCACACTTTAAAACTGTCCTTCTGTCTACTTCACAAGGTTTAAAAATTGCCACACTGCAGTCAATCACATTGAAAGGCAGCCTGGCTCTGTGGTGGATCAGTTGTCATAGAAACAGGTAAGGAAACCATATATGGTTAGGAAAGTCTCCTTTCCATTCTTGTTAAAAGCAAAAACTTCTCCTTTCTGAGAGCTCCTTCAGAACCAAGGGGGTATTTCTGGACCCACAGCTCTCAGGACAACACATTTTAAAGATGAGTGTGGTCGTGTAAAGGTAAAAGGACCCCTGTCTGTTAGGTCCAGTCGTGGATGACTCTGGGGTTGCTGCGTTCATCTCGCTTTATTGGCCGAGGGAGCCGGTGTACAGCTTCTGGGTTATGTGGCCAGCATGACTAAGCCTCTTTTGGCAAACCAGAGCAGTGTACGGAAACTCCATTTACCTTCCCGTCGGAGCAGTACCTATTTGTTTACTTGCACTTTGACATGCTTTCGAACTACTAGGTTGGCAGGAGCAAGGACCAAGCAATGGGAGCTCACTCCGTTGTGGGGATTTGAACCGTCAACGTTCTGATCGGCATCAAATGGGGAGGAAAGAGACAGATTTGCATAAATTGTGCATACATGCTAATTTGTTTTCATAGACACAAATCTAGAAATGATTATATATATATATATATATATATATATATATATATATATATATATATATGAGAGAATGATTTTCAGGTTTATACATTTCAATAATTTTACAGTCATTGTAACATTTCAAATCTTGACTTCCTTCCTCCTCTTTCTGCGGTTCCTGAAATTTATTTTTAATATTTTCTGCATATCCAAATTAACATAATTTGTTCATTTATTCATCTACTTTAAATATATACTCATATGAAGCTGCAAGTTATTACAATAATCCTGCCAATGTTCTTATCTGTTTATTCAATAAACCATTTCCATTCTTTTATAAAAAGTTGGTCATCTTGATTTCTTACTTTTCTGAGAAGTTTTGCCATTTCTGCATTTCCCGTATGTTTTCCTATCCATTCTTCTTTTGCTGGGACTTCTGCTTCTTTCCATTTTGGGGCAAGTAACATTCTTGCCGCTATAGTCACATACATGAATAAATTTCTGTACAGTTTGGGTAGTTCTGTCCCTATAATTCCCAAAAGTAAAGCTTTTGGTTTCTTTCTTTTTACAAACATTATTTTAAACATATTTTCCCATTCATTATATATCATTCCCTAGCAAGCTTTAACCTTACTAGAGGACAACATGATTCCTATAATTTCGACAGAAGTACAATATAGCTCATCATAGTGGAGAAGAGGATGACAAGGGTGTGTCTTCTCCACTTGCAGTCCAGGCGCTACTAAGTGTTGATGGCAACTTCAAACTTGTCCCCTTCTTGGAGCCAGCGTGGTGTAGTGGTTAAGAGTGGTGGACTCGTAATCTGGCGAACCGGGTTCGCTTCCCCGCTCCTCCACATGCAGCTGCTGGGTGACCTTGGGCCAGTCACACTTCTCTGAAGTCTCTCAGCCTCACTCACCTCACAGCATGTTTGTCGTGGGGGAGGAAGGGAAAGGAGATTGTTAGCTGCTTTGAGACTCCTTTGGGTAGTGATAAAGCGGGATATCAAATCCAAACTCCTCTTCTTCTTTGGGATCACCATCTTTGAACTGAACGTGGGCTGGCCAGCCTGTCAAATAGAGGACTGTCAAGTAGGAGGGCATGGGCAGCCTAGTGGTAGCTGTTCTCTCACATCTGTTTCAAGTTTTCCAAGAAACATTGATGTGGCATATGGAGCTGGTTGGTAATAGCAAGTGATGTTGGTGGCATTCGGGATGAGGTGTGGCTCTACCAGCATTCTGAGTGCCAGAAGGGAGATGAAATTCCGTATCTGCCTTTGCTCATGTCCCATGAGGCTCAAAGTGCTCTCCTTCACTACTTCATGCAAGATCCTTAGGTAGTCATATTTGCTTCTGTCCTCTTCAGGAAAGTGGTTCAGGAGGTATGTCTCCAACTCTATGAAGAACCTAGAACACATGTAATGTTCTAGGTTTTTTTTTAAAAAAAATCTCCTCTTTGTCCATGGGCTTGAAGTCCCTCCCAAGCAGATTGCTGTACTTCAGGAGGCCTGTGACCATAATAAATCATTCATTCATTCATTCATTGATGTAGAAGCATGCACTTTTTAAAGGAAGATTGTTAAGCAAGTGCAAGATGTGTGACAATGTGTCCCCCCTACCCTTCAGACCTCCCTTCACTGTGTTGAGTTAGGCTATCAAAGTCACAGGTGGGAGCCATTTGTCTCTCTAGATCAGGGGTCAGCAACCTTTTTCAGCCGTGGGCCGGTCCACCGTCCCTCAGACCATGTGGTGGGCCAGACTATATTTTGAGGGGGGAAATTGAATGAATTCCTATGCCCCACAAATAACCCAGAGATGCATTTTAAATAAAAGGACACATTCTACTCATGTAAAAACATGCTGATTCCTGGACTGTCTGTGGGCCGGATTGAGAAGAAGATTGAGCCCCATCTGGCCCATGGGCCTTAGGTTGCCTACCCGCTCTAGATGTTCTTGGACTCCAACTCCCATCAGCCTCAATCAACATGTGCAGCTGTCACAGACAATGGGAATTGTAGTTCGACAACATCTGGAAGGCCACAAGTTCCCCACCCTTATTCTTCAGTGTTTGTGTCCAATTCCTGTAGAATGTCATTCGAACAGCCCAAAGGCTGAATTTCTGTTGGAACTTCTGTGTCTTGCACCAGTTGAGCAGAGAATCTTTAGATGGGCTTCACTGTATGTGATAGGAATACGGATGTCTAATTACAGCTGTAATTAAGCTGTCATTAGCTGCTATTTGGTAGACCCTCCGGCAAACTTCATTTAAAGCTTGAATTACTAGGACAGCTCAAACTAGACATCAAGTGTAATTTTTATCATAAAAATTAAATGAAACAACAAGCCAAAGGCATGACAGATGTTGCCCATGCATAATAGTGCGTGAGGTGTTGATAATGGCTGAACAAAGCTATATTTGTAGCCCTTTGTCCTTGAAAGTTACATTATTGTTATTATTGCTCATTTTGTTTACTCGTTTCTCCTCCGCTTTTGCCCTGGCTGCTCTTTTCGCTATTGCCCAAAAGGCTGACTGAAAGACTCAAAGGAAATCTCAAGAAACAAACTCATCAAAAATAAAGAAAGAATAAAGATTTGGCGGTGTTTAATCATTGACATGTTACTAATGCAAGTGATCTTTAGCCCTATTCAGTAATTTTTCGTTCCTTATGAGCAACGTTACCTTGGAAAAGTGCTAGTTCCCCTTTGCTAAGACACCCCCTGCCAACTCTGCCTCCATATTGTCCACTTGTTGAGAGAAGGTGTGAAGAGGAGAAGCCTGCTGAATGCTTGTAGGCCAGGGGTTGCCCATGTTCCTTGGTCCAGGGGGCACATTTAGAATTTTGAGGAAGTGTCATGGGCACCAGTCACAAAATGGATGCTATGGGCACTTGACAAAACACAAAATGGACCATAGGCAGTTCTGGCACATGGGTGCCATATTTGGGTCCCGTTGTGTAGGCTGCACCCATGAGCTTGTACAAGGTGGAAGCTCATGGGGGCTGCCTATGCATATTCAGGAGGCTTCCTCACTTCAGACTTTGCCACACCCCAGTAATGCCTGAATAGGCCATCAGTTCCTTTAATGGGCTCCATCCTTTCGCTCTTGTTGCCACTTATGCCTCAGACACATTCACACAACACATATATTTGTTGTTGTTGCTGTTTAGTCGTTTAGTTGTGTTCGAATCTTCATGACCCCATGGACCAGAGCACACCAGGTACTCCTGTCTTCCACTGCCTCCCGCAGTTTGGTCAAACTCATGCTGGTAGCTTTGAGAACACTATCCAACCATCTCATCCTCTGTCGTCCCCTTCTCCTTGTGCCCTCCATCTTTCCCAACATCAGAATCTTTTCCAGGGAGTCTTCTCTTCTCATGAGGTGGCCAATGTATTGGAGCCTTAGCTTCATGATTTGTCCTTCCAGTGAGCACTCAGGGCTGATTTCCTTAAGAATGGAGAGGTTTGATCTTCTTGCAGCCCATGGGACTCTCAAGAGTCTCCTCCAGCACCATAATTCAAAAGCATCAATTCTTTGGCGATCAGCCTTCTTTATGGTCCAGCTCTCACTTCCATACATCACTACTGGGAAAACCATAGCTTTAACTATATGGACCTTTGTTGGCAAGGTGATGTCTCTGCTTTTTAAAATGCTGTCTAGGTTTGTCATTGCTTTTCTCCCAAGAAGCAGGCGTCTTTTAATTTTGTGACTGCTGTCACCATGTGCAGTGATCATGGAGCCCAAGAAAGTAAAACCTCTCACTGCCTCCATTTCTTCCCCTTCTATTTGCCAGGAGGTCATGGGGCCAGTAGCCATGATCTTCATTTTTTTGATGTTGAGCTTCAGACCATATTTTGCGCTCTCCTTCTCACATCGCTTCACAAGACCACAACTCCTTTCACACAACTCCCGAGTCTTTACCCTGAACTAAAACCAAACATTTGTGCATATTATTTTCCTTTAACAATGCCTCACCTTTTCTATTTTCTGTTGGTTGCCTCCTCTTCAGTTGAAATTTAGGGCGTAAGCTGCTTCCAGGCAGGATTTTATATTACACTATTGTCATTCTACCTTTTTATAGCAGCTTGATCAAATTGTGCTATACATAAATAGCGAAAATTTTGTGAAAGGATAGGGGGTTGGCTTGGATGATGCCCATGCATACTAGCTAAGCCTGTGATTTCACATCTGCAAGATTGTAGTCCGTGGTAGACAGTGTCTCATGAACGGGTCAAACCAGTTTCTTTAGTTATGCACCCTTCATTTATATGTCAGAGGAAGGTGATGGAGAACGGATGTGTTGCCATAGAGACAACTGACTAGTGATGCTCTTTCAGGAGGGGTAGGCCTTCCCCACTCCCTTTCCTGGCTAGAGGCCATGTCAATCTGCAGGTAGGAGAACAATAGGAAGAGCTAGTTTTTGTTTTGAGTCTGAGCTGCAGTTGGAAGCTGGAAGACACAGAGGCCTGACTTCCTCTGTGTTCTGAATCCAAAATGATGGCTTTGAGTTCTCTGCCTCCAACAAACAAAACCTAGTGTTGAAACAAGATCTATTGGAATGATAATGGTATGAAACCTTCCATTCTGTGCTCAGGTTGTTTATACTGTATGTGTTAATAAAACCATATAACCTACAGACACCACAGTTTCATTCCAAGGAAACCAAACTCTGGGCGAGTCCTGGAATCCCTGGATTCTCCTGCTGCTCGGAAATCAGAACGAATGCAACACTATGCTTATTTATTTCTTAAAACACACCCACACTAATTTTCAGAGAAGCTTGAGTCATCTTACAACACAAAACACAAAACAAGGATGAAACGATATATAGAATTGCATTCTTAGTCACACTGAGCAACTCTTTTGCACAGAACACATCAATTGATTCAGCCCATGGGACAATTAGCACAAGGACTGAAGTTTGCGAGGATTTAAGATTGTACAATAGAATTGCCCCCTTTTTTCTCCTCCTGTGGCACGTCGGGGAATGCGTTGGGAGGAATTCTTCCCAACAGTAACAAATAGAATTTCAGTTGAAGGCCCACCCGAGGCGCTGGTCATCCAACTGGGCGAGAACGACCTGGCTTACAGAAAAGGGGTGGACTTAATGTGGAATATTCTCAATGACCTGGAGGAGTTGCGGGCCTCCTACCCAAATTTAGCATTCATATGGTCATCATTGCTCGAGAGGCGCTGTTGGCGGGAAGCCGCAAATCCGGTGGCTGTGAACAAAGCCAGGAGGATCCTGGAACACTCGGTGGTGCGAAGAGTCGCCGCGATGGGCGAGTGGGTCATTGAACACCCAGGCATCCGGTTTAGCAATGAAGCACTCTACCGTGGGGATGGCGTGCATCTATCCGATGCCGGTAACGATATCTGGCTGGCTGACATTTTTCAAGGGATCAGGGATTGGTTACAGGTCTGAGGGTATTGGCGGTGAGCCTGGCTCGTGTGGCGGTTAGGCATTGGCAGGGGAATTATTATTATGCAAATGAGTTGGGGGGGAGGAACGCCATCACCTCCCCCGAATGTTGAAGGGTAGTTCGTTAAAGGACTCCGGGGGGCGTCGCCTCGTCCGAAACCTACGGGGGCTAGGGCCTAAAGCGCGCTCCCGAGCGATAACCCCTCGGGGAGCGCCTAGGGATGTGCATCTCGGGGGCTCCCCCTGTTGGTGCTTAACCCTTCACAGTTTATACCGATAGTCTGATAGGGCCAATGCCTAAAGCCAATACCGCTCTTTCCTGTAATCAATAAAGTTGTGGCCATTTTTCGCCCATTAACCTTAATTCTGGTGTTCGTTGTCTTTATTTACTCTATCTGTGGGAAGGGGTGGGTATTGCCACGCAACACATCAATTGATTCAGCCCATGGGACAATTAGCACAAGGACTGAAGCTTGCGAGGATTAAAGATTGTACAATAGAATTGCCCCCTTTTTTCTCCTCCTGTGCACCCCCTAAATCTGTGCTTTCTCCTGACCCTCTGCAGCAGATTTTATGAGGGTGTGTTGTTGTTTCTTTTGGGGGGGGGCACAGGGAAGGGGAAAAGCTCCATTGCACAAATTTAAATCCTTGTGCTGATAGAATGTAAAGGAGTTGTCAACAAGTCAGGTCACCCACCGGGCAGGCACACACATGGCTGGCACAGAATGCAACCAGCTCTTTATTAACAGAAAACAACATCACAGCAGAGTCCTCTGGTTCACCTTAATCCAGCTAAGACATTGCTGAAACTGACCACTAGCTCCACCATTCCCCCTCTAACCATTCACTCTGGATCCCTCCCGAGCAGATGAAGGTTGCATCGAGGGGATGGGCTCCTCTGGGCCTGTCTGGCCCATTGCTCAGCAACATGCAGGGACTCTCCTCAATCAGGTTGTCAAAGGGGAAGGCGAGCCAGCAGGACTGGGACTGTCCTGCTGCGGTGTAGCAGAGCCAACCTCTAAATATCTGAGCCTGCACTCATACTGTGACTCTCAGCCTCTAACCCCGTCTTGGAAAGCCCTCCTCCTTCAGTCCCTTCTTGATTGCTCAACAGCCCCTGCTTCTGGCACCTCCCAGATCATCCCTTCTGCAGACTGCACTTAGATCCCACCACCAGGATCCGGGATCTAAGTTGTCATCTTCTGTGCCCTTCCTGGGTGTGAAGCTCTTGGGCAGGTGGTTTCCACCACTCTTCCTCATCCAGCCAGTCCCTGACATGGAATGTGTTAGGACAATAAGCATGTCCTACACAGTGCTTGGTTTTGCATGGCAAGGCCCTGAGCCCTCCATCATTTCTTGGATAATAAAACACAGAGACACCAATATTTTGGGTGAATGGGATAATTATGTCAGGATACGCTGCGGGGCCCACACAGCCCCTGGGATGAGATAAACCTCTCTGGGAGTTTTCCTGGTGTTGCACAGCTGCGGGACATTCAGAAATTACCAGTCCCAGCATGCTCCAGTGACATGGAGCAGATACCTACATGCACACTCATTTAGCAGAGGTTTAGCAGAAACGAAGTGGAAAATTGTGGGCTCACTCTAAGCTTTTGTCCAGCAATATTTACAGGACAAACGATCATGGCGTTCTCTCACTTCCGCTCCGAGAGAGAACCGAAAGTAAAAAGTACAAAAACACAGAAAGCAGAAGAGATAAGGCTAACTTCTGTTCTCAGGCTTTTCCAAGCCTAGAAAATAAACACAGGCATGTGATGTAACAATCACACACCCAGCAACGGAGGACTGGTATACTAACAAATCCAGGCCACAACTTTATTGGTTACAGATGTGAGTGGTATTGGCATAGGCATTGGAACTGAGCCAACTATATCTGACTCCTGCCCACCATGCAGGTAGTCTCATAAGGGTCAACCACCAGTAAGGGGAGCCCTGTTGATGTACATCAACTGCGAGCTCCCCCAGGGTTCCCAGTGGGGTCGTGGCATGGCCCTAGTCCATACCCGGGCTTCGGACAGGATCCTCACTGCCGGGTCCCTCTAATGGAATATGCTTAAAGAGGAGGAGCAGGTGAAGGTGAAGGTGAAGACCACACCTCCCCTCCAATCAACCAGGTTTTACCAATGCCTAACCGAAATCAGCCCTGAATGCTCACTGGAAGGACAGATTGTGAAGCTGAGGCTCCAATACTTTGGCCACCTCATGAGAAGAGAAGACTCCCTGGAAAAGACCCTGATGTTGGGAAAGATTGAGGACACAAGGAGAAGGGGACGACAGAGGACGAGATGGTTGGATGGTTCTCGAAGCTACCAGCATGAGTTTGACCAAACTGCGGGAGGCAGTGGAAGACAGGAGTGCCTGGTGTGCTCTGGTCCATGGGGTCACGAAGAGTCGGACATGACTAAACGACTAAACAACAACCACCACTCAAGCCAAACGTCTCGCCGCCAACACCCTCAAACCTGTAACCAACACCTAATGCTCTCAATGACATTGGCCCCCTGGCCGCATGGTGGTTTAAATAGGGCAAGCCATGCCCACGGTCGACCGGATAGGTTGGCTTGGGGGCATGATGCGGTCAGGACTCCCAGTGACGCAGGCGGCTTTGCCACGCCCCCCGCTGTTTGCGGGGAGTGCACGAAGGCTGCCTGAAACCCTGCCCCCTTGGGAAGGGGAGCAGCTTTAGCAGACCACTTGTTTACGGACATAGTATTGTACAGAGTGTGATCAACATGCCACCTGGGTTGGAATCTGCTTTTGACTGACGGCAAAAGGGAAGAAGGGAGGGGAAGAAATGTGAGAAGAGAATTTGGGAAGATATTAGCTATTAAATTTCATGTGCAGTTTAACACAGCACACAGCATTGCTTGCAGGGGAAGTCTTTTTGACCCCTTTTGTCCTTTGACCATTCCGCATTGCCGAAAAAGCCCACAACTCCTCAGAGGGATGAGTGACAATAGTAGCAAAGGCCTGCGTTCATTCATAATATAATCCCATAACCCTAAATAGAACTCTCCTAAAGCTGTCACGAAGAAGAAAGAGGGAGGCGAGAAGACAACATAGAAGGGAACAGCAGACTTTAGGGCTAGCATAATTTATCATATCAGATAGCTCGCAACTATCATTTCAAAGAGGCCTCTTGCATTCCTGCACATCTTTTTTCATCTTTACGTACTTGGAGATTCTCGCTAAGAGAACTTGCATATTTATGAGCCACTTGGATTTAAAATATTGCATTGCTTTCAAAGATAACTGCACTGTGGTATTTTCTTTCAAGCGAGTTCTGTCAGAAGCCTGCTATTGCGGGTTGCGTGTGTATGTGTGTGTAAACTAAAATGATTCTGCTCTAAATTTAATACACGGCCTATCATTTGCTACTGCTGCCTGCATTCAAAAGATGAATAATATTTAAGGGACACTTTCACGCATGTCCTTAAATTGCACCCATAAACCGATTTACAGGAAATATAGGGTGGGATTTTGTTTGTGCGTGGAACTAGATCTGTTCATTCAACAGCACTCCCCCCCTCTGCCCCCAGGGCTGTTAAATCCACTATGAATGGTTGGGGGAACCCATAAACCAGGTTTATAGAGGGGGGGAGGAGGGGGGACCTTGTTGTGTGAGTGAAACAACAACAACAACTTTATTATTTTTACCCTGCCCATCTGACTGGGTTGCCCCAGTCACTCTGGGCAGCTTCCAACATACAGTGGTACCTCAGGTTAAGAACTTAATTCGTTCTGGAGGTCCGTTCTTAACCTGAAACTGTTCTTAATCTGAGGTACCACTTTAGCTAATGGGGCTTCCCGCTGCCGCCGCGCCGCCGCACGATTTCTGTTCTCGTCCTGAAGCAAAGTTCTTAACCCGAGGTACTACTTCCAAGTTAGCGGAGTCTGTAACCTGAAGTGTCTGTAACCTGAAACGTCTGTAACCTGAGGTACCACTTCTATTTGAAAACATAATAAAACATTATACATTAAAAATTCTCCCTATATAGGATTGGCTTCAGATGTCTTCTAAAGGTTATATAGTTACTCATCTCCTTGACATCTGATGGGAGGGCGTTCCACAGGGTGGGCACCACTACTGAGGAGACCCTTTGTCTGGTTCTCCATAGCGTCACTTCTCACAATGAGGGAACTTCCAGAAGGCCCTCAGAGCTGGGTCTCACTGTCCATGCACTCACTGCATGCACACATATGTACATACCAAACACATGTTCACCAACATATGTATTATTTATATACACTAGCCAGCAAATTGGGATTGTTTGCACCTCCCTTACTTTTGTACATTTGGGTGCAAAAAATGGGTTTGTCACAACTTAAACATCTCTAAAATGCACACCGAGGGGCAGAAATAAGGGGAAAGTAAATGTATCTCTCTATCCACATGGAAAGATGGCATATGATAGGTGTACATAGCCCACCAGTCCCATGTTGTAGACAGCTCAATCTTTGAGAAGCTCTTGTTTTTACAGATGGGAATGGGGGGGGGGAACCCAGGAGCTTTATGGAACCCCTGGTGGGCTGCCATACATGTCTAGTGGGTCCCTGTAACAGGTAAGAAACCTATGGACAGAATGAATAAAATGGTAAATTATTTTAAGGATTGATTGGATAGATTTAGATCCCACCCTCCAAAATGGAACACTGAGTAGCCTACAACAACAATAAAAAATGCCACAATCCTAATAAAATCATATTAAAAATGCCATAATCCTAATAAAACCATATTTAAAGCCAGCAAATGGAATGAAATACAATGAACAGACACGATAGAACTATCTGTAGAGGAGCTCTGCTTAATATGCGACTTCATTCTGTACCATGTATATGCTGTCCACTTGCTTGAAAAATCAAAAGTTTTGTTCTAGAGTAATTAATTATGGTTACTATATGTCCAGAATTTCCCTGACATGTTCAGGATTTAAGCAGTGGAAATAGCGTCCGGGGGATATTTCGGAAAATCTGCAAAATGTCTGTGATTCTGCCAACAGAACCAGGAAGTGCCTTTTGCGGGGCAATTTCCAAAAAAAATCAACAACTTTTGTTTGTGTTTGGAATTTTACTCCTAGAAATATGGCAAACCTAAATTAATCTAAGTAATTAACACCTCTGAATGGGGCACAGCACGGCCTGAATTTCATAGGTCAATCTAGGAGAAGCTGATAGGTGGGTGACTTTTTTGGGAGGTAAGCTGCTTTCTTAAGTAGCTTCCAATTATAAACCTATGAAGTGTCTCTTTCATTGTCACAAATATCCTAGAGTCCTCTTCATCTGTGACTGTTCCTCAGCCATTTCATCAACTCCCCTTTAATCACCAATGGTGGCTTGATGACTGCATTTTGGCCTGCTTGCTTAGCCAACACAGAATGGCTTCTTTGATTCTTGTAAGACCCTGTTCAGTCTGTTTTTGTTTGGCTGATCAGGAAGTCAGGCATGTTTCTAACACAGCTTGTAATTATTCTCTCCAAACTCTCCAAGCATCTCCTGGTGTTGTGGGTTTCCTTGAGGTATCTGGCCTCCTGCTACTGCAGACAGAATGCTGACCCAACAAGACATTCCTTATGTCCCGTTTTCCATATACTGGGCAGCTTTGAACTCCTTCCTTATTTAGTTGGTTTCTTGTATCAGCCATGGGGAACCTGCCGACTCCCAACTCTCATCAGCCCCAGTCAGCATGGCCAGTGGTTGTCAAGGATGGAAGCTGAAGTCCAGCAAAATCTGAAAAGTCACAGATTTCCCATCCTTGCTTTGTAATTTGAGCCTAAACAGGTTGAGAAATAAATCCCACTGAAATCATGGGGATTAATTTATAGATAGGTAAGCTTTTTTTGGACCGAAGTCTCAACTATAGTTGGGGAGATAAATGGGGAGATGTTCCTTTGGGTGGAATCATTCTTTCTTCTGGATGTTAGTTTCACTGCAGAACCTAGTTGTGTCCTTGTCTTATCAGCTGTTCCTACTGCACAGGAATGCTCTTACAGCAGGTTTTCTTGCCATGTAGATATGCATGCCCTCCATTTGTCCTTTCCTGTATCTATTCTAATAGTACAAACCCCCCCCCCTAAACTAAAGTAAAAAGACGGCCAGATGGGCTTTGGAGGAAGAGATCTGGAGCTACCCCAGATATACAGGTGCTTGCTAAGCGATTTCCCTCTAAGCTCTCCTGAAGGGGTTGTGTTAATTCAATAAGTGCAAATTATAAAATACCTGGAAAGAGAGGGGGGTCCATCGGAGGATAAAGGGATCTGAAGCAACCCAAAGACAAACAGTCACTCTTGATAAATACCAGGTGGAATGTAATTGATTGCAGTGCTGAAGCATTACATAGCCATTAGCCACGAGGGTCTCTCACTAATTTGGCCTCGCGTCTAGCCAAAAATAAAACCAGATCTTTCTTAATAAGATCAATCAAGGCTGTTTAAAGATAATTAAGTCATTTTTCAACTATTGCTTTGTGAAATGGCTTATTCCATACATGACCTGGATAGTAAAAACAGTGGCTGGAGACAAATGCTCCCTCTTCACTGCAACCCCACCATGTAGAAAAACAGAAAAAGAAAGAGCAGCTTGGCTCTTTTGCTGGTCCAGCAAGGGATCTGCTTACCAGTTCTGAGTTGGTTGGGTATGAAGGCTGCCCGAACTGTGGCTCTCTGGATATCTTTGGGAGAATTGCTATCTCAGTGATTCAGTTTAAAATAAGACGTGTCCATTTTCCTAGTACCGTATTTTTCCGTGTATAAGACTAGGGTTTTTTCTTTAAAATTAGCTTTAAAATTTGCCCTCGTCTTATACATGGGTAGTGCAGAGGGCGGTTGCAGCTGCGAGCAGGAGATTTTCTGTGGCAACAGGGCAGATGATTGATGGCTGTGTGAAGGGCTGTTTGCGATTGGCTACCTCTGTGGCAGTAGCGTGGTTGATTGGCGGCTGCTGGTCTTCGGCAACACGCAATAGTCAGCGGCCGGTGAGCGATTTTTGGCAATTCCCCCCTCCAAAAAGCTCAACCACTGTTGCCATACTCCCCCCAAAAGCTCAAAATGGGCAATTTCCTCCAAAGAAAGCTCAACAACTCTGCCGACGGTGGGACAGATGGGAGGCAGATCTAGCGACGCATGTGGGCGAGCAATTTTCAGCCATCCCCCCCTAAGAAGAGCTTATTTTTTTTTTAAATGAATATTTATTAGATTTTCCAATTTTATATAAACACAAAAAAAAAGAAAAAAAGAAAAATATTAAAAACAATTCAGTTTCAATAACAGTTTTTCAATCACATATTTCTTTGACTTCCTCATACCTCCCCTTCTTGTTCTCTAGTTCACCTTATTAATTCAGCAAATCCTAATCTCTTAACATTCCTTTTAAAATAAAACCTTGTTTTCCATTCAGCTTTTTTTTTTAAATTTAATAACATAAACCATTATAATCCCCATTATCTTTATCATAACAGCTAGTCCCCACCAAAGTTCAAACCAACATCTTTTCAAAGTTCATTAATTTTATAATATTTCTGTAGATAATCCTTAAATTTCTTCCAATCTTCTTCTGCTGACTTTTCTCCCTGGTCGCGGATTCTGCTGGTCATTTCTGCCAGTCCCATACAGTCGATCAACTTCATCTGCCATTCTTCCAGAGTGGGTAGATCCTGAGTCTTCCAGTGCTTTGCTATAAGTATTCTTGCTGCCGTTGTAGCGTACATAAAGAAAATTCTGTCTTTCTTTGGCACCAGATGGCCGACTATGCCCAAGAGAAAGGCCTCTGGTTTTTTCAGGAAGGTATACTTAAGTATCTTTTTCATTTCATTATAAATCATTTCCCAGAAGGCCTTAATCTTTGGGCACGTCCACCATAGGTGAAAAAATGTACCTTCAACTTCCTTACATTTCCAGCATTTATTCTCGGGCAAGTGATATATTTTTGCAAGCTTGACTGGGGTTATGTACCACCTGTATATCATTTTCATAATATTCTCTCTTAAGGCATTACATGCTGTGAATTTCATACCTGTGGTCCATAACTGTTCCCAATCAGCAAACATGATGTTATGTCCAAGATCTTGTGCCCACCCCTAAGAAGAGCTTAGCAACCCTGGCCAATCCTCCACAAAAAAAGCTCAACAACTCTGCCATCTGCCCCCATTTTCTGAAATTGGAGTCCCCAAAAAGGGGTCGTCCTATACATGGGGGCGCCCTATAGACAGAAAACTACGGTAGTTACAGCATCATAAAGAGATAGAGATTGGCGATATTTATGCACTGATAGCTAAAAATACCTTTGTGCATGAACAGAACACATTATCCATTATTATTACACCACATGTTTCAGGTAGGGATGTAAGAACAAAAACATAAAAATGGCCTGGCTCATTCTGGTACATATCATCATCATCATTAATCAATTTTCACATTATGTGTCAAGGAAAGGAAATTTACATGTTAGCAGCAACTTGATGGACAGAAGAAGAAGAAGAAGAAGAAGAAGAAGAAGAAGAAGAAGAAGAAGAAGAAGAAGAGTAGTAGTAGTAGTAGTAGTAGTAGTTTGGATTTGATATCCCACTTTAGCACTACCTGAAGGAGTCTCAAAGCGACTAACATTCTCCTTTCCCTTCCTCCCCCACAACAAACACTCTGTGAGGTGAGTGGGGCTGAGAGACTTCAGAGAAGTGTGACTAGCCCAAGATCAGCCAGCAGCTGCATGTGGAGGAGCGGAGACGTGAACATGGTTCACCAGATTGCGAGTCCACTGCTCTTAACCACTACACCACACTGGCTCAGAAATCTGCATCATCCTGACCATGCTGGATGGGGAAGATGGGAGTCTGAGTCTGACAACATCTGAAGGGTTACAGGTTCCCAGTCTCTAATTTGCAACAAACAGCATCATGCGTTAATAGATTAATTGTGTCACCTAGGCTGCAACACAATGTGCCAGAAACCTGTGTTTACATAAGGCTTGATGGCATCTGCATCTGGTTGATGCAAAATGGACTTTGGTCGACTGCTGTCACTGGGCTACACTGCATATCACTTTCTCCTTCCCTTTTTCATTTGATTTTTCGGCACATGCTGATTGGCAGCTCAGTGAGCATTATCGGAAAGAACTAGGTTTGAGATTGGATATGAGCCTATAATTTTACAGAGGAAATATTCAGGAAAATAAACTTTATGGGAGGCGGGAACCCCTCTTCCCCAGACAACACAGTGAGGATTGAACTACTTCTTCTTCTTCTTCTTCTTCTTCTTCTTCTTCTTCTTCTTCTTCTTCTTCTTCTTCTTCTTCTTCTTCTTCTTCTTCCCTGCTTCCAGCACATACAAAAACACCATAAAAAGTCAAACATTAAAAACTTCCCTAAACAGGGCTGCCTTCAGAATTCTTCTAAATGTTTCGTAGTTCTTTATCTTTTTGAATCTGATGGGAGGGCATTCCACAGGGAGGACACCACTGCTGAGAAGGCCCTCTGCCTGGTTCCTGTAACTTCACATCTTGCAGTGAGGGAACCGCCAGAAGGCCCTCGGAGCTGGACCTCAGGGTTCTGGCTGAACAATGGAGGTGGAGATGTTCCTTCAAGTATACTGGGCTGAGGCCGTTTAGTGGGTATGGGATGCTCACTGACGATTGAGGGGACAGGGCACTGGGGTGGCATAATGGAACAGAATACAGTGGTACCTCTGTTTAAGAACAACCTTGTTTACGAACTATTCGGTTTATGAACTCCGCAAAACCGGAAGTAGTGTTCTGGTTAGCAAACTTTACCTCAGTCTACAAATGGAAGCCGAATGGTGGAAGGGCACTGGCGGCGGGAGGCCTCATTAGAGAAAGCGTGCCTCAGTTTAAGAATGGCTTTGGTTTAAGAACAGACTTCCGGAACGGATTAAGTTCATAAACCAAGGTACCACTGTATCCTGAAAGCAAGCATGCCTGTAGGTTTGCTATCATTTGTTGCTGTACCTCCTAGGGATTTCTCTCCCCCCCTTACATAAAAGGCACAGACATTTGAGGCCTTTATCCTAGAGAAAGTGCCCCAAGCCCTTTGATCCTTGAACCCACTGCTAGAACAGGGGGTTTAGGAAGGAGAACAGCTAGTTCTGCCACTTGGGTTGCAGATCAGCTGGTCAAGAAAAAAAAATCACCCCTCAGGCATCACAATGTCTGTTTCTGGTGTCCACATTCTGGGTGTCAAAGCAATTACAGTTAATGTGGGATTTGACACCCAGTGGATGATCTTCTAACTGCTTTCCCCTGGGTGAGATGTGTGTTTCTCCTGTTTGCACTGTTTCCACAGTCCCGTTGCCGTTTCCAGTGGGTGCAGCTCTCTGAAATCCTTCTTACCATTTATTGCTATTATCCATCAATACGGCAGAGCACAGTTCTACTGATTTTAATATAATTGAAGCAGATTAATTTTAATAACTAAAATGCGAACATAACCATTAGATGAAATGGGAATAAAATTGCTGCCATTGCAAGATAGATTACGGCTTCTTCTTTTTTTAATAAATTTTAAAACAGCTGATTCTGAATTCCTACCTTTGTTAAAAAATAAAAAGTAAAAAGGGCAAGAGGAGGCAGACTTGCTGTTTCAATTACCCTAAAAGTGGATTTTATGCAGAACTCAACAAAGTAGTATAAAGATAAAAATGCAGCACAAAGGCAGGGAGAAACATCCAACACATTCGCTTTCTGATCACCCCCCCTCCCTCCGCCCTGGTTTTGCATGGAGGGAAACAATCTGAGCTTTAAATTCCCAAATCCAAAGGTGGAAATGTGGTAGTGCTGCTCCATAAACTCTTGTGAAAGTGTTAGTGGAAGTCTTCTAACAGCACCACGCTCTGTTACGAGGTGCATTAAAGCAGAGATTGGGGACCTGTGACTCCCAGATGTTATTAGACTCCAACTCCAACCATCACTTATCACTGACCATGGTTGCTGGGCTGATGGGAGTTCAACAACACCTGGAGGGTCATGGTTCCCCCATCTCCGCCTTATAGTATGAGGAACACAATGAATTATAAAGTAGTGGCAGTACAGTGGTACCTCGGGTTACAGATGCTTCAGGTTACATACACTTCAGGTTACAGACTCCACTAACCCAGAAATAGTACCTCGGGTTAAGAACTTTGCTTCAGGATGAGAACAGAAATTGTGCAGTGGCGATGCAGTGGCAGCAGGAGGCCCCATTAGCTAAAGTGGTGCTTCAGGTTAAGAACAGTTTCAGGTTAGGAGCAGACCTCCAGAACGAATTAAGTTCTTAACCCGAGGTACCACTGTAGTAGGGAAGAATTGTGGACTGCCCCTTTAGATTTCACACACTGACCTGTAGAGGTACCGAAGGAAACTGATTGATTGTGTGTGACATATTTATTGGTAAAACCTATTTGGTGTTTCGCAACTTTCTGACTAGTTGCAGGACCTTGCAGAGTAAACGCAGAATCCACGGCAGCAATTGGCAACTTGGCTGCAGACAGGATAGACGAAGCAGGAACTAGGAACTTGTAGTTAGGTGTTTATTATATACAGTGGACTATTTACAGGAAAAGAACACGGATCCTTTGCTAGCTCTCTCTGACACGACTCACAACTCCTACACTGACACAGAACTCTGAACCTCTGAACTAAGACATTCCAGTTAGTAGGCCATTAATTATCACTCCCTTGAGAGAGCTTGACCAATCAGGGAGCGGTCTCCATGTCTCTGTTATCACCAGGCAGACTTACTCCTTCAGATTGCCTTCTGGCTGTCTGCCAAACCTTAATTGACTCTGTGTCAGTAGCTGCATGTACACAGTTTCCCAACAATATTCACATACCTTTTAGTCCTTTCCTTCTTCTTTACCCTTTGCCAGAAGGATAATCATTCATCCCACCTTGGTACGGGCCATACGGGAAATGAAGGTTGGCAACAGCAACGCTGCCATGTGGGAATCCCTTGCAGACGGCCACAGTGCCTGAAGACAACCAGCCAGTTCGTGTATCCACAGCAGTGACTAGAGTGGGAATGACCACTGGGAGGAGTGCAGAAAGAAAAACATCAACAACCATGGTGCACCTGCAGCAGCACGACTAGACACCGTCATCTGCCCCAGCTGCAACAAAACATGTCTCCTGTATCAGTCTCTACAGCCACAGCAGGCACCGCAACTCTCCAACAGTTGGACTCCATCTCCAAAGGTGCACTCTTCCATTGTCTCATGAGACAGACCAGTGCCAGCAGTATACAGAAGGTCCCAGGCTCAATCCCACAGCATCTTCTGGTAGGGCTGAGGCTGGGGGTGGGAACTTAGCCTACGAGAACCCTAGAGAACTGGTGCTAGTCAATGCAAGTTATAGTGTTCTGGATGGATCAATGTACTCAGGCTATGCTCCTGTCTTTGCTATCCAGCCCGTATCCTTGTATATTTCATTTAGAGGGGGAAGGGATTGCCTTCAAGGTACCCAGTTTACATTGTGTCAGTCCACGAGTTCCTGGAAGGGTGTTCATACCTGTTGCTCCCACTGTTAGCAGGAGTTTAATAAGAACACACACACACACACACACACACACACAACCCCTACAGATTCAGACTTTCCATTAGCCATGAAATCTTTAAGGACAACATCTGAGCCAACTGGTAAAACAGCCGAAGCTTGTCATCTCGTCTCCGGATAGTTGGACAGCTTCTGCAAATTGCCCAGATGCTGCCTAATTCTGCCGCTAAATCAGATTCTTCCTTTAGGCATGGAGATTTGTGACAAAGCTACTGCAGGTGCTACAGGAAATGTCTCTGTCTTGGAAACGCTGACCCTCCATTTGATGGCATCATGAGGTCCAGGCTATTCACATATTCTATTGCTTTCATAAATTGAGGACTAAGCACTTTTATTATTTCTGTCACTGTTGCTATTTCCTTGGACCTTTTGGGTAATTGATTTCTTTTTCCATTTACTGGGCTGAACATGTGCACAGCCCAAATATATTTCTCTTTAGGCTCAAGCTGCATCTCTCTTTTTAAAGTCTGAGTATATTGGCATGCCTATAGTGTGTGTGTATCTATATATCTATATCTATCTATATCTATCAGCTAATGGAAGAAAATATGCTTTGGCATGTATGTGTTTCTTAAATGAGCATCCAGCAAAATGCATTATATATTATTTTTTTCTTTCTAATTTTTAAAGAAATTATAATATCCATCATAACATCTTAGAGCTTTCTTCATACAAAGGGAGCTACAGTGGTACCTCAGGTTACATACGCTTCAGGTTACATACACTTCAGGTTACAGACTCCCCTAACCCAGAAATATTACCTTGGGTTAAGAACTTTGCTTCAGGATGAGAACAGAAATTGTGAAGCGGCAGCACAGTGGCAGCAGTAAGCCCCATTAGCTAAAGTGGTGCTTCAGGTTAAGAACTGAGATTGTGTATAGTTCCACCCTAATTGCCCCTTCCAGAAGAACCAGCCCTTCCAATATGTACCAATCCATACTGATGGCTCAAGTAAATGATTGAGATTTGCAAGAATCCAGAAGATAACAAGGATCCCTAAAGGCATCCTATTCCATATGACCTTTTATGTTTCAAAAAATGTAAACAATAATGTGCAGTATGAGTATAAGAATCCAGCTGCAGATGACTGTGGTTGATGTTTGCCAATCCATCTAAAGGCCACGTTTTTCTCTAATTGCTGGAGAATTCTTCCTTTTCTTCACATTCCCTGCATGCTATATAGGAAAAAGTCACAGAACCAGTTCAATATAATCCCCATTATTAGCAATGCTATCAGGCTACTTTATCTAAAATCCAATTAATTATTCTATCCTCTCTTTTACTCAACCTTGTGGGAACATCTACTACTTGATAAAGATTAATAACCCTAAGAAAAGTACCGTAATTCAGCTTTTCCAGTTAATATGTGAAGCTCCCAGAATTACTAATGACATTCCGGCACCTGATATCCTACCAGGAAGCTTAATAATAATTTTAAAAAGTCTTTTGACCTGCTCAAGCACTTTTTATACTATTTCTATTATTTATGATAATTTTTTAAGATGCCGGCTGCAAATAAATGTTGGTATTGATTCCCTTTGTTTTTTAAAAGACGGCAAATGGAAATAATTGAAATAGTCATTTGCATCTAAATCCGGTGAGCTCTTCTCGAAAGTATGTGCCTGAAATTTCTGAACGCTGATGTCACTATTAATTCTTTAGGCTACGTTGCCATCAACTCCTCTTGTAGGATTTCTTTGGCTCATTACAGACATAGCATTCCACCAAACCAGGGTCAGGAAGTCAAGAGAATGCTTAAGACTTGCACAGTGCTTCCACTTCCCCCTTCCTTTCCCTTTCAGAACTACCCATAGTATGACATGGTGCCTGGACTGATGTTAGCGCCCCTCGTTCGCTCTAACTATGATTTGCAAGCCATTTTCTAACCCTGATTTCAAACTCTCATCTAGCCATGGTGAGGGCTTGGGATGAATGAGTTTGGTGAATTAGTTCAGAAATCTCTGAAGCACCCCAGAAAACAGTTCCCATAATGGCCAGGTGAACGGAACGGGAATTATGTCAGGAGTGCTCTGATGGTGTTTCCTGCTTGGCAGGGGGTTGGACTCGATGGCCCTTGTGGTCTCTTCCAACTCTATGATTCTATGATTCTAAATTTGCTTAAGGGTAGAACTTTGAATCCAACAAAGTCATTGTGCGAGCGCAACAACTTCTACTTGTGCAACAACTTCCACTATTTGTATTTGTGGGACGGGGGAGGTTACTGTTTTGTTGTTTTGGTTTAATTATTTACTTGTGTTTTATCTTGTATTTTATTCTGTGAAACGTCCTGGGGTACCTTGATGAAGGGCGGTATAATAATAATAATAATAATAATGCGGGGCCCATGCAATATCCTGACATATCACATGCAATGTCACAAGGAGGCAGGGGAGAGAACTGAGCGCGCTCTGAACATTGGGAAGGGGGCTGGCCCCCTCAAAAACGAGCCCCCACAGTGCTTTGGTCCCCAGGAGGTGGGGCCTATGATGTTTAATAAGGGTATTTGGCAGTAAATCTCATTTAGATTGCTTTCCTATGCACACTAACTTCAGAGTACCAGTAAGTCTGGACAGAATTTTGCTGTTTACTAAGCAGGATGCAGAGGGTCTTACTGTTAATTACATAGGATGGGCTAGTAAGTACATTAACCACACTTTAAGGAGCACAAGTACAAAGTAACAACACAATCCTATACACGTCTACTCAGAAGTAAGTTCCTCTGAGTTAAAAGGGACTAACTCAGGTAGGTTTATATAAGGATTGTAGGATCTCCACTCAAGCCTACTTTTAAAGCTCTACATGGCTGTACACGAGCAGGAGAGAATCCTGGATAATATTTGTACACGTCTCCTTTTCACTCCTCTTGTTAAATTAGTATTATTAGTCCTGTCACATTTGTCCTTTTGAGATCTGCGGAGGAGACTTGCCTCCCCATTCTGCTGGAATTACAACATAATCAACCACAGAAAGTCTGAGGTCTTGGAACAAGCCTGCCTTTCCTGACAACACTTTATATCTCATCACAACGAGGCGCACAGATGGCAAAGCGTTTTAGAGGGCAAAAGACTATAGATCTTTTGGGGTGTCAGTGACATAATGAAGGCAACACCTGTGGTTAAATAAGATAGATAACAGATCAGAAGATCTCTCCCCTTGGCATTGAGTTAGTGCTTAACTATCCTGCAAAGCCAGAGTTGTTTATTAATATGAACTTCTTGGCTGGAAATCTTGTGAAGCTGGTGAGAGTCAGCAAAACTTTGCAGGACTGAGATGCTGAGAATTACCCCAGGCGGTAACAAGGAAGTCTTGTATAGCAGCAATGATGCCCCAAAGCAATTTGTTGCTCGAAGCAGAACATCCGAATGGTGCCCCACCAAAGTGATAAAAATCTAAAAATAAATGAAAGAATAGGCAGCATACTGTCTTTTAATGGCACCCTGAAATCCTTCACCTACACCTAATGTTAGGCACAAGACAGGAGGAAGTTAAGAAGCTGTGCTGGCTGGGACTCATGGAAGGTGGAGTCCAAAACATTTGGAGGGCATCACATTATATCTGCCAACATTTCTCCGATGAAAATAAAAAGTAAAGGTACCCCTGACTGTTAGGTCCAGTTGTGGACGACTCTGGGGTTGCGGCGCTCATCTCGCTCTATAGGCCAAGGGAGCCGGTGTTTGTCCACAGACAGCTTCCGGGTCATGTGGCCAGAATGACTAAGCTGCTTCTGGTGAACCAGAGCAGTGCATGGAAGCACCATTTACCTTCCCACCGGAGCAGTACCTATTTATCTACTTGCATTTTGACGTGCTTTTCGAACTGCTAGGTTGGCAGGAGCAGGGACTGAACAATGGGAGCTCACCCCGACATGGGGATTCGAACCACCGACCTTCTGATCAGCAAGCCCTAGGCTCTGTGGTTTAGACCACAGCGCCGCCCGCGTGAAAATAGGGATGTCCTAGTCAATCATCATCATTATTTTATTATTTATACCCCACTCATCTGACTAGGTTGCCCCAGTCACTCTGGGCAGCTTCCAACATCTATAAAAACATAATAAAACATTGTAAACCTTCTCTATGCAGGGCTGCCTCCAGATGTCTTCTAAAGGTTGCATAGTTATGTATCTCCTTAGGGGTCATATAACTCTATACCCTCCAACATTTCTCCAATGAAAATAGGGACATCCTAAGGAAAAGCGGGACATTCTGGGATCAAATCAGAAACCAGGACAGCTTCTGTAAGTCCGGCACTGTCCCTGGAAAATAGGGACACTTGGAGGGTCTGCCAGACTGGTGAAGGCTGATCTAATGTAATAGGCTGGTTTTTCTTTGTCTGTTAATACGGCTGGGATTTTGGGCTGTGCGCAGATGATAATGAACAATGTGTTTGTATGCAGTCTCACCCAACTACTGGGTGCCACAATCAGAGTTCAATCAGAGTTCCTGTTCCCTTTATTGGAAACCCTATATAGTCTGTCTCCTTTAGAGTAACACCAATCATGCATTGGTCAAAGAGTGTGCCTAGCATGCACAGTGTTAATGAAGAAGCGATGCTTCCCTTGCATGTTCTCACTTGCCCATTTGTGCATTGAAACTGAATACCAGAAGAAGGCTATTGTTTATATTTTCATGGTACAGATTCCCACTCTTCCATTGTACATTTATTAGGGGTGCACACTGCCCAAAAGTTTCAGTTCAGAAGTATATTTGGGGCTGGGGGAAATGCATGAATTCAGTCTCAAGCACACTGTAGGCTATCTAATTCAGTTTGGATCCAAATCCTGATCTGGAAAAATGAAGCTTTGTCTGCACCCTCTCCCCTGATTCATTATTAGAGGGAAAAAAACAATAACAGCCATAGCTCCCTACTTAACAGAATTGGATGAAATTTGCAGGCACAGTAGCCTCTTCTGGGTGGACACAGCACACCAGATTACAGGCAGATAACTCTAAGGGGGTTTATTCTGGACACCTTTAATTTTATTTTTTAAAGGAATCATATAAATTTTAAACTGTCAACTTTCAGAAGACTATCTACAGAGATTTTCCTACAAGGGCAATCCTTACAGATTTATGGCAGTTGGAAAGGATTCATTTAACCACCCCTATAATTTTGTGGGAAATTTGTTAAGAAACAGCATGTATTTTGAAATTGTGAAAGCAAGCCTGCCCTTAACATTCGTCAACTTTTTTGCCTGGGGTGGAGCCCCCTCCCCCCAAAAAACTGCCTGAAGCACATTGGCTGTTCTGGTGCTTTCCATCATAACCCCTGACAAGAAAACTTTGCTGAGGGTTTTGCGGGTGTAAATGTAGCTAGCGGTTTTTTTGTTTTAAAGCATACAACTCTCAGGCCCTTTATGAGTTTACTGACCCCCCCCCCTTCTTTGGAGGAGAAAAATACCATATTGGCCTTGTCAAACCTAGAGTGCAGATGGATGACTAATCATCTCAAGAGCTATGGCAGTAACATCGCGAAGGCTGTCTTCTCCACAGTGGCAGCTCCACAGATTCCTTATTTATTTAGTAGCCAGAAGCTTTTGAGTTTGATCAGAGAGCACACAATGCACAATATTGTCTGTTCTATATACTTGCTTGGTCTCCTGTCAAAGATGTGCTCCTCTTATTGAGCTAGTCAGTAGCTGAATCATACTTCTTGTTGCTGGAACTTTGCCTCTAGGTGTGTTTTGTTACCTGTGAGACCAGAGGAAACTTTGTTAAGCCCATAACTTTTGAATTGCTCAAGCTGCCAGCTGCCCAGTTGTCATACTATTTATTGTAACCTACTTTCCTGCTTTCTGGTACATGATGGCACTCCTGGTACTTCATACAGTATCTGTATGAAAGTATGAAAACAAGTCCCCTTGATGTGTGAAACTTGCAGGGCTCTGTTGATTCTGGTGGGTTTAAGCATGCTTAATTCTGTATTGGATTGTGACCATTGATAGTGACTTCAGCAGCTACCATTTTCCATTACAGTATCTGGAATTCTTGGACAGTAATAAGCTTGATAGATGAAAACTGCTTATGGAATCTCATCTAGATCAGGGATGGGTGACCTCCAGATGTTACTCACTACAAGTCTCATCATCCCCAACCACTGATCTAGATGGAGCTAGCTAGCTAGTACCCTAGTCTCCACTAAAATGAGTGAAAATTGGAATTGATAACTCCTTTGGTACTTGGTCTTCTCTGATAGGAGTGGAGGCTCTCAGCAGTAGAACATATGTTTTGGAGGCAGGTTCATTGGCTAGTGCAGACATGGGGAACTTGTGACCTTCCAGATGTTGGAGTATAATTTCCATCATCCAGGACCATTGTCCCCTCTGTCTGCAGCTGATGGGAGTTCAATAATACCTGTAGAGCTTCTAATTGGTTGGGAGTGTGAACCTCTTTGGATTGGTGTAAATACTAGGGGCCTGGCTTTCTGCCCTTGCCTGTCTGATCAGTAGGGCAATACCTTTTACATGCTTCACTTCTGACTTTGATATCCATCTAAGGGACCCTGGCATAAAGAACACATACCCCAAGTTTAGATTTGGATATGGTCACATTGGTGCAAGCTGCTTGATGTGACTTCCCACACCTGCAGCAACTTAAACATGCAGCTCTTATTTTAGTTCATCAAATCAGATATTTTCTGGGCTCTGACACTCATAATGAATGCCGATGCAGCCTATTTTTTTTATATTTAATGAAACATTAGCACACCACAGTGGTTCCTTATTGTTCACTGGTGAGAAAAAAGTGTCTTCCCTTTACGCCAGTACAAGAGAGGAGTCATTTAAAGCATCATTGTGTCACTCCTAAGACAATTAATTATCAATGAGGGGAATTCAATAATTTGATGGAACCCAGCAAACAGTACTTGGAACTACTAATACAATAATTAATGATGATCAATTGGATCATTATTTGAATTCTTCTTGAAAAATGGATCAAGTCTACAGTAATCGTTGGCGTGGTAAATTGCATGTTTTATTTTAATGGATGGTACATGAATGGAAATCTGGAAAAAAACAGACTAGATGGCAAAGTGAGTTGAAATTTCAGTGTGTGCTAGAGGACTTCTCTTAAGTGGCTGGTGGTTCCATTACAGCAAGTGGGGAGGGGGAGGGAGAGAACAAAAAACACCCAGCCTGAATGGTAATAAGAAGATAATATTGCTAAGTGGTTCCTAAAATGTTGCAAGCAACCCTAATGAAATTTTTTTAAGGAAGCGCTAAATTAAGGGTTTGAACTGATTTTCCAAATAAGTCCACAAAAATGATTAGTGCTGACTTCCTCACCTGGCCATACATATACAGTATGTTTGTGGTCTACACAACAGGGGTGGGGAACTAACTAGATTTCCTAAAATCTCTCTGTCTTCTTGCCCCAAGCTGGTTCCTATTTCACACAAGTGCCCCAGGAGAGTAGCTGCTTACTATGTTGGTTATATGTTAGAAAACGGCACACTACTTTTGTCATTAAAAAATTCAAAGAGGGATCTGAACAAGACCATTTGTGAACACCTTCATCTGCTATAATTAAGGGATGGGGAACCTTTGGTCTTCCAGGTCCAACATTCATGACCATTCAGAGTAAGTGCCCACAACATCTGGAGAGACTATGGCTTCGTACACACTGTACATTTAAAGCACATTCCGTACCACTACCAAATAATGATGGGAACTGTAGCTTACCCCTTAAAGGTAAAGGTACCCCTGCCCGTACGGGCCAGTCTTGCCAGACTCTAGGGTTGTGTGCTCATCTCACTCTAGAGGCCGGGAGCCAGCGCTGTCCGAAGACACTTCCGGGTCACGTGGCCAGCGTGACAAGCTGCATCTGGCGAGCCAGCGCAGCACACGGAACGCCGTTTACCTTCCCGCTGGTAAGCGGTCCCTATTTATCTACTTGCACCCGGGGGTGCTTTCGAACTGCTAGGTTGGCAGGCGCTGGGACCGAGCGACAGGAGCGCACCCCGCCGTGGGGATTCGAACCGCCGACCTTTCGATCGGCAAGTCCTGGGCGCTGAGGCTTTAACCCACAGCGCCACCCGCGTCCCAGCTTACCCCTTACAAACTTACAATTCCAAACACTCTTAACCAACTACAGTTCCCATGATTCTTTGCAAGGGGAGTTGCAATGTGCTTTAAATGTGTTTAAAACATATTAATGTGTATAGTGGTACCTCTGGTTAAGTACTTAATCCATTCCGGAGGTCTGTTCTTAACCTGAAACTGTTCTTAACCTGAAGCACCACTTTAGCTAATGGGGCCTCCTGCTGCCACCGCGCCGTGGGAGCCTGATTTCTGTTCTTATCCTGAAGCAAAGTTCTTAACCTGAAGCACTATTTCTGGGTTAGTGGAGTGTGTAACCTGAAGTGCATGTAACCTGAAACGTATGTAACCCGAGGTACCACTGTACACAGCCACAGGTCAGCCACCTCGTGTAGTGATTCAATATCTTTAGAACCTCATGGCATTAGAACACACATTATTATTCTAATTTTTATGTCACCTGCTCTGGGATCACTATTTGTGATGAATAAGTGAGTGATACAAATTTTAAATAAAATTTAAAATGTATGTGCCCAATACTCCACCTGTATTCATTCACCTGGAACATGGGCTTTAAGGAGTAACTGCTTGGCACACATGCACTGCCTAATCAACACTGGCCCTCCAGATGTTTTTGGCCTACAACTCCCACGATCCCTAGCTAGCAGGACCAGTGGTCAGGGATGATGGGAACTGTAGTCTCAAAACATCTGGAGGGCTGAGGTTGAGGAAGCTCGGTCTAATCTTTTCTTCCTTGGCTCTGGCCTTGGATGGCACTGATGGGATACTTCCTCCTTGGCTTTTGTTCTGCCATTCCTCCCTTGTCAAAGATAAGGCTCTTCTGTTCTCCATCCCCTTGGTTCATCTGTTGAAGTGGTCACTGCTGAAATAACAAAGGCTGACATAGTCATACTGATGCCACTCCAGTGGGTTCCAGTGGGATGACACCTTTGAATCTATTTCAGAGAAACAGACCAGACAAGAAAGGAGGAGGAGTGGCATTATATGTCAGGGATGTGTATACCTGTGAAGAGATCCAAGATTTAGAACCTCAAAGCCAAAGTGAGAGCATTTGGGTCAAAAATAAGGGAGAGAAGAATAACAGTGACCTCATTGTGGGAGTTTACTATAGATCCCCAAGCCAAACGGAGGACATAGATGATGCCTTCCTGGAACAGATGGCCAAGCATGCAAAAGGAAGGGAGATAATAGTAATGGGGGACTTCAATTACCCGGATATTTGTTGGATGTCAAACTCAGCCAAGAGCATAAGGTCAAACAGATTCCTCACTGGCCTTGCAGACAACTTCATTGTCCAGAAAGTGGGAGAAGCAACAAGAGGAACAGCCATTTTAGATCTGGTCCTAACCAATGTTGATGACCTGGTTAGTGGGGTAGAAGTGGAAGGATCATTAGGCGCGAGTGATCATGCTCTTCTGAAGTTTACTATACAGCGGAAAGGAGCAGCCAAGCATACTAGGACTCAATTTCTTGACTTTAAGAAAGCCGACTTCATAAAACTTAGGGAAGTGCTGGGTGAGATGAATTTTAACATGGGTGAGATCCCATGGACAGTAATACTAAAAGGAAAGGGAGTTCATGATGGCTGGGAGTTTGTTAAGAGGGAGATAGTAAAAGCACAACTTCAGGCAATACCAATGAGACGGAAACATGGAAGGTACCTAAAGAAGCCAGGATGGCTATCTAAAGAACTTTTAACTGAGTTAAGATTAAAAAAGGATGTGTACAAAAAATGGAAAAGGGGGGAACCACCAAAGAGGAATTCAAACAAATAGCCAGCACGTGTAGACACAAAGTCAGAAAAGCTAAAGCACAGAATGAACTTAGGCTTGCTAGAGAGGTTAAAAGCAACAAAAAAGGTTTTTATGGGTATGTTCGTAGCAAAAGGAAGAACAAAGAAACAGTGGGGTCACTCAGAGGAGAAGATGGTGAAATGCAAACAGGGGACACAGAAAGGGCTGAACTCCTCAATGCCTTCTTTGCCTTAGTCTTCTCCGATAAAGAAAACAATGCCCGACCTGAAGAATTTGGAACAAATGATTCAGCAGAGGAAACACAGCCCAGAATAACTAAGGAGATAGTACAAGAATACTTGGCTAGTTTAGATGTATTCAAGTCTCCAGGGCCAGATGAACTGCATCCAAGAGTATTAAAAGAACTGGCAGATGTGATCTCAGAACCACTGGCAGTCATCTTTGAGAATTCCTGGAGAACAGGCGAAGTCCGGCAGACTGGAGGAGGGCAAATGTTGTCCCTATTTTCAAAAAGGGGAAAAGAGAGGACCCAAATAATTACCGCCCAGTCAGTCTGACATCAATACCAGGGAAGATTCTGGAGCAGATCATTAAGCAAACAGTCTGTGAGCACCTTGAAAGGAATGCTGTGATCACCAATAGTCAGCATGGATTTCTGAAAAATAAGTCATGTCAGACTAACCTGATCTCGTTTTTTGACAGAATTACAAGCCTGGTAGATGAAGGGAACGCAGTGGATGTAGCCTACCTCGATTTCAGCAAGGCATTTGACAAGGTGCCCCATGATATTCTTGTAAAGAAGCTGGTAGAATGCGGTCTTGACTATGCTACCACTCAGTGGATTTGTAACTGGCTGACTGACCGAACCCAAAGGGTGCTCATCAAGGGTTCCTCTTCATCCTGGAGAAGAGTGACTAGTGGGGTGCCACAGGGTTCTGTCTTGGGCCCGGTCTTATTCAACATCTTTATCAACGACTTGGATGATGGACTCAAGGGCATCCTGATCAAATTTGCAGATGACACCAAACTGGGAGGGGTGGCTAACACCCCAGAGGACAGGATCACACTTCAAAACGACCTTGGCAGATTAGAGAACTGGGCCAAAACAAACAAGATGAATTTTAACAAGGAGAAATGTAAAGTATTGCACTTGGGCAAAAAAAATGAGAGGCACAAATACAAGATCGGTGACACCTGGCTTGAGAGCAGTACATGTGAAAAGGATCTAGGAGTCTTGGTTGACCACAAACTTGACATGAGCCAACAGTGTGACGTGGCAGCTAAAAAAGCCAATGCAATTCTGGGCTGCATCAATAGGAGTATAGCATCTAGATCAAGGGAAGTAATAGTGCCACTGTATTCTGCTCTGGTCAGACCTCACCTGGAGTATTGTGTCCAGTTCTGGGCACCACAGTTCAAGAAGGACACTGACAAACTGGAACGTGTCCAGAGGAGGGCAACCAAAATGGTCAAAGGCCTGGAAACGATGCCTTATGAGGAACGGCTAAGGGAGCTGGGCATGTTTAGCCTGGAGAAGAGGAGGTTAAGGGTTGATATGATAGCCATGTTCAAATATATAAAAGGATGTCACATAGAGGAGGGAGAAAGGTTGTTTTCTGCTGCTCCAGAGAAGCGGACACGGAGCAATGGTTCCAAACTACAAGAAAGAAGATTCCACCTAAACATTAGGAAGAACTTCCTGACAGTAAGAGCTGTTCGACAGTGGAATTTGCTGCCAAGGAGTGTGGTGGAGTCTCCTTCTTTGGAGGTCTTTAAGCAGAGGCTTGACAACCATATGTCAAGAGTGCTCTGATGGTGTTTTCTGCTTGGCAGGGGGTTGGACTCGATGGCCCTTGTGGTCTCTTCCAACTCTATGATTCTATGATTCTATGATTCTATGAATCTTCAGATGAAGCTGCCTGCTTCTTTGGCTTGCTTGTGTTTAAAAGGGAGCGGAGTTTGCTTGCTCTTGGGAGAAGACCTTCATGCTTCATCAGGCAGAGGGTTCAGCTTGAGTTTGTGACCTGGGATGCCCATTTTCTTCTGCACTCCAGCTCAAGCGTAGCATCAGGTACATGCATTTTAAAATCCCCCGTGCTCCATTTTCTCAGGTTCACTTACAATGTTGGGTAATGCAAGACACACTCTGGAATGTTCTTTCCACGTTGGAAGCCATTTAAGTAAAAGTTAAATTTGATTTTGGTGCATTCTGCTATGAACTGAACTGGTCCAACTCTGCATTGTCCAAATGAACATTTGGATTGGAATTTTAGTTATCCGCTGTCTCTTGCATTTCCTGCATGTTCAGATGCAGTCCTTGGCTCAGATAATGTGTCTTTTGAGAGAAAATGCTTTCAGGGCTAGTATCAAGGGTTGGCTTGGTGATGCATCTGTTTGGGCTGTCGAGAGAGAGGTGGGTGGGTGAACAAGCAAGCAGATTGTCAGAGTTGTTGCTCATTTATGCACATGAACTGTACCTTGTGCAACCTGGTCACTTTAAATCTAATGTACCTCACAGGGTTGTTGTGAAGGCAAAAGTTAGGTGCATTCATTTCAGTGGGTTTACGCTTAGGAAATTTCAGCTGAACACCACACCTCATGGTGCATGCAGGTAGAACCACACACATCACCTTAAAGTCCTTGAAGGAAAAGTGGGATATAAAAAGAATAAATAACGAAACAAAGGCTTTTGCATCGTCCGAATTTAAGACCCTTATTTTGGCCATCTCACCTGGCTTGATGCCACAACATCCTAGGATGGAGAACAATAGGCCAACGAGCTGTGTATGTTTGAGAGAGTTTTGGCTGGTGCTGGCAGCTGGAGACATAGAGGCCTGTCATGCTCAATGCCCGACTCAAAGCTATGTATTGGGGTTCTCCCTTGGAACCTAATGCGGAGGCAAGATCTGTGGAGTGTTAATGCTCCATCATATGCTCAGGTTGCATATATTTGTAAACAAAACCATACAAGAGGTGCCAGTCTCCATGGCCTTCTTTCCAAGGAAACTGAACCCTGAGCAAGCACTGCACTTCCTGAAGTCTCTTGGTGCCTGGAGGTTGGGTTGCACACAATAGTATGTAAAATATACAAGGTTGGTATTCACACCCTAGGGTGGCCCCTGAGGCATGCAAGAGAACATGATTATTATTTTTAAAGCAACATTTTAAAAGGTGGCAGTTCAGCAACCAGTGGCTTGCCCTGAATTTTTTTGTAGGAAAACAGCGCCAGAGGCTTTAGCTTGTGAGGGGATGTAGTGTGTGAGATGTTGTGACTTCCTGATGCAGAAGCTTCCCAGGCTTTGGGAGGGAGGCGCCAGGACTTTGTCAGGATGTGGGAGCCCTCCTGCCTCCTTCCCAAAGCTGGGCAGGCTATGTGTCAGAGATCGGACTCAAGAGGGTGAGATGAAGGAGGAGGAATGGTGGAGAAGAGGGAGACAGCCTTGACAGGGCTTTGGGAGGTTTGAGGAAAGTCACAGCTCAGAGAGAAATGAACAGAAAAGTTGGGAAGTGTTAGAAAAAGGGGACTGCGGTAGGGCAGCCAAATGACACATTGTCACTGGAGAGTATTTCTGATTCCCCTTCTCCCAGAACGTGGCATTCGTTAAGAGTGGAGGAACAAAGGACTCCAAGACATTTGACCATGAGTGGCCACTGTAAGGGAAGATGCTGTTGCTAGGGAGGAGGGAGGAGGGAGGAGGGAGGAGGGAGGAGGGAGGAGGGAGGAGGGAGGAGGGAGGAGGGAGGAGGAGCCCACTGTGGAGCAACACCATTGTTAAGGCTTGTTGCGTTCTTCTCTCTCTCACTATTAGGATTGAATAAAACTCATTAAAGAGGACTCTGCCTTGTTTTCCCTGTTCTTGCTGCAATCAGGGGAGGAATAGATTTCCTGAAGTCTTGTCACTATAGGAAGGTGGAAGAAAGGCTCTTGGACCCATTGAAGCATCACACCTCCCTCTCTAAGCCAGGTAGAAGTTTCCCAAAGAATAACAAGAAAAACAAGCAGTTCTTCTTGTGTGGTACTTTTTATTCAGTTATTTAGTTGCAAGACAAGAATCCATGTCTCCACACAAAGAGAGATGTTGGCTACTCTGAGTCGTGACTCTCTCACCCCAACGAGTCCTACGGTTTGGTGCCTTTTTTGAGTGAATTGGACAGCGTCAGGGCCCCGAGGGCTGATTTTTTGGGGGTTACATGGAAACACGGCATTTGCACTGCCCAACACTGCATAGGGTGTTTTGCAGGTATTTGGTGCCCTTTTCAAGTGAATGTAATGACGTCAGCTTTTTGGCAAAAACTGTGACCCGTGGGTCAGGGCGTCGAGGGCTCATTTTTTGCCTATCTGGAAACAGCGTTTGCACCGCCAAACTCTTCAGGGGGCAATTTGCATGTGTTTGGCACTGTTTTTGATTGCATCGGACGACATCAGAATTTTGGTGGAAACCGTGGGTTAGGGTCACTAAACACCTGCAAAATGTCCCCTGCAATGTTTGGCGGTGAAAGTACCGCGTTTCCAGGTAAGGCAAAAATGAGCCCTCAGTGCCCTGACTAGTCCCCCTTGTCCACTGACCGCACACCACTGTCAGCAACCCTTGAATGGTGCTGCCTTTTCCCTTTGACGACGTTGTTTTTACACTGCAGTTGTCTTCCCTGCACAATTCTATTCTATCCTGTTCTCTTTTTTTAACTTTCATTCTCACCTAGCTAATCCAATGCCTCCCCCTGTCCTGTGCCAATGCTGCTACTGCTGCTGCTAATATTTACTCTAATCCTAACAAGCCTGTTCTTGGAGCTGGCGCTGAGGAGAACCTGGACTCCTTGGGACTGATTGTTGATGCGGCTCATAAGTCAGCAGTCAATATTATCGATTTTGCTGGGTGAATTGTGCACTCCTTGCAAGGCAGTGGCACAGGCTGCAAACTAATAGGCCAATGAAGTTGCTTGACAGCCGGCGGTGTTCCTGCGAAATACTCCAGCAAAATGTGTCTACTGCTTGGAAAGAAGGGAGGTGATTAGCTCCTGCCACAGTTGGGAGATACTTACGAGAAAACAAAGGGAAGTGCAGAGATGTTCCTCCCCTTCACCCTCACATGCAGGGAGAGTGCTGTGTGCTGTGGTGTGCCACTAGGAGTGTGCAAAAACATCCCAGGGGATGGAAGGTGCTTTCACCCAATGATATCCTCATGGCTTCACTATGTTGGGATTTGGACAATCTAGGAAAATTTCAGCTTACTTACCTCATTTCACCTACCTTCTTTCTCAAGTTTAATGTTTTGTTGTAGGTTTGGGGTATGTTAAGTATAGATGACATCTTTGGGCCCCTTCAAGGCCTGTGGTCCTCTATCTGTGAGCTTAGAATCTATGAGAGGAAACACGCTGAACCAGTCAAACCAGTTCCTTTGTTGGTGTATTGGCTTTAGTTGCTCAGCTAAGTACCTGCCACCGGCATCTAAAAGAATGAGCCCTGTTGCCACACCAGCAAACGGGTGGGCCTTTTCCCATTCCACCTGGCTAGATGCCACACCATCCTAGGATGGAGAACAATAGGCCAACAATGGTTATGCATGTTTGAGAGAGTTTTGGCTGGAAACTATGCATGTAACCTGCACAATTTGTGGCCCGTCAAACCAAAGGCAGCCATTGGCTATGCAAGGCAGGGGCTCAAGAAGACGACTGGTGCTTCCTACTGCAGAAAGATGGATTGGCAACAAAGCCCCAATAGACAGCTTATGTAGGCCCACAAGCTGGGTGCCATTTAAATTGCAGTCTGCCCTGAAAGCATTCATGAGCTAAAGGGCAGGGGCAGGCAGAAATTTGATTTAAATGGCCTGATTTCATGCAGCGTTTGGGTCATGCAGGTGGCAAGGAGGGTGAGGGATGTGGAGAAAGAGAAAGAGAGGAAAGGGAGGGCGCTCACACACCTTTTACTCCAGCCCCACCCACTATTGGCATGGAAGATTATGCTCCAGAGCCATCCAGGGCTGCCAGGGGGTGGGGCATCAGACAGAAAAGCGGGGCAAGTTTGAGTAGGAAGGAGGAGAAATGACAAAAATGATGGACCTACTAGGTAAGGCTGGGTGCGGGTGGATGTCTTTGCCATATTTCAGTTGGCGGTATCATTCCACACAAATGTCTGATGTGTGCTGTAATCTTGTCATTCATCACCTGTGTTTTAACCCATCAGGATAATCGGTTTGGTCTCATCAATGAAACTCTTCCACACTGAAAACGGAAACATAATGGCACCTCCCCTCCTTGTGACAGCATCATTCTGACCATCCCCTCACTGCTAAATGCAGAGGGATGTCGACATCACATAGCATTTACTTTTCCCATTGAGATTCATATAATTTATTTCACTTTGTCCTAAATCACTTGTGACAGTTGGTGGTAGTGCATAAAAAAAATTACAGGGTCCAGCGACACTTGCCATGGCTTTCCCTCAGCAACTGATTTTTTGACAGATTTATCTTAATTAGGGGCATCAGGAGGAAGAGCACAGGGGAAATGGAGACAGAGAAATTTAACTGAGTTTGAGCGAGATCTTAGTTAAGAGCTTTCGGTTCACAATTCATATTTGACAGGAAAAAGAGTGATGCAGTTCCAGTTCATAAGTTCAGCAGATTCCAATGGCATTTCCCTCCTAGACTCTAATGCAGTCTTCTCCAATTTGGTGCTGCCAGATGTTGCCCAAGCACATCATCCCTGACCATTGGGAGTGTTGGCTGTGGCTTATGTGTATTGTAGTCTAAAATATCTGGAGGCAGGCCCCCACAACAGAGGGTGCCCAGGGCTTGCTGACATCACTCATGCATGTCGTGGGGGTGTGCATGTCCCACAATGTATATGTGGAACCGCATAGCCTGGGGAGCCAGCCTCCTCATTGAAAATTTGTGGGTGCCTGGGCCCCTGTGGCCTGCATAAATGGCACCTACGTATGTCTGGAGGCCACCAAGTGGGGAAAGCAGCAGTAATAATTGAGGTTACAGGAGTGGGGTTCCATGAAATTCCTCCAAAAACAAACAAGCCCACACATGGAAAGTCAGACCATTGAACTTCTGAACTGGTGTCTAGTGATAGTACTGGAGTAGATGAGGGTGAAACAGTTTTACATGCATTTCCCCTAAAATACATGTTTTTACTTGTTTGCTTGCTTTGAGATAAGACTGCACTGAAAAATTCAGAGAAGTGTACCATCCTAACTGTAGTCTGATCCCTGTATTAGCCCAGAAAACACAAGTTAGGTACAGTGGCGTAGCGTGGGGGGTGCAGGGGGGGCGGGCCGCACCGGGCGCAACATCTGGGGTTAGGGCAAATCCATGGGTTAGGGGGCGCAAATCCACGGGTTAGGGGGCGCAAATTCACGGGTTAGGGGGCGCAAATTACTTGCCTTGCCCCGGGTGCTGACAACCCACGCTACGCCACTGGTTAGGTTGACTCCCTTAGAAACTTGGACTGAACAAAAATCTCGGTTCTTCCATTTCTCTCATACACTGAGCTTTGCTACGCTCCATAATAAATAGCCTTCTCCCTTTCTGCAAGACATTCTTGTCTTTGAAATTCCAATTAAAAAGAGAAAAGGGAAGATGCTTTCTCCACATGAACTGCACCGAGTGGCCGTAAGCATCAGATATCTCAAGTGGGGTGGGAGTGTAGCCAACGGCATTAATACCCTTCTTTTTTATGATGCCTCATGCAGTTATGCAACTTCTTTTTGAATTTATTCACCTTCATTAAACATCTCATAATCTCAAACCTTTTCTTGTAGTGCCACGAAAATCAAAGAGGGCAAGTCATAACAGGGCCAGCTGGTTAGATCAGGGGTGACGTCAAGCCAAGCCAAGAGCCAAGAGGCTCAAAATGGACAGTATTGAGCCAACAATTAAATATCTTGACACTCTGAAGATGAGTTGTAAACTTTTTGTTAGTTATGCAAAGTCTTGGGATCAAAAACGTTTGTGTTCCTCTTTGGACAGCCCTTAAATCAAATTATATAGTGGCCTGAGTACTGGAGTGTTTTTAGATTTCTGCAAACATCTGCAAATGTTCTAACGAGGCCTGAGAACATCACTTTGCTGCTGTTTACCACAATGCACCTTCTACTTTTGGTTTAGGAACTTGGGATTTGAATCGTGCTCTTTCTTGTTTTGGCTAATGGCCACCAGCTGCTTTTCAGGAGGTAGAATGATTAATGCTACAGTTTGCAGTGAGGCTCCTAGACTCCATCATCTGGACCGCAGAGAAGTGTTGAAAATCAGCTGAAACTGCTGGGTCCTCCTAGTTGCTAAACTCCATCTTAAATCACTCTGTAGATTTTTATACCCTTGGGGTTGACCAAGTAGAGCAAACAGCAACTTTGATATGTTATGGGGTGATTTGGACTAGGATAATAGCATGGAGATAATGGTTAAGGGACTTCCTGCCTCTCCTACCCCATATGCCCTCAATATCTGTTCTAGAGGTTCATATAACCCTCCAGGGCAGATTTAAGGATGACATGGATGACCACTGAAACAGGTGACAGCAGTCACGAAATTAAAAGACACCTGCTTCTTGGGAGAAAAGCGATGACAAACCTAGACATCATCTTAAAAAGCAGAGACATCACCTTGCCGACAAAGGTCCGTATAGTTAAAGCAATGGTTTTCCCAGTAGTGATGTTTGGAAGTGAGAGCTGGACCATAAAAAAGGCTGATTACTGAAGAATTGATGCTTTTGAATTATGCTGCTGGAAGAGACTCTTGAGAGTCCCATGGACTGCAAGAAGATCAAACCTCTCCATTCTGAAGGAAATCAGCCCTGAGTGCTGACTGGAAGGACGGATTGTGAAGCTGCGACTCCAGTACTTTGGCCACCTCATGAGAAGAGAAGACTCCCTGGAAAAGACCCTGATGTTGGGAAAGATTGAGGGCACAAGGAGAAGGGGACAGCAGAGGACGAGATGGTTGGACAGTGTTCCGGAAGCTACCAACATGAGTTTGACCAAACTGCGGGAGGCAGTGGAAGGCAGGAGTGCCTGGCGTGCTCTGGTCCATGGGGTCATGAAGAATGAGACATGACTAAATGACTAAACAACAACAATAACAACAACAACAGCATGGATGACACAAGGAGGAGGGGTACAAGTGTTTATCCTTCTGTTGACAGGGCAAGTGAATAGAATACCACCCTTTGTTTCTCAGACTCTGTAGAGTTTACCCCAGAACCACTCAGAGCCCATGAGGGATCTCCCCCACCCCACTCAACTGGGAGTCTTTCAGTCTATATAATACAGACATTAAATTCCCACTCATATTTCCTCTGTGGAGGCAGAGCTTCGTGGCATGTCTGCATAAACCATCAGTTGGCTCCAAATCAATCCTGGAGCAACATTTCAGGTACTCTGTTGGTCAGTGGTGAAATAGATTGCTCACCCCTTCTTCCCTTTGGCAAATGACTGTACTGCTGAAATGGCGACGAGATCGCATTGGCCTATTTATTCTGAATGTTTGTAAGTGATGCCAATAAAGGTTTGATGATGATTTACATGTTCAGCTGAAAACATGAGAGATGAATTATGTAGCGGGTTCAGGACCATAAATATAAATGTCTCCCTGCCCCTTCCTACTCAACTTTTGAGCATTCAGCATGGAAGGGAGCTGTCTGTGGTGCTGATCTGCATCTTGCCACAGCTGGCCAAAATATCTCCCTGGGGTCCAGCCTAGAAGAGTAGAAATATTTTACTCACAAGGCATAAAATAGATTCTCAAGAATATAGTTTCAAGAACAACAATCAAATCCCTCTAAAGAGCCCTCTTAGCTACAGAAAACCATCCCACCGAAAAGAATAATAATACTGTTTCTCCCACAATTTTTTTAAAAGAGGTTAGAGAATATCTGTTGCTAAATTGGAATTTAAAACCAGGTTGAAAGAGATCTTTGTTCAGAATGATTTAGCCTTAATGGCTAATCATAAAACAGCACCCTCCCATTCAATGATAAAATTTCATCATAGCCTGGAACATTATTTAACTGATTTATCCAGGTTTGAAACTCTCACGCCGCTGATATTTCAGCAATTGCCTTTTGCAGCATTAGACATTCACCAGTGTGGAGTACCATCGCCTCATTTTGCTGACCACAGCAGCCATTGTGTGGAACCCATGACAATTGTATAAAGATATGAGTAGTGGCACCTCAATTGTCTTTTAAGGTGGGGGGAACACTCACCCCTCAAAAAGGACTAATTAGACATGTGTTCATATAATGTACCTTTTAAATGGTGGTGAAGAAGGTCCATAAGCTATTGTTGTTGTTATTTAGTCGTTTAGTCGTGTCCGACTCATCGTGACCCCATGGACCAGAGCACACCAGGCACTCCTGTTTTCCACTGCCTCCCGTAGTTTAGTCAAACTCATGCTGGTAGCTTAGAGAACACTGTCCAACCATCTCGTCCTCTGTCGCCCCCTTCTCCTTGTGCCCTCAATCTTTCCCAACATCAGGGTCTTTTCCAGGGAGTCTTCTCTTCTCATGAGGTGGCCAAAGTACTGGAGTCGCAGCTTCACAGTCCGTCCTTCCAGTGAGCACTCAGGGCTGATTTCCTTCAGAATGGAGAGGTTTGATCTTCTTGCAGTCCATGGGACTTTCAAGCGTCTCCTCCAGCACCATAATTCAAAAGCATCAATTCTTCGGTGATCAGCCTTCTTTATGGTCCAGCTCTCACTTCCATACATCACTACTGGGGAAACCATAGCTTTAACTATACGGACCATTGTTGGCAAGGTGATGTCTCTGCTTTTTAAGATGCTGTCTAGGTTTGTCATTGCTTTCCTCCATAAGCTATGGTCTGTCCCAAAGGAGCAGAACAAGCTCCTTTGTTTTCGATTAAAGAAGTACAACAATTGTTCATATCAATAAAAGGTGGAGTTTCTGTTTGCTTACCTCTGTGACTTTAGCATAATATCAGTCTGTACAGGGACATATGCAAAATTCTTCTCCCTCTATTGTGACAAATATCTAAATAGTTATTTTTTAAAAAAATCACCTGAATGGTGGATATAGAAATGTTGGAATCTGCCTTATGCTATGTCAGATTATTTCTCCATCTAGAGATGACAATGAATTTAATTTAAGGAATTTAAGGAAGATTGGAAGGACTTTCTTGTATATATACAGGAGCAATGTACACTGGTTAATACATTAGCAGGATTCTAGAACTACTTGTAATGATATTATGAATGGACAATAAGTAATTTCAATGATTTTTCAATTTAAAATGGACATGCGGTATGATGATAAACAATGGAACCAGGGAAGGGACTAGGGGGAATTCATTTTTTTCCCCTTTTACTATGTTTGATTATGAATATGTATTTTTGTTGTTTTGTTTTTGTTATTTTTTGAAAATTAATAAAATATTATTTAAAAAACATATTATTTCTCCATCTAGCCCTGACAGGCAGTGGCTCTGCAGGGTCTCATGCAGAAGTCTTTCATATCACCTGCTCCCTCATCATTTTAACTGGACATGGTGATACTTTCTGCAACATATTTTTAACTGGCTTAGTTAAAGTATTTAAAAAATAATAATCTGCTTTTTAGTAAAAATAAATGGGTTGGTGGGGGCAGCCTCTCTCAGAGCCAAGGAAAATAAATAAGTGAATAGAAAGAGAACCTACCCAAGTAAAGCTAAAACAAAAGCCCCACACATACGCTAAATAAAATAATGTTAGCTTTACCACTCCATCCCCCCTCTCCCTTTCTCTTCTCCCCCAACCTTATATATAAAAGGTAAATGACCCCTGCTTAAGTCCAGGTCATGTGGTCAGCATGACTAAAATGCTTCTGCTGCAACGGAACACCGTGATGGAAACCAGAGTGCACGGAAACACCGTTTACCTTCCCGCCACAGCGGTACCTATTTATCTACTTGCACTGGCGTGCTTTCGAACTGCTAGGTTGGCAGGAGCTGGGACATGGGGATTTGAATCCATCATGGGGATTTGAACCCCTGACCTTCTGATCAGCAAGCCCAAGAGGCTAAGTGGTTTAGACCACAGCGCTACCTGCATCCCTTTTTACCTTTACCCCAACCTTATACTGCATTAATGTCTCACACTGAATGCAACCGATCAGTAGAACTGATTCTATGTCCTGGTAAAAAGAGACAATGCACACACTTTTCTAACCCAAGTCCCGTATTTTTCGCTCTATAAGACACACATTTTCCCCTCCAAAAATTAAGGGGAAATGTGTGTGTGTCTTCTGGAGTGAATGCAGACTCCTTGGTTTCAGCAATAGCAACACGAAGCCTCTGAAGCACAGCTCCCACCGCGCTCCGGAGGCTTCGGGTTGCCTTCACTGAAGCCTGGGGAGCGAGAGGGGTTGGTGCACACCAGCCCCTCTCGCTCTCCAAATAGCCGTCTGAAGCCTCCGGAGTGCGGCGGGAGGCTTTGCGTTGCTTTCGCTGGGTAGCTGCCCCTTCAGCTAAGGCGTAGGTGCCCCTTCAGGGTAGGTGCCCCTTCAACTAAGTCACAGCGTCCCTTCAGCTAAGTGGGAGGAGAAATGGAAGGGGCTCCGTTTCTCCTGCCACTTCGCTGAAGGGGCGCTGCGCAGAGAGGGGAAGAATTTTTTTTCTTGTTCTCCCCCTCTAAAACAAGGTGCGTCCTATGGTCGGGTGCGTCCTATAGGGTGAAAAATATGGTAGATCTTTAATAAAATTATTAAAATAAAATTGCTGTCAGAGAAGCTTGAAAAGATTCACAATACCTACATTCCTCTCCTCTCCCTCTACTCTGCATGCTCTTTGCCACTGGTCTATGGCCCAACCTTTGTTTTGAAGACTGGAAAAAAGGCTACTGTAAATGTAGTTCATGACAAGTTGGATATGTGATTAGGGTGAAGCCTTTGCATTTCTGTAGGGTGGGATTTTTCCTTTGCCTGGATATTCTGCTTCTAAGTGGGTTTGGATATTGTTGCGGCTTTCCCCCTGTAATTATACCGGTGATTCCTGTGGCCCATGGCTGAAACCTAAGAAGCCTAAATAAATAAGAAAAGCACGACATTCTGCAAAACATATGGTGGAACACCATAGAGATATGCCGAGTCAAAAGAGAATGAGAAAACTATTGAAATGGAACACAGAGTGAAGGAATTAATATGTGTGTGGCTGCCTGCAAAGAAGCTATGCATGAAATAGAGGGGCAAGCTACATGTCTGTCACTCCTGAAATGCAAATGAAGGGAGTTAATCCAAGCTGAGAAGGAATCCCCAGGGATGCACCATTGCTGCTAAAATGCAGTGTGTAGTTAATGTGAAATCTGGCGCACTTCCTAGCACACACCTGCCTAGATCACAGGAAGCTCGCCTTATTAACCTCTAAATAAATTTTAGGTATTTTCAGATGATGTATTTAAACCTGCATCAAAAAGATAGGGTGGGCAAAGCCATCATGCTGACAGGATATTTTGTTGTTTAGTCGTGTCTGACTCTTCGTGACCCCATGGACCAGAGCATGCCAGGCACTCCTGCCTTCCACTGCCTCCCACAGTTTGGTCAAACTCATGTTAGTTGCTTCAAGAACACTATCCAACCATCTTGTCCTCTGTCGTTCCTTTCTCGTTGTGCCCTCAATCTTTCCCAGCATCAGGGTCTTTTTAGGGAGTCTTCTCTTCTCATGAGGTGGCCAAAGTATTGGAGCCTCAGCTTCAGGATCTGTCCTTCCAGTGAGCACTCAGGGCTGATTTCCTTCAGAATGGATAGGTTTGATCTTCTTGCAGTCCATGGGACTCTCAAGAGTCTCCTCCAGCAGCATAATTCAAAAGCATCAATTCTTCGACGATCAGCCTTCTTTATGGTCCAGTTCTCACTTCTATGCATCACTACTGGGGAAACCATAGCTTTAACTATATGGACCTTTGTCAGCAAGGTGATGTCTCTACTTTTTAAACTGCTGTCTAGGTTTGTCATTGCTTTTCTCCCAAGAAGCAGGCGTCTTTTAATTTTGTGACTGCTGTCACCATCTGCAGTGATCATGGAGCCCAAGAAAGTAAAATCTCTCACTGCCTCCATTTCTTCCCCTTCTATTTTCCAGGAGGTCATGGGACCAGTGGCCATGATCCAAGTTTTTTTGATGTTTTTGGAGCTGATATCTCAAAGTCTCATGAAGAGCTTTTGATGCACCCACCCACAGGAACATAGGAACCTGCCTTATACTGAGCCAGACCAACTGGTCCATCTGTCTCAGTACTGCTCAAATGGACAGCAACAGCTCTCTGGGGTTTCAGACTCAGTCTTGTATACCTGAAGGAGTGTCTCCACCACCACTGTTCAGCTCAGACACTGAAATTCAGCTCTGAGAGCCTTCTAGTGCTTCTTCCTTGAGAGAAGTCAGGTTACAGGGAACCAGGCAGAGGAACTTCTTGATAGTTGTGCCCATTCTGTGGAATGCCCTCCTGTCATACATCAACTATGCAACTTTTAGAAGACATCTGAAGGCAGGCCAGTATTGGGAAGTTTTTTATGTTTGATGCTTTACTGTGTTCAGTGTTTTAATTTGCTGGAAGCCACCCAAAGTGGTTGAGGCAACCCAGTCAGATGGGCGGAATAATAATAATAATAATAATAATAATAATAATAATAATGCATTCCCAGTTCCACCTGGAGAGTCTGTGAAGCCTTGGCCCGTCCTCTTTCCACCCATGCTTTCAAGAGACTCTGGAAGTGGCTTATCTGAAATGCCATGATGAAATCCATTTGAACCATCCAGTTGAAGACTAAACCCACTCTTGATGCATCAATGACATGTTGCTGCACACACCCACATTAAAACAGCAGTCCAGATGGACTTTATGTGTCCATCCTACCATGTTCTCTCTGCCATGCCAGTAGGAATGATACAGCTGCTGTGGCTGGTACCATTCAAAGCTCAGTGCATGGTGACTATAACCCAGGCTTCCTCAAACTCAGCCCTCCAGATGTTTTGAGACTACAATTCCCATCATCCCTGACCACTGGTCCTGCTAGCTAAGGATCATGGGAGTTGTAGGCCAAAAACATCTGGAGGGCTGAGTTTGAGGAAGCCTGCTATAACCCCTCCGGGGGTGCCATTTTGCGACCCCAGTTGTTTTATTTTTAATCCCCATACTTACTTGATGCTGACTTATTAGTCACTCACTACAAAAGAGCATCTGATAGTTGGCTTACAAATAATTAAAAGGCCAAAGCACTAAATCAATCCTTTAATTGTTGGTCTCAGAAAAGACAGAGGAAAGCAAATAAACACAGGATGGAAATGACTGAACGGCCGCGTTGTGATGGTGCTGATAAAAAGTGAGTGAGCAAAGCATGACAATTCCACATTTGATGCCTAATGCGAAAGTGTCCTCTGTGTCCACCAGGTCTATTTCTGTTCCTTCTGTTTTTCATTGCAGATCTTGGTGTGCTGTGTCAGACATTTCACGAAAGTCTCCACATTTTGCTGTGTTGTGTGGAGAGCAGCAGATGGAAAGTGGGGAGCTCTGGATGCCACCCACAGACTGCGGTCCTGTGTTCAATTAGCTGGCTCAGATAACTAGCTAGAGCCCATGCAGCCATATTTTTCACTGAACCGCTCCCATCCATCAGCTTTTGCTGAAACTGCTAAATTCTTAGATTGGAACAAAGCAATGCAACCTATTGCATTGAAATTCCCTGCAAAACAGGCGAGGGCCAATAACTATCTTGCAATGTAAAATTAAAAGATAGTCGAAGAGAATCCAGTGCAGTGAATAATGTGATTGTTCACTCTGATACTTCTGTTCCCCGGCTAACTGGATTGTTTTCAGGAAGCAAGCAATATTAAAGCCATCTTTTCCCCCTCCTGTCAGCTGCATCAGGTGCATCCCTCCCTTATTGACATGTACTTAATAAGCTCAGATCTTCTCACTTTCATCTTCCTGAGGTACTGCAGTTAAACTGAAGGCCTTTTGGTTTTGCAGGGAGATTTCCCTCTGCTGTCACCTACCCAGGAAAGATAATGCTCAGACCGTTCCCCCCACCTTCTGGGGCTGAGTCGGGGTGGGTAGGAGGGAGAGAGATTCATTATTACCACTCATCTGACATAAAGGCAGATGCTCACAGCAGAAACCTGTCTCCAACTGATATGTGTGCAATAATAAGCCGTATGACAAGCAGGCTTCCCACAGGAGGAAATGAGCACATGTGAGAATTAAACACATAACAATGTAAATTAACAGTGATGGAAAGAGAATGGAAGGAAGCCTTTGGATAAATAACCTCATATTGATAATGATTAAGTTTGTGTGCATGGACTAGTTCAGGATACCGTGACTATCAACACAACACAAGTTATATACCAATACAATTTACTGAACCATATCATTATATCGCCACCACTGCTTATTAGCAACTTATCTGGATATCATTCTTATTTTGACCTAATGGATGTCATAAAAGGTAAAGGTAAAGGGATCCCTGACCATTAGGTCCAGTCGTGACTGACTCTGGGGTTGCGGCGCTCATCTCACTTTATTGGCCAAGGGAGCCGGCATACAGCTTCCGGGCCATGTGGCCAGCATGACTAAGCTGCTTCTGGTGAACCAGATCAGCACATGGAAACGCCTATTTATCTACTTGCACTTCGTGCTTTCAAATTGCTAGGTACCCTCCAACATTTCCCTGATGAAAATAGGGACGTGTCAGGGACTGGGCAGAGGAGGAATGGTGGCGACCACCTCCCCAGGCTGACCCTTCCAGTTAAGAAGAAGAAGACAGTTCAGAATTACAACTGGGGTTTGAGGGAGGTCACAGCTCAGAGGAAGATGAGGGGGAAAGTTGGGAAATAATGGGAGAGGAGGAGGAGGCAGAGACGGAGCAGCTGGCTGATACAATATCACTAGAAAGCATTCCAGACCCACCCAGGGGCGTAGGAAGGGGGTGGGGGTGGTTCGCCCTGGGTGTCACCCTGAGGGGGGGTGACAAAATGGCAGCCGGCCGAGGGCTACACTCATAGACGGCACTCGAGCGGCACCTTCGGTATCGGCGGCGTACGTAGTGGGGCTGCACATGCACCGCCGGGCACTTTGCCCCACTCCTCGACACCCCATACCGGGTGTTGGAGAGCCTTCCTTCACCCCTGGACCCACCATCTCCCAGAACCCAGAGAGCCTTAAAAGTAGGAGACCAATGGGCTCAGAAGTGAAGGGCCCTCAGTTAATTGCTTGACAGAATACCTGAGATGATGCATTTGATTTGTTGGCCTGTAGCTAAAGCCAGTGCTGCTGGTAGCAAAAATACCCTGTGTGCATGCACAAAATTATTTCTGCAAAACTGACCTTCTCTCTGCTTTAGTAATCCAATCTCACCATTGTAAATAAGGAGCCTTGGACTTATGCTAACTGACAATTCTATTCTTTGTATATTGTGCAGCGGTACCTAGGTTTACGAACTTAATCCACTCCAGAAGTCCGTTCTTAAACTGCAATTTCACTAATGGTGCCACACGTCTGGTGTGAGCTGTCAGACCACATGCTGCTTGCTCCCTGGACCACTGCAGGAGCTAGACGTTTGGGAGGGGAGCAGAAAGAGTCAGGACTATTCTCCTTTGAGTTGTAGGCTGAGATCATCCTGCTAGTGATCTCTTCGCAAAACAGATTGGTTTGATTTCCTACCATATGCAATGTTCAGAAAGAGTTATGAAAAGTTTGTGTCTCCAAACATTTTAATGCTAGTGATGGACCACAGATTTTCACAGAACTGAAAGGGGCTTGGGAGAGTCTTTGGTTCCCAAGGGGCAAATACACCCATCTCATCACCATCATATAATATTATTTACACCCCGCCCATCTGGATGGGTTTCCCCCAGCCACTCTGGGCAGCTCCCAACAGAATATTAAAAACATGATAAAACATCAAACATTAAAAACTTCCCTAAACCGGGCTGCCTTAAGATGTCTTCTAGAAGTCAGATACAGTGGTTCCTTGGTTTACAAACGCAATCCATTCCGGAAGTCTGTTATTAAACCAAAACCGCTCTTAAACCAAGGGACACTTTCCCTAATGAGACCTCCCACCACCAGTGCCCTTCCAACGTTCAGATTCTGTTCTTAGACCAAGGTAAAGATTTCAAACCGGGACACTATTTCTGGTTTTGCGGAGTTCGTAAACCGAATCGTTCTTAAACAGGACTGTTCTTAAACCGAGGTACGTGTGAGAGAGGGAGGGAGGGATAGAACCACCACTCTGGGCAACTTCTAACATATATATAAAAACATAATAAAACATTAAAAAACTTCCCTATACAGGGCTGCCTTCAGATGGCTCCATACTCTCCAACATTTCTCTGATGAAGTTAGGGACATCCTAAGAAAAAGTGGGACATTCTGGGATCAAATCAGAAACTGGGATGTCTTCTGTAAATTAAGGGACTGTCCCTGGAAAATAGGGACACTTGGAGGGTCTGTGTTTGTGTTGTTTGGGGGCAAGGTACAGTGCACCATCCTTCCACGAGCATCCATGAAGCTCTCAGTATTCTTGGAGGGTGCCTTTGCTCACTCCCCCCCCCTGTGTTAATCACTGTTGTTTACATTGCATCTTTCATCCAATGATGTGGCAGCAGTTTACAAACAATCGCTTATTAATGGGGCTGGCATCTCACCACCACTTTGCAGCACACATCTCATTAATCAAGGGCCGACAGGTAAATGGAAGAGCCGAGACAAGACAGAGAGGGAAATGGTTTTCAGACGCAGAACTTTGACCAGCTTGCCTTTTTGCTTCGCTAGCGTGTCGGTGGTATCCCCTCTGCTCATCTGGTATTCAGGAGTGCTCTTCCCTTTCCCTTTCTCCTACCAAATAGGAAGGTGGTATTCATAAAAGATTAAGGTAACCATAGAGGACCAGTTTAAAGAAGTAAATGGAACGCAGAATGAGGGGTAGGTGCAACTAGATGCAGAACTGGGTGAGAGCCAGAAATATACCTAAAAATCTGTTAAAATAACAATGGTACAGCTCTCTTCTGCATTAAGCGGATGTCAACATAGCTGACATCTAAGAAAAATATGAGATATTGAGAATACTCTAAAATTTATATTATATTTATAGATGATTGATAGATAGATGATAGATAGATAGATGATAGATAGATAGATATAAATGATAGATAGATATAGACAGTATATATATAATTACACAGTAACCATATGGATGTGATTGGTCAGCTTATCTCATCTATATGGATCAGCAATGTGGCTAATGTTTGGTGACAAAATGTCTGTTACAAACTCCTTCGCCACTGAGGAAGACCTCTAAGGGTCAAAATTAGGGCCAATTTGCCCTGTTGCTACCCTGGTGGCACCTGCCCCAGATCCAATCCTGCATGGTGCTTTGTCTATTAAAAATGAGTGCATCCCTTTAGCCCTTATGACCGATAACTTGTCATAACAGGAAGTAGTAAGATATTGGTTTATTACACGGAAATGAAAGGGAGAATAGATCGAGTGGTCTGACAGCAGGCTGTTTGCTTTCAATACTGGAACTGGAAGCTGATATATAACAAGAGAATTATTTATTTTAAGCTGTTTTCGTACAATCCTCTTGCTCAGCAATATCTGCAATTTTCTGCTTGGTTTTCATAATTAAATTTAGAAGCAGATAAAACTGCTTCTATAAAACCCAATAGAAAGATAGGCCTATTACACCAAGTCAGACCTATTCCATTTAGCTCTGTATTGTCTACACTGAGGGCTGATTCACACTTCCACTTGTCCCCTAGAAAGCACAGGTCCAAGCAGTTTTCTGCTTGACCCATGCTAGGCATGGGTCTGAGTGGTTTTGCCCTTTGCCCTGCTTCTTTCCCAGGGAAAGCCTCTCTTTAGTGCTAAATCGGAACAAACGTCAACCTGGAGATAACCTAATTGCTGTTTGCTCCGATTGAGCACTAAAGAGTGGTTTTCCCCAGGGGAAAGTAGGGGGAAAACAGAAAGTGTGGATAAGCCCTGATTGGCATCAACTCTGCAGGCTTTCAGATAAGGAAGCTCTCCCAGCCCTACCGGGAGATTCTGGGGATTAAATTTGCAAAGCAGATACTCAATCACTGAGCTGCAACACTTCAAAATTATGTAATTGAATAATACACAGATAAAGTCTAAGTTGAAGCAAAAGTAAGAATAGAGACAGGGCTTATCCCTTGGCGACAATAGAAAGAGCCTTGTCCTGTAAACATTGCTACCATGAGAAAAAGGACAGGCAGAAAACATCCCTGGAGGAAACTTTTTTAAATACTTTACTCAACACGAAGAGGCAGAACTGCATTCTGTTGTGTATCAACAATATGTTTGCCAGCAGACTTTATTAACCTATTAAATCAGCAAGATCGAATAACCACTTTGCTCTATTTAATTTAAAACAATAAAACTAAATAATAAAAATTGCAGCTTCATAATAAAGCCTTATGCTGGATGAGAAAAGTGTTTCATTACAATCTTACGATTCCTCCTGGTATTAATATAAGATTGTTTACACCCCCGTGTTTAAGTCGACGCTCTACTTTGGGGTTGTTTGCGCACACGATATAATTACACATGTGGAAGTCTGTGCTGTTCACGTTGCTGAAATTGAGGATGGAAGAATGTGCAGAAGCCAGAACACATGGGGGAATAAGGCACTGCAAGGAAATTCATTGTATTGCTTAACCTTTGAAACTCATTGCCACAAGTCAGATCCATTGCTCCATCAAGCTCATTATTGTCTACACTGCCTGGCAGTGACAATCGAGGACTTCAGATAGCAGATCCTACAAGTGTCCCTATTTTTCCAGCGACAGTCCCAAATTTACAGAAGCAATCCCAGTTTCTTGTTTGATCCTGGAATGTCATGCTTTCCCTTAGGATCTCCCTATTTCCATCAGAGAATTGTTGTTTATCTGACCCCCCTGAGAAAATGAGATAAGTAACTATACAACCTTTAGAAGATGTCTGAAGGCAGCCCTGTATAGGGAAGGTTTTTTTCAAAAGAAATGTTTAATGTTTTATTGTGTTTTTATATATGTTTAAAGCCGCCCAGAGTAGCTGGGGCAACCCAGTCAGATGGGTGAGGTATTATTATTATTATTATTATTATTATTATTATTATTATTAAATAGGACATCCCTATTTCCATTGAGGGACGCGGGTGGCGCTGTGGTCTAAACCACAGAGCCTGGGGCTTGCCAATCAGAAGGTCAGTGGTTCGAATCCCCGCGATGGGGTGAGCTCCCGTTGCTCGGTCCAAGCTCCTACCAACCTAGCAGTTCGAAAGCACGTCAAAGTGCAAGTAGATAAATAGGTACCACTCCGGCGGGAAGGTAAACGCCATTTCCGTGCGCTGCTCTGGTTTGCCAGAAGCGGCTTAGTCATGCTGGCCACATGACCCAGAATCTGTCTGCGGACAAACGCCAACTCCCTCGGCCAGTAAAGTGAGATGAGCGCAGCAACCCCAGAGTCATCCGTGACTGGACCTAACGGTCAGGGGTCCCTTTGCCCTTTACCTATTTCCATCAGAGACATGTTGGAGGGTATAAGGTAGACGACATTCCAAGCCCTATCTGAACATGCTGAGAACTGAGCCTGGGGCATGCTTTATGTAAAACAAATACTTTACTCTTCTTGTTTCTTCTTCTTCTTTTTTAACCGCTTCCAAAATTACTGCATCTCATAAAGTCCCATATGTTGAATTCCTGCCTGCTGTTCATCTGTTAGATTTATAGAGCCTTGCCAGGAAGGAGGCAAGCCTAGTCACTGCTGATCTGGCTTATTCTCTGCAGATGCAATTCTATGCACACATATTTAAGCATAAGCCTCACTGAACACAGAGAGAGACTTCCGATTAAACAGTCCGGCTGTGCATACTTTGTACACAGTGCTGCAGTGAATAAGCCCATTGTTTCAATGCAATGGGACTGAGTAAACATGCTTAGGCTTGAACTGCCCTTACACCTCTCAAAGTGAAGCTTGTAGCCACCTTGGTACTGAGCAATATATAATGACAACAGGCACATATTTAAAAGGCATTTTATAAATGGCCAATAAAGAATTTGCTTTGAGTCCCAGTGGTCATTTTCACAGAGGAATCAACTTATACAGGTATTCAGGGTCAGATTAGGGTAGGGTAGCAGTTGCTTGGGCTTGGAAAAAGCCCCATTTTCTCTTCAGCCCTAAGATGAAGCATAAGGGCAATATGCTAACCACTTTTCAAATGGCGTAGGAGTTTTATTTACAATTAAAAGGTAGGTGGATGTTGTTAAATAAGCAATAAAATTAATACAATTGCAAAAGATCTTCAGCTGGTAGTACTAGGAGTGGCTGTTGGGGAGGGGTAAGGGGGGAGGTCAGCATCGTGCGAGTGCACTGGTAGGACCAATCTGGGGCTCCCACTAGTCTCCCCCCAACAGTAAAAAAAGGTAAAGGACCCCTGGATGGTTAAGTCCAGTCAAAGGCAATTATGGGGTTGTGGTGCTCGTCTCTTTCTGGCCAAGGGAGCTGGCGTTTGTCCACAGAAAGCTTTCTGAGTCAATGAGACACTGTGACAATAGCCAGAGAGCATGGAAATGCTGTTTACCTTCCCACCATAGTGGTGCCTATTTATCTACTTGCACTGGTGTGCTTTCGAACTGCTAGGTTGGCAGGAGCTGGTACAGAGCAATGAGAGCTCACTCTGTCACAGGGATTTGAACCACTGACCTTCTGATCGGCAAGCCCAAGAGGCTCAGTTTTGGACCACAGTGCCACCTGCGTCCTTTTTACCCCAACAGTGACCTCTCCACTGCCTCATCCCCTCCCTCTTTATAAGTGGCAGTAATATTGTAGCAGGTCGCGGGTGGCGCTGTGGTCTAAACCACAGATCCTAGGACTTGCCGATCAGAAGGTCAGCAGTTCGAATCCCCGCAACGGGGTGAGCTCCCATTGTTCGGTCCCTGCTCCTGCCCACCTAGCAGTTCGAAAGCATGTCAAGTGCAAGTAGATAAATAGGTACTGCTCCGGCGGGAAGGTAAATGGCATTTCCTTGCACTGCTCTGGTTTGCCAGAAGTGGTTTAGTCATTCTGGCCACATGACCCAGAAGCTGTCTGCGGACAAACGCCGGCTCCATTGGCCTATAGAGCGAGATGAGCGCTGCAACCCCAGAGTCGTCCGTGACTGGACCTAACGGTCTGGGGTACCTTTACCTTTTAAATGTTGTAGCTGGTAGCCCAGATGCACAATGCTGCCCCTTGTTACTGCTCACTTCTGGGTAGTACAGTGGTACCTCGGGTTACATATGCTTCAGGTTACATACGCTTCAGGTTACACACTCTGCTAACCCAGAAATAGTGCTTCAGGTTAAGAACTTTGCTTCAGGATGAGAACAGAAATTGGACTCCGGTGGCGTGGCAGCAGCAGGAGGCCCCATTAGCTAAAGTGGTGCTTCAGGTTAAGAACAGTTTCAGGTTAAGAACAGACCTCCGGAACGAATTAAGTACTTAACCAGAGGTACCACTGTACTGTATTCACAAGATGGCTTCTAATAAAATTTAATTGAAACGAGCCTAATAAATGCAAGTTTTCTTCCTTGCAGAATATATAGGTACTTCATTTCCTCCCCTTACTGGTTGCAACTGGTGCTGAAAGGGCAAGGAAGGACTTTTGCTAAGAGTGCACTGCTAATCAAAACACAAATTCAGAATGCTGAAAAGGTCACAATGCATGTAGCACTATGCCGTATCTCATGGAATGCATTAAGCATTTCATTTCTGATAACTCATTCGAAGATTTAATGAAGCTGGCAAAGAGCTAAAAGCTTCCCTTAAAAAAACAACACCACAGCTGGGTGGGGAGAGAATGCAGATTGCAGCAATAAAACAAACCCCCACTTGATTATTGTTTCATATTAGGATTTCTTTCGGTGCATCCTGGCTTGCAAAAGTTCACTCTTCTTCACGATGGATGGATTATAGAGGTGTCTGTACTCAGTTACAACTGGGTCGTCCTAATTGTCAGGGCTGGTTCTTGGTATAAAGTTTTGTGGTGATCTTCATGATACAATGAAAGAAAAACAATCTTGTTAAGTTTTGGGTGAACATATCAGACGACACTACGATTCTTCAAACAGCTCTTGTTTATTCAGAGGCCAGAACTGAACTGAACTGAAGGGTTCAGCCAGCCTGCTTATATAGAGCTCCAGTACAACGTAACTGTAACAACTTTCTGTAACTATCCAATCACTGAACGTCACTTTCAATCCCTTATTTGCATATGTGAACCTGAACTATCTACAGTATCCCCCTGCTGGCCCAGGGTGAGAACTACAGTACATAACAAATCTGATCTACAAGAAATAATAAAAAAGGAGCTAAAAAGGAAGAGGAGAGAAAGAGAACTATGTTGTCCTCTCTCACTGCCATATCTTAACTTTTATCCCATACAGAAAGAGCTCTTGGCTGGGATTGTTCCTCTCTTCTCCAACGCCTCTTACCCTGTGAGGCCTCTCCTTCCCTGCCTCTCACACAGGGTCCTTCAATCTATTCTTCATCTTCATCTGGTTGCAATTCTTACTGTTTTTGGGTAAGAGAGAATAATGAAAAGATGATAATAATAAACTTCCAAATGGAAAAGAAGTTGGAAAAAAGATAAAAGATAAAAGGGACCTCCAGCTATCCCTTGTATACCTATAAAATTATTCAGGGTAGACAAATGCAATAATAATAATAATAATAATAATAATAATAATAATAATAATAGTAGTAGTAAATTATTTATACCCTGCCCATCTGCCTGGGTTCCCCCAGCCTCTCTGGATGGCTCCCAACAGAATATTAATAATTATAAAAAAGTAATAAAATATCAAACGTCAAAAACTTCCCTAAACAGGGCTGCCTTCAGATGTCTTCTAAATGCCAGGTAGTTGTTTATTTCCTTCACATCTGATGGGAGGGTGTTCCACAGGGCGGGCGCCACTACGGAGAAGGCCCTCAGCCTGGTTCCCTGTAACTTCACTTCTCACAGTGAGGGAACCGCCAGAAGGCCCCCGGTGCTGAACGATGGGGGTGGAGACGCTCCTTCAGGTATACTGGGCCGAGGCTGTTTAGGGCTTTAAAGGTCAGCACCAGCACTTTGAATTGTGCTTGGAAACGTACTGGGAGCCAATGTAGGTCTTTCAGGACTAGCTTTATATGGTCTTGGCGGCCACTGCTAGCTGTCCCTATGCTGTTTACTGTCCTTCCAGAGCTCTCCAGTACATTCTGGGCTGGTTCTGATCATTACAAAGCACTGCATGCAGAGGAGGCTGACCACCCCTGTGTCAAAGACACACCCATGCATAGACTAGGACACAGGGACACTGGGAACTGTCATATATGCTGTTCCACCTAGGTCAGAACTGTCTACATGGAAGGGCAGCAGCTCTGTTGGTCCAAGCCAAAGTACAGTGGTACCTCAGGTTACATACGCTTCAGGATACAGACTTCGCTAGCTAACCCAGAAATAGTGCTTCAGGTTAAGAACTTTGCTTCAGGATGAAAACAGAAATCATGCTCCGGTGGCGCGACAGCAGCAGGAGGCCCCATTAGCTAAAGTGGTGCTTCAGGTTAAGAACAGTTCTTGGTATAACAGAGTACAGCCAATATTATCGGCTGAGAAACCAACATGCCAGGTGAGAGCGGCAAAGGGCAAGCACAATCCATATTTCCTTTTATAACATATGGCGAATGTTTATGGAATACATAAATTGTTCAGACTGCGGCGGGAATCCACCCAGCACTCACAGGAAAATGTGGCGTGATCTCTTAGAGTAATCAAATGAAAGTTTTAACACGTGACATGATAAAAGTCTGTAATTTTATCAGAGAAGAAATTGGAGTTCTTGTTGGAAATACACTAAAAAGGATATACCAAGAGCTCAGGCCACAAGTTTCAGTATAAGGAATAATTCCTACTCGAGAGTTGAACAGAAAAACGTATATATTCTGCTAGGAATAACAGTTTGAAGCTGATAGTAGATTTAAACACAACGTGTAAGTATGATAGTTTTAAGGTAAAACGTTTAAGTACAGGAATAATGTAGTTTCAAATATGCAGTGATATAGTATAGAGGTACATGAAATACCAGTACACACAATTATTTTGTACAAGTCTCAATGGCAGTCAAAAGGAGTCCATATTATATAGAATCAAAATAAGGACTAAAGAATCAAATAGGGCCGAAAAGGAGTATCCGGAGTATGAATCAGATGTACGACTCAGTAGTGGTGACCAGGACAGGGCCCTGTTTCGGAGTAAACACCTTCTTCAGCTGTAATTTTATCAGGACAAGTTATTTGTTGTTTCCTGCTGTAACAACTGCCTTCTCTAAGTGTATCTTCTGTACATGAAAATAAATAAAAAGATTACAAGGGGGGGGCGGAAAAAGTTGTCCTTTTCTCTCCCCCCCCCCATGTTTCAATTTATGCCCAACAAGTTATAAGCTTCTGCTGCAGCTTCTTATCTGTAAATACTGAAAAGAGGAAAACACAAACCTTCATTTTTCTGTATTATTTGATCACGTGGCATGGCCTTCCATGAATCAAAAAATATTTAAAAATCATCATTTGCTTTAAATGTCATCATATTTCTCCTGGCAACAGGGAGAGTTCTTGCTCCTCTGAATGCATTACTATTAACTCCCGGAGGCAAAGCTGAGGCTCCCAGGGATAATGTTTCTTCAGTGTTTGTACCATATTTTATTTTAATATTTCCATTCTGATTCTCATTGTTTTCAGATTTCTCTTTCTTGTTTGCTTAACCACATGCAAACTATAATCCTGTAGTCAATTCCCCATGATTCACACATCTATGTAGACACAGCCAGGCTGAAGCATTTAACATTATTGCCTGATAACTGCAATGTTTGCTATGGAATGTTTTTCTTTCAAATTAGGAATATGCATTATTATACATTTCACTCTTGGTGCCTTCTAGATCCACATGCACTTATTTATTTATTTATTTAGCATTGCATTGCATTGCATTCAAAATTACTCATGGAATGTCAAAGAGAAGTGTTTGAAATATCTATATCTATCATCTATCTATCTACAGTCATACCTCGGGTTACAGACGCTTCAGGCATCACAATTTCGGGTTGCGCACCGCGCCGAAACTGGAAGTACCGGAATGGGTTACTTCTGGGTTGCGGTGCTTGTGCATGCACAGAAGCACTAAATTGTGCTGTGCACATACACAGAAGCACCAAATCGCAACCCGCACATGCTCAGATGCGGCACTGCAGGTTGCGAACGTGCTTCCCACACGGATCACGTTTGCAACCCGAGCGTCCACTGTATCATCTATCTATCTAGGCAATAATTCTTTCTTCACCACATCTGCTCTCCTCATCTATGAAATTGACAGTTTAGCTCACATTCTCATATGTGATCTTACTTTACCATATAAACAGGGGCGTCTTACCCATAGACAGTGGCGTAGCATGGGGGGGTGCAGGGGGGGCCGGCTGCACCGGGTGCAACATCTGGAGGTTAGGGTTAGGGGGTGCAAATCCATTGGTTGGGGGGGCAAATCCACGGGTTAGGGGGCGCAAATTACTTGCCTTGCCCCGGGTGCTGACAACCCACGCTACGCCACTGCCCATAGAGGCTAGTGGCGTGGGGCACCAGGGCGCCAAGTTCTGGAGGGTGCCAGGGAAGAGGCAGAGGCTGGACACAGCACCTCTCAGCATCAGCTTGCCACCCTCGCCCATCTCTGCCATGCCACACCGAAGCAGTGCCGCCCCTGGAGCCTCTGTCTGCCGTGGCCACCGTGGCATGAAGTGTCCAGCTGAGCTGGGAGGCGCCATGTCCAGCCTCCGCCTCTTCCCTGCTGGAGGAGCAGCCCTCCAGCTGCTGCCCACCTCCTCCAGCCCTGCAGGGGCAGGGGCGGAGGGAGCTTTGCACCACGGCGCCGGATATGCTTAAGATGGCCCTGCATATAAATAAAGAATATTCTCTGTTACAGTGGTACCTCGGGTTACATACGCTTCACATTACAGACGCTTCAGGTGACAGACTCCGCTAACCCAGAAATAGTGCTTCAGGTTAAGAACTTTGCTTCAGGATGAGAACAGAAATTGTGTTCTAGCAGTGCGGCGGCAGCAGGAGGCCCCATTAGCTAAAGTGGTGCTTCAGGTTAAGAACAGTTTCAGGTTAAGTACGGACCTTCGGAGTGAATTAAGTACTTAACCCCAGGTACCACTGTATTTATATAATCTATTACCTTTCAGTTTACACCTAGAACATGCCACCCATTCAATAGTCTTTCTATATTTCATAACCCCTATTCCCAGGCCACACTTCCTCAAACTCGTTTGCTTGCCTAGAGCTTGTTCCTGAATGTGACAATACTTGTTTGGCTGGCTGGAGTGTGTGTGTAGAATTCTCTGACTTCTGTGTGGCTAGAATGTAGCCCACAGTCCAAGGGAAAGAGTCACATCCACAGTTCTGCCGACTTTTGCCACTGGCCCTGCCACACCCACCCTTGCCCACCTTCTGTTGTTCTGATATATCTGTGCTTGCGTGTCAAGGACCCCAAGCCAGCCCCCCAGAAGAAATAAATTCACACAGTCACAGATTTTGGTTTAAGGTTAACGGGCAAAATTTAGGCCACAACTTTATTGGTTACAGCAAATGTGAACTGTATTGTCAGGAAGGATAAACCACCAATGAGGGACTCACATTGGGGGAACCCGCCTGCAGCTCTCCTCGGTGTTCCCTGAGGCCTGGCATGGCCCTAGCCCCTCAAGCGAATTTCGGACAGCATCCAGGCCCCATGTGCTGGTCCCAAGGGTTAACCATGTGGCGAGGTCCGAGTCCAGTACGAGGTCGAGGGTGCGGTATGGAGGCTGTCTGTCAAAGCTGAAGCTGGGTTCAAGGCAGGGAGTCGGGTGAGGCCAGGAACTCTGGTAGAAGAGCAGGACAGGGTGCAGGCAGGAACAGGCTACCAACACTGTTGCTCCCGCAACCTGGGACTGGGGCTGGCTGGCTTTTATCTGCCCTGAGGCATAGGGCGGCCCTGAGGCATAGGGCGGCCCCGGTCCACAGGTGACTCGCCTCTCCTGGCCTGGAGGTGAGCACTCCTCCTGCAGGAACTTAGTTCCCTCCGCCTCTCTGCCCTGAGCCTCTGCAGCTCAGGAGAGGCTGGAGGGTTACCGGACCCAGAGGCAACCTCACCTTCCCCGACAGGGCTGAGAGTGGAGAACCTGCAGGCAATGGGTCCTCCATCACCTCAGGAGCCAGAGCAGACTCAGCTGGTGCCTGCACCTGATGATCCAGCACAGGTGAGGACCCTTCAGGTTCAAATCCCAGCCCCAGCTCAGCTGGTTCTGGAGGCGGGGACTCCTGTGCAGGCTGGGATTCCTCAGGTTCAGCCTCCGAGTCTGAATCCCAGGCCATCACACCCCGGATTCCTTTAATGGAATACCCTTGAACATGGAGGGGCAGGCGATGGCCGACCTCCCCCCACCCTCACATCAATAAGCCAATGCCTAACCACCAAACCTTACAAAGTTGTGACGATTGCTAAGAGGTAGGCAAAAACCAAGTGGCCAGTGCCAATCTGCCAAATGGAAAAATTCCTACCCGTCCCCCAGCGACCAACCAAAGTCCAAAGCAAGGCCAGAGGCACCTAAAACCAAAGGGAGGGTGGGTGGGTGTTCGGCAGCGCGAAGTAGGTGCTCAGCAAACATTGCGCTGTTGCTTTTATACCCCCCATGATCACCCCACTCAATCGCAGTTGGCCAAAAGAGGTCTGGGTTGATGGTGGTGCCACCCTGGCGTAAAGGGCATCACTCCCCCCACACTGGGGGGGGGCGTGACTGAGTTGTGTGCCCACCCGCAACCAGGACCATCCTTTAAGATGATCCAACTTGCCACCAAATGGAAGTATGCGAGGCAGCAGTGCAGCTCCTCTAGAACATGTTGACAACAGTGCTCATTTGGGATTGCTATGCATCCGAAATTTCCTGGAGATACCCGGATTACGGTACTGTGCCCGCAAGCGTCACCTGGGCGGGAATCCATGTAAATGTCGTCAGAAATAGTTTTAAAATGCCTAAATTCTTTTCTAAAGAAAACTCAACAACTTTGGCAAAAATCTGTCCGGATTTTCACTTTTTGAAACACGGCAACCCTAGCTCGTGAGAAGGATGTTCTGAGGGTATTTGGGATGTCCTGATGAAAATAGGAATGTTTATTTCCTTTTTGTACATCATGTACCTTCTTTTCTGATACAAACATATACCAGAACTTTGCGAAAGGACCAAATTTGGACTGATTATTCATGCAGAAAAAGAAGAGGCAGACACTTGATGTGACAATGGAATTATCTTGTGAGTTTTGTAGTGGGGCGCATATATATATATATATATATATATATATATCCTTTCCATCTCTACTTTTGTCAGATTCTTAATTGGATAATTTGCTGCTATGCAGGGAATTTTGATGAGTGCTCTTGCGTGCCGGTACATTAAGTCCCTGGAAGAACCCACCTTTAATTATGTAAGACACTTGGATTTGTTTTGATTAAGAGTTGAGTCTGTGGTGGCTATGGATTATTCATGGCACACCTTCTCTTTTGATACTTTGAGGGGGAATTATACTGCCATCTCAGCTCTTACAGAGAACATTTCACTCTTTCAAACCTCTGGCGACTGCAGAAGGAAGCAAACATTTGTTTTCCAATGCAACTTTTGGAACGCAAGGGCAAACGTGGAGGACAGGAGCTAATGAAACAAATCCCCTGCTCTCTGTCCTTTCCAACACGGCAGAGAGCCGGCTTCTGTGTTTGCTAGGCCAAAAAATGAATCCTGCCTGGGATTCACCTGTGACTATCAACAAGACCAAAACGTGAAGTCATGTCATGGTTTCTTGGCTGCAATCCCTACAACTAGAAACAGACAGAAGATGGGTTTGGAATAATTGTCTGCCCCAGCAGAACGATAAAACTCGTGCCAGAAAGAGAACCTGCCAAACTGCCGTGGTATCCCTCATTTGGATTCTTTTGGCGTATGGACCACAGTTATCTAAAATATAAGAAAATCCAGGGCACACCAGCATACCTTGCACTTTCAGAAAGACAAATCGAGAATAATATTTCATTTCATTTCACTTTTAATTCATATACCAACTTTCTATATTGCGATACACAAGGCAGTTTTACAGCAACAAAATATACAGCAAAGGATGCACACCTTATAATAATCCGCTCCAGTACAAAAGGTCATAATAAAACATGAATTTAAAATGGAATGACTTTATTTGATATAAGTAATATTCCATAATCGATTAGAATACAAGAGTCCACAATAAAATCAACTCTGAAAATATCAGCAAATAATAAGTAGAAATTCACCCTTAACAATAAATAATTACTAAACCATGATCGATAAAATAATGGCAAGCCAGAAGGCAGAAAATACCGCAATACACACAAACCCATGTAAAAGGATCAAATTGGGGAAAAAACCACACAACTTATAAAATCATTATTTTTTAAATCCCCGAATTCCTCTTCTCCCTTCCCAGCTGCTTCTGCTGTTCTTACAGCCATGGCCCAGAGGCTCATTGCTCAGCTGGGCTTGATGAAAGGTGGGTGGCTGCAGCAGGTCTATAGGAGCTAATGTGTTTATTTGTAGCCGCTCTTTCTTTCTGAATAGAGTGGAATTAAAAGCCATGCACACAGGGATTCCTAAGTGGTTTCACATCCAGGCACTGATCAGACCTAGACCTGTTTGGTTTAAGCCAGGGGGTTGGCAAACTACGGTCCACGGGCTGGATACGGCCCGAGGGGGTCATTAAATCAGCCCCCGGCCCTTGCGGCCCGCTTGGTCAGTCCCCGCATGGAGCTAAACCGGCGTGGCGCGGTGATTGACTTCCAGGACACAGCTATGGCTTCCTATTGGCTGCAGGAAGCTCCTGCAGCCAATAGGAAGCTGCAGGTGCCACTTCCTCCTCCCCCGCCATGGCTCTGAAAGCCAGAGGGGAAAGAGCGAAGGGTGTGTGCGCATGTGCATAGGTGTGCGCGCTCCCGCACACTCCCATGCGTGGGCGATCCAGCCCGCTGGCAGAAAAGTTTGCCGACCCCTGGTTTAAACAAAGTCACTGTTTCCTGTGCCTTCAGACCATGATGAAGGCCAGATTTTATTTTGGGCAAAATCCTTACCACCAAACAGGCTCAATTTATTGGTAGCACAGCCACCAATATTCATTATCCCCAGGCTCCCAGCTAAACTATCACAATTATTATTTTTTTAAAAAAGATATTTATTGAAGTTTCACAAAAACATAAGTTTACAAAATGTAAAAAGGTCATATAATAAGAAAAGGATACAAAAAAAAGAACATAGAGAAATACATGAAAAAGAAAAAAGATGAATAAAGATGAATAAAAATACAAAATACAAAAGACAAATAGCTAAAAAAAGAATTAAAAACAAATCCGTTTTTTGTAACTTTGAACTCATTAGCTTATTTCCTTGGCCTCCTCACACCTCCCCTTTTTATATTTCCATTTAAATAATCAAATCAGCAAATCCTTACCCTCTTTCATTTATCTTAACTCTGTATCTTAACATATTATAACTCTATATTTTCATCCATTATCAATTCATTTTTGCATATTCTTATTAACTTTGTTGCTAATGCCACTTATTTTCAATCCAACATCATTTTAACATTCATTAATTTTACAGTATTTCTGAAGATAGTCTTTAAATTTCTTCCAGTCTTCTTCCTAAACTATCACAATTAACCAGGTGGCAAATTTTTATTATACTAGCTCTAATAAACAAGAGGACCCAGCTTCCTCAGATTGGAAATGCCAGTAAATATAGCAGTATATATTTTTTAAAGCAACCATTCTGGATAAAGTATTGGTAGAATCTCTCCCCCTCCCCCAGACTGCATTCAATTGAAAAGCGAATTGCAAATATGCTTACACTCTTTCCCAACATAACATTTGTGGCACAATAGTAGCATAGCCGGTCAACCTCTGTCTCCCACCTTGCCAAAAGTTAAAATGAAGTATCTCCTGAGCCAGAGTTAGTGTCCTTTAAAAATCACATTGTGGTGAAGCCTAGCTATGAATGGTTTGCAAAAATGGAAGGAAGTCTCAAAATAACTTATAAGTAAAATACAAAAATACAATACAGAGTAAACATGACTATTGCAACAATAGGTAAAGGTAAAGGGACCCCTGACCATTAGGTCCAGTCATGACCAACTCTGGGGTTGCGGCGCTCCGCTCATCTCGCTTTAGTGGCCAAAGGGAGCCAGTGTACAGCTTCTGGGTTATGTGGCCAGCATGACTAAGCCGCTTCTGGAGAACCAGAGCAGCACACAGAAATGCCATTTACCTTCCTGCTGGAGCGGTACCTATTTATCTACTTGCACTTTGACATCCTTTCGAACTGCTAGATTGGCAGGAGCAGGGACCGAGAAACAGGAGCTCACCCCGTCGCAGGGATTCAAACCGCTGACCTGATCAGCAAGCCCTAGGCTCTGTGGTTTAACCCACAGCGCCACCCACACTAAAAGTGTTCACCATCAATTGTTATACAACAAGTACCTATCGCAAACCAGCACCTTTAGGATGAACACCTAAAATAGACCCGCAAAACTAGAACTGTAATAGTGCCCAAATAACGTATAGAACTAAGTCAAGTACGTATTGGAAGTGCAAAATGACAGAAGGATTTTTTTCCCCCCAGTTTGTGGTGGATTTGTAAAAAAGCCAGAGTTTCACATATTGTTATAAGAAGTTGATTTAGGTAGATTTGCATGAAAACATGACCTGAACTGGCAGCAGCAAAAGAAAGAAAGAAAGAAAGAAAGAAAGAAGGAAGGAAAGCTTCTGCTGAGAACCACAAAACATTATTCTCCCGCCTTCCCAAATTTAAAAAAATTCTCCAGCCCACTGAAGATTATGTTTCTTGCCAATTTCTTTTTTTTTTCTTTTTGGGCCCAAGCTAGTTCTCATGAATGTGCAAGAAAAGTTTCAGGGGGAAGTTTTTCTGTAGCACTAGCTGTTTCAGCACAGCACAGACTCCGAACAGTTTAGCACAAACTGGAATCTCAGGAAGCAGTGCATGAAAAATGTCGCCACACCGAACATAACTTGGAGAGTCCTTTCCCCATGAGGCTCTCTCTGCTTCCATTAATCCGATGCTTCCTTTGCCCCAATCTGGCACAGGTTGTGTTTCAGTAATGCATTATTTTGTAAAGGTCACACATACTGACTGAAAACATCCACCACCCAGTCCAAACCCCCAAAGACTTGCTTTGGGTTGTTGGAGGTGAAGTTTCCAGGGTCATAGATGGAGGAGAAAGAGAGAGCACTTGCTTTTATGAAGGACAAATCGGTGAATTAGATCCGAAATGGACTGCATCATATCCTGACATTTTTATTTTTTTTAAAAAAAATAGCATTAGATGCTTAACTTAGGTGCACTGGCCAAAGGCTTAACAGGCAAATTAGATACAGACTTTATACATAGGGAAACTGAGGCAAGATCAGTGTTCTGAACTGCTGGGTGCAATGGATTGTGAAGTGCACTTACCAACTGAAAACCAGTGATTCTTTTTCCCAATGACAGGAACTAGAACTCATTTAGCTTTGGCAAAACAGTGTCTTGGGAGTGACTAGGGAAACCCAGCCAGATGGGCGGGTTATAAATAATAAAATTATTATTATTATTGGGATGAAATTGGGGCTTAAGGAGGTTTGGGGTGTTGGTGGTAGGAACTGGCATCTAAAAAAAAAACTAATAAAGTTTAGCTTCAATATTTTTGGGGGGGAGGACTGAGAGAAACAGTGATTGACATGTCCGTCCCTGCCTAGCCTTGCTACAATCTGGGGGCATTTTGTATAATCCTATGCTCGCCTTCATCTAGATAAGGGCTTGTTGTGTTCCAGTTAACTCTCACAATCATATTAAGACCATGTGACCTTTGTAGAAGTCCATAGATGCAAGTAACATACTGTTATGTCTGGAGCTTTAATAATAGGCGGGTAGGCTTTTAAAATGTAGTAATCTGATTGGCTGTTGGAGCCGTCCAATCCGGCTCCAGAAGGGAAGTTTGAACCAGCCTATCAGGTGTCACCTGGGGTGTGAACAAAGTATATACAGCCTGGGGTCTGGGAGGCACAACAAGCCAGAAAGCACTGAAAGGTACATCAGTGACTGACTGTTTTTATTACTAACTGAAATAAACTCCATGAAGCTGATGGTATGCTCCAAGTATATTTCACATACCTTGATAATAAAGTCCCACCTCAGCCGTTCAAATTGTATTCAGTGAACACACTTGGGGATAGTGGTGACAAGTTATACATCAACCTTTACTTGTTGACTGAATGCCTGAAGAGAGAGTCTGCATGCATAGTTGTGTGGTGTGTTTTTGGGGGAGATTTGAAATAATCTCAGGGTTTTGGGTTTGAGCCCCACATTGGGCAAAATATTCCTACACTACAAGGTGCTGGACCTACCTGGACCCTGAGATCATCTTCTGAGGCCCTCCTTCGTGTGCCTCCTCCTCAAGAGGTCCAGAGGGTAGGAACACAAGAACGGGGCCTTCTCTGCAGTGCCTTCACCCCGCTGCCCTGCAGAGGCTTTGCACAGCTAACCCCGAAGCCTTTAGAGCGCAGCATGAGGTCCCGCTGCGCTCCAAAGGCTTCAGGTGGCTATCCCTGAAGCCAGCAGAGTGAAAGGGGTCGGTGCGCACCGACCCCTCTTGCTCTCCAGACTTCAGCGAAAGCAACGCGTAGCCTCCGGAGCGCGGAGGGAGCACTCCCTCTGCACTTTGGAGGCTTCGCGTTGCTTTTGCTGAAGCCAAGGAGCCTGCATTCGCTCCATAGGCCGCACAAATATTTCCCCTTCATTTTTGGAGGGGAAAAAGTGCTTCCTATAGAGCGAAAAATATGGTATTTGGATGGCAAAGATAATTCAACTGCTCCATCCTGTCTCGTGGCTTACAAGGAGAATTTCACCCAAAGACTGCTTAGGGTGCTACATTTGTTTGTGTGTGTGCACATGCCTAGTCTTCAGAACCTGAACCTCAAATGAATGACAGCGCAAATGAAGCGTTTGGGACTATGTAAATGCTGAGTAATTGTAACAGGCAGGGAAATGCTGGTGACTGTGTAATCAATACCTGAGTTTCTGTCAAGCTGTTTGGGCCCCTGCAGTTTCATCCACACTGTTAATTAGGCAGATCAGAGATGTTGCAGAATGCAACAAGAAAACAGGGCAAAAAACAGTTCTTTGTTCCGTGGGAGCACGAAGAAGATGGTGAACCAAAAGGAAGCGATGAAAACTGAGAAGCATTTTTATTTTCCTTTTACAGAGGCATGATCCCTGTTTCATCTGATCCAAGGGTTCTTATAATAATAATTGAAGAAGTGCCTAGATGACTAAGCTTCTCCTTAGATCAGCCTATGTGTAACTTTGCTCTTTTGGTGTCAAAAGACTGGAGATACTCATTTGCTTGACTGTCAGTTGTGAATTAATAAGGCTAGATCTTTGTACGAGAGTCGGTAGTGCAGCATGCAGAATCCTGGATAAAACTTTGCTCTCAGTGCTGAAACAGAATTTTGCCCGTAGGAAAAAACTCATATGATTTGAAAAATGAATCAATATGGGCACCCATTCAACCTTGCGCAATGATTTTGCCAGATCTCCTAAGATAAACAGCTCCATGATGGCCTGAAAGATTGCCAAGGGGGAACCAAAGCATGGCAAAGCATGAGCCACAATGGTGGCATGAGGAGCACAGAGATGGGGAAACCTGTGGCTCTCTCAATGTTGTAGGACTCCAACACAAATAAACTCCATTTAGGAATCATGGGAGATACGTCTCAGCCCTTATATACCCAATCAATCAATGTGTTCTGAAGGAGAGGGCATCCTGCAGATACTATCTTACGAGTAGGTCTAGTTCATATGATGTGGGAACCAGGTCTTTGGTGTGGTAGCACTGACCCTTTGGAAACAAGGACCACTTTATAAACGCCATCATCAGCGCCTCGAAAGATTCCATCAATGGCGTCTCTGGAAATTTTTACACATCACTTGAGAAGACAGGCAAAATAATGCCAGTGTATTGGAAGAAGCAAAGATCGCCAGTGTCAAAACGATGATTCTTCAGCATCAACTTCGTTGGACTGGTCATGTTGTGTGGATGCCTGCTTATCGTCTTCCAAAGCAACGACTCTATTCTGAACTTAAAAATGGAAAGCATAATGCTGGTGGTCAACAAAAGAGGTTTAAAGACTCTCTCTAGGCAAATCTTTAAAAATGTAGTATAAACACTGACAACTGGGAAACACTGGCCTGTGAGAACTCCAAAAGGAGAACACCCTTTACCAAAGGTGTCATGAACTTTGAAGATGCTCAAACTCAGAACGAAAGGGAGAAATGTGCTAAGAGGAAGGCACACTTGGCAAACCCTGACCGTGATCAACTCCCACCAGAAACCTATGTCCCCACTGTGGATGGATGTGTGGATCCAGAATTGGCCTCCACAGTCACTTACGGACTCACTGTTCAAACCGTGTTTATGGAAGACAAGACAAGAATCTTCAGGTCACTCCCATAGAATATATAATACAGTTGATCCACAGAGATTATAGTAGATCAATCCTGCTGGGTTCTGCAGCACACTGCCATTGTGACATTAGATGATAGAGTGGTGGGTCACTCCACCCACCTGTCAAAGGTGGGCCAGAGGGCGGGGGAAGTTAAAGATCTAGCCCACTGGGCCAAAATGGTGCTCTACCTCAGGCTTCTCAAAATCACTCTGAAAAGCATATAACTCCTTTTGCAAATGCTGAAAAGAATATAATTGTGAATGGATTGCAGTAACTCCTGGCTAAAGTCACATTTGAAACTGCAATCTAGAGGTGAAAATCTCAATATCCCCTTACCATTCTCCCGGGCCACCTGGTCAAGTTGATGGATTTACTTCCATGCTTCTCAGAAATTAACTATATTCACAAGAGAGGAGGGAACAAAACAAACCTGCTTTTTTATTCTCTTTCTTTCCCCACAAGCAATAGCATTTCTAGCCTTTTTCCTTCTTTGACAAAAGAGAAAAGAGCATTAGCTGTCATTAACATTTCTTAATAATCATGGTAACCTCACAATCATAACTGGCAACAGAGACACAAATATTTTCTCCAAATAATCTGCAAAATATTATCAGAGAAGAGATTCTACAGGAAGGAAATGTCCTTTGGGGAAAGCGACTGAAAAATAATAATCAGTGGCTATTTCAGTTTGTCATTTTCTGTATGAGGATATCAGATCAAAGAGAATTTAAAGATAGATGCAGCTTGCCTTGTTGCAAGATCACTCATGCTTTGCTAATTTGTCCCATGACATAGAGTGCAGTACCTTTAGAAACATCTTAAACAGATTAAAATTGTATTTTGGAATGAGTTCATCTTGAGCTTTATGAGCTGCAAAAGTGGAAGTTAATTGGAAGTGTAGTATTAACTGGAGACATAAAGAAATAAGCATTCTGAAAGCCCAAAAAGAGATAACCTTAAGCACCAATTCATATACAATGTAATCACTTTTCTCTTTGATTCATTACATGTGCTGCCTTTGGATCTCAGACATCAATAATAGTTGGGCATCATCCCCCCCCCCTTGCATAAAGTTTCCTCTAAAAATATCAAAGCACCTTGATGTTAGCTGAGTATCTGGGTGAAATTTTAAAGCATCTTGTTGATGCTAGAAAGCAAAGTTTGTTTTGAAATTGGGACAAGGAGAATCTCAATTAGAATCAGAACAAGTGCCATTACGCTCCATGGGGGTCAGGCATAACCGAGCGCTAAGATAGCAATGCTATTCACCATTGCTTTAGAGTAAAACCCATTAAACTGAGAGTGACTAGCTATATGGGTAAATAAACATCAGGCTGCCAGAGGATTAGGGTTCAATTCACCTACAGAAGGTTGTGATTTTGGGAAAGAGTCACTAGTTTACTGCAGGCAGGGGTTAGACAGGAATAACAATTAAGAAAAGCATGGCAAAAATGGGGAATCGCCATAGAACGGCGAGTTCTGTGAGCAAACACCTGCTGCCAGCAAAACAACAGCAACAACAACAACAAGTTATTACTTATACCCCACCCATCTGGCTGGGACTCCCCAGCCTCTCTGGGCGGCTCCCAACAGAATATTTAAAACATCAAACATTAAAACAGGGCTGCCTTCTGATTTTTTCTACAAGTCAAATAGTTGTTTATTTCCTTGACATCTGATGGGAGGGTGTTCCACTACCGAGAAGGCCCTCTGTCTGGTTCCCTGTAACTTCGCTTCTCACAGTGAGGGAACCGCCAGAAGGCCCTCGGAGCCGGACCTCAGGGTCTGGGCTGGACGATGGGGGTGGAGAAGGTCCTTCAGGTATACTGGGCCAAGGCCGTTTAGGGCTTTAAAGGTCAGCACCATCACTTTGAATTCTGTTCGGAAACGTACTGGGAGCCAATGTAGGTCTTTCAAGACCAGTGTTATATGGTCTTGGCTGCCATTCCCAGTCACCAGCCTAGCTGCTGCATTCTGGATTAATTGTAGTTTCGGGGTCACCTTCAAAGGTAGCCCCACGTAGAGCACTTCGCAGTAGTCCAAGAGGGAGATAACTAGGGCATGCACCATTCTGGTGAGACAGTCTGCGGGCAGGTCAGGTCTCAGCCTGCGTACCAGATGGAGCTGGTAGATAGCTGCCCTGGACACAGAATTGATCTGTGCCTCCATGGACAGCTGTGAGTCCAAAAAGACTCCCAGGCTGCACACCTGGTCCTTCAGGGGCACACTTACCCCATTCAGGACCAGGGTTATACAATGTAAAATTGACCGTGTATTGAGCAACTCATTAGAAATGTTAGCAGACTAATTGCCTCCTTGTTTGCATTCTCTCCAGCACTTCACTGTGATACCTAACTCCCCAAAGTTTTCAAAATTTGTGCTTATGGAAAGCACAAATGTCAGATTCAGTGCACAGCCCCACGGGGTGCTTGATCTAATGTAGGCATGCCTTATTCATTGGTCACGAGCAGTTAACAAAGCAGCAATTTTAGGAAATGAATTTACCCTACTACAGTTGCAAGAGGTTGGGGAAACTTTTAAACTCAATCTCCCCATTTATAGAAACCATATTTCTAGGCTCCAGGGGAAATGTTTTCTGCCCTCCCCATCCTTGCCAAGGCCTTTTCTGAAAGAAGATGAAACAATAAATTGTTAAAGTTATTGTGGGCATAGTTATAAATATTTTATGGTAACGACACAAGATTCGTCTGCTCTGAATGCTTCACCTTTCTGCAGCACAAAAGGCTTATGAATCATCTTTATTTCCAGCTGTAAACTGGGGTGGTTCTTATGGACTTCCCATATGGCTGAGCAGAACTCTGCTGAGCTGTGTCAAATTGCCCCAGATTGTATGTTCCAGAAAACACCTTTTTCTTCTTTGAAGTTATTAGGCAGCTACAAAATGCTATAAACTCCCTTCCATTTACAAACGATACAGTTTTCTTCATAGACAACCCGGAAATAAATGGTAGACTTCAACAATCAGGAAGTAGCAGGTGAATTTTGACTAATCTTTGAGGTGCAGAGACTTCTAAATAGGGATGGGGGTGGGAAATTCGGTTTGGTTCTAATCTTAAGGTAAGCCTACCCCATTCACGGGAACACGGGTGGTGCTGTGGGTTAAACCACATAGCCTAAGACTTGCCGATCAGAAGGTCAACAGTTCAAATCCCCGTGACGGCGTGAGTTCCTGTTGCTCGGTCCCTGCTCCTGCCAACCTAGCAGTTCGAAAGCCCATCAAAGTGCAAGTAGATAAATAGGTACCGCTCCAGCGGGAAGGTAAACGGTGTTTCTGTGTGCTGCTCTGGTTCACCAGAAGCGGCTTAGTCATGCTGGCCACATGACCCGGAAGCTGTACGCCGGCTCCCTCAGCCAATAAAGTGAGATGAGCGTCGCAACCCCAGAGTTGGTCACGACTAGACCTAATGGTCAGGGGTCCCTTTACCTTTACCTTTACCCAGTTCACAATTTCCAGAATAAAACACAAACCACCCTGCAAAATTCATACTTCTCTGGATTTTGTAATGTGATTCTCCAGTCAAGTAATCTGTGCAAAAAAATCCATATGCTTGGGTAAAGCGTGCACAAAAATGCATATATGAGTGAAAAATAGCATTTTAAAAAATGCAATATATTCTGGGAAATTGCTTTACAAATGTGTATGCATGTCTCTAGTGGGAAAAATTCACCGATGAACTCTCATGAAAACTTAATAATAATAATAATAATAATAATAATAATAATTACAAACAGATGTGGAAAGCTGAAAAAAATTATTTAAGAGTTTCCTAGACCAACATTCTAACCACTACACCACACTGTTTTTCTTCTCAACCTTTATACACTAAAGGATTTGCATATTTCATTGTATATTGCACTGAAGCATGCTTTTTATTTTCTTTCTTTCTTTCGTTGTGATTCCTGGGGTGTGTTTTGTATATCCTTCCTTCCTTCCTTCCTTGCTCGCTTGCTTGCTTGATGTTTTCATGTTCAAGTATCTATTTTAAACTGCTCCAAAGATTTCCTCTAGTTAGATTTAATCCATGACATCGTCCTTGTCCTACTTTTGTGACGTGTGACTCAGCAATTCACTCTTTTCAGGGAGAATTATAACAGTGGGACAAGAAGAGGTGGCAAATAAAGGACTGATGTAGTTTTTCTGGCTGCAGAAATTGACTTCCCTCAGTAATGGAAAGAGCTGTCAGCTTGTAACTCCTCCTGTTTATGTGTGTGGGCTTCAGTTTTTCTCTACGTGAGAAACCAGGATACAATTTTCTTCCCCTTTTTGCTAGACTTGGGAAGAAGCATTTTGGCACTCCTCAAACTCACCAATTGAGGAGGACCTCATCAGATTGAAAAGAGAAGTTAAAATTATGCATGCCACAGGGTTATTTACAACATCAGAAATATTATTATTTTTGTTCAACTATGCCTAGGCTGAAATCCTGTCAATTCAGGTTTCTTGACAGTGCAATTCTTGTTCAGATCAAGGGAAGTAATAAAGGTAAAGGTAAAGGGACATCTGACCATTAGGTCCAGTCATGGCCAACTCGCTTCATTGGCCGAGGGAGCCGGCGTACAGCTTCAGGGTTATGTGGCCAGCATGACTGAGCCGCTTCTGGCGAACCAGAGCAGCACACAGAAACACCGTTTACCTTCCCGCCATAGTGGTACCTATTTATCTACTTGCACTTTGACGTGCTTTCGAACTGCTAGGTTGGCAGGAACAGGGACCGAGCAACGGGAGCTCACTCCGTCGTAGTACCACTCTATTCTGCCTTGGTTAGACCCCACCTAGAGTATTGTGTCCAGTTCAGGGCCCCACAGTTTAAGAAGCATATTGACAAGATGAAACGTGTCAGAGGGTGACCAAATTGATAAAAAGTCTGAAAATCAAGCCGTATGAGGAATGGTCGAGGGAATTAGGTATGCTTAGCATTGCAATAACCATTATTTCTGTTGCACCCTTCCTCCCTTAAGAAAGGGTGCACAAATGTGGGCTTTTCTAGATGCCCATTATGGGAGCTGAGTGGTAATTTTTTTGGGTGTGGATTCTTTGAATGGTCCTTAGGATCCCTCTTTTTCACCTACTCTACACTGCTGAGGAAAATTCTAATTGGCTTTCTGGGAATTGTGTTGTTGGTGTTTTTAGTTTGTCATTTAGTGTTGCAGATATTAATATTGCACAGTTAGAAGTGACTGGATGAATGAAAACTGACTCTGTTTGGATTTGAAGCATTGCCCAGACCCATACAAAATATTATTCCAATTTTACTAGCAAAACTCTTCGAAATGAACAGAACCGTCAAATGATTCATCCAAAATATCCATACAACGTCTTGTGTTGTCTAGCACAGGCTCGGCATCTTACAAAATATGAAATAATTCCAACAGACCTAGAAACAGAGGATTGTCTCTTTCCTTTTTAGCTTGGACCTGTTTTCTCTCTCTCAGTCAGAGAGGGTCTTTTACATGTCCTTATTTCACAGAGCCTTGAGACAAAGGACACAAAGGCAACTCCCTTCAAAATGCAGATTTGCAACCCAATACCTTCATCACATGATCTAAGGTTCTCACATGTTAGCTACCAGGGAACAGCAATCAGCTAGTTAATCAGCAACAGCTCAGAGTGGTCTCCTTGGCTTTAATACAGCCCCATGGAAAATCCCCATGTTAAACCTTTTCACCAGTATACATTTAGGCATTCTCATTTAGTATCAATCAAACCATTATACTTAACATTCAGTGTAGGCAGGTGAGGAAGTTAAGAACATATGCTTTAAGTACACTGAGGTATTACTGAATCAAGAGGATCCTTTAGGCACCTGCCATTGCTTTCGGCATGGCAAGGGCTCAGGGGTGCATTTTGGGCCTGACACACACATTTTGGTGAATGCCAGACAGTGGGGCCTCGGTGAGCATGTTAAGCTACCAGACCTGACAGGCTGGCTACAATATCATCAATTAGTAGAGGTATTTAGGATAGACAACAAAAACGGTTTTGCAGTGGAAGACTCAAAAATAGATAAAGATCTAATACAAAACAAGAAAAGAATATTTTCCAGTATGTATAGACTCCTTTTAGGAACGTGGGAGGCGCTGTGGGTTAAACCACAGAGCCTAGGACTTGCCGATCAGAAGGTCGGTGGTTCGAATCCCCGTGACGGGGTGAGCTCCCGTTGCTCGATCTCTGCTCCTGCCAACCTAGCAGTTCGAAAGCACGTCAAAGTGCAAGTAGATAAATAGGTACCACTCCGGCGGGAAGGTAAACGGTGTTTCCGTGTGCTGCTCTGGTTTGCCAGAAGTGGCTTAGTCATGCTGGCCACATCACCCGGAAGCTGTCTGCGGACAAATGCTGGCTCCCTCGGCCTATAGAGAGAGATGAGCGCGCAACCCCAGAGTCAGTCATGACTGGACCTAATAGTCAGGGGTCCCTTTACCTTTTTACAGACTCCTTTTAGAATGCGAGGTGAAAGATGAGGAGGTAAAAGAGGTAATGATTAAGTGGGTGAAAGATCTTGGTAAAAGTATCCAATTATTGGCATGGAACAAAACATGGAAATATATGGCCTGTTATACACTAAAGAAAAATTTTCTACAGGTGGTATATAACTCCCAGCAAACTATCTAAAATTTATAAATTGAGATCTAACACTTGCTGGAGGTGTAAACAGGCAGAAGGGACACTGTTTCACATGAGGTGGGGTTGCAAAAAAAGTAAGAATTTTTGGGATATTATATATGAGGAGCTGAAGAAAATGTTTAAGCAAACCTTTATTAGAAAACCCCAGAAGCTTTCTTGTTGGGTATTTTAGACTCGGATATATCGAAAGAAAAAAAGAGAATATTATTATACGCCACAATGGCAGCTAGAATATTAATAGCTAGGAATTGGAAAAGTGAAATAGTACTAACAAAAAAGGAATGGCAAGATAAGCTCGAGTTGGCAAAAATTACGGATGCAATTAGGAGACAACCTAAACAAAAATTCCAAAAGGAATGGGGAATCTATAGAGATTGTAAAAAAACAGTGCCCCCAAGTAAAAACTTGGATCTGCTTTGATTAATTTTCGCAAACCACAATATGGATTATTGGTATACTATGTGAAAAATAGTAGAAATGAAGAAAGGATAAAAGGAGAGGTTTAACAAATAGAAACAATAGGGGAATTAGAGGAAAATAAAAGTCTAATTGAGAAGAAAAGGAATTAGGATTAACGGATATGGTGACATAAGTCTGTATGCAAGAATTTATGGATTTATGGTTGTATGTATGTTTTTGGTATATTTTTTCTTACCCCCCCCTTTGTTTTCTTAATTAATTAATTTATCTTCTTTTGTTTGTCATTGTCATTTTATTATTTGGGTGACTTTACTGCGTATGTTTGTCTATTAAGAAAATTAATAAAAGAAAATTAATAAAAAGTATTTTTTTTAAAAAAAGTTACCAGACCCAAGACTCACTTAGGAAGGATGGAGTAATTTGCTCCTAATCCTTGGCTGGTGAGTCACAGACCATGACTATTAACACGCCCAGGGGACTGGAGGGATCCACCTCTAGCAGATTTATACACAACCTCACCTGCCTGTACTTTTCTGAATTCAGTTAATTTGGCTTGCAGATCTTCCACTTGTTATTTTGATAAATATAACATGTTAGCCATCAGGTTGCCTCAGGTGCCTTCATCATGGGCATGGGGGCAGTATGGATTTTATGATGATATCACAGCCACTGCTGGGCAAGACTTGGCAGACACACTGGTAGACTGGTAGTGCTTGTGTTTTGAAGAGTGTGGCTGAGATAAATATGAATAGTAAGGTAGCGCTGGGACCCTGGCTTGCAGCGGGATTATAATAATGTTGGCTCCAATGTATTCTCTGTTTTTCCTATATGGGTTTAGCATGACATGTAACCTATCTTGAAACTCCCCACCCAAATGCAGCCATGATTTATTTAGCTCAGATCAAAGACATGCAGCTGCAAAGAACCTAATTAAAATTGGATGGTGCAGCAGGCAGACTACATCTATTATTTAATTTCTGAGGTTGTGATCTTATTCAGAATTAGGTTTTTTTTTCAGAATTCACTTACATGGCTAGCTCCCTTTTCCCCTCTGCACCAGGCTTGTATTTCGATCATGTTTCATATGGAATTGGAATGCCAGCTCTTTACAACAGATCTTCTGCTTGAATGAATGGCAATATGCAGAACTTTCCTTCCTTCCTTCCTTCCTTCCTTCCTTCCTTCCTTCCTTCCTTTTCTTTAATTTGAAAAAAGTCATGCATATTTCTGGCAGCATGCATATTTATCAGAAACATCTTACATCATAAACACCCTTGTGGATCAGACTAAGTGTCCATGTAGTTCAGATTTGAAATCTGTGGCCTTTCCAGATGTTACGGAACTACAACTCCCATCAGTTCTGACTGTTGGCCATGCAGGTTGGGACTGATGTTGTTGGAGTCCGGTTCCCAAGAGGAGGGACACAGGTTCCCCAACTCTGATCTAGTCCACCTTCTTGTTTCCCTCACTGCCAGGTAATTTTGGGAAGCCCACTAAGGAGAATAAGACAGTCCTCTCCCCTCTTCAACAACAGGCTTTCCTCTGCTCATAGATGCTCTATTTAGCGTACATCTTGGTTTTTGAGTGAACAAATGATAGTCAAATCATACTATTATACAGAATTATAATAACCAGTGCTTTTTTCCCCTAAAAAAATGTTTAGGGGTAGTCTCATTTTGACTCAAGAAAATCACAGGGAAAGGAAATGAAGCTGCCATCAGAGGTGGTAACAACAAAACTGACCAATCACTGTGTTAGATTCCAACTCCTACTTCACACATTAAACGCTCGCTTCCATCTGCGACTCAGGAAACACCATGACAGGAAATGAGGCCATGATTGGGGGTAGCAACAGAACTGACAATTCAACATGCTAAAGAAGAAACTAATTGTTTAATTATTATTTTTACTTTCTTCTCCCGTTAAATTCACAAAATGTTTAGGGGTATGCTTACCCCTGAGTATCCCAGAAAAAACAGTGATACCAGCATACAGCAGGGGTTGCAAGACTTTTTCAGATAGAGAAAGGGACATGGACACTAGGCACGAAATGGCTGCTGTGTGTGGGTGAAACATGACATAAAATGGCTACCACAGGGGCATGGTATAAAACAAAACAGGTGCTATATCCAAAATAGCAGAAAAGGGAGACAAAATGGTGCCCCCTTAACTCCACCCCACCTCCATTAGGAGTCCCATAAATGTGGAAACGGGGCCTATATCTGTCTCTGTGGAACTCACTCAAAGAGAGAAGCTGTTTTCACCTCTTCTCTGTTCAGAATGAATGGGAGGGTGGATGCTCAATAATGGCATTCATGCGGACATATTTAGGGGTGCTCAGTATAGGAGAGGCTGAATGCAAATAGGAGCTGAGCAGGAGATTAGACATGGACACACAAAGCATTTTGTTTTTCAAAAAAACGAAGACTCGTTGCATTCCACTCTGCTCTCTCTTTCTTTCTGCCTAGGGTGGTTCTGTCCTCTGCTTGCCCCTCAGAGTGTGTTTGTCATGTGCGGCTGGGCCTCAGTGGTGGATAATAATAATAATGATGATAATAATGATAATAATAATAATAATAATAATAATAATAATAATAATAATAATGATTTATTTATACCTCCCCCCATCTGGCTGGGTTTCCCCAGCAACTCTGGGTGGCTTCCAACCGAATATTTAAAACAATACAGTGTCAAACATTAAAAACTTCCCTAAACAGGGCTGCCTTTAGTTGTCTTTTAAAAGTAAAATAGTTGTTTATTGCCTTGACATTTGCTGGGAGGGCGTTCCACAGGGCAGGCACCACTACCGAGAAGGCCCTCTGCCTGGTTCCCTGTATCCTCACTTCTCGCAGCAAGGGAACCGCCAGAAGGCCCTCGGCGCTGGTCCTCAGTGTCCGGGCTGGATGATAGGGGTGGAGACACTCCTTCAGGTATACTGGGCCGAGGCCGTTTAGGGCTTTAAAGGTCAGCACCAACACTTTGAATTGTTCTCGGAAATGTACTGGGAGCCAATGAAGATCTTTCAGGACCAGTGTTATATGGTCTCGGCGGCCACTCCCAGTCAACAGTCTAGCTGCCACATTCTGGATTAATTGCAGTTTCCGAGTCACCTTCAAAGGTAGCCCCACGTAGAGCGCATTGCAGTAGTCCAAGTCTTTGCTCCTCTTCCCTCACTCCCCAGAAGCTGCTACGAGCTGTCCAGCGGGATGCTCACTCACTGCCGCTCAGGGCAAGTGCTGCCTCATCCTGCTCCCTGAGTTCAGCAGCAGTGCCACTGGTGGTGGTGGCACTGGTGAAGGAAATAGGGACATTTCAGGATCAATGTGCAAAAGGGATGGTTTTCATAATTCCAGGACTGTCCCTGGAAAATGGGGGCACTTGGAGGGTATGGAGCAGTCTCTTATGCATTGTGGATTTGTGAGGAATTATTTACTGAGACCTTTCACAGGTGCCATAGGGGTTACTGGACGGCACTAAATCACTGAGCCTCTTGGCTCTAAGGACCTAAGACGGGAAGATATAAAACTGGAGAAATTAGAAACTGAGAAAAATGAAAACTGACAGGTTCGTCTAACTCTAAATACTAATGCTATGGAAGGGAACAATATCTGCTCCAATCTTTTTGGCAGCACCTGGAAAGAATTGATCCAGCCTCTGCACCTGGAAAGAATTGATCCAGCCTCACCTATTTGTAAGACAAACATCTTTAATTTTCCCTCTTGTTAGAGATTAAGGGCCATTGACTTCAAGATAACATAGCATAGAATTTGCTTGAATGCTGAGAGCAATGAGGTGAAAGGAAATCCTAACTACAAACACTCCACTCTTCTCTTTGCAGTGCCCGCCACCCCTCCCTCTGCTGTATGGGCTTTGTTAGTATGTGGGAGGAAAAAGATGAACCCTTATAACCCACGTATGTGGGGTAAAAAAACACAAAACTAAACTCACTCCCCAGTAGCTGAGTTTAAACTCACAAAATTCAAGTGGCAGTATAGTATGGGAATGTAGGCTATTTTAAACCCTTTCCATATCCTGTTTAGTTGCATACAGCACTCCCCATTTTCTACCCTTCTTAGCATTGAACGGACCATGCCAGTTTAGTAAGTTTAAAATGCTTTACTTACAAAACGTTCCAAAGGTCAGATTAATGCATCTATCCGAGCAGCAAGGACTACTCCTGCCTACAATGACAGGTTCTCGCAGATTGAGTGGATGAGACCAATAGTGGGCCCAATGGTCAAGAAGGCAGTTTCTACATGTGTTCTGTATGTTTGATCATTTAAAATGCTGACCATAGCTCCAGTTATTTTGATTTAAGGCAAGGTGACACTGTAGGATGATTGCATGGGCAAATGGAGGGTGTTTGCTGATTTTTGGTTCAGGGGGATTAGGCAGGTGAAATAATTTAATAAACTATTAATTAAACACCTGAGGGGTTATTGCAAAGTATTGGAAGACACAAGATTTACCCACTTTGGAAGAATGGCAGACGAAGGTGATGGACTATATGGGATTGGCAGAAATGACTGGCAGAATCCGAGACCAGGGAGAAGAGTCGGTGGAAGAAGATTGGAAGAAATTTAAAGATTATCTACAGAAATATTGTAAAATTAAGGAATGTTAGAATGATGTTGGATAGAAATTAAGTGGTTTCCAGCTGTAATGCTTTAAGAGAATATGAAAAAAGGGTTATAAATAGGTAATATCATAATTAAAATGATGTTGGATTGGAAAGTGGTATTAGCAACAAAGTTAATAAGAATATGCAAAAATGAATTGATAATGGATGAAAATACAGAGTTATAAAATGTTAAGATATAGAGTTAAGATAAATGAAAGAGGGTAAGGATTTGCTGATTTGATTATTTAAATGGGAATACAAGAAGGGGAGGTGTGAGGAGGTCAAAGAAACAAGCAAATGAGTTTTAAGTTATGAAAAATGGAATTGTTTTTAATTTTTCTTATTTTTTCTGTGTTTTTATATGTTGTATCTTTATTTTTTTCTTTTATTATGTGTTCTTGTATATTTGTTTTTCTAAAACTTCAATAAATATTTCTTTAAAAAAAAACACCTGAGGGGTTATTGGATTATGGGGACCCCTTTGTCAACTCCCATTGGCTTTTCCTTACCAGGGGGATGCTTTTGTTGATGGCCTTTAGACTTGGCATGCTCTCCAGGATGAATGCTAGCCAGAGAGGCCATGATGCACATGCCAGTTTCACATGCCTAAAGTTTTGATGAATGACCATGGAATGTGGCTGTAAACATGCCCAGGGAAAGGAGAATTCTGCCCCCCCCCTACTCATTGGTTAGGTCACTGGGCCAGAGCACACTCTTTGACTAATCTGGTTTCTGCAGATCCTCTAATATGATATATTTTAACCTGTTTATACCATACTTGATGAGCACTGAGTATTGTTTGTGGTGTGTGATGCCAAAGTTTTGATCTTACAATCTGTTGGAACCTTGCCTATCAGAATGGGCCTAGGCAACCAAACATCCCAGACATGATCCAGCCAAATTTAAACACCCTTTGGGCCCATAGTTTCCAGTGGGATAAAATTCAGCAAGCCCTTAGCTTTCCCACTGAAACCAAAGGGAATGAAATGTATTTAAGTTTTGACTAGATTGTATCCTGCTTCCCACATTTAGCCACTGCAATTGCAAAGAGATTTCAGTAACTTGAAATTAGTTCCAAAACGTATTGTTTTGATTACCAGAAGGTTTCTTTCAATATGCATAAGAAAGAGATGTAAAACTTAATCAAAGAAATTATATGTGTGTGTGTGTGTGTGTGTGTGTGTGTGTGTGTGTGTATATATATATATATATGAGAATATATAAAGGAAAAAGAAATTCAAAATCATTTGGGAGGCATAACAGTTAATTGAATTTCAAATGCTGCAAATATGTTCTCCATAATGGTTCGATTTTCTTTTTTTCTGGATTACTGTTGCTCATTCCATTAGCCTAAACATACATGGTTAGCTTTTAGATTACAGTGCATTAGTCTAGCTGTTTCTTTTGCTGCTTACCCAGCTTCTATCTACCCTTCTCCATCCCTCCCACTCTCACTTCCCCACTCACCCCCATAAAGCCACTAAGTTGCCCTAGCAAGCTCGCTTAAAACAGCTACGGGAGAGGCCTGCAGCCACAGCTGGACAATCCAGTGCTTAATTATTTCTGTTTTCCATCATTGCCTCCAGAGGGTCATTAAGAAGGAAGATCCCTTCCTTCCGACTCCATCTACAGTGTTGAGTCCCGACTTGAGCAAAGCATCGAAGACATCACTTTGCTTGTTAAAAACCACTGCTTTATATTTCCAGCGGCAACAGTGAAACAGTCTCTGTGGATTTTGTTTTGCTTTGTATATGAGATAATGTTCTCTTTTGGGGGGCCCAAAGGGGGAAATAGTTCTCATTCCACAGTGTTACAAGTATTGTAATATACCCAGGAAATGAGTTTTTAAAGCCACTAAACCTATTATGAATGCAACTCCCCCGTTCCTTTGAAGGCATTTGGATATTGATTGGTGCTGGCCCCATGATGAGCTACAAAGAGGGAGGGTACGGTACAAAAATGAGAGAGAAAATGTGTTATTGAAAAATGCCAAATGATTCTTCCATTAAGGGTGAATGGAAAGCCTATGCTTCTTGGCTCTTGGGTTTGAATCAGGAAGATCTAGTGCATGTATGGAGTAACCTGTGGCCTTTCATCATCTCCCATCATCTCTGACCATCATACTGTCTGTCTCCACTGCCATCTTGTGCGGCCAGTGTGGTGTAATGGTTAAGAGCAGTGGACTCGTAATCTGGTGCACCGGGTTCAATTCCCTGCTCCTCCACATGCAGCTGCTGGATGACCTTGGGCTAGTCACACTTCTCTGAAGTCTCTCAGCCTCACTCACCTCACAGAGTGTTTGTTGTGGGGGAGGAAGGGAAAGGAGATTGTTAGCCGCTTTGAGACTCCTTAGGGCAGTGATAAAGCGGGATATCAAATCCAAACTCTTCTTCTTGTGACATTACCAGATAAGGAAATAACCCCCTCTCCACATTAAATTGCATTGCAGTAGACCCATTTATTTTTTAAAATAAGCATCTTTAATAAAAGTTCTAAAAGTACATAATTATATGTGCACTAAACATGGTGAGACATAAATAAAAGAGAGAAAAAGAGAGAGAGACAGAAACTGTGTAGAAGGGAAAATAAAGGAGGGGGGACCCAAAACTATATATTTTACAAGGTTCTTATTGCACTTCACCAGAACTTAGCCTATTTGTAAGAATGGATTCCAAATATCATTGCATTTGTCAATGGCAAGTCTGCATTTATATGCAAGTTGTTCATACGTTGCGAGTTTGTATAAGTCTTCAATCCAATTGTAGAAGGGAGCGGCATTATTATTTTTCTAGTTCATCAGTACCAGTCTTTTTGCTGAGGTAAGGGCATGGAGAGTCCATAGTGGACCCATTTGTTCTGCCCACCTTTGGTCCATCTCACGCAGCATTATCTACACTGATTGACAGAAGCTATTGAGGGTTTCAGACTGGCGCCCTTGTCAGCCCTATCTGGAGATACCAGGGGTTGAATCTGGGGCCTTTTGCATGCAGTGCTCTACCACTGAGCTATGTCCTGATTGTTCTGTAGCATAAGCTGTTGGTTCAACCTTGTGAACCATTTCATTGACTGCCATATTGTTAAGCAGGCCTCATTGAGATTAGGGTCTCATTCAAGTGCAAGCCATGTTTCATTGCAAATATGAAATATGTTGCAACCACAATCTGATATATATATTAAAAAAACATGCATAGAAAGTATGCTTCAGTTAAGGACTGCATGTCACAAAAAAGTGTGTGGAGCATTTATGCAAGAATCAAATGTATGCCTCTAAGCTTAAGGGACACGGGTGGCGCTGTGGGTTAAACCACAGAGCCTAGGACTTGCCGATCAGAAGATCGGCGGTTCGAATCCCCGCAACGGGGTGAGCTCCCGTTGCTCGGTCCCTGCTCCTGCCAACCTAGCAGTTCGAAAGCACATCAAAGTGCAAGTAGATAAATAGGTACTGCTCCAGTGGGAAGGTAAACGGCGTTTCCGTGCGCTGCTCTGGTTCGCCAGAAGTGGCTTAGTAATGCTGGCCACATGACCCAGAAGCTGTATGCCGGCTCCCTCGGCCAATAAAGCGAGATGAGCGCTGCAACCCCAGAGTCAGCCACGACTGGACCTAATGGTCAGGGGTCCCTTTACCTTTAAGCTTAAGGAAGATGCAATGGCTGTGCTTTGTACCGCATTCTTTTGCCCATTTTATCTGCCTTACCCTACCACCTGGATTAGTCAATATGGCCTTACATTTGCCCTGGCAAAGTAGGCAAAGTCGCAGTTACTTTATCTCCCACTTTATCGCCTTTTAAAGACAACTAAACTCTTCCGACCTGACAATTCCAACACTTTTGGACTGATTTCAGCCCCATAAATGTATGGTTCGCTTTGAATGATGGGCATATTTCAAATCTAAGATAATACTATAGAACAGTTTTCAGAAATCTGAAGCACTTCCCACTTATTATCTCAGTAATCCTTAACAACAACTATGAAAGAATGGTTAGCAATATTATCTCAAAATTTTCAGATTGGGCATGGTAGTGGTTCTGAGGCTGAAAGAGAATGGTTTCCTTAAAAACATCTAGTGCATGGCTGAAGTGAATTTTATTGGGGAACTGCCAGACTATAATCTTATTCAGCAGTTCCATGAGAATTGGACTCAGCTTCAAGGAAATGTTATAGGAGTTATGGGCTTTATATCAATGTAGCGCACCAGCATTCATATCTTGTGACATCTCAAATCATTGAAACATCTAAAAAATGTAAGAACTTAGATATTAGGCTACCGGTTTCAATTGCTGTGTATTTTTTGCTAACAACTTTTAAAATGTTGGGTTTGCATGTTTTCTAAGTCAGTTTGTGCTAAAGAAACCTGTGGATGACCATCGACCACATATTTATTCAGTTTGGACTCTGATTTGGCGTTGTGAAATAGCCTAATTAGGCTTAGGGGTCTGAGTCTACATCATTCTCCCTCACCTCCATTCAGTACTGGGAAATAAAAAGGGCTTTTTGACAGATGTGGAAGAAATTTGCAAGCAAGCTCATGCCTTCTGAGGACACAAATCCCACCAAATTTCAGAGGGATAGCTGCAATGCTTCTACCACAAGGGCAGCTATAGCAGTTTGGGGATCTGATACATCTCCCCACCCAATCATTATTGGGAAATCAAAAAAGAACAACTGATTTTCCCCATTTGATAGAAATGGATGAAATATAGGGCAGAGTAGCCCTCCAATATGGCTCAAGCATTTCTAATTACATACAAATATGTCCAGGGGCATTTGTGCTAGAAGCCTCCTAAATTCATGGGGCAGAATTGGATGAAATTTGCAGGCAACATGGCTTCTTCTGAAGGCATGAATCGTGCCAAATTGAAGAAATTTAGCTGCAATGGTAGCCATTGCAGTTTGAAGGTGCTGGAAATGACTTAATTTTCCCAAGGGTTTTGTGAGCAATCGGTGTGAAACTTGTAGATCTGTGGACCATGCCCCAAAGTATAGACAAATAGGTCCAGGGACTTCTATGTTAGACAGTTGATTTGGGGTGGGAAGGATTGAAGGGCTTTTGCCATTCTCTCTGCCTACAGGTGAGATGTCAGTCCTGAAGAAACTCCCCCTTCTTGATCCTGGTTATTTTCCTTAAGTTAACGTATGTGTTGAATTTGCAAAGCTGCTCTGTCTCCGGCTCCCACTGCATCACTGGAGCACTATGAAAGAAGGAGGAGGAGGAGGAGGAGGAGGAGGAGGAGTCTCAAAGCAGCTAACATTCTCCTTTCCCTTCCTTCCCCACAACAAACACTCTGTGAGGTGAGTGAGGCTGAGAGACTTCAAAGAAGTGTGAGTAGCCCAAGGTCACCCAGCAGGTGCATGTGGAGGAGTGGGGACGCGAACCCGGTTCACCAGATTATGAGACTACCACTCTTAACCACTATACCACACTGGCTCTCAGGAGGTCTGTTTAGATGTATGCAACTTGTATACATCCCAATTTGCCTCTGGATTCATGTGAATCCAACACATCCCCCTAGTATTAGCATTTTTTTATTTTTTTACTACTACTAAGTGGAAGCAAATATATTATAAAATGATGCAATTAAAAATTAGAACCTTTTTAATAAAAAAAACTATACCCCCCCACCTCAAATAATGTTTATAGGAAATGCCACATTTACTTTATGTTCTTTTTCTTCATCCTGACATAATGCTGCTGCGTGATTAGGCACGTGAACAAGTTGAGTTCTGAAATGGTTATTAAGATGCCACGAAATCTCTAGTTTTCTTCGGGGGAAATGTTCTGCATACCTTCAGGTTGTTGTTGTTTTTAAAAAATATTGTTTTGTTTTGTTATTTTTGCATGTTTGTTGTGGGAAGGATGAAATGGTTCAATGAAGCTGACATCTACCAGCGCTGACCTTAATCAACTATTTTTTTAATGCTTCCTATAGACTGTACATCCTATAGGGATTTGTTGAAGATCAAGCATATCAGCATCAAGGGTATTGAGTTTTTCTGAAAACTTATTTATGCAAGGCATCATGCACATGCATAGCAATGCTGAGTGTATCAGTCAGACAGACTATATCTAAGGCTAAGAATGAGTGCTGTATCCCGGGGAGGATTACGGTTAGAGGATTAATAAAACATGTTGTAAATGTCAAACCTGTTCATTACAAAATTGCAGGAAGTATGTTGTACGTAGTAACCAGTTCTGAGATATGCAAATAGTATATTTATGGTTAACAGACTGGCCCTAAGAGAAAAAGCAGATTCATAAGAACATATGAGACCCCACCTACCCGCAGACTGTCTTGCTGGAGTTGTGCATGCTCTGGTTATCTCCCACTTGGAATACTGCAATGTGCTCTATGTGGGGCTACCTTTGAATGTGACCCAGAAACTACAACTAATCCAGAATACGGCAGCTAGACTGGTGACTGGAAGTGGCCACCAAGACCATCTAACACCAGTCCTGAAAGACCTTCATTGGCTCCCAGTACGTTTCTGAGCACAATTTAAAGTCTTGGTACTGACCTTTAAAGCCCTAAACGGCCTTGGCCCAGTATACCTGAAGGAGTGTCTCCACCCCCATCCTTTAGCCCAGACACTGAGGTCCAGCTCTGAGGGCCTTCTGGTGGTTCCTTCCTTCCTTCCTTCATTCTTAAATTTATATCATGCTCTTTCCAGGAGGGCTTTAAACTGACTAATGTGGGGGAGGGAGACAGTGCTCCTGAAGGTAGGAGTCTATCAATTGATGAAGATGATCATCCAAATGTCATAGACCAAATGGAGCAAACAGCACGCAGACCTAGTGGTGGGAGGAAAAAATCCTTAAATAAGAGACACGGGGGAATGATTAATGGACTTCAATGTCTGTACACTAATGCGCAAAGCATGGGAAATAAACAAGATGAGCTTGAGCTCTTGGTACAGCAAACTAAATATGACATAATAGGCATCACTGAAACCTGGTGGGATAAGTCCCATGATTGGAATGTAATAATGGAGGGATACAGTCTATTTCAGAGAAACAGACCAGACAAGAAAGGAGGAGGAGTGGCGTTATATGTCAGGGATGTGTATACCTGTGAAGAGATCCAACATTTAGAACCTCAAAGCCAAAGTAAGAGCATTTGGGTCAAAATTAAGGGAGAGAAGAATAACAGTGACCTCATTGTGGGAGTTTACTATAGATCCCCAAGCCAAACGGAGGACATAGATGATGCCTTCCTGGAACAGATGGCCAAGCATGCAAAAGGAAGGGAGATAGTAGTAATGGGGGACTTCAATTACCCGGATATTTGTTGGATGTCAAACTCAGCCAAGAGCATAAGGTCAAACAGATTCCTCACTGGCCTTGCAGACAACTTCATTGTCCAGAAAGTGGGAGAAGCAACAAGAGGAACAGCCATTTTAGATCTGGTCCTAACCAATGTTGATGACCAGGTTAGTGGGGTAGAAGTGGAAGGATCATTAGGCGCGAGTGATCATGCTCTTCTGAAGTTTACTATACAGCGGAAAGGAGCAGCCAAGCATACTAGGACTCAGTTTCTTGACTTTAAGAAAGCCGACTTCATAAAACTTAGGGAAGTGCTGGGTGAGATCCCATGGACAGTAATACTAAAAGGAAAGGGAGTTCATGATGGCTGGGAGTTTGTTAAGAGGGAGATAGTAAAAGCACAACTTCAGGCAATACCAATGAGACGGAAACATGGAAGGTGCCTAAAGAAGCCAGGGTGGCTATCTAAAGAACTTTTAACTGAGTTAAGATTAAAAAAAGATGTGTACAAAAAATGGAAAAGGGGGGAAACCACCAAAGAGGAATTCAAACAAATAGCCAGCACGTGTAGACACAAAGTCAGAAAAGCTAAAGCACAGAATGAACTCAGGCTTGCTAGAGAGGTTAAAAGCAACAAAAAAGGCTTTTATGGGTATGTTCGTAGCAAAAGGAAGAACAAAGAAACAGTGGGGTCACTCAGAGGAGAAGATGGTGAAATGCAAACAGGGGACACAGAAAGGGCTGAACTCCTCAATCCCTTCTTTGCCTCAGTCTTCTCCGATAAAGAAAACAATGCCCAACCTGAAGAATTTGGAGCAAATGATTCAGCAGAGGAAACACAGCCCAGAATAACTAAGGAGATAGTACAAGAATACTTGGCTAGTTTAGATGTATTCAAGTCTCCAGGGCCAGATGAACTGCATCCAAGAGTATTAAAAGAACTGGCAGATGTGATCTCAGAACCACTGGCAGTCATCTTTGAGAATTCCTGGAGAACAGGCGAAGTCCCGGCAGACTGGAGGAGGGCAAATGTTGTCCCTATTTTCAAAAACGGGGAAAGAGAGGACCCAAATAATTACCGCCCAGTCAGTCTGACATCAATACCAGGGAAGATTCTGGAGCAGATCATTAAGCAAACAGTCTGTGAGCACCTAGAAAGGAATGCTGTGATCACCAATAGTCAGCATGGATTTCTGAAAAATAAGTCATGTCAGACTAACCTGATCTCGTTTTTTGACAGAATTACAAGCCTGGTAGATGAAGGGAACGCAGTGGATGTAGCCTACCTCGATTTCAGCAAGGCATTTGACAAGGTGCCCCATGATATTCTTGTAAAGAAGCTGGTAAAATGCGGTCTTGACCATGCTACCACTCAGTGGATTTGTAACTGGCTGACTGACCGAACCCAAAGGGTGCTCATCAAGGGTTCCTCTTCATCCTGGAGAAGAGTGACTAGTGGGGTGCCACAGGGTTCTGTCTTGGGCCCGGTCTTATTCAACATCTTTATCAACGACTTGGATGATGGACTCAAGGGCATCCTGATCAAATTTGCAGATGACACCAAACTGGGAGGGGTGGCTAACACCCCAGAGGACAGGATCACACTTCAAAATGACCTTGACAGATTAGAGAACTGGGCCAAAACAAACAAGATGAATTTTAACAGGGACAAATGTAAAGTATTGCACTTGGGCAAAAAAAATGAGAGGCACAAATACAAGATGGGTGACACCTGGCTTGAGAGCAGTACATGTGAAAAGGATCTAGGAGCTTTGGTTGACCACAAACTTGACATGAGCCAACAGTGTGACGCGGCAGCTAAAAAAGCCAATGCAATTCTGGGCTGCATCAATAGGAGTATAGCATCTAGATCAAGGGAAGTAATAGTGCCACTGTATTCTGCTCTGGTCAGACCTCACCTGGAGTACTGTGTCCAGTTCTGGGCACCACAGTTCAAGAAGGACACTGACAAACTGGAATGTGTCCAGAGGAGGGCAACCAAAATGGTCAAAGGCCTGTTAACAATGCCTTATGAGGAACGGCTAAGGGAGCTGGGCATGTTTAGCCTGGAGAAGAGGAGGTTAAGGGGTGATATGATAGCCATGTTCAAATATATAAAAGGATGTCACATAGAGGAGGGAGAAAGGTTGTTTTCTGCTGCTCCAGAGAAGCGGACACGGAGCAATGGTTCCAAACTACAAGAAAGAAGATTCCACCTAAACATTAGGAAGAACTTCCTGACAGTAAGAGCTGTTCGACAGTGGAATTTGCTGCCAAGGAGTGTGGTGGAGTCTCCTTCTTTGGAGGTCTTTAAGCAGAGGCTTGACAGCCATATGTCAGGAGTGCTCTGATGGTGTTTCCTGCTTGGCAGGGGGTTGGACTCGATGGCCCTTGTGGTCTCTTCCAACTCTATGATTCTATGATTCTATGATCCTCCCAAATAACTTTTGGGCAGCAAACACTCAAGCAATAAGAGAACTGAAACATAAAAATATTATCTAAACGCACCTGAAAACAATTCCAATACAGATGCAGACTGTATTCCTGTAGGGAACTGTATTGTTCAATTCAGAGAGTGGTATTTGTTTGCTTTTTACACATATTGTTCCAGGAGATTTACCTTAAAAAGTGAACAAATTTCTTTCCCATCTCTAATTACAAGACACACCAGAATTCTTTAACTGTAGGATCAGCTGTTTATTAGGGCCACCAAAACATCAATTTTGTGCTGGTTGCAACCGTGCATGTCAGCTTTTAAAGATTTCACCCTCCATTTCCTAATAAAAAATGGTGGATCTCGACATGCTGTGCACATTCAAGGAGAAGCTGCAACCAGCAGTGTCATTGAATTAGCTGAACTGTAACTCTTACAACTAATTATGTGTTGCTCTTTAGCCACCTCATTGCCGAAGAGAAAAGATGACAGTTCAAATGCGCTAGAAGAGAAGTTATGCAAAGCTGGGCTCCTTTCAGAGCCTCAGTGAATTAACTGGAGTAAAGCTAAGTAAAGATTAATCCCTCTGTTGTATGCATGTGTACATTTTAATGAGACCTGCAGGGTAGCAGGGCATTGTATTAGGTGATTGAGCTAATGCTGCCAAAACTGTTGCCTTTTTTTTCATTTTCTTTTTAAAGTGAAGATAAACTGTACAGAGCTGGAAGAACGACAAAATTTGCATGTTCTCCACGTGCATTTGAACATGGTTTTCTTTTCGTGATGGCCCCATCTAGTGCTACAGTTTCCAGAAATATTTAATGGAAATATAGGACCGATTCACAGGTCAGTGTGTGTGTGTGTGTGTGTGTGTGTGTGTGTGTGTGTAGCCCCCTGCAACATTCTGTTGCAAGCCTCACTTATATCTATCCTATAGCACAATCCTATAGCAGTAGGGGACAGAGAATCCGCCCTGAAATAACTACCAAATCCAGAGTTCTGCTGGTCTCTTCTTTATCTCTCTGATAGGAACAGAGTTACAGCCATAATCTTGTTGTAATGTGTGCTCTGCAAACTTTCTAAAATGAGGTTGTGGGAGATGGCAGCAACAAATATTCTATGGGCTGTGATTTTCATGTTTCAGTATTGAAGCTGAAATCAAACCCAGTTTTGAAGGCAAACCCCATACTCAAATGTTCATTGTGGAATCAAATCACATCTATTATTATTTTTTAAATAGTGTAAATAGAGACAAGGTAGTCCTCAACCATACTAAATGCTGCATTCATTGGGTTTCCCCAGAACCTGTGATTCTTAATCCACCTTCTGCACTGTTCTCCTCAGTATCAGGAAGAGTAGATGGAAGATTATGGGGATCTGACTTGATGGACCCTACAGCAATCCGTTGGTCTCATGAGAGAGCTGTCCAACCTCACCAGGTGCTGATTTGCTAGTCATGAGTAGGTGACTTTTTTTTAAATCAGGAGAAAATCTGTTTCAGCTTTGCTCTTTTAAAAAAACACAATTCTTTCTCTTCTACTCTACATTACTGAGTTAGCATTTAGATGCAAAGTAATGTTAATGCTCTCCAACAATAGGTAACTGGAAATAAATGCAGTGCTGGAGGGTTCCTTATGAAGAGTTTTAATGCATTTACTCCATTTATTGCAAGCAAAGTTAAGGGACTGGAGTCCCCCCCTAATATTCTGTGAATTGTACAACTGTTACTGTGATTCATATGCAGCCTTTAGAGTGTGTATTTATTCCCCCTGGGCTGGGGGTTGGGGAGAGTGGTATTATTATTCCTATGAATATGTATGGTTCAAACACCATGGCATCTGCAAAGAGTAGCTAAGTTGAAGTGTTTCAAATTAGTTTTGACTTCTATTTTTTCCCCTCGCTCCCTCTCTCTCTCACCTTCTGTTAACCAAGCGCATGAATACATGATAGGGGGGGAAAGATCCTGTCTATGGGGGAAAGCCATGGGAATGAACTAATTCTCCCGTCACTCAAGTAGTTACAAAACAAGACAGGCATAGATTGAAGGTGAATGTTAATGATGAAGGAAGCAGCCAGATGGCTCAACGTTTCTTGAGGTAGTTCATCACACTTTATTATTCAGAGAAAATTGTCTTTGATAAATGGATATGGCGTTAAACACTTATTCAAGCAACATGTGGTCACCTTTAATTATGGTCAGAGAGGATATCTTTGTCTGATTTCTGTCACGTTGTTGAACATGGTGAGGGCAACGGTGACAGAAAATGAGACTATTAATGTGTGTGTGAGAGGGAGAGAGAGAGAGAGAGAGAGAAGAAAAATCAATGGTATGTAGCATTGATTTTCTCCTAAATGTCAAAGAAAGAGTGACAAGGTACTTGATTACTGTTGAACTAATCTCCATTTGGAATATGTTAGCTCAAGACAATAGGATAATTAATGTATTTTTATTATTGCCCTGCAGTGTTCTTAAGACTCTTCTTATCTGTGAAAGCTGTTGTGGTACAGTGGCTAAAAAACTGAGTGATGAAGCAGAAAGTCCCACGTTGAACTCTTGTCTTTTTTCCATGGATTCATCAAGGATCCCTTAGGTGGTCCACCGTGAATTAGCTTCAGCCATTCATTGGCAAGACACATATTCCTATTCCATGGGCTGTACTCAATTCAGACTAGACCTATTCATCAGTAATAAATGAGGTTTTATGCAGAGAAGACTCATTGAGTGGAATCCAGTGTTGGGCTGGTAACATAGTTCCATCAATGCAGGCATTCCTGCTTGCCAGATAGAAAAATCTCCCCTCTCTTCCCCCTGAACACTCTTCTGGGGATTCTCCCCACCCTCTCAAGCAGATTTGGAGAGGTGGTGGGGAAAAGGGAGGAGTGGGAAGCCCTGCTGCACTAGCAGAATCCTTGCGCTGGCTTCTACTAGTGCACCGGGCTAGTTGAATCTGGCCCTTTGAAATTAAAAGGTAAAGGGACCCCTGACTGTTAAGTCCAGTTGCGGACGACTCTGGGGTTGCGGCGCTCATCTTGCTTTACTGGCCGAGGGAGCCGGCGTTTGTCCGCAGACAGCTTCCAGGTCATGTGGCCACTCAGTTTTAAAATTATCAACAGAGCATGGAATTTTCAACGAAAATTTCATGGGTGGGATGTGACAGTTTTGTTGCACTTACTTTGCTTTTGAGGCGGCTGAGAAAGATATTTGTGAATGGTCTTTCTTTCCTTTCACAAATAAGCTCTCAGGGGGTGGGGTGTCTTCTCAGCCACCTACACTTTCTGAAAACTCAACATCATCCTTGTCTGGGCTTTGCCTTAAGCACTGAAAGATGGGGAGGTTGCCTGCTATGTGTCTGACAGCTGTTGATCATTATTTTTAAAAAGTGTTCTTACTTTTAAAGAAGAAGAAGAAGAAGAGTTTGGATTTGATATCCCGCCTTTCACTCCCCTTCAGGAGTCTCAAAGTGGCTAACATTCTCCTTTCCCTTCCTCCCCCACAACAAACACTCTGTGAGGTGAGTGGGGCTGAGAGACTTCAAAGAAGTGTGACTGGCCCAAGGTCACCCAGCAGCTGCATGTGGAGGAGCGGAGACGCGAACCCGGTTCCCCAGATTATGTAACTTAACTACTACACCACACTTTTCACATCATTGTGAAAAGATTTTTTTTTTGGAAGGTAAATAAACTTTCATTTAAAACAAAATCAGTAAACTTGCCAATCTCACGCCCTCAGTAGCCAGCCTCCTTGGCTTCCTAAAAGGTAAAGGGTAAAGGGACCCCTGACCATTAGGTCCAGTCATGACCGACTCTGGGGTTGCGCGCTCATCTCGCTCTATAGGCCGAGGGAGCCAGCGTTTGTCCCGGAAGCTGTCTGTGGACAAATGCTGGCTCCCTCGGCCTTGGCTTCCTACACCTCAGTTAAAGTTACCTAAAAGATTGTCTCACTCACTTCATACCCAACTAATGTGGACATGGGTGGTGCTGTGGTCTAAACCACTGAGCCTCTTCGGCTTGCCTATCAGAAAGTCAGTGGTTCAATTCGCTGTGAGGGGGTGAGCTCCTGTTGCTCTGACCCAGCTCCTGCCAACCTAGACATTCAAAAGCACATCAGTGCAAGTAGATAGATAGGTGCCATTGTGGCGGGACGGTGAAGGGCATTTACGTGCACTCTGGTTTCTGTCACGGTCTTCCGTTGCACCAGAAGCAGTATAGTCATGCTGGCCACATGACCTGGAAAGCTGTCTGTGGTCAAATGTCAGCTCCCTCAGCCTGAAAGCAAGATGAGCGCCACAACCCCATAGTTGCCTTTGACTGGACTTAACCATCCAGGGGTCCTTTTTCTGTACTTGTACCTGTACCTTTACCCAACCAATAACTGTGCTTTATCACTGCAGATTCCAGCCTATCAGGAGGTCCAATCCACACAATGTCAGAAATGAGCCTTTAGTGTGATAGTGCAAATTTCCTCCCATTAGATATCAGACAGTCAGTTTTTCAATTGTATTTTCAATGCCTACTAAGGACATTCCTCTTTCAAGGAGCCCCCTAAATGGAGAACTTTAATCCAATCGGTAACTGTCATGGGCTTAATTAATTTTATGTATGTTACATTGTTTTAAACTATATGTATGGTTTAAGCACCAGGATGAATAGAACATATTACATCAGACACCTGTGGCTCCTGCAATACAATTTATATCACTGAATGCAAAAACACGCAACAACTATGGGATGTCATATTCAGAGCCAGTGTGGTGTAGTGGTTAAGAGCGGTAGTCACGTAATCTGGGGAACCGGGTTCGCGTCTCCGCTCCTCCACATGCAGCTGCTGGGTGACCTTGGGCCAGTCACACTTCTTTGAAGTCTCTCAGCCCCACTCACCTCACAGAGTGTTTGTTGTGGGGGAGGAAGGGAAAGGAGAATGTTAGCCGTTTTGAGACTCCTGAAGGGGAGTGAAAGGCGGGATATCAAATCCAAACTCTTCTTCTTCTTCTTCAGCATGTAGGTGAAAGCTACAAGCAGCCTATGTTGTAGGCAGTTTTGACCAAAAGAAAAAGTGGAGCAACGTGCAGCTGGACACTTTAATCCTGAGAACCACAGCCTGTCAGTCTTACCAATAATTGCTACAGAGATGCCAACAATGTGAGCAAAAGGGAAAACATCTGGCTGTACCCACTGGATACATTAATACCTCATGACCTCAACCTATAGTACCAGCATCATTTAGCTCCAGCAAATAAAAGCACCTCCTCCTCAAAGCTCTATAACTGCCACCATGGAAACAGCATCATTTTTATCCGAGCAACTGATGAAGGCAGCAGCCCAAACATTTTGCTGGAATAATTTAAAATTATTTATAATTTAAGATTATTCCACACACACATATTTATGTATATGTTCTGCATTTGTTTGAACTGTATAGCTGTTTTACATGGATGCTTTTATTACATTGTAGATCGCTTTGGGATGCCTCACAGGAAATGAAATATAAAACAGTAATACTGACGATGATGATGCTTTGACTGATGTTTTGGCAGATCAGGAAACATGGGGAGCCATAGAGGGTACAGGATGCTGTAGAGATGATTAATGGAAAGAAAGAAAAAATGTGCACCATGCTCAGCTACCTCACAGCAATAAGCTAAACCCCACTGCCACCAGAATTAAAAAGACATTTTAACAGTGCCTTGTAAATGGTACTTCCAGCAATGCCAAAGGACCAATGTATGGAAGATATTGCTGACCTACCTTACTGTGTTATTGCTGGGACTACAGTGGTACCTCAGGTTACATACGCTTCAGGTTACATACTCGTCAGGTTACAGACTCCGCTAACCCAGAAATAGTGCTTCAGGTTAAGAACTTTGCTTCAGGATAAGAACAGAAATCGTGCTCCAGCGGTGCAGCAGGAGCAGGAGGCCCCGTTAGCTAAAGTGGTGCTTCAGGTTAAGAACAGTTTCAGGTTAAGTACGTACCTCCGGAACTAATTAAGTACTTAACCTGAGGTACCACTGTACTGAGAAATGTGATATGCTTGTGCAAGCTAAAGCACAGAATAAATATGGTTTCTATTGTTTATTGATTCAGAATAAATATGGTTTCTATTGTTCATTGATTCAAATAGCACTTGACTGCGAGAAATGCTTCCACATGGCAACTGTTCTGTTTGCGTTGTGTTAATCCGCAGGCGGAATATCTCTGCACCAATCCTGTGCCTCTTTTACATCTTCTGGCAGCGGTTTGGAGTTAATGTTTAGTCATCAAATAAAGTTGGGGTTATTACTCGCAATTTGGTGGGCTTATGTTTAACCCGCCCCTGCCTATAACATCCTTTTGACATGTTTCCATTGGCATCCTGATCAAGCTCTTAATCTGCAGCTCTCAAAATGAACACTCATCCCTATACATATATAAAAAAGATGCCGTCAGCAAGTTCTCTGGGGCCTGATGAGTGTCATGACACACATTTAGATGTACCTTCTTTGTTCTGTGCACAGTTCCCCATACAGATGGGAATCCCTTCCTGGCTGGGGGCATGTAAGTACTCATTCTTAATATTACAAACTAAATTTGAAGGACTGGATGGCAACTGATGGGTGTTACAGTTCATTCCCTTGCTTTGGATGCAGAAGTTCATCTGGATGATGGGACCTTTGGCTGAGAGGCAGGCTTTTCCTGTTTGTTGAGACCTAGTAAAACATCACTAAGCTTTCTCCATATGCCTCTCAGTTATTGCCAGTTATAGAGACCTGACATGAAAGATCAGGGTGTTTATTGAGGAGAAACATAAGATAAACATAAGATAAGCCATAAGATAAAAGTTGAGGCCTCTTGGATCAGTGTCCTGTACTTCCTTGCTCTCTTGTGTAACCATGCCCTTCCTGGGAGAAGAATAAACACTTCCTCTTCTCCCTAGCTGCCATGTTACCCCACCACCAACAGCACCAAACTCCTCTTTGTGCTACCTGTCAATGTTCCATTGCTTGATGGCTTCCTGCCATGAAGCTCACAAACAGTCCAGACCAACCGAGCAGCTCAGCCAAACACGGGGAGCAGGGAGAAAGAAAGCAATAGCCCAAAATAATACCGTCAAACACACATCTCATCCAGCTTTTGGGTCTCAGCCAGCACTGACTGAGCTGCATGATGTTCATACGCTGAGGTTTGCCTGAAGACTTGTCATACATAACCAGGTAATGTGCGTACATTATTGCACTGGGTGGAAATGAGACTTCGGCTCTACTGAAGCAAGAAAATAATGTGCTTCCCTATCTTCCCGAAACAATTTCATTATTTCCAGAGCAGCTTTCCTTCAGCTTTTGCTCTCTCCACCCGCATCACAACCCCTCCTGACAGTCACAATTAGAATTTAGCTCATGCTTCCTGGGCCGCTCTAAATCAATGAGACATTCTGACTTATGATTTCTCATTTCTCTTGGACCCTGTTTGTGTCAGCCTGGAGTACATTCTGCGTTTGTGCTACCTCTCGTCTCTCCTTTCTCTTTTATTCCTAACTGCCCATTAAAATAAAAACTAGCTTTAACTTGTTGCATTCCTGTGGCAGAAAGGGCACCGTGCAGTAGTAATAGTGACCCAAGTGAGATGTGGGGTTTACTTTTACTTTTAAATTTTTTTTTCTCATTTTTCACTCTTTCTCCCCACCTCCCCACTTTAACCAACTGCGTCGGCTGGCACTCGGCTTCAAAGAGCGATATGTCTGAAGGCAATTTTCACAACTCTTCCAACACCTCTTATTCAAGGTACTCAATTCTGGCTCCATCAGGCAATTCCATGTCCAGAGTTGCCGTGAAATGTAATGGGAAACTTATACTGCCTGTAAGAACCCATCAGCGTAATGGGAAATGCCGAGCCATTTTCAAGGAGAGGAGTCTCTGTTTGAGGGAGTGTGTGATATACCCTCACACACAAACTGAGGAAATGTGCTTGAATACAACAGAATCACCTTTATCTAGGCAACCCACAATCCTTTTAAAAAAGATAAGTAGCAATAATTTAAATGAACTGCTACCTTATTCTACTCTGGTAAAAAGTCAAAGTGAAATAATATATAATGAAATGAAAACAATGTTTAAAATAGGTAAAGGTAAAGGGACCCCTGACTGTTAAGTCCAGTTGCAGATGACTCTGGGGTTGCAGCACTCATCTAGCTCTATAGGCCAAGGGAGCCGGCGTTTGTCTGCAGACAGCTTCCGGGTCATGAGGCCAGCATGACTAAGCTGCTTCTGGTGAACCAGAGCAGTGGACGGAAACGCTATTTACCTTCCCGCCGGAGCGGTACCAATTTATCTACTTGCACTTTGACGCGCTTTCAAACTGCTAGGTTGGCAGGAGCAGCGACCGAGCAACAGGAGCTCACTTTCTTCTCAGGGATTTGAACCACCGACCTTCCGATCTGCAAGCCCTAGGCTTAGTGGTTTAGACCACAGCGCCACCCTTTGTAAAAAAATAACAACAACAAAAACAAACACACACAGAAGCTTTTCTTTTGGGAATTTTAGGGACAGAACTACCTAAACTGTATCACAACTTATTCATTTTTGCTACTGCAGCAGCAAGAATGTTACTTGTCCCAAAATGGAAAGAAGCAGAAGTCCCAGCAAGGGAAGAATGGATACAAAAACTTAGGGAATATGCAGATATGGTGAAACTTACCGGAAGAATAAGAAATCGAGATAACATTTTTTAAAAAATAAAATAATGGAAATGGTTTATCAGATTTTTACAGATAAATTGTAAACAGATAAAAACATTGGCAGGATTATTGTAATGACCTGCAGTTTCATAAGAGTATATATTTAAATGAGAGGAATAAATGAGCAAATTAAGTCAATTCGGATATGCGGCAGATATTAAAAATAAATTTAAGGAACCGCAGAAAGAAGGGGGGAAGAAGTCAAATTTTGAAATGTTAAAATGATTGTAAAATGTATAAACTTGAAATGTATTAAAAAATAAAATAAAATAAAAAGTCAAAGCGACCCAACCTAGACCAGCCTATGAATTATTGCATGAAAACTCATCCTTGTGAGGAAGGGCTGTGGCTGAGTGGTTCAGCATCTGCTTTGCATGTGGAAGTTACTAGATTCTATCATCTTCAGATAGGACTAGACATATCCTCTGCCACAGAACACAGGAGACCAGCTGCCAACCAGGGTGGGCAACATTGAACTAGCATGCTCCATACTGAGAGTTTAATGTTTGCACATGAGCTGCAGTTTCAAAAACAATCTAGAAAGCTTAGTGTAGATCTCTCTCCTCCCCCCCTCCATATTTATATCAATTTAGCAGGGGTTGGGAACTTATGTAGGACTCTCCATTTAGCCTGTAAGCCATGCCCACTTGTCCTGACATCATATAGGCAGGTAAAGATGTAGCTCAGGCTTCCTCAACCTCAGCCCTCCAGATGTTATTGGCCTACAACTCCCATGATCCCTAGCTAGCAGGACCAGTGGTCAGGGATGATGGGAATTGTAGTCAGAAACATCTGGAGGGCCGGAGTTTGCCTGTGCCTGGTTTACTCTTTAGCCTTTTCTTCTCCTGAAGATGTAGAACCCTCTGAATATTGTGGACTACAACTCCCAACAATCCCACCTATCACAGTCAATAGCTATGGATGATAGGAGCTGTAGTTCAAAAAGATTGTGAAGGCGCTACATTGGTCACCCTTGGTGTAGGGTTTCCAATATGAGGATGGAAGCCCTGATCAATCAGAAATCCCAGTGCCTATACAAACAACCCACTTTAGTCCAACAGCTGGGGAGAGAACTAGTCTCAGACATTCCTGAAAGCCCCTTTATGTGTTCAGTACCCCCAGGGACCAAACATTCAAACAAAGCTATTACATTAAAAAACAAAGCCTGTTCGTGCCATGAAATGTGATGTGATGTTATGAGTTTCAAGCCCCTACCCAGAGATCTCTTACAAGCTCTGACCTGCACCAGTAATTATATGTAATGGGAATTGTAGTCTCAAAACATCTGGAGGGCCAAGGCTGAGGAAGCCTGATGTAGCTAAATCAGAGGGGTTTGGTAGGCACCACCAATCATACGATTGCCTGGACTCAAGTAGCTCTGTATGTGGTGCTTTGCACACCCCACCAATCAGCTGATGGTCCGCCTGAGCAAAAATAGCTCACCTGATGTCACAGTGGCACCAGGTGATTGATGGGTGAGGACATGTTTGTTCTGGATCTCAGCTGATGCACTTAATCACTACAACCATGTGCTTATTACAGTGACAATGCAAACAGAGATATTAAGGCTGCAGTCTTAAAGTGGTAGTCAAAAACTGAAAGTGGTTCAGCCATCACACTGGGCTCACTCTAGCATGGAAGAAGTTTTGCATTCCTCCATTGGTTTTGTAGTTTTGCAAAACAGCTTCCTTTCCTTTGGGAACAACGAGAAGAAAATCAGAGGTTGAGATTTTGACCAGCCCCTCAGCTGGTTTATATCTTTGCCTGGTTTAGGAGCATGTCAGACAGCCAAGGTTCCAAAGATCCATACAATCTGTTTTCTTCCCCTCCTCCGAGCACAGCAGCACCCTTTGAAGCGCCCTGCCACACCTACCTTTTGAACCTATCAGTTTCAGAAAGCTGGAGCTTTCTGTGGTGGTTGAGAGGAGAAATTCAACATTGGATCTCTCTATCTGATGCCAGAGCACTCTCTCTCTCTGATGTTGGAGAGGGCGATCTAATATATCTTAGGAACCCTTCCAGGGGCCATAGGATTGCAGCCTAAATTCTTAAAGCAAAAGCTTTTTTTGCTTCCATCCTTTCAGCTGTTTTGATGCGCTTCAAAACATTGCTGTAACAATGGAAGATTTAGAAGGGTAGCATTTGTTGCAGCTGAATGATGTCAGGTATTATGTTCCAGTTTGAGCCTATGTGATATAAAGGTGTCTTATACCTCTATATCCATAAATGGTTTTATATATATATATATATATATATATATATATATATATATATATATATATAATTTCCAAAGTTCGAGGATCATATCTCATCTCTATTGCAATTATTAATTCTTCAGAATATGTCTTTTGGATATTTGCAGCTTGATTTCAAAATAAATCTCAATGGATTATACCCAACGAAGCTGTTCCCTTGGAGCAAGGACTTCTGCCTGTGCAGTAGCACTTCCACTCCCTGTGTGCCCTTCAAATCTGTTCTGGGGCTTTCCCTGACTCTCCAGACCAGATGGGGGGACATGCAGAGAGGAGTTGGAGAGCACGTCCCATTGCACAGGTGGAAGTCCTTGTGCTAATGGAACAACCTTGTTGGATACTACCCAGTTCTTATACAAAGCATATTCTCATTACAAGAGAGCACGTGTTGCGGATGGAGCCAGGCAAGACATCCTGCAGTTGCCAGGCAGTGTGGGATGGTGGGGCCTGGCAAGGATTGGTTGATTGAGTTGCTGGGGCAAAATCGATGTTGCCAATTTGGGGGTGGGATCAGAGTTTACTTAAGCAGTGTTCACAGCGATCTGCTTTCTCTTTCACTGTGGGATCACCCGCCCTCCGTCCCTTGTTTGGGCTTGTGCTTTGACCTTGCTATGCCTGTCATGGGGTCGTCTGCCTTGGGGCAGGGGCCTGGTAGGAATTTTGTCCATCTGGCTGATTGACTGGTGCCAGTTGGTTTTTGCCTACTGCGTAGCAAATTGTCACAACTTGTAAGGTTGGCAGTTAGGCATTGGTTAAAAATTGGTTGGAGGAGGGGTAAGGATTGGCTGGGCCTGCCCCTCCAATGCTGCTGCTGCAAGGGAATTCCATTAAAGGAATTCAGGGGCTTACCATCCTTTCGTCCAAACCCCTGGAATCGGGTTTGGGCCGCATAAGGCCCTGGGAGCATGCGGGGAGAAGCTGAGGGCCTGTATCGCAGCACCAGTTATCCCCAATATTGTTTCCCCTCACTGACTTTCGCTGGAATACAGGAGTCAGTTCTGTCCTCAAGGCGGGGGGAGAGATAGTCATAACCAATGCCTAAGCAACCACTCACATTTATGTATGTTTAATAAAGTTGTGGCCAAAAAATTATGCCAAAAACCTTAAACAAAAATTCTGTGTGATGTGTGAGTTGTAGGGGTGTTTTGGGGGACCTCAGCACGCAATCCATCTTCTATAGCAAATATTGTTATTTTACAATTATGTTGTTCTTATGGCACAGTTACCTACCTGTTGCACTTCTCCAATTAATGCATAATCTTGATTTTTTCATATTGCCATTTGTCGTTCTAGCTATTTACTTAAATAATTGAGTATTCTCCCTGGGCTTAGCTATTTGGAGTTCAGACAAGCTGAACTGCTGCACAGCGGACAGGTAGATAGTTCTGGTCAATTGAATTATGTAAATAGCAATTCAGGTTCTTGGGAATTCATTTGCCAAAGCACTTCCAAGAACTGTGCAAAGTTTATATCATCTTTCAGTGTGTGTGTGTGTGTGTCCCCCTTCTGTTATGCAAATGAAAATGTAGCATATTACAAAGTCTTGATCAAAGATGGTAAGAAAACCAAGTAACCATGAAACTTTTTCTATTTTCTTATTTTTATCCAGCTCAGGCAATCTGTGTTTCAGTTCTCTGCTCTTACAGAAAGCATTACTATTTAAAATCCTGATTAAGCATGTTTTTGGGCAGGGGGAGATGGACTGAGTCAGATTTGTGACCCACCAAGCTCACTTCAGCCCCACAAGCCCCACATATTGAATTGTATAGTGTTATTGACATCCCATCTGTTTTTAAAATATATTTATGAATATATGAATTGTGTAGTGAATTATGCATTGTATAGTGTTATTATAGTGTAGTGAATTATGAATTGTATAGTGTTATTGACATCCCATCTGTTTTTTAAATATATTTATGATTTACAGTTTTATACATTTCAATAATTTAACAATCATTGTAACATTTCAAAACTTGACTTCCTCTCCCCTTTTTCATGCTGTTCCTTATTTTAAAAAAAATATTTTCTGCATATTCCAAATTAATTTAATTTACTCATTTATTCATCTACTTTAAATATATACTCTTATAAAACTGCAGGTTATTACAATAATCCTGCCAATGTTTACAGTTTATTTGTAAATATTCAATAAACTATTTCCATTCTTTTATAAAAACTTTGTTGTATCGATTTCTTATTTTTCCAGTAAGTTTCGCCTTTTCTGCATATTCCGTAAGTTTTTGTATCCATTCTTCTTTGTCTGAGACTTTTTGGGGAAATAACATTCTTGCCGCTGTAGTTGCGTACATGAATAAATTTCTACACAGTTTGGGTAGTTCTTGTTGGGAGTTTCCATTCCACCTTTAGCTGCAGACATGGGATTGTTATGTGTCACAAGTCTGTTTACATTCCAGCACAGTTTGCTGGCGTAAGCGGAACTTCCGCTGTATTGCTTTTGTTTTGACTCTCTGTCCGAGAAGACGGCAAGGAGTGACGACATGTTTCTTTGTCCTGATTTATGTTTAATAAATCCGTAGTTCTTAGTATGTATTCACAAGCCTCATCCTCTTCTGTTGTGCAGTTTACACTGCTACATATAGTATGCTCAAGTCTGGGAGGCTTGAGTCACTGATTTATGTCAGAACCAGAGGTCGATGGATCTTCACAGCGGCACGGCTGAGAAGGAGACTTGCTGATCAGAAAGTTGGTGGTTCAAATCCCCACAACGGGGTGAACTCCTGTTACTCGGTCCCTGCTCCTGCCAACCTAGCAGTTCGAAAGCATGGCAAAGTGCAAGTAGATAAATAGGTACCCCTCTGGCGGGAAGGTAAACAGCATTTCCATGCGCTGCTCTGGTTCACCAGAAGCGGCTTAGTCATGCTGGCCACATGACCCGGAAGCTATACGCCGGCTCCCTCGGCCAATAAAGCGAGATGAGCGCTGCAACCCCAGAATCGTCCGCGACTGGACCTAATGGTCAGGGGTCCCTTTACCTTTAACCTGTCAGGGCAGAATCAGTATGCTCAGAATCCCCTGACATGGAAGAGAGTGTTCAGTTTGGAATGGAGGAAGCAGAAGAATGTGTGTCTGCAGAGGAGAAGGTAGGAGAGCCCAGCGGGGAAATCAGGAAGAGGTGGAAAGGGAGCAGGCAGCCTCAGAGGCACTGCGAGGGTTAATCTCTGAATCGGAAGGAGGAGGTCGATTTATGACAGCTCACGCCAGACGCGAGGACAAAAGACAGGGTCAAAGGAGAATCTTAAAGTTCCTGCACGTTAGATGCTGGAAATGGAGGAAGAGGTCGTTGGTGGTATCTGATTCAACAGAGTTGGACTAATGGTGATTAGCTAATAATAATGATACCTTTATTGTCAATGTACAACCTGTGTACAATGAAATTAATTGATGACTTGTAAATAAAGACCATAAAAACGTCAACGGTGTGAAGTGGCAATTACTATGAAGAGAGAAACATAACTCCCTGACGTAACCTGAGAATACAATCCAGTATCCCTGTAATTCTCATTGATTTGAATGAGGGAATTGGGCACATGTTGAAATGTCTCCCACTGAAGCCAAACCAACAAGACCTGGAGGACTTCATTTAGTGCAGGATCATGTCTATCCCATGCTGCTGCTTTGGGATGAGGGAGAACATGTTCCGGTGGCACTGGCAGATTTGCAGAGCACCAATTTTATGTCCTGGGAGCTTTTGTGAGCACAGAGGCCTCACCGTATGCAGAATGTGGAATCCATACGACTTTGGTTTGGAATTTGACACCTTTGCCAACAGGGGTGCCAACTGGAATAAAATATTGAGGGGGGCAGGTAAACGCTGCATAATCAATCACATTGTGATGGCCTGGGATTCGGACTCGGAGGCTGAACCTGAGGAATCCCAGCCTGCACAGGATTCCCCGCCTCCAGAACCAACTGAGCCGGGGCTGGGGCTTGAGCCTGAAGGGTCCTCACCTGTGCTGGATCCTCAGGTGCAGGCATCAGCTGAGTGTGCTCTGGCTCCTGAGGTGATGGAGGACCCATTGCCTGCAGGTGCTCCACTCTCAGCCCCGTCAGGGGAAGCTGAGGTTGCGTCTGGGTCCGGTAACCTTCCAGCCTCTCCTGAGCTGCAGAGGCTCAGGGCAGAGAGGCAGAGGGAACTAAGTTCCTGCAGGAGGAGTGCTCGCCTCCAGGCCAGGAGAGGTGAGTCACCTGTGGACCGGGGCCGCCCTATGCCTCGGGGCAGATAAAAGTCAGCCAGCCCCAGTCCCAAGTTGCAGGAGCAATGTTATTGGTAGCCTGTTCCTGCCTGAACCCTGTCCTGCTTCTCTGCCAGAGCTCTTGACCTCACCCGACTCCCTGCCTTGGACCCAGCTTCAGCTTTGACAGACTGTCTCCCTACTGCACCCTCGACCTCAGACTGGACTTGGACCTCGCCTCATGGTTAACCCTCGGGACCAGCACACACATTGTGCGATGCACACAATTTGAATTGCAATGCCCATCAACTTGGGGGTGTGTGACTCCCTCAAATATTTCATTGGGGGGCAAAGACACCTCATTCCCTAGGAGTTGGCTCCTTTGATTGTTGAAAGCGCTGCTTCCACTTCGTAATAAAAGCTCTGGGTTTTCCCCCTTTCATATATTAAACTTAAACAATGTCAATAATTCCACATATTATTAATATATTTGCTATTCAATGCAGCAAGTCCTTTCTGGGAGAAGAGCCTCCGGCAAGTTGCTGTCTCCAAAGCTCTGTGAAGAAGGTAATTATATTTCCCCCCTACCCCAACTCCTCTTGTTCATAATGTTCTGAGATTTATGAATGAAAAATTATATGGGACAAATGCAAATGACAGGTTGCATCCTTTTCAGAACTGGCATCATGTTCTTCATGTCTGGGAATATTAGCTTAATGAGGAGACAAAAACGACACCGAGACAATTATCTCCCTTTGTTTTTAAAAAATAGGAAAGAGAAAGAGCTACTGAAAGCCTGCAACTGTGCGGGAGAATCCATAGTTGATACCAAACCTTATTCTTGAGCTTTTATAAACCTATAACAGTCCAATTGATTTGACTGAAGCAACAAAGAATTAACATTTTAGAGGCTGAAACTTAATTTTTGCTAATTTCTTCAGTGGGAGGTCTTAAATATAAGTTTTTGGGTGTGAGGAATTCAAATCTGCTATTATTATTGTGATTGGACAACCTTTAGCTTGGTAGGTCTACATTTGATGAAGAAGCACATAAACTGCTTTCGGAAAACCAAATAATTTCAGTTTTACCTTATGAAAATGTCAGGTACTTCTAAATAAAAATAAATAATATTAATATATGATACATAATGTAACTGCAAGTACTTGGCAATCATTTTTAATGATTCCTATGCAATTTTACACACATTTTACTTAGGAAGCAAAACTAAATCATATTAAGTGAGCCAAAATATATTTTGCATTCCCAAGTCATGTTCCAACTTTTTAGCATCCCTCATTTTTTGGAATTTGAAAGCCCAGAAATTCACCATTCCCCAATGAGGTAACACATCTGCAAGGTATGCCTAAGCCTTGCTGATAGTTGCAGACTGAATAAGATCCTGCTTTGGGAAAGTTGGATGCAGATGAGATAGATAAGATATACCGTATTTTTCACTCTATAAGACGCACCAGACCACAAGACGCACCTAGTTTATGGAGGAGGAAAACAAGAAAAAAAATATTCTGAATCTCAGAAGCCAGAACAGCAAGAGGGATCACTGCGCAGTGAAAGCAGCAATCCCTCTTGCTGTTCTGGCTTCTGGGATAGCTGTGCAGCCTGCACTCGCTCCATAAGATGCACACACATTTCCCCTTACTGTTTAGGAGGGGAAAAGTGAGTCTTATAGAGCAAAAAATATGGTATTTCTCTTTGGTCTGTTTCCTGGCTGTACGTTAGTATTAGGACTGTACTGAATAGTAGCCACTTTTCATTTTGTAGTAGAAACGACCTCTTTTGGTAGGGCGTAATTTCAAAATACACTTAGATTGAAAAAAATAATATCTTGATCCTTTAGTGCCACTTCCCCCCCTCCCCAGCTTCTGTGCGATTCCTAACCCCAACTGCTGCTGCTGTCTCCTTCCTGGATAAGTCACTTAGGATTAGTTTTTCCCCATCAGAGATAATGCCATGAACACAAGATGGTGTCATAATATGGGAAAGCCAATGAGATTTGGCTGGGTGATATAAGGATGGTACTGTACTTTGGTGTGCAGAGGATGGTGGACTACTTAGAACTACTATGGAAGAAGCCCTTCATTGGTTTCTATATTTGATTGTTTGGTTTTATTAAGTGTGCCAGTTAGGCCATGAGAAAGTGAGATGTTGCTGTGTTTTGAAAAGGCGGAGTAACTGACTGATAGCTTTCCTTTTGGGAATTTTAGGGACAGAACTACCTAAATTGTAGAGACATTTATTTATGTATGCTACTACAGCAGCAAGAATGTTACTTGCCTCGAAGTGGAAAGAAGCAGAAGTCCCAGCAAAGGAAGAATGGATGCAAAAACTTATGGAATATGCAGAAATGGTGAAACTTACCGGAAGAATAAGAAATCAAGGTAACAAACTTTTTTATATAAAAGAATGAAAATGGTTTATTGAATATATACAGATAAATTGCAAACAGATAAAACCATTAGCAGGATTATTGTAATAACCTGCAGTTTCATAAGAGTATATATTTAAAGTAGATAATTAAATGAGCAAATTAAATGAATTTGGATATGCAGAATATATTAAAAAATAAATTTAAGGAATCGCAGGAAGAGAGGGAAGGAAGTCAAACTTTGAAATGTTAAATTGATTGTAAAACTAATGAAATGTATAAACTTGAAAAGTATAAATCAAAACTTAAAAAAAAGAAAACTGAAAAGGCGGAGTAATTCTGAATAAAAATAAATGAAACACATAAAACTATGTTTTAGTGATGGGCCATGAATGGGCATTTGAGGCGAGGTCTTAAAGGTGTGTTGAAAAATAAAAAGCTAGATACACATTTCAGGAAGAAATAATGAAATGAAGGTGTTTTTCCTGGCTCCTGATTGGCTGTGTTCTATTTCACCATAGTAGCGCCATATCGACACAAGAAACTTTATGCCCAAAGCTGTTATCAATGCTGCAACCTGATTCTTTTTAAAATTGGAAATGTTTATTTAATTTGCATGACATAATTTCTCTTCTAAAAGGCATTTCATTTCTTTTTTCAATAATTTCAGCTAAGCAATTTCCAGAGTCTAAGAGAAGCTGGCCTATATTTATGATTCCATGTCGCTGTCTAGAAAAACCGTGACAGCTATAATTACTGGTGCAGGTCAGAGCTTGTAAGAGATCTCTGGGTAGGGGCTTGAAACTCATAACATCACATCACATTTCATGGCATGAACAGTTTTTTGATGTAATAGCTCTGTTTGAATGTTTGATCCCTGAGGGTACTGAAAACATAAAGGGGCTTGCAGGAATGTCTGAGACTAGTTCTGTCCCCAGCTGTTAGTCTAAAGTGGATTGTTTATATAGGCACTGGGATTTCTGATTGATCAGGGCTCCCATCCTCATATTGGAAACCCTACACCAAGGGTGACCAATGTAGCGCCTTCCCGATCTTTTTGAACTACAACTCCTATCATCCATAGCTATTGACTATGGTAGGTGGGATTGTTGGGAGTTGTAGTCCACAATATTCAGAGGGTTCTACATCTTCAGGAGAAGAAAAGGCTAAGGAGTAAACCAGGCATAGGCAAACTCCGGCCCTCCAGATGTTTCTGACTACAATTCCCATCATCCCTGACCACTGGTCCTGTTAGCTAGGAATGATGGGAATTGTAGTCCCAAACATCCGGAGGGCTGGAGGTTGCCTGTGCCTGGAGTAAACACTACATAAATCCTTGGTGGAGTCCCTAAGACAGTTGGATGGCATCTTGTATGCCTCCTCCTGGCAAATTCTGCAGCCAAGCTGGTTCCAAATGTATTGCTCTGCTTTCCTTTGAACCACACCAGTGGGGCTTGTTGTCTCGGCAGCTCAGGGCCTCCTGCCCAGGCTTGCACCTTGGAGAAGTAATTTCGGTGCTGCTAACATAGGAAAAACAACGCAGGAGGCAGCAGTTATGAGTTGTTGGTCTCTGCAGCCACAGCAAGCACTGTGATTCTCCAGCAGTTTGACTTAACCCCTGGAGGTGTACTCCACTGTCTTTTGAGACAGGCAGATGCCAACAACTACATTGGTTATGCTGGCCTTAAGTTCATAAACTAGCATTAATACACCCTGGAACCTCATCAAAATGCTGGAGAGGGTGCACCTCCACAGGGACATACCTCCACATGTGTTGGGAATGTCCTAAAATCCATCTCTTCTGGACATCAATTATACAAGAAATATACAAACTAACTAAGCAAGTATTAGATGTCACCCCAGAACTGGCCGTACTAAACATCTTGCAAGGTAATAATGCCCACTCACATCATAAAGAACTCATAAACCGCCTACTCTTAGGAGCCAGAAACGGGAGAGACCTGTCAGGAGTAAGCATGAACCAATAGTATTAAATAGTATGGGAAACAGCCTTATTCAAAAAAATCAACCAATAAATTGAAACTGGTAAAGGTAAAGGTACCCCTGCCTGTACGGGCTAGTCATGTCCGACTCTAGGGTTGTGCGCCCATCTCACTTAAGAGGCCGGGGGCCAGTGCTGTCCGCAGACACTTCCGGGTCACGTGGCCAGCGTGACAAGCTGCATCTGGCAAGCCAGCGCAGCACACGGAAATGCCGTTTACCTTCCCGCTAGTAAGCGGTCCCTATTTATCTACTTGCACCCAGGGGTGCTTTCGAACTGCTAGGTTGGCAGGCGCTGGGACTGAGCAATGGGAGCGCACCCCGTCACGGGGATTTGAACCCCCGACCTGACGATCGGCAAGTCCTAGGCGCTGAGGTTTTACTCACAGCGCCACCCGCGTCCCAAAATTGAAACTGACCCAGGGACAAATAGAAGAAGGCGCCTTCACCCTGGTATGGTTCCCCTTTATCACAGACACAGCCCAACAAGACAACAACAAGAATCCGCCAACAATGTACGAATCAATCTGGCTAACCTGATCCAAAAACACACATACACCCCACTCACACATAAAAACAAATCTCACGACAGCCAACCTAAGACAACCAACTACACCCTAGGCCACCCCCAACCTCTCTCACCACCAAAGAAATACAACAAGCCAATACAGATAGGTAGCCGTGTTGGTCTGCCATAGTCAAAACAAAAAAAAAAATTTCTTTCTAGTAGCACCTTAAAGACCAACTAAGTTAGTTCTTGGTATGAGCTTTCGTGTGCATGCACACTTCTTCAGATACACTGAAACAGAAGTTGCCAGATCCTTCTATATAGTGAGAAGGTGGGGAGGGGTATTACTCAGAAGGGTGGTGGGAATGGGTGGTTGGCAGATAGCTGAGATGAGCCTGTTGACGACTCTTAACGACTGCAATAGGTCTTACAGGAAAAAGCAAGGGGTGAGAAGGCGAAAAATGGCTTTGTCATGTATAATGAGATAAGAATCCAATGTCTTTGTTCAGACCAGGTGTCTCCATGGTTTTAAGTTTGGTAATGAGTTGCAATTCAGCAGCTTCTCTTTCCAGTCTATTTCTGAAATTCCTTTGTAGTAATACAGCTACTTTGAGATCTTGTATAGAATGTCCTGGGAGATTGAAGTGTTCTCCTACTGGTTTCTCTGTCTTGTGATTCTTGATGTCCGATTTATGTCCGTTTATTCTTTGGCGTAAGGTTTGGTCTGTTTGTCCAATATAGAGAGCTGAGGGACACTGTTGGCATTTGATGGCATATACAATGTTAGACGATGAGCAATTAAATAGTCCCGAGATGGTATGTGTGATGTTGTTGGGGCCAGTAATGGTGTTGTCCGGGTGTATGTGGCAGCAAAGTTGGCATCTGGGTTTATTGCAGGCTCTGGTGCCAGTGTCCGTGTTACGTCTGGTTGTAGTATTATTGTGGGTTAGGAGTTGTTTAAGATTGGGTGGCTGTCTGTAGGCAATGAAAGGTCTTCCTCCCAGAGCTTGAGAAAGAGAACTGTCATTGTCCAGGAGAGGTTGTATGTGATGACTAGAGGTGTTCTGTTATCACATACAGCTCCCAAGTCAAAACAGACATTGCCTACAGACAGCCACCCAATCTTAAACAACTCCTAACCCACAATAATACTACCACCAGACGTAACACGGACACTGGCACCAGAGCCTGCAATAAACCCTGGAAGGTCGGCGGTTCGAATCCCCGTGACGGGGTGAGCTCCCGTTGCTCGGTCCCTGCTCCTGCCAACCTAGCAGTTCGAAAGCACGTCAAAGTGCAAGTAGATAAATAGGTACCGCTCTGGCGGGAAGGTAAACGGCGTTTCCATGGCGCTGCTCTGGTTTGCCAGAAGCAGCTTAGTCATGCTGGCCACATGACCTGGAAGCTGTACGCCGGCTCCCTTGGCCAATAAAGCGAGATGAGCGCCACAACCCCAGAGTCGGTCACGACTGGACCTAATGGTCAGGGGTCCCTTTACCTTTTACCTATGTAGACTTTTATCATGTATTAGTCTCTCTCCTTGCTAAGGAAAAATATCCATGGGAATTTATTCCTCTGGGACAAGTGCATCTCATCCAGGCAACCAACCCACACTTACCCCGAGGTGATCCAGTGCTCTTTTCCCACCTATTTGTAACTGATGCTTACATTTTGTTCTGGGTATTGCGAGGCTGTCCCCATGTTCCTTGGCAGTAAAAGATGCCTCTGCTATCATGTAAACGACTATTTGTTAACTTAAAAAGTGGGGTAGAAATTTTAACATAAATGGAAGTATACAACAGTGCAATCTCAGGCATGCCTGCTTGGAAGTGAGTCCCATTTGTTTCAATGGGTTAAAAAAAAAGGTAAGGGACCCCTGGACTGTTAAGTCCAGTCAAAAGTGACTATGGGGTTGTGGCTCTCATCTCGCTTCAGGCTGAGGGAGCAGGCGTTTGTTTTTTGTTTTTTTAAAGATATTTATTGGAGTTTTACAAAAACATAAATTTAAAAAATCATATAAAAAGAAAGAAATACAATAAAAGAAACATAGAAAAATACATAAAATCAGAAAAAGAAGAATAAAAACAAATCCATTTTTGTAACCCTAACTCATTATCTTATTTCCTTGGCCTCCTCACACCTCCCCTTTTTGTATCCCCATTTAAATAATCAAATCAGCAAATCCTTACCCTCTTTCGTTTATCTTAACTCTATATCTTAACATATTATAACTCTATATTTTCATCCATTTTCAGTTCAATTTTGCATACTCTTGTTAACTTTGTTGCTAATGCCACTTATTTTCAATCCAACATCATTTTAACATTTGTTAATTTTACAGTGTTTCTGCAGATAGTCTTTAAATTTCTTCCAGTCTTCTTCCACCAACTCTTCTCCCAGGTCTCGGATTCTGCCAGTCATTTCCGCCAATTCCATATAGTCCATCACCTTCATCTGCCACTCTTCCAGGGTGGGTAAATCTTGTGTCTTCCAGAGGGAGCAGGCGTTTGACCACAGACAGCTTTCCGGGTCATGTGGCCAGCATGACTAAACCGCTTCTGGCACAATGGGACACCGTGATGGAAACCAGAGTGTACGGAAATGCCATTTACCTTCCCGCTGCAGTGATATCTATTTATCTACTTGCACTGGTGTGCTTTTGAACTGCTAGGTTGGCAGCAGCTGGGACAGAGCAACAGGAGCTCACCCCATCGCGTGGATTCGAACCGCCAACCTTCTGATCGGCATCATCATCATTTTTAATTTGTATACCGTCTTTGTATCTTACAATACTCAAGGTGGTTTTCAAGCTGAAGAAACAAAAAATCTATATCTTATAACAATCTAATGCAATACAAAAATGTGATAATGAAACAAAACTTTAAAATAAGCAAAATAAGGCAAGCCCAAGAGTCTCAGTGGTTTAGACCACAGCGCCACTCACTCCTGTTTTCCCCTCCAGTATGCATAGAATGCCAGCCTAAATAAGTAAGCAGTTTTTTTTGTGTTTTTTGCTTTAACAGAGATGCCACAAAGTTTCCACTGATTCCCCCTCCAGCAGAACCTAGCATTGCCAAATCTGCGTTGAATATCTTATCAGGAATATCGCATTATACAAATGGGCAAGAAATACTGACCAGTATCATGCTGTGATGGAGAAAGGCGAGAGGATTGACTACATGTAGCCTGTCATGAAAATGTTTAAGGGTGGCTTCATATATTTATTACAGGAGACTTGTTATAAATCTCTCCAGACCAGACTATTGTTTCAAAAGCACCATTTGCATGCTCTTGGGAATGTGAACTTTAAGGCTATGAAGGGCAAAAACATACAGCACTCTGTGTGAGGCAATTAACAGTCTGTTTTTGTCCTGCTTAATTTAATGCTTTAGCTAAGCTTAGCATGCAAATATCCACTGGAACGAGGGGTTGCATCTATGACAAAATAATCAATCTTTTGGCAGTTAGCTCATGTAACAGAGTCATTTAGAATTATGCCTCGAAGGAGGAAAAAACATTCGGATATCCTCTTGTAATTACTGTGAACAATGTAACGCTTTGAAGGCACTCTGTATGCTCTGTAAGAATTAGAGCTGTTTTTTAAAAGCCCTTGCATAGCTTCTGATCACCTCTGAGTCACTGTTAACTTCAAGCTGTCTACTGATACTGACACTGGTACTATGACAATATAATTCTTTACAGATAATTTCTGTCAAAGATGGTGTTAAGAATTAACAGGATTTACAGTTGCATTGGGGAGAGAACCTTGCGATTTAGAAGGGTTGCCAAGGGAATTGAACTCAGGAGCTGCCTTCCCCAATTGCAGACACACTCAGGATAATTCTGCTAATGAGTTTTGCTCATATTTAGGGTCTGTAAAGATGTCTATACTACAGGCAGCATGACTGTGATAATATCCTGCTCTCCATACCTAAAATAGAACCTGGGTAGAGATGCCAAAAAGACGTGGAGAAGAACTTTAGGAGCTCATAAAAACTCAAAGGAGAAACAAGAATTGCAAGTTACTGAATTTTTATCGGGCTCAGTTTAAAATCTGATCCAGAGAAGAATTCCTGATGTCCCTCCTCACATCACCAGGATTCTCTTTCTGTCGTCACCAGCATCCCTGCTAGCCCCCATCCCTAAAGCATACTGCTTCTTCCCTGGCAAGTGGCAGTAAAAGTGGGAGCAGCAGTGATGGGCACACAGAACAGAGAGGGTGATTTCTTCCTTCATTCTTCATACCTTGCATACTGGGGTAACATGCTCGAGTAACAGTGAATCAGGGAGCAAGTCTATCAAGGACCGCCTCTTTCCATATGAACCTACCCAGATCCTGAGATCATCTTCTGAGGCCCTCCGTCGTGTGCCTCCTCTTTGAGAGATTCGGAGGGTGGCAACACGAGAACGGGGCCTTCTCTGCAGTGGCTCCCCATCTGTGGAATGCTCTCCCCAGGGAAGACATTCCTTTTTAACCAGGCCTTTGGTTGATCCTATTTACATCCTATGCCCTCTTAAAATGTGTTGTTTTTTAATGGGGGGGGAGGCTATTTTTATTAGGTATTTTGTGGTTTTATATCTTGATTTTATTCTGTGAACTGCCCTGAGACCCCCGGGTATAGACCGGTATATAAATTCTAATTCTAATAATTCTAATTCTAATAATAATAATAATAATAATAATAATAATAACCATGCATCCATCTATCATCTCTGATATTGCTACACCACTCTTCACCCTGTAGGATCTTAGGGTGACATACAAAGATGGTCCAAACCTACCCAATGGCTACTGCAGTTTCCTATGGGCTTCCCAGAAATACCTGGCTGGTGACTGTGGAAAACAGAAGGCAAGGTAAAGGTAAAGGTAAAGGGACCCTTGACTGTCAGGTCCAGTCGTGGACGACTCTGGGGTTACGGTGCTCATCTCACTTTACTGTCTGAGGGAGCCGAGGAGTACAGCTTCTGGGTCATGTGGCCAGCATGACTAAGCTGCTTCTGGCAAACCAGAGCAGCGCATGGAAATGCCGTTTACCTTCCCGCCAGAGCGGTACCTATTTATCTACTTGCACTTTGATGTGCTTTTGAACTGCTAGGTTGGCAGCAGCTGGGACAGAGCAACGGGAGCTCTGTCCCCGTCGTGGGGATTTGAACCGCCGACCTTCCGATCGGCAAGCCCAAGAGGCTCAGTGGTTTAGACCACAGTGCCACCCGTGTCCCTTAGAAGGCAAGGTAGATGAACCTTTACCTTGATACAGCAAGGCTGGTCTAACAGTGCAATCCTAACCATGTCAACTCAGAAGTAACTCCTTCTACACTCAGTGGGGCTCACTCCCAGGTCAGTGGGTTTAGGATTACAGCACTTTGCTTTTATGTCTCTTGAGCCTATTGCCAAAATGTGGGATCGTGCAGTGGCAGATTTTGACATCTCGAATTCCAGTGGCATCCTGTACAATGCCAAAATCTGGTGTCCTCACCTCTCTCCTGTTAGACTCCATAGTTGAGGCACCTGCTGTGGCAACCCCAGAAGCTCTGCTCTGGGTGCGACCGAACTGGTTACACTCATAGAATCATAGAATAGAATCATAGAATCATAGAGTTGGAAGAGACCACAAGGGCCATCGAGTCCAACCCCCTGCCAAGCAGGAAACACCATCAGAGCACTCCTGACATATGGTTGTCAAGCCTCTGCTTAAAGACCTCCAAAGAAGGAGACTCCACCACACTCCTTGGCAGCAAATTCCACTGTCGAACAGCTCTTACTGTCAGGAAGTTCTTCCTAATGTTTAGGTGGAATCTTCTTTCTTGTAGTTTGGAACCATTGCTCCATGTCCGCTTCTCTGGAGCAGCAGAAAACAACCTTTCTCCCTCCTCTATGTGACATCCTTTTATATATTTGAACATGGCTATCATATCACCCCTTAACCTCCTCTTCTCCAGGCTAAACATGCCCATCTCCCTTAGCCGTTCCTCATAAGGCATCGTTTCCAGGCCTTTGACCATTTTGGTTGCCCTCCTCTGGACACGTTCCAGTTTGTCAGTGTCCTTCTTGAACTGTGGTGCCCAGAACTGGACACAGTACTCCAGGTGAGGTCTGACCAGAGCAGAATACAGTGGCACTATTACTTCCCTTGATCCACTCCCCAGATCCACCTTTGGATTATGACTTGGGACATAGGGTGGGGTTGGATAATCTGATGCTACCCCTTTTTGCTGTGTGATTCCATAAGCAGCAAGCCAGTGTTAACTGTGAAGTCCTATCTTGATCACTTGAAGGTCAAAGAAGTGTTCTTCAGTTTTCAGTTAGGGTTCACAGCCCAAATATACTGCCTTTCCCCCCTCCCCTCACAAAATCAACAATAGCAAAATCCTCCATCCCAGTCTCTTGGACGAAAAAGGTTAGGTCAGGAGAATTTATAGCATCTCTTTTGCTTTCCTGTGTCTTGCATCTTCCTTGTATCTCTGTCATGTGCCTGGTGGAAAAACAGGGGTTGACACTGTCAGCAAATTGACGCATGTTCTTGTATTTATATCTCCTTGCTTTCTTTCCTGCATCTGTTGTCTGTTATCTCGGGTGGAAGGGTCTTAATGAAATAATAAACGGCATTGCACACATCCATGCTTTTGACAAAAGCACCTGATGTTCTTTTCTTCCCTTCCTTTTTTTAAAGATGACTATCTTGCAGAAGCCAGAAAAGTGAAAAAGAAATATTACCAAATTAAAAATGCTAAATAACATAGAAATAGATGCATGGTAAATATTTGAAACCAAATAAATACTGAAATGCATAAATGTATTGGATAGAATGCTATCCACTGGGTCCTTTTGATTCTGCAAAAGGGTACAGGTATGGAAGAAATAGACAACTTTTAAACTGGACTGTTTTCTGAACCTGTTCTATGGCAGTGAGGGTCTATAGCAGGGGGGAGGAACATTTATCCTGCCTGACCACATTCCGTTCTGAGCAACCTTCCAGGGTCCATGTGCCATGGGTGGGGTGGAGGCAAAAGAGGGCAGAGGAATGAAAGCAAATAGGAACTTTGTGATAAAGAGGGTTACAGATTCCTCTTTATCCTCCATCCAGGCAAACTAGAAGTATTATCAGAAATCAAGGACACATTCCATGGAGGCAAAAATATTCAAGGAAGGTGTACTGGAAATACATGGAAAAGGACTGTTATCATGGGGAAATAGCTTAGGTTTCCAGGACACCCCGAAAGTTGTTGAGCTTTTTTTGCTTTTTTTTTAAAGGAAATGCCCCCCAAAACCCACCACAATTTTATTTCTCAATTTACTTGCCTAAGATCCAGGAGAAAAACTCCATACCCTCCAACATTTCTCTGATGGAAATAGGATGTCCTAAGGAAAGTGGGATATTCCGAGATCAAAACAGACACTGGGATTGCTTCTGTAAATCCGGGACTGTCCATGGAAAATAGGGATATTTGGAGGGTCTGTTATCTGACTCCTGAGCCATTTGAAGACAACTGTGTATTTTTTATGTTTAATGTTTTATTATGTTTTTATTTATGTTGGAAGCTGCCCAGAGTGGCTGGGGAACCCAATAAGATGTGTGGGATATAATTAATAAAGTTATCATTATGGAATGGAACATCCCTATTTTCATCAGAGAAATGAGCTGGCTGGGCTCTTGTGGGTTGGAGTTCACTGGCATATGGAAGGCCACCTTATTATTATTATTATTATTATTATTATTATTGAATAGGATGTCCTTAATTTGATCAGAGAAATGTTGAAGGGTATGAGATACGCGGAATTCAACAATTATCTCATTGAAGCCTTATTTAGGTCCAGTGTAGGGGCTTGAATACGCTTAATAGTAACGGCAACCTTCTAGGCCGCAACATTTAAGGGGTTAATTTTATATGAGAATATATTATGTCATACAGTGGCTAGAGAAATGAAGCTGGGTTTTCTTTTGGGCTAGTCACCCTTAAAACTGATGCGGGGGGGGGGGAGGGGAGGACTTTGCTTTGCCTTCTGTGATTTTGCAGGAAATAATTTGTTTTTGTATGACCATGGCATTATGTACATGCCCCTAGGTAGTACTGTAAACACAGCGGCATGGAAAGTGCTTTGAAGAGATGTAGGTGTGGCCAAGGAATCTGTAGTATTTTATTCCAACAGAAACAGAAGTGCCAGGCTAGCATCTGATTGGCCACGGGGAAAACAGGATGCTGGACTTGATTGGCCATTGGCCTGACACAGCAAGCTTCTTGTGATTATCCTATGACCAACCCAGAGCAAATGAAAAGCATTTGTGTTCATGTTAAACAAAACATCCCTTTCGTTTTGCACAGTTACCAGGGCTCTGGATGAAATAGTAATCGCAGAAGGGAAGCAAGGGATTAAATTCCGTTTTAGCTTTGCTGGCACTCAGTCATAGATCCTTTCTGTCCCACTTTTGGTGGATTGTCTGAAAGAATGCACAGCAATTCTGCATTTAAATGGCAAGCATAAAATCTGTAGTTTCCCATACTTTACAATGTATTTCCCATAAATTACATAGTCATATTGATGTAAAGCATATATATTTGGTGTGCACTTCTTATGCACCAAAACCACATTGCAAAAAGTGTGTGAGTTGTCTGGAGTTTACATTTTGATCCACAAACAAGTTCAGGAGTGTCAGATTCAGTAAGAAGCAGAGTGATCAAATCTCTTCACTATACCTTAGTCTTCACTGGACAGTCCAGCCAGCATTGGTGGTTAGTGATGTGACCACTGAACTGTGCATGTATGAACTAACAACACAACACAGAGATGCAGCCTTAATAAAGGCAAAGGCAAAGGATAAGGAACCCTAGAAGGTTAAGTCCAGTCAAAGGTGACTATGGGGTTGCAGCGCTCATCACGCTTTTCAGGCCGAGGGAGCTGGTATTTGTCCCCAGATAGCTTTCCTGGCCATGTGGCCAGCATGACCTAACCACTTTAGGTGCAACGGAACACCACGATGGAAAGCAGAGCACACAGAAATGCTGTTTACCTTCCTGCTGTAGCAGTACCTATTTATCTACTTGCACCAGTGTGCTTTCCAACTGCTAGGTTGGCAGGAGCTGAGACAGACAAACGGAGCTCACCCCGGCACAGGGATTCAAACTACCAACCTTCTGATCGGCAAGCCCAGGAGGGTCAGTGGTTTAGACCACAGCACCACCCAGGGTTATCACAGACCCCCTTATTACAGGGTTGGGCACCATGAAGTAACAGCAGAGAGACTTGAAGGTAGAGCTACAGCTGTGAAAGAGGAGCAGAGGAGGAAGCACACAGAGTGAGGAAGAGGCACCATGAAAATGAAGTTCTCTTGGGGTATTGCTGCTCCCTTCAGTATTCAACATAGTCCTTAACACATCTTATTTGCAGTGTTATTCACTCCCACCACAAACCCTTGGAGACTTCCTACTTGCCAAAACTCTTTCATTTCAGGGGCATCATTTAAAGACAAAAGAAGTGAAGAGAAAAGCTTTCTTCTGAAGATGAGCCAGAGACTACAGTGGTACCTAGGGTTACATACGCTTCAGGTTACATACGCTTCAGGTTACATACGCTTCAGGTTACAGATTCCGCTAACCCAGAAATAGTACCTCGGGTTAAGAACTTTGCTTCAGGATGGGAACAGAAATTGTGCTCTGGTGGCGCAGCAGCAGCAGGAGGCCCCATTAGCTAAAGTGGTGCTTCAGGTTAAGAACAGTTTCAGGTTAAGAACGGACCTCCGGAACGAATTAAGTACTTAAACCGAGGTACCACTGTATTTAAAAGGGCTTTTTGCTATGTGCCCCAACAGTCCCTTTGATAGGACTGATTCCATCAGAACTTTTCCCCATGTTTGTGTCTGTGTTTATGTGACTTTTTAGAAGTCTCTGCAGAGCACATGGCTTTTCCATGCCGATATGTGTCATAGGAGAGATAGAAAATGGCACTATTTTCTCCTTTAGAAGCAATCATGGTGTAATTTCTTACTATGACAAGCTATACCTTTCAGTGGTGGTTTAGAGATAGTTATTCCATATATCATATTTTCTTCTCCCAATACTGTTCATCTGCCATCTGGCGAAATATTGGAGGGCAGAGATGGCTGAGATTCAAAGGGGCTGCATGAGAAAGGCAGGGCCCCCAATTTTGGGCAGCCCTCTACCCCCTGAAGTCTCCTCTGCCTCCCCACTACTCCTGAGGGTTGCAATATCCTCAAAACAACCTGAGGTGTAGTGTTGTGTAAGGCTCTGGAGCCGGGAGAAATTCAGTGCCCTGCCTTAAAGAAGTGAAAGGGCTTTTATATATCCAGTGCTATCATTGGATCCAAGTGATTGGCAGTATAATACAGTAGACCTGCAACTGATGTGTGATTTATTACGCAATTGCAGCTTTGCAAAGGCAATAGGAAAATCAGCAAGCGAGCGAACAAACAAGCAAATGGAGAGCAAGCAGTTGGAAGGAGCTGTCTGAGATCTTGTGATCTCACCCCACAAGATCTCACATGACTTTTTCCGAGAATCAGGTTTAGCAAAGCAGCAGACTTTAAAAGCTCATGCTGTGATAGGCTTTTGCTGAAGTGGAAAGAGTTTTTAAGCCCCCACCCACCCACCTAGCTTTCCAGACTTCCAGAGGCTTTGCGTGACCTTCCCAGAGCGTGGTAAGGTAGGGATATTGGGGGTGCGGGTGGCGCTGTGGTCTAAACCACCCCCATTGTTCTGCCTGGACAAGGTCCAGTGCCGAGGGCATTCTGGCAGTTCCCTCAATGCAAGAAGCAAAGTTACAGGGAACCAGGCAGAGGGCCTTCTTGGTAGTGGCGCCCGCCCCGTGGAATGCCCTTCCACCAGATGTCAAAGAAATAAACAACTATCTGACATTTAGAAGACATCTGAAGGCAGCCCTGTTTAGGGAAGCTTTTAATATTTGATGAATTGTTGTATTTTAATATTTTGCTGAAAGCCACCCAGAATAGCTGGGCGGGGTATAAAAAAATTACTACTACTACTACTACTACTACTACTACTACTATTATTATTATTAACCACTGAGCCTCTTACTCTTGCCGATCAGAAGGTTGGCGGTTCAAAGCTGTCTGTGGACAAACACTGGCTCCCTTGGCCTGAAAGCAAGATAAGCACTGCAACCCCATAGTTGCCTTTGACTGGACTTAACCATCCAGGGGTCCTTTACCTTTTTTTTTTAAAGGTAGAGATAGTACTGTGGGACGGTTTCAGTGTCCTTGAGGACTTTGTGAGATTTTGCCTTTGCATGTGAAGCCATGGAACATTACCCCCATGTAAGTTGTGGGCCTGCTGTATATGAAATGGCTGTTATAAAGATAAGATTTATTTATTATTGAATCCTCACAACAACCCTGTGAGGAAGGTTAAGCTGAGATAGTGAGCTGTGACTGACAAGCAAGTTATTTGGACACCGGGAGACAGAAATTTCTGTGGTTCTAACAAGCTGCTGTTTTCCCCATCCCTGAATTTTTTCTTTCTCGATTTCTTTTCTGTGCAATCTCTGCAATTTGAGGTCAGGTACTCTCTGTAATTTATTCTCTGCAAATTCTACTACACAGTAAGTGGTTGTTAAATAATAGCCTCCCACAAAAAAACCTGGCAAATGCAAAATGTGGAAATTTTGCCAAGAAGCAGCCTAAGGTACACATTAAGAATTCACATATAGTTAACTTACAGTACAATGATACACATGTCCACTCAGAAGTAAGGATGGCTGTTCTCTGTCAAAGTTAATTTCTCATTTTTTGTTTTGTTTTTACAATCTTAAGTCCAGTTCTGAATGTTTTCAATTAAGTTTGTTATTTTGTTAATGAAAAAAGTCTTCATGAAAATTCATCAGCATTTTAGTGTGGATTGTTCCTCATGCACACATCTTTTATGAAACTTTGTCTAATATAAACATTTTTGCAAAGCAAAATGTAATGAATTTTTAGAATTTTGTTTTCACTAATATGCATTTATATGCACACTCTACTCTGGCCTGTACATTTTTCTACGCATTACTTGACTGGAGAACTGCACTGCAAAATCCAGATATGCAATTTGCGAAGAAATTGCAAATTTCAGTTCACTTATTGTTTTGGAAGGTGTGAATTAGGTAGGGTCAAGTTTAAAGGCTAACTGAATTGAATTTTCCCCCATCCCCACTCTGTGTTTTGTGGGGTTCACTCCCAGGTAAGTGAATACAGGATTGTAGTACTCTTGAAATAAATCTTGCTATGGATTTTGAACTGAGAACTGCATTGGAACATTTGGGAAATATAAATATTAGTGACTAACAAAAATGTGACTCACAGATTTATAATCAAGGTGCAGTTCAGGCTTAACTTTATAACAGGCTTTACAAAGACTGAACTCTTCAAACATATTAAATTATAACAGATGTGGACCACTCCTTTCAATGTGAAAGAACAGCCTGGTGACCCAGTCTTGCGACCTTTAGGTCTCATATTAGAAGCCGCATCAACATGGAGGTCACTAAATCTTTCCTCTGAAATATTTTCTCTGCTGAAACCAGTTCATGAATGACACAAGACATCATGATAAAAACAAACTGAGAAATTATTTAAGACTCCTGACCAGAACTTAGTTTTCTTTGTCACTTTCTGCCCAGAAATCTATTTCTCCTACCCAAGAAAAATGAGCAATACAACGCTTTTCCTTCAGTGAGTGAATATTATGGTGATATATAATGACACTGGGCTGTATTGATAGAAGGGGAGTTATAATGGAGGAAAATGGTACTCTTTCAGCCTGGAGCAAGTTTAATATCACCATTATTATTAAATAATGTTGGATATTTTCTGTTATGCAGTGCCTCCATTTCTTCTGTCCCAAGTCTCTCAGCTCAGAAATGGCTGGGCTATTAAACTGTGCCTGTCATCTCAATACTTACAGGAACCTCACAAGCAGGACATGAATGCAGTGCTCCTCTGCTGTTTGTCCCAACATATGATATTCAAAGATAGGCTGTTTCTAAACATGGATGCTCTAGTTACTCATCAAAGTGATATTTTTTACCTCCATTCTCTATGAACTTGTCTAGTGCCTTTTTCATCCAAGTCAGTGGCCATCCCTGTATCTGAAGGGATGAAGCCTGTCAAATTTCAGAATGATAGTTGCAATGGTTCTCCCACAAGGAAAGACTTTACTATTTTGGGATAAGCACAAGAGGAATTGTAGGGGCAGGGTGGTAGAAAAAAAGAGAGTGGATTCTCAGGAAATGCCTACCCCCAGCAAAGACCAAGTTATGCCCAATGATCATTGGTAGTAGTGAGGCTCCTGCCCTTCTCAGCTTTTTTTAAAAATTATTATTCAATGTTTGGAATTGTTAGCATAAAGAGTGGAAAGAAAACTGCCAATTTCATAATGCTATTATACAAATCTATGGTGAAACCACACTTGGAATACTGTGCACAGTTCTGGACAAATCATAAGAACATGAGATCAGGGTCAGGCCAATGGCTCATCTCATCCAGGATCCTGTTCTCACAGTGGCCAACCAGATCAGGGAAGTTTTTTAGTGTGTGGTGTTGTTTTACTATTTTGTTGTTGTTGTTGTTGGGAGCTGCCCAGAGTGGCTGGGGCAACCAGATGGGTATTATTATTATTAGATTTAATTTAATATTAAAAGTAGGAGATTCTAGCACAAGAGCCCTCTCCCCTCCTGTGGTTTCCAGCAATTAGTTTTCAGAAGCATTGCTGTGTCTCAATCTTCATCCCCAAAATGAATATACGCTTGATCAAAGAACAGTGCTCCTTCAAGCTGGGATGTCCATCCTCAAGAGGGAAACAAGATGGAGCCATGTGGGCATGGGGAGATGAGGATCTGGCTGGCAGGGCTGCTAGGAAGTCACAAGGATATAGCCGATGAGGTCTCAAGGGCAGTGGCGTAGCGTGGCTTGTCAGCACCCGGGGCAAGGCAAGTAATTTGCGCCCCCTAACCCATGGATTTGCGCCCCCTAACCCTAACCCCCAGATCTTGCGCCCGGTGCGGCCGGCCCCCCTGCACCCCCCACGCTACGCCACTGCTCAAGGGTGTGACAAGTTCTGGTTTCCTCCCTTGCAAAGATGCTGTGAGCATTTTACAGCTCAGAGGAAGATGAGGGGGAAAGTTGGGAAATAATGGGAGAGGAAGGGAGGCAGACCCAGAGCATTCCAGACCCACCATCTCCCAGAACCCGGAAAGCCTTAAAAGTAGAAGAGCAAAGAGCTCGGCAGTGGCGGAGGAAGGGTGTGTGTGGTCCTCCCTGGGTGTCATCAATGAGGAGGGGTGACAACATGACAAAAAATATGAGTTAAAAAAAATAATTTTAAAAAATTGGAGTCACGAAACTTTTTAGTTCAGTCAACAAATGTAACGAAACACGGCTGGCACTGGGCACCACACCATGGGGGATGGCACTCCTGCGGGGCCTGCAGCATGCCCGAGCCACACATCTCTCCTGGGAGTGACGTGGTGGCTTGGGCACCTGAAGGCTCCGTGCTGCCTGAAATGGCAGCGTGGGACTTGTGTCTCCCACCAGCTCTCCCTCAGCTGCCCTACAGCTGAGGGGGAGGCAGTGGAGAGGCTCCACGCAGTGTGCCCTGCCCCCAGCTGTTGGGACCATGCGCCGCACCAGGCACCCAAGGGGTAGTTACACCGCTAGAGCTCGGAGACAGATGGCCCTAAGCAGCAACTGTACGGGTGTGTGTGTGTGTGTGTGTGTGCTGTTGATGAATAAGGAAGTGGGGGAAAAGGGAGGGTGAAGATTTACTCAGGACAGTGCCATTACAGTGGTACCTCGGGTTACAGATGCTTCAGGTTACAGACTCCGCTAACCCAGAAATAGTACCTCGGGTTAAGAACTTTGCTTCAGGATGAGAACAGAAATTGTGCAGCGGCAGCGTGGCAGCAGCGGGAGGCCCCATTAGCTAAAGTGGTGCTTCGGGTTAAGAACAGTTTCAGGTTAAGAACGGACCTCCGGAACGAATTAAGTTCTTAACCCGAGGTACCACTGTATTCCAAGAAGCTGCATTCTCAAGCCTCTCTCTGTCAACATTGAATAAAAAGCAGAGGGTAAGGACTTTTCCTTGTCTTATCTGTTCCTGGCAACCTGCCGTCTGATACCATGCCCTAAAAGGTAACATCAAAAGGCTGCCAAGCCTCCTTCACGCTACCCAAGAATACCCCTTTCATCATGGCTGGTCTCTCCTGCTACTTTTTTTTTTTTTTTAAAGCTATTAATATATTTATGTGCCTTCTCACAATAAGAAACCAAGAAACCGATTTCCAGCTTTCTGAATAAAAATGACTTCCTAGCAACAATGGGACTCCTGGGAAATACAGTGCCCTCCTTCTGATTATGCTTGCGCTGAAATAGCTCCAAACATATCCAGATTGTTATGATGATAAGATGATACGAAATGTACCAAAAATGCAAATATTTAAGTGGAATCGAGATCTTACCATGTCTGCTTAAATGCATCAGGCAGGGGATGAGGCAGTGACAGAGTGAATCAAAATATGCTGCAGCTTATGTTAGCACAAGACGTTAAATAGAACATGAAGTGCAGTTACATTTTTATTCCAAGAATTAGGAAGTCTTTATCGCCACTTCTCTTATTTTATTGCTCTGATGCCTGATAGCAGAGGGGTGGAGGAACTGGGAACGGGTGGCGGTACATAGCTAAATATAACAGTCTGTCTGTGGATTGCATCAATGGGATGTGTCAATTCATATGTAAATGGAGATAATAGAAGGCACAGGTGAGCGAGTGTGTGAAACAGGCTAACAACCAGCTTGTCACAAGTTCCTGAAACCTCTAGAAGCTGCTGTTTTCCCGCCCCATGGAAAGAGAGTAATTTTGGCAATATACCTAGAGGAAAAGACTGTATCACAAAATTTATTTTCAAACATACAAAAGGGGGGGGGGGAGAGACAATAGCACCAAGTGTCAACCACAGACATCTATTTAGTATTCTTACATTTTAGGAGTGCATCAGTCCAGGTCAAATTGTTGGCGTTGTTGGCATGCTTGGTTCTCTGCAGTGGTTGAAGGCAAGGAGGAGGGCTCTGTACTGCTTGCCCAATCTTAAATGAATGCACTTATTATAATGTACGCATAGACACATAGCTAGTCAACATGATCTCAAGTCTCTCTGCACTTTTCTGGAGGAGAGTCTTCCTGGGCCCGCCAGCAGCTGCTTGTTCTGATCTAATGTTGTTGCTTCTGCAAATATTACAAGATTTGGAAACCCCCCAAATGCAGTGATAATATAATGAATGGGATTGTGGTGCCTTTTTGTGATCAGGTGAAAATCATGGAGGTGCTGCTGGGTCCAGCCTTGATATTTGAGGAGTGGGCTAGGATAGAAACCAGAAGTAACCCAGCCAACTAGAAACCCAAAGTGGTGAGAAGGTTCTCCAGAACCGAGACTGCAGTGGCTTTCAAATCTGTGCTCTGGGGGAACCATAGACTTCCCCAAAAACTACAAGGGTTTTGTCAGAAGCTTTATTGAGAGGTAGTTTGCTTCCTCTGGCATAAACAACTGTCTACAGGGCAGTTGTTCTAGGGTTCATTTTCAATTTACATGAAGCTATGGTGAGGCCAAATCGAGAGTTTACCTCAGAATGCTTCCATGAATGATAGAACATTGGAAGGAGTCTTGTGTTGAGTCAGCTGTTTGGTACAACTAGCTTGGCATTGTGACTTGCAGTGGCTTCTGAGGGCTTCTGAGAGGGTTCTCTCTCAGACCTACCTAGAGATTCCAGGACCTCCTGTATGCAAAACCAGATGCTCTAACACTGAGCTATTGTAAAGGTAAAAAGTAAAGGACCCCATGATGGTTAAGTCCAGTCAAAGGCAACTATGGGGTTGCGGCACTCATCTCACTTTCAGGCTGAGGGAGCTGGCGTTTGTTCACAGACAGCTTTCCTGGTCATGTGGCCAACATGACTAAACTGCTTCTGGTGCAATGGGACACCATGACAGAAACCAAAGCACACAGAAATGCCATTTACCTTCTCGCTGCAGCTATTTATCTACTTGCACTAGCATGCTTTTGAACTGCTAGGTTGGCAGGAGCTGGGACAGAGCAACAGGATCTCACCCCATTGCGGGGATTCGAACCACTGACCTTTTGATTGGCAAGAGCAAGACCACAGCGCCACCTGTGTCCCTCATGGGGATTCCAACCTCCGACCCTTCATCTATAATGCACAGGACTGAATGCTCACTGCATTTTCAATTACAGCAGAAACCCAGGGTGAAATGGTATGAAAGGGGTCTCCTGGAGGCCAGAAGTTTGCAAATCACTGCTAAAAAGACAAGCACCCTCTGCCTGGGGCCACAGAACTCCCTTATTCCAGCTATCAGTAGACACAGGAACTGTGAGTCAGGCTAGGTGGCTGGGGCTTCAAGATCAGTGAGTGTCAGAACATATTTACCTTTTGCCAGTCACTGTAGTTTAAGGGAAAATGTTATGAAAGCCCTGTCAAAGGCTGGTGGGCCTGGGACTTAGTAATACTTGTCATTCAGTCCTTTTAGTGTTTCTAACATGACAATCAAGGGAAGAAATGCCTGAAAGATTTTGGGATAGAACACAAATTGAAGGCGTTTCTTTCTTTACCTTTTAATCTGAGGGCAGGAGAGACACAAAAGGACTTCAATTCCAGTTGGGGTGCATTCAATCCAGGAATATTTTCATGAACTCTAATAGTGTTAAATGCAAGATGTGACAGCTCAATTAATTTGTATTTGAATATAGTTGTGCCTTCACACATTTATCTCGGAAAAGGGATACATGAATCTATCAACTTAGGTTCTTCACAGTTTCTCATTTTTTCCAATATTAAATTCAGTTCTCTACATTTCTGCATTTTTTAAAAAAATCCCTCATGAAGACTTGTCAGCCATTTAGCAAATTTCTCCTAATAAACATGTTAGCATGCAATTTTGACTGATATACACATTTTTGCAAACAATTTTCCCCAATATAATACAATCTTTGTATGCCTTGCTCACTTAGATATATGTATTTATGTACACTTTCTCTTAATAAATGCATTTTGGTTGGGTTGGAAAACTACATTGCAAAACTCTGAGTAGTACGAATGTCAAAGGATAGCTGTCTTTAGGCTTCGCATATTTTGTGATAATCTTTACAGCTTTTGTCCGATTTTGGAGCCCTGATGTTTCTTGAAGTCTTAGTCATGCCTTTGGTGATCTGTGCCTTTAGTCTGACCTGAATTGTTGTAAGCTATGAATAAAGCTTTCTTTCTAGACATGGGCTAGAGCTCAACGTCGAGCCTACCAAGTGGCAATGGCAACGGCGAAGAGACCCTTCTTCACGGCTTCCATTGCATCTGCAGAAAACAGCAGCAGGAGACTTTTTCAGGTGGTTCGCAATCTATCGGAACCACCTATACCACCGGGGCCTGGTAGGGACCCCAAGATCTCCTGCAATGCTTTTGCAAAGTTTTTTGCAGATAAAGTCACTCAGATTCAGAAGGAGGTAGACTCCACCGTGGGAGCAGGGCCAGGGCGGGAGAGTGCTAGAGTTCTGTCTGGTCCTGTTACATGGGATCAATTCCAATCTGCTACCTCCGAGGATGTGGACAGGCTGCTTGGACAAGTGAAACCAACCACCTGTCTCCTTGATCCTTGCCCATCCTGGCTGATAAAAGCAAGCCGGGAAGGGCTGGGCGATGGGCTCTGCGGAGTGGTGAATGCTTCCCTCTGTGAGGGAGCCTTCCCAGACCCACTGAAAGAGGCGGTCATTAAACCGCTTCTTAAAAAAACATCATTAGACCCGGCCAATTTGGCCAACTATCGCCCAGTCTCAAATCTATCATTCTTGGGCAAGGTGATTGAGCGGGTGGTTGCTGAACAACTCCAAGCACGCCTGGAGGAAGCGGACCGTTTGGATCCCTTCCAATCGGGATTCAGGCTTCACCACGGGACTGAAACTGCCTTGGTCGCGCTGGTTGATGATCTCCGGCGGGCTAGGGACAAAGGTGAGAGCTGTTTCCTAGTTCTGCTGGATCTCTCAGCGGCCTTTGACACCATTGACCATAACATTCTTCTGGACCGTCTAGAGGGGCTGGGAGCTGGGGGCACTGTCAGACAGTGGTTCCGCTCCTTCCTCCTGGGCCGTGTCCAGAAAGTGGTGGTGGGGGATGAGTGTTCAGACCCCTGGGCTCTCACTTGTGGGGTGCCTCAGGGTTCCGTCCTCTCCCCCATGCTTTTTAATATCTATATGAAGCCACTGGGAGAGATCATCAGGGGGTTTGGACTGGGTGTTCGTCAGTATGCAGATGACACCCAGCTCTACCTCTTCTTTAAATCAGAACCAGTGAAGGCGGTGAAGGTCCTGTGTGAGTGCCTGGAGGCAGTTGGAGGATGGATGGTGGCTAACAGATTGAGGTTGAATCCTGACAAGACAGAAGTACTGTTTTGGGGGGACAGGGAGCGGGTGGGTGTGGGGGATTCCCTGGTCTTGAATGGGGTAACTGTGCCCCTGAAGGACCAGGTGCGCAGCCTGGGAGTCATTTTGGACTTGCAGCTGTCTATGGAGGCGCAGGTTAACTCTGTGTCCAGGGCAGCTGTCTACCAGCTCCACCTGGTATGCAGGCTAAAACCCTACCTGCCCGCAAACTGTCTCGCCAGAGTGGTGCATGCTCTAGTTATCTCACGCTTGGACTACTGCAACGCGCTCTACGTGGGGCTACCTTTGAAGGTGACCCGGAAACTGAAATTAATCCAGAATGCGGCAGCTAGACTGGTGACTGGGAGTGGCCGCCGGGACCACATAATACCGGTTCTGAGAGATCTGCATTGGCTCCCAGTACATTTCCGAGCACGATTCAAAGTGTTGGTGCTGACCTTTAAAGCCCTAAACGGCCTTGGTCCTGTATACCTGAAGGAGCGTCTCCACCCCCATCGTTCAGCCCGGACACTGAGATCCAGCGCCAAGGGCCTTCTGGCGGTTCCCTCATTGCGAGAAGTGAGGCTACAGGGAACCAGACAGAGGGCCTTCTTGGTAGTGGCGCCTGCCCTGTGGAACGTCCTCCCATCAGATGTCAAAGAGATAAACAATTACCTGACATTCAGAAGACATCTTAAGGCAGCCCTGTCAGTGGCGTAGCATGGGGGGTGCAGGGGGGGCCGGCCGCACTGGGCGCAACATCTGGGGGTTAGGGTTAGGGGGCGCAAATCCACGGGTTAGGGGGCGCAAATTACTTGCCTTGCCCCGGGTGCTGACAACCCACGCTACGCCACTGAGCCCTGTTCAGGGAAGTTTTTAATATGTAACGCTGTACTGTTTTTAACACTTGATTGGGAGCCGCCCAGAGTGGCTGGGGAGGCTCAGCCAGATGGGCGGGGTATAAATAATAAATTATTATTATTATTATTATTATTATTATTATTATTATTTACACCTAAGAGTCTGTCATTGCATTGGGAGGCAAGACAGGACTCTTTAAGTCCTACTGGACTTTCATTGGCAGTGAGGAAGTGAAGACACATGACACTTTTGAGCTCCAATTTGCATTTAAAAAGCCCTCACCATTTCCCTGCCATTGTTTCCAATGAGATGGAAGTATTTTCATCAGCTTCTCCCTGATTCTGAGAATCTCGTTGCCTTTCTGCATCATTTATTGCATTTTATCCAAGATGTCTACTGATTCTTGATGCCTTTTTTCTTTATATTTTGCCCCCAAGTCCTCTTCACTCCCCCTCTGACTTTCATTTCCATTTTTCCCATCTTTCTTACTTCCATCTCCACTTTGTTTCTCTTGTCTGCTTGCCACTTCGATCTGATAGGTGCTCCCCTTCCCTTACCCAATTTATTTTGGTTTGGTTTGCCTCATGGGACTTGTCTATTGGCATCTAGCCAACTCAATTGTGACACCGAATCGCTATGTCCTGTGCCTTAAAGTCACACTAATTTCCTTACAGTTTAATGCGAATATCTCTTGGCTTGACTTTTACCCGCTCCTGTTTGCTTTGTAGTATTTATTGTTGTTTTTCCCTTTCAAGTTCTTTTGCTTCAATTAAATCTAGTCTCCGATCTGGTATCAGGTTTCAGGTCTGGAGACCAGAAGTACAGTAAGAGCAATTAATTATACAGTGGTACCTCAGGTTACAAACGATTCAGGTTACAGACTCCACTAACCCAAAAATAGTACCTCAGGTTAAGAACTTTGCTTCAGGATGAGAACAGAAATCGTGCTCCAGCAGCATGGCGGCAGTGGGAGGACCCATTAGCTAAAGTGGTGCTTCAGGTTAAGAACAGTTTCAGGTTAAGAACGGACCTCCGGAACAAATTAAGTACTTAACCCGAGGTACCACTGTATTCAGTTATTTACTCCATGATTTCCAAATATTTTACTGTCCTGGATATTGATCCATTCCTTTTTCCTTCTACTGTTTGAATGAAAGAGGTCCAATCATTTCTAGTTGTCCATTTTTGTCTTCACAAGTCCTTTGCTTTGAATTCTTTTCCAGGCAATAAGTTTGGTGTCAGGCCCAGGGCTGGCATCTAGCCCAGAAATTAAGTAGTAGTGTTGATTATTCACTACTTCAGATTACATTCCTGCTTGAAAAGTTCTTAAGGACTGATCTGTATTCTTTGCTTCATAATACTTGTTCTCCAGAGTGAGAAATCTGTCTTTTAAAATATTTTCTCTGGGAGCTCTGAGTTTCTGCTGCTTACTGAATGGCCAGCAGGACCTGCCCCCCCCCACTTGTTACTAGCTGTGTGTGATGCCTGATTATCATCTTCCAAAGCAACTCCTCTATTCCGAACTTAAAAATGGAAAGCGTAATGCTGGTGGTCAACAAAAGAGGTTTAAAGACTCTCTCAAGGCAAATCTAAACAAAGTAGTATAAACACTAACAACTGGGAAATACTTGCCTGCAAGTGCTCCAACTGGAGAACAGCCTTTACCAAAGGTGTCATGGGCTCTGAAGACACTTGAACTCAGGACACAAGGGAGAAACGTGCTAAGAGGAAGGCATGCTTGGCAAACCCTCACTGTGATCAACTCCCGCCTAGAAACCTATGTCCGCACTGTGGAAGGATGTGTAGATCCAGAATTGGCCTCTACAGTCACTTACAGACTCATTGTTAAAACCGTGTTTATGGAAGACCATCTTGCTTGGCTATGAGTGATTGCCAAAGGAGGAGGAGGAGGAGGAGGAGGAGGAGGAGGAGGAGGAGGAGGAGAAGAAGAAGAAGAAGAAGAAGAAGAAGAAGAAGAAGAAGAAGAAGAAGAAGAAGAAATGCCTAATAAAGGTTTGGCCTAATAAAGTAAGTTTCTAGATGTGGTGTTCTGGGAGAGGGGCGTACATTGAATAGTACAAATCTGAGTGGCATTATACCAAGTTAATATGCACATGTGCTCATCACCAGCACATACAAATCAACATTATGAACCAGAAGGCCACTCTCAGAAAAGCAAAGTTATTTTCTGAGAGATCTCTGGGAAGCTCATGAGCATCAAGAAAATTCTTAACTGAGTCAAGGAGAGATCACACAATCATATCCTGGAGCAGTGCCAGCAAATCCCCAGTCCCTGTGTGGGGATGGAACAGAGATTTGATTGGTCCACTATTCACAGCAGACCAATCTGACCCGGCACTCTCAAACTTGCTTGTGGATTGGAACCCAACACCTAGTTGGACGATCAACTTCTCAGTATTATGCATTTTTGGTGTGCAAAAAGTGTGCAAAGAATAAACATTTTTACAGATAAGATGCATACTTTGCTAGTGATTGCATCGAAAAGGCTGTATTTTACATAAAAGTCCGGGGGGGGGGGATGCACACAAAATTTGTATATACAATGGGATGCAATGGACTCATGACTGAGTGCCAGTCACACCAAAGCAGTGCAAAATTTGCTGGTCAGCCTAGTCCTGTGTCCATGTCATTCCTGATTTAGCCATTTCCTCCTTTCTCTTTCTTTCTTGACTATTTTTTCATGATAGTCCAAACAGTGTTTTCAAATGTAGGATCTATTGATAGAGGTCAGACATCTCATTTTCTGGTTGGAAAACAAGGTCAGCTCCTTTGTCAAACTTGGTTCAAATGTATATACAAATCTAAGGCAGAGCAAGAGAAGATTTGCCTTTATTTATGGCAATACCCATGTCCTATAATGTTCTTCAGGTCTGATTTAATGCAAGTGCCATTTCCAACTTTGACTTCCCAGTTATTGGCCATCAATCAAGAAAATGGATGTGTACTGATCTGTTGTTTTCTCTGGTGAGGCCAGAGATTATATCGCTTTGCTTTGCAATAAATGAATAAATAGCTTGAGGCCTACAGAGAAAATTTTGTTCCATTTTTTTTATAGAACTTTTCTGCAACTCCATGGATCCACTGGTAATCATATTGGCCCACATACTGGTCCTTATTTTTTCCTGTATACATAAAACTGTAAGCTGTCATCATGCCCACTGGTGGATTTGTCGTGCCATATCAGAATCCAGGATTTGCATGTTGTCAGAGTCCCACTGGAGGACTGATAACACATCAGAATCATGGATTTGCATGAAGCCATGACAGGAGAGAAGGCAGGTTGTAAAATGGTGGTTTTAAATGACAGGGGAGTTTTGACTAAAGCAGTAATTGAGGAACACAGAGGATCTGTGAGTATGTGGGCAGTGTTGGAGGGTGGTGAAGGAGATGTTAGATGGTTGGGGAGCAACCCAAGCAAGGGCAGGAGACTCTGCTAATTAGTATAGATATGGAAAAAAATAATTTTTTGCTTTATGATTCTGGGGTCTGTACAGTGAAGACTTTACTCCCTTGTGAGTGATAGAGCAAATAGCTATATAATAGGAAGGATGTTGCAAGTTGAAACAGAATGCTTACAAGTTGTCATTCTGTCCCTTTATCATTAGAAATTTTTTTTCACCAGAACTGAACCAATTTAGCGTTTATTCACTCTGAAACTCACCTACAGGTGGTACCTAACACCAAGAAAACTAGCGCTAAAACACCCAGGAACCTCACCAAAATTCTGGAGAGGGTGCACCTCCACAGGCACATACCTTCACATGTGGTGGGAGTGCCCCAAAATCCAACTATTCTGGACAACAGCTATATGAGAAATATGTAAAATAACTAAGCAAGTATTAGAAATCACCCCAGAACTGGCCCTACTAAACATCTTCCAAGACAATAATGCCCATCTACACCACAAAGAACTCATAACGCACCTTCTCTCAACAGCCAGAAGCATCATAGCCAGACACTGGAGAGACTTGTCAGGAGTAAGCAGGGACCAATGGTACCAAACAGTATGGGAAACAGCCTAACTAGAAAAATTAACCAATAAACTAAAACTGACATGGGGATAAATAGAAGAAGACACCTTCACCCCGGTATGGCTCCCCTTCATCACATACACAGTCCAACACGACAATAACAAAAATCCACCAACAGCATACAAATCAATATAACTAACCTGACCCAAAACAGCCTCCCATCCCACTCACACATGAAAATAATGATCACCACAGCCAATCACAAATGAACAACCACACCCTAGGCCAACCCCAACCTCTCTCACCACCAAAGGAACACAAGTGAATAGCAAAGAACCTGTACAAGCGACACTGACACAAAACCCCACATATATTAAGTAAAATAGAAACATCGCCACCCGGCCCCACCCCCACTCACCTCTCCCCCCTCCACCTCTCTCCCCCTTTTCTTCCTAATGTCTCAACAAACAAAAATGATCTGTAAAAAATAATGTTATTGGGAAAAAAGAGAGAGAGACATTGCACATACTTTTGTAGACCAAGAAAATCTTTAATAAAAATACTACAAATATTTTCATTGCTCAAAAAATTCCTCCCCACTTTTCAGCTCTCCGTTCTCTCCTGCATACGGTATATCATATGCAACACTGTTCCCATTCTGCTGCTGCTCATCTTCCACCAAAATCTACGTTATTCATCTCACTGCCTGCTGTGACAAAATGACACGACATACAAAGTTTGCCTATTTAATTACATGAAATGATACAAATTAGATTTGGTGGAACTGATTCATTCCGCCTTCACAAGCATTCTTGCTTGCCAGATGCTCCCCCTCCGCCCACCATGTGTTGTTGAAGGAGGGGAGGGGAGTCAATTCTGGGGAGCATGGCGCATGCAGTGGTGGAGAAGGGAGAACCCCATTTTGTGCAAGCAAAAGTCCTTGCACAGGGTTTCTACTGACAGGGTTGGTTAGGTGAATCCTGCCTATTGTGATTACATTATTCCGCTATGTTCATGTCAGTGCAAAGGAAATGCAATGCATATGGGCAGTGGGGGGTGGGAGGAGCATAATCAATTACATATCATTTGTGGACTGAAATCAACAGCAGCAATGAATACCAGTCATATTCACTGGATTGATTTCTGTTCCAGACACCAGACGAATAAACAAACGCTGGCAATTCCTGCTCCCATTTCCATTTCCTTTTCGCTGAATTATCTTGCATTCCTATGATCAACTCAATTCTTAAGACAGCTTTCTCTGCAGAATTGTCTGATGATCCCAGCCATATTTGGGCCAGGTTTTGATTAACCCATTTTCTCAAGTTGTCTGGGAAACAAGCAAATGAAAGGAAATTTGGGAGGGAAGGCATCAATATCTGCTTGGAGGACTCAGTCTGGCTTTGTAGGTCAAAGAGAAGCTGTGCAGAGTGGTGTTATGAAGATAAGATACCATGTCTCAATTATTGATGAAATACAGGTATGAAACCTCAAGGTTGCTTCTTCTGAGCTGCAATGCATTATTAGCATCAGCACCCTTTAAAATATACATACAGAATGCATATAGGAAACCTCTTTTTTCTTCCCATGGCAGATGCCTGCTGAGATTCTGCAATTTAAAAGTTCCCAAGGAGCAAGTTGGATTCGGGAGGCAGATTTATAGCTCTCATCTCCCCCTGCCAATCCCTTGCCATATCTTCTTTATTATTCAATTAAAGCACTTTATACAAGGGCATTTGTGTGGTGAAAGGGGGAAGATGCAATCAGAGACATTTAACCACCACCTGATCTGCTTATGAATAAAGGATGACAAACTTTTGTTTACAAGCCTCATTAATTAAAGCGTACAACAAGCTGATATATAAAAAAAGCTGCAATATTAAAAGAGATAGATACATAATACATAGACAAATCCTTATGATTAAAAATGCAATAATGCCAAGACACTTTAGGGTTTGGGTTTTTTTTTTGTCTTGAAGTGACAAACGTATGCAAATATTGGAATAGGTGTCCTCGCGTGCGTCTGTGTGCACGCACACACATACAATGATGGCAATTGTGGGTCAGAGTTATATTTTAGGAGGAACTGCCTGCTTCCATCAGAGCCTGAAAGAAGGTCCTTCTGCCTGGAACATTTAGACCTTTGTCTGAATTCCAGGCCAAAATGCTGAATTTGCTGATTCGCTAATGACCAATGAAGGTAAGTGAACTGCATGACAGCACACCGGGATTTTCAGTGCCCTTCACGACACAGCACTCTCTAGGGGCTTCCGGCACATGCAAAGATCAGGATGTGATCTGAGGTTGCACAGCCACCTTTCTCTTGTGATGCCCTCCAGAAAATCCAGTGCTGATCACATACCCAAACACTACTCATCACAAAGGACATATCGGGTTGGATGTGTCTTCATTTCTCCTCAACCTGGATTTTTCAGTGTGATGCAATTCTATTAAAACATGCAAAAACTCCAGAGGGAGTGCTTTGTTCTAGGTTTGCAAAACATCTGAAGCTAGTTTTAATCTCTTGCTTTCCTTGGCATCAGGTGAAATCTTTTGCTTTGTCTCTCATGCTGTAAGGGACTGTGCTGAGGAGGGCTACAATGGGGAGGCATGGAAGGAGCTGCCTCCTCCCCCTGACACTGAATCAGGAGCAGGAGGACAGTATAGATTTAGAATAGTGGTTTGCAGAGGGGCATAGTTCAGAAGGGAAAAGCTGGGAAGGACTGGATTAAGAGCAGCTAGGAGAAGAAACACTGGAAGAGAGAGGGTTAACAGATTCACAGTTGTTGGATAGCATTCCCCTTCCCCCCTCCCCACAATCTAGAAGAGCTGAGAAAGTTGCTGAACAGAAAGCACAGCGACTACAAGCTCAGGTGGATTGAGGGGGGGGGGTAACCTTAATTGGATGCACCGCCATTCTTAGAGGGAGACGTCTGTAATCCCTCGCTGTGATTATTAAAGAATTCTAACTGGTAAGAAGACCCCGTTCACTTTGTTCTGCTTATCTATTGCCCAGAGGCGGAGGAAACCAATTCCCTGAAGCCTGACACATGCTTACTTTCCCACTTGAAGGGGAGAGCAAGTAGTATTGTGTGTGTATGCTCAAGGTAAATGACCCCTGGATGGTTAGGTCCAGTCAAAGGCAACTATAGGGTGTGGTGCTCATCTTGCTTCAGGCCAAGGGAACTGGTGTTTGTCCAGAGACAGCATTTCCGGGTCATGTGGCCAGCATGACTAAACTACTGATCAAGGATCTGAAAACAAAGCCAGATGAGGAATGGTTGAAGGAGCTGGGTATGTTTAGCCTGGAGAAGAAGAAACTGAGAGAAGATATGGTAAAGATAAAGGTGCCCCTGACCATTAGGTCCAGTCACAAATGACTCTGGGGTTGCACACTCATCTTGCTCTATAGGCCGAGGGAGCCAGCATTTGTCCACAGAGAGCTTCCGGGTCATGTGGCCAGCATGACTAAGCTGCTTCTCACGAACCAGAGCAGTGCACAGAAATGCCGTTTACCTTCCCGCCGGAGCGGTACCTATTTATCTACTTGCACTTTGACGTGCTTCCAAACTGCTAGGTTGGCAGGAGCAGGGACCAAGCAACTGGAGCTCACTCCATCGCAGGGATTTGAACTGCTGACATTCTGATTGGCAAGCCCTAGGCTCTGTGGTTTAGACCACAGCGCCACCCGTGTCCCTTCCGGAGATATGGTTTGTTTAGTCGTTTAGTCGTGTCCGACTCTTCGTGACCCCATGGACCAGAGCACGCCAGGCACCTCTGTCCTCCACTACCTCCCGCAGTTTAGTCAAACTCATGCTGGTAACCTCGAAAACACTATCCAACCATCTCATCCTCTGTCGCCCCCTTCTCCTTGTGCCCTCCATCTTTCCCAGCATCAGTGTCTTCTCCAGGGAGTCTTCTCTTCTCATGAGGTGGCCAAAGTACTGGAGCCTCAGCTTCACAATCTGTCCTTCCAGTGAGCACTCAGGGCTGATTTCATTAAGAATGGATGCATTTGATCTTCTTGCAGTCCATGGGACTCTCAAGAGTCTTCTCCAGCACCATAATTCAAAAGCATCAATTCTTCGGCGATCAGCCTTCTTTATGGTCCAGCTCTCACTTCCATACATCACTACTGGGAAAACCATGGCTTTAACTATACGGACCTTTGTTGGCAAGGTGACGTCTCTACTTCTCAAGATGCTGTCTAGGCCTGTCATTGCCCTTCTCCCAAGAAGCAGGCGTCTTTTAATTTCGTGGCTGCTGTCACCATCTGCAGTGATCATGGAGCCCAAGAAAGTAAAATCTCTCACTGCCTCCATTTCTTCCCCTTCTATTTGCCAGGAGGTGATGGGACCAGTGGCCATGATCTTCGTTTTTTTGATGTTGAGCTTCAGACCATATTTTGCACTCTCCTCTTTCACCCTCATTAAAAGGTTCTTTAATTCCTCCTCACTTTCTGCCATCAAGGTTGTGTCATCTGCATATCTGAGGTTGTTGATATTTCTTCCGGCAATCTTAATTCCAGCTTGGGATATGGTAGCCATCTTCAAATATCTCAAGGGCTGTCACATGGAAGTTGGAGCAATGTTGTTTTCTCCTGCTCCGGAGGGTAGAACTCGAACTAAGTTACAAGAAAGGTGATTTCGACTAAACCTATGGAAAAACTTTTTGTAAGAGCTGTTGGACAGTGGAATCGTCTCCCTTGGGAGGCAGTGGACTCTTCTTCATTGGAGGGTTTTAAGCAGAGGTTGGATGGCCATCTGTCATGGATGCTTTAGTTGAGATTCCTGCATTGAGGGACCTCAGGGTCCCTTCCAACTCTACAATTCAAAGATTCTATGACTGGCAGCAATTTTCCAGGGTTTCAGACAGGATTATCTCTCAGCTGGGGGTGGAACCTGGGACCTTTTGCATTCAAAGCAGGAGAGGAGAGATTGTTCCATTTGGCAAACACAAATGTTGCAACTGATGGAACCATCATAACAGCACAATGTTGAACTCCCTGGTCCTGAATGGGGTAACTGTGCCCCTGAAGGACCAGGTGCGCAGCCTGGGAGTCATTTTGGACTTGCAGCTGTCCATGGAGGCGCAGGTCAATTCTGTGTCCAGGGCAGCTGTCTACCAGCTCCATCTGGTACGCAGGCTAAGACCCTACCTGCCCATGGACTGTCTTGCCAGAGTAGTGCATGCTCTAGTTATCTCCCGCTTGGACTACTGCAATGCGCTCTATGTGGGGCTACTTTTGAAGGTGACCCGGAAACTACAACTAATCCAGAATGTGGCAGCTAGACTGGTGACTGGGAGCAGCCGCCAGTCTTGAAAGAACTATGTTGACTCCCAGTACGTTTCTGAGCACAATTCAAAGTGTTGGTGCTGACCTTTAAAGCACTAAACAGCCTTGGTCCAGTATATCTGAAGGAGCATCTCCACCCCCATCGTTCTACCCGGACACTGAGGTCCAGCGCCCAGGGCCTTCTGGAGGTTCCCTCACTGCAAGAAGCCAAATTACAGGGAACCAGGCAGAGGGTCTTCTCGGTAGCGGCGCCTGCCCTGTGGAACACCCTCCCACCAGATGTCAAAGAGAACAACAACTACCATACTTTTAGAAGACATCTGAAGGCAGCCCTGTTTAGGGAAGCTTTAATGTTTGATGCATTACTGTATTTTAATATTTTGTTGGAAGACACACAGAGTGGCTGGGGAAGCCCAGCCAGATGGGCGGGGTATAAATAATAAATTATTATTATTATTCCTCCCTATACTTTGGGGATCTGGCTGCTGACAAGAGTAAATCCAGCAAGAAACTTCTAAGGATTCATAGCATGTGGATCCTGCAGAATGAGAGTTAGAGAATTTTCATTGTTCACCTACTTTCCCCTCAAATACAATACAATAAATTATTTGGATTTACAGTAGGGAACGGGCAATAAAAAGATCATCTAAGATATATAATGATTTTTTTTAACTGCCAATAAAAATTAATTATATTGAAGGCAAATTATTTAAAAGGCAGATTAAAAAAAAGAGCACTTTCATAAATTTAACGAGTCAGCCATTGATGTGATTAACACATTCCACCTCCAAGGCCTGAGGTTATTAAATGTATGTGCACAAGCAAGAAATGAGTTAATCACTGGGAATTATCTGGAAATCCTTCGAATAGTAGGTGTCACCAAGTGTCACAACTCTGAACACCCTGTGCTGCTGTATATAGAAAGGGTAAATTGAACCTCTTAATTTACAGGTGCGCTGGGTGGTTTTCTGTGAAGGAAGATGGTTTAAGGCCCATTTTCTACAAGCAGCCATAAGGTAAAGGGACCCCTGACCATTAGGTCCAGTCGTGACCGACTCTGGGGTTGCGGCGCTCATCTCGCTTTAATGGCCGAGGGAGCCGGCGTACAGCTTCCGGGTCATGTGGCCAGCATGACTAAGCCACTTCTGGCGAACCAGAGCAGCGCACGGAAACGCCGTTTACCTTCCCGCTGGAGCGGTATCTATTTATCTACTTGCACTTTGACGTGCTTTTGAACTGCTAGGTTGGCAGGAGCAGGGACTGAGCAACGGGAGCTCACCCCGTTGCGGGGATTTGAACCGCCGACCTTCTGATCGGCAAGTCCTAGGCTCTGCGGTTTAACCCACAGCACCACCCACAACCACAAGCAGCCATACCAAGTGGTAAATTTGGAATGCTAGCATCTAAAATGCATATGTAAGAGCCACAGAACTGTGTGATGTCATATGCCTGTGGCAGTTAGGGCAGTTGATACAGTTATGGCAGTTAGTCGAACAGTCTTAACAGTTTGAGCAGCAGGTATTGTTCTGTTGTGCTGCTGTCTGCCTCAGAGTCAGTCTGTAAATGTTAGTCTACCTTAGAAGCAAAACTATGTAAGATGTTTTAGCAACTTAAGTATCACCTACCGGCATTGTATATTTAATCTGCAACTGCAAGTGCACTAAGCCAAAGTTCTTTGTTACAGTGGTACCCTGGTTCTCAAACTTAATCAGTTCCGGAAATCCTTTCCAAAACCAAAGCGCTCCAAAACCAAGGCATGCTATCCCATAGAAAGCAATGCAAAATGGATTAATCCATTCCAGACTTTTAAAAACAACCCTTAAAACAGCAATTTAACATGAATTTTACTATCCAACGAGACCATTGATCCATAAAATCAAAGCAATGAACAATGTACTGTGGTCACGCAGTCAGTCAATCAGTAAGTAGCTGAACTGGGTTCCACACAGTCATAAAAAAGAGCCGCAAAAACAAAAACACAAATTAAATAGCAAAAACAGACAGACCTCAGTGTAACACTCAAATCGGAAGTGTGGCACTCAAATCGGAAGCATAATACTCAAAACGGAGCACGTTTGGCTTCTGAAAAAAGTTTGCAAACCGGAACACTTAATTCCGGGTTTGCAGTGTTTGGGTTCCAAGTTGTTTGAGTACCAAGGCGTTTGAGAACCAAGGTACCACTGTATTTAAACTTCAAAAGAGAGAGTCTTATGTAGTTTTTATGGGAGGGAAAGGAGAACTAATTAAAGGGTCAAATGACCCAGGACTGACTTCTGCATACTCTGCAAATGGGAACTGGAGTTTGGCTGAATCTACACATATATTAAAAACGCTGTGAAAATGCTTTTTTAAAAAAGTTAAAAAATATATATGGAATTAGCCATTAGCTCATCTAGTGTCACATTTGTATAGTGCACTTGAAACACCCTTAAAACATTATATTTGCAGCTGTATAGCTGAGTCCTCTAATTCCCACAATAAAATCTTGACTGTACCTCTTAAAACTGCAGGTACTTTCATTTTCACTTTTTACTTAATGTTGAACACTGTTTTATGGTGACATGCATATGCAGTTGTCTAAAATGTCATCTTAATAATCACTTTCTGTTACTTTTACATGCTTTTGTCTTATTGTACACCACCCTGATGTTTTGCAAGTATGCGTGTCTGTGTGTGCAAAAATATGTGTGCGCAGAACATAACATAAAAAGCATACCCTCCAACATTTATCCCATGAAAATAGGGACGTCCAGTGCTTTTTTTCTGAGGGGGGGGCACGACACAGGGGACGCATACCGCTAAACATTTTGTGAATCTAAGTTTGGCCTCATTGAGGGGCACTATTTCAATATGAGTAGGAAAATGAGAGTACCCCTAAACATTTTTTTTTAGGAAAAAAAGCACTGGGGAGTCTTATTCCATTATTATTATTATTATTATTATTATTATTATTATTATTATTATTATTATTTTATTTATACCCTGCCCATCTGACTGGGTTGCCCCAGCCACTCTAGGTGGTTTCCAACATGTATAAAAACATAATAAAACATTAAACATTTTTTTAAAAAAACTTCTCTATATAGGGCTGCCTTCAGATGTCTTCTAAAGGTTGTATAGTTCCGTATCTCCTTAGCTCAGGGGCCACATAACTCCATACCCTCCAGCATTTCTCTGATGAAAAGAGGGACATTCCGGGATCAAATCAGAAACTGAGACGTCTGCTGCAAAACCAGGACTCTTCCTGGAAAATAGGAACACTTGGAGGGCCTGCTAAATCCAGGCACATAGATATATTGAATGCTCTCCTGTCCATGCAGGCTTACAAGGTGAGATCTGCTACACCTGAGGAGAAGAAACCTGCTTTGTAAGCCTCTGACCATTTTAGAACATTCATTGGGCTTTCTGGCAGAGGCTACGAGTCTCCGGCAAACTTGAGACAAGCCTCTTGGCCACGACATCCCACCATCCGACAGCCCTTCTCTTTTTATGCCGATGTGATTGTCAGTGTTTGTAAAAAAAAAAAAAAAAAGGTTCTGACCTCCCTTTGTCACCTCAGCCTGGTCCTCAGAGCCTTGTTGGCATAAAAAAGTCCACAAGAAGAATATCCTTGCAGAGTACTTTCGGCTTTTATTCTTAAAATTCTTTCTGCAAAAGCGACTGACCAACTATACACATCAACACTACCAGTGTTGATCCATGCCAAACTTCTGAGCATCGGAATTTCCCCAGCGGACTCCTTAAAGATGAACTTACGCTCAGCCAAAAGCCTTATTGAGCAAAGATTAGCGGACATTGAAAATCAACACAACCTCGCCAGGGGTGGGGGTGTCTGCTCCCCCAGGTATCACGGAATAACCCCACCACTTGGCCTTCCATCATATATGTCATCTCTTTCATCAGTACCACACCGACTTGCATTTATTCGTGCAAGGTTCAATGTCTTTCCATCGAACCTGCTGAACCACAGATTTTCCAAGGGTTTGGTGTCTCCGCTATGCGTGTGTGACGGGGAAACTGTTGAATCTCTTTCCCATATAATGTTCAACTGTCCCCTACATAGCATAGCCAGGGCTAAATTCCTGGGTCCTGCTTTGCTGCGCTTGGTTGGCAGGCCTGTTGAGTCACACGCCACACTGCTTTTGCAGGATACAGATCCTTCTGTAACTCTGCAGGTGGCGAGATTTCTGAATGCGGTTATCTCACACTCAAAAACCACCAAAAAACAACAACAACATCAAAACTAATCGGACTGTTATGATGAGAGTGCATGTCGGAGTTCGTCTTCAGTTTTCCTTTTCTGTGATCCGCCCCTTGGAGCTCTCCTGGCCCCAAGCTGTCACTTGGCTCTGCTCAATGACCCACCCTTGCATTGTGGTGTTCACCTTCTGTTGTTGGATATATCTGTTTTTATGTCTCTGTGTTTTTATGTTTGTACATATTTTATGGGCTAATAGCCGTAAATAAATAAATAAATAAATAAATCAACACTACCAGCTTTCACTAACCAACCAACCAACCAACCCAACCCAAACTAACATTTCTCACTCTGTATATACAACCGGTGCAGGCCGCTGACTCATGCTGACCCAGCTTTTTAAGCATTAAAGAAACAGCGGCCAATTTTTAGCCATGACAGTGATAACCCTGTGGCCTTAAACTGTTTGATTGGTGGGTTGTTACTTTTAATAGGTTAATGACATTACGGGCATTTGTGTATTCTAAACATCTGCGCACTTCATTGCACCTCTGACATCATGTCGGTGTGCCCTAAAATACAACCATCCGCAAATTACCGCTACCAGAGTTTCCAGATACATTTTCTTTCCAAGGATTTAAGCAGGCAGTGGCACAAATGCAATCAGACAATGCGGCGTCCAAGCGGGAAAGCCAAACGCATGATGTGGCCTGTGTTTAAAGCATATCTGAAAGCTGGAGGTCAGACAGTTCCAGGTGAATTCTCAAAGAGCCTTGAAATGAATTGGTAGAAAAAACAATGTCATCTTAATGAGTGGCTGAAATGGTGAAAATCAGCTCAATCGTTGGCTAATGAATCAGCAGCAAGGCATTGAAATGTCTTTTGCTGAGAAATGTGTCTGGTGGGAAAACAAGCCTTTGTAAGTAAAAATGGAAGAAGCAGAAAAATAGCCCCAATTGGAATGTTATGATTTATTAGGCTGCGGCTCGCAAACGTACATCTTTTTTAAAAAATACATTTTTATTAAAGATTTCTTAGTTTACAAAAATACGTGCATTGTCTCTTTTTTCAAGTTGTGTTTTCTACAGATCAGTTTCATTTGAATTCATTTCTTCTACATACTCTAAGGGCTGTTTAACATGACAATTTTCATTTTGCCCCTTAGTGTAAGGTGTGTCTGTTTCTTGGGATGTAAATATGATGAGGGTGGTGTTTGGTGTAATGGCTGCTGAAGTCACAAAGAAACTAAGGTCCATCAGTTCCTAATGCCACCTCTGTTTTCTTCTCAGATTTTTTTCTGATGTTTCTGTCCACCCACTATGGAAAATGCTGGTGGGCAGGCAGACTTATAGGACATTGCCTGTTGTGGTAATGCGTAGGAATCAGAGGCACTGTACAAGATGACTGTGGCATGAAGAAACAATGATTTTGGTCGCCTGTACATGTTTGCAGCTTCAGAGAACTGCTAAATCTTCATTTTGGGAGCAATTTAACATAGTTATGGTGCTAAAGGAGACTCTGGAGAGTCTCATGGACTGTAAGAAGATCAAACCTGAATATGCAGCTGTCCCATATGCACCATGCTATAACCAAGTGAAGAAAGTAGTCTCCAACCCAGTGGTTTATACATTTCCTATATACCAAGGGGACCCTTCCTATATTGACTTTTCTACTGCTTGTACATCTGCGGTGGAACTATCGAGTGTTGATTAGGATTCTGGGATATTTTCAGGAATGCACTCTTAGATTATTGAGGCATATAGTCAGGCTGATCGCTGAAGAATTTATACTTTTTAATTATGGTGCTGGAGGAGACTCTTGAGAGTCCCATGGACTGCAAGAAGATCAAACCGATCCATTCTGAAGGAAATCAGCCCTGAGTGCTCACTGGAAGGGCAGATCCTGAAGCTGAGGCTCCAATACTTTGGCCACCTCATGAGAAGAGAAGACTCCCTGGAAAAGACCCTGGTGTTGGGAAAGATGGAGGGCACAAGGAGAAGGGGACGGCAGAGGACGAGATGGTTGGACAGTGTTCTCGAAGCTACCAGCATGAGTTTGACCAAGCCGCGGGAGGCAGTGGAAGATAGGAGTGCCTGGCATGCTCTGGTCCATGGGGTCACGAAGAGTCAGACATAACTAAACCACTAAACAAATGGCAATCAGGCAATCATATCCGTTTGCCAGACAGAACATTCTCCCCTGTGCACTGTTCTGGTTGCTTGCCCAATTCTCCAGACCCAAAGTAGGGGGCATGTAGGAGAGGAGAGGGTGAAAAAGGCCCATTGCACTAGTGGAAGTCTTGGGTGAGCTTCTGCTAGTGCGGCTCATTATTTGAATCAGGCTCTATAGATTTATAATATTTGTATTTCACCTTGCTCTAAGGAGCTTAGTACATTTAGGGTGGGTGGGTGTCCCATATTACAGATGAGGTGGTGAAAAGACAGTTCTCAACTGAAGCTTTTGTTTAACTTTATAACCTTTTTCTTATGCGTAGGAAATGCCGTGCAGCTGCCTTCTTCCAAAAAAACACCACCACCAACAGCAGCTGTAGCATTCGGAGGCTTCTCAATATGCAACATTATTGGCTATGCAGATTTCCTCTTAGAGCCTCACAACTGCAGTTAATCTAATTTGTATTAAAGTGTATGATTCATTTTTCCCTAATAAATATCACCTGCATTAATATGATCCTTGGCATTTTATAATCTTACTCACCTTTTGCAAAGTGTGGTTTAATTAGTAAGGGCTCCATATTTCTTCTCATTCATCCTGCCCTATTTGTCACCCCTTTGGTTTAGAGTATAATTGTCATAATTATTTACACCTTTAATTAGCTGTGAATCAGAAGCCCACATGGCTTCTCCTTTCCTTCTTCCTTTGCTAGATGGATTAACGTTCTGTACATGGATTTGATAGAGCAGAACAGCTGAGATCTATTGCATTTCTTCCTGACACCTCTGGCCATTATCATTTGTAACATTAACACTTCACAGCTGATGGCAGGATTGATGGAAGTAGGCAGCTGTGGTAGCTTGCTATCTGGTTCCTAAGTGCTGGCGTGGAGGGCATAGCCTGTTGGGAACTGGGTCTGTTCAATCTCACCTTGTTGCAGAGTGCAAACTCGCCAGAGGCTACTTGAGATTCCTTTCTTATCAATCCAATCCAGCCTCCATGTGGCCATTTTAAAAGGAAGCAGGAAGAGGCTGCCACTAGGCTTCTCGGCAGCTGATGTCCAATGTTACGCCAACTTCATGGAACCTGACTGGTCCCCACCCCCCTTTTCTGGGTCCTGCTGGGTCTCCAGATCTGTCATCAGCATGCAACACCCACAGGCAACTGATGGAGCCTGTTATTCTTCATTGTATTACAATTGAGAGGAGGTGACTGAGATTGTGAGTTGCCTAAGGTCACCTAATGAGTTCCGGGCAGACACAAAATTCTAGCAGGGGCTTTCCTGATCCAGATGTGGGGAACCATTGGCCTTCCAGATGCTGCTGAGCTACAGTTTCCATCAGCCCCAGCAAGCCATGGTTGGGAACAATGGGAGTTGTAGTTTAGCACTATTTGGAGGGCTGTAGTTTCCCCACACAGGTATCTGGTATGTCACAAATACAGTGGTACCTCAGGTTAAGTACTTAGTTCGTTCCAGAGGTCCGTTCTTCACCTGAAACTGTTCTTAACCCAAAGCACCACTTTAGCTAATGGGGCCTCCCGCTGCTGCCGCGCCGCCACACGATTTCTGTTCTCATCCTGAAGCAAAGTTCTTAATCCGAGGTACTATTTCTGGGTTAGCGGAGTCTGTAACCTGAAGCGTATGCATAGCTGTCAACTTACAGATTTGAAAATAAGGGACCAGCAGCCTCGAAAATAAGGGACCAGCAGCCAAAATAAGGGATTTTCAGAGCACAGGTATGTTCAGCTTCTGAGCCCCTCCGAGCCAAAGGCAGAAAGCCCAGCCAGCAGCCAAACAAAGCCTCAAGCAGTGGTTCCCACAGTGCAGCAACCCGGCAAAGGGGATGCAGCAAGGAAAACCACCGTCACCTCTCTGCTGGGAAGCGCTGAGCAAAGGCGAGTCCCCAGGCAACCCGGCCGATTTAATTGGCCCAAGGCATGCAAGCTCCACTCCCCAGTCGTTCTTGGACTCCTTATTGGGTGAGCAACGCAGCTGGAGCCTCCCTCCTCCCTGGCTGGCAGGGAGGGAGAGAGAGGAGCTGCTTCCTTTTAAACCCGGGAAATTTAAGGGACATCATCAATAAGGGACAGCAGTGGGACACGGCACTGGGATAAGGGACCTTCCCCCCAAATAGGGGACGGTTGACAGCTATGAGCATATGTAACCTGAAGCGTATGTAACCCGAGGTACAACTGTAGTGAGAAGGCCTACTTTTCAACAGAGCACTCATTATGGCATGCACTTCCCCTTGACATACTACTTTGGTACCAGCTGAAAACCCACCTATTTCAACAGGCCTGCCTACTTTGGCTAAAGACTGAACAGCTTGCTGTTCCAACCTGAATTATTATTATTATTTTGCTCCTAACACCTGTTGATTCTTCCTTATGCAGTGCAATGGATCGATGCCATTGTATTACACTGAATAAGGAAAAAAAATAAAAGCTGCAGCCTTAATCTAGGTTAGCACTGCCAACTTCTTTTTACTGGTTTTATCGCCTTTGTTGGGGGTGGGGAGAACAAAACAATTAAGATAATTCATATTGCTGCCCAATCTTTATTCCCTGATGTTAAATGAAAACAACAAAACTTGAGAAGCCTACCTTCTTTCCCCCAAAGGCGACCTCTCTATTAAGATGCTGTGTTCACCTCGAAGCAATCTCACATTCTGCTGTCTGCCACTACGGACATTAACCAAAAACCCATCACACAAGGAACCTTTCCAAACTTTATGCAGGAACCTGTGTTTAATGTTTTGCATGTGTGTCCGTGCGCGTGCACACACACAATATTTCCAATACCTCTTGAAAAAGTGGGGGGGGGATTAAATTGCTGTGCCTGTTTGAGGTTCTTCCAGTTAATTGAATTTGTTGACAGCTCTTGAATGACACACAGTGTTAATAAATGGTGGTGAGACTCCATTGGAGGAGGAAGCTTAATAAAGGTGATCTATCTTAAGAGTCATAGTAAGGAACAGTTTAAAAGATAAAAGGCTTCCAACAATGTACACAGAGAATGGCGCTCCGTAGATACCGGGCAATGAGTGCTTGGAGGGGAACGGCTGTGGAAGCTTAATAGGGCAGTGTTCTGCCAGGAGGGTTTCATACCACATCTGTAATTTCTGTATTGAATTGGTGCTGCAGGAATCAGATGGCTGAAATGCAGCCTTCTTCTGGTCTCTTACCTTTTGGCCACATCAATCATTTCTCTATGTATTGCATTATATGGGAGTTACACACATAAAACCAGGACACTGGGAAAGTATATCTGGGCATTATTGAAAGGTCTGTGAATTAGATTGAACCAATCTACTAGCCTAGTATGGTCCACCAGGACCACTCCAGAGTCCCAAAGCAGTACTGTGGCGTTTGCCCTCCTAGGTGTGTGACATCATACTGGGTTCATAAGGAAAGGGTTGACTAATTGTAAAATGACCAACCTATAGGAACCCAAGGGGAGGAGTTAGAGTTGTTAAGAAGTCAGTCTGGAGTTAAAGAAGAGAGAGGGAGGATAAGTCTGTGGTTTGGGCTAGTCTGATGTGAGAGAGTGAGAGAATCTGTTAAGAGGAGTCAGTCAAACAGTTGAGATAATCAGTCAGAAGGTATTAGGAAGGTATAGGCCGGTAAAGAAACTAAGGTTAAGAAACTGACCAGAAAATTATCTGAGAAATCATAAACTTGTTAACGCTTATAAAATAAACTAGTTTATTTGGTTTAATGTTAACAACTGTCTAGACTCAGTGTGTACCCGAGAGTAACGGGTTGGTAGCAGCGGGGAAACGAGCACAGTGGTGGCACAGGGATCAATAGACCGTCAAACGTCCATGGACCCTGTGTGATCGCCACAAGCACTCTTGCCAGACTTGCCACCTTCTAACTCAGGGGTGGCTAATCTGCAGCAGATGTTAGGCTGCATCTCTCATCAACCCTGGGCATGGACCATGCTGGCTGGGGCTGACAGGAGTTGGAGTCCAAGAACATCTGGAGGACCACAGGAGAGCTACCCCAGTTCTTACTAAAGATACTGGGGCACGATCCTATGATGACATACAGGTTTTTGTGGCTGGGTCCCAGCTTTGAGAGTCGTCTTCTCTGCAACCCACATGAACTAACAAGTTGTAAACAGCCTTCTGACTGAAAGCGTACTTGGATATTTGGTTTCCCTTGGGGTTGAGGGAACATGGTAGAGTTGCTCGTGTACTAATGAATAATACAAGCACGGAGGAAAGTGCCTTAACCCGCAGCACACCTAACTCTTAATTCTTTTATTTGCATTTGATTGATCTGTGGGGAGGAACCCCCCCCCCACGTACACAGCATTTCTGGCAAAGGAGCTATAGATGGTTCCAATACCATCTATTCCTGGGATGCTTTCAGGACATGGCTAAATAAATAAGCAAATTCTGCCTTCCACAACTGTTGTCTGATGTCTTGTTACTTTACTTCAGTTCTTTCATCTTCTGTGTGCTAATCCTCATGCTCCTCCACCTTTCACTACCCTGCAGTCCTGGGAATACTCATTGTTCATTCTTCTGAGGATTAGAGTGTGTTAGGAATCCTTAATGGATTATATTTGCTGAACAGAACACGATCTCAAGCTTGCATTGTCTTTCAAAGAGCTTTTTGATTGTAAAATCTCTGTATGTTAGGAGAGCTGATGTGGTCCTCTGTGCAAAATCCTGGGGTTGGACCTCGGTTGCAGTTCCTCCACTTTCCTTGATGCACTGGGTGACTTTGAACAAATGAAACTGTTTCCCAATATCATTTTTCTATCTGTAAAATGAGAGTGTCGGGTCCAATGCATACTAATGTAGTGTGGCTGCTATAGCATAGCCAGCCACGTATTTCTCCAGCTCCCATGTTGCATTCAGAGAGACTGACACTGGGGATGGGGGACATATGGCCCTTCAGATGGGCAATAGGTCAAGGATCATGGGAGTTGTAGCCCAACAACATACAGAGGGCCACAGGTTCCACAGGCTTCATTTATATGACATGGATAGGCCAATTTACAAGGTTATCTTCTTTTTCAGAGCCTTTTATACTAATGTGGAGGGACCCATGTGATTAGTCCTGCTCTGGGCAGGCTATGAGGTTGCAGAGTGCTAGGTCCTAAATCAGGGATGGGAAAATCTGAAGCCAACTATCACCATTCCTGACACATTGCCTGTATTGGCTGGGGCTGATGGGAGCTGGAGTGCCACAAATTTCCCATCCCTGTGCTAATAGACTTGAAGGACTCTTTTCTGCCATACAAGCCAACCTGTAATAACAATTAAAAACCAGGATCTCATTGATACAGTAGTAACAAAAGCACAACCACAATTACTATAAAAATGAATGTTGGGCTTATATTTGCATAACACCCCAAGCCCAGTGCAATATTTATAATCACATCATGCTGTCATCATGTTGTGTGTGTGTGTGTGTGTGTGTGCAATTCAATCTTCTGTTTTACAATTTAAAGTACACATTTTTACATCCTTTAGAAACCAGCGACTTCCCTTCTTTTCTTTCCACGTTTCATTTTGCATATCATAAATCCCTGCATATTTTACAAAAACTATACCATTCAGTATTCCATTATTACATAGATCAAAACTTATTTACACTGTTGAATTTATCTTAATGCTGCCAGCGTTTTCAGCTGTACACAGTTATTTCCCATATATTCAATAAACATTTTCCAATCTTCTCTAAACGTATGTTCTTCTTGTTCTCTTATTCCATATGTTAAGTCTGCAAGCTGTGCATATTCTGTCAATTTATGTTGTCATTCTTCTTTGCTCGTTTTTCATTTTGGGGCTAACGAGTCACAGTAATGGCATACATAAATAATCTTTTTTGACACCTGAGATTTTCAGCCTGAATTATCCCCAACAGAAAGGACTCTGTTTTTTTGGGGGGGGGGGGGGAAGTACTTTTGAACATTTTTTTCACTTCATTATGTATCATTTCCCAATACTCTTTTACCCTTTTACAAGTCCACCGCATATGAAAGAACATTCCCTCAACCTCTTCGCATCTCCAGCACTTATCTGATTCAGTCTTATGCATCTTAGCAAGCCTAAAATGTAAAGGTAAAGGATCCCTGACAGTTAAGTCCAGTCACGAATGACTCTGGGGTTGTGGCGCTCATCTCGCTTTACTGGCCGAGGGAGCCGACGTTTGTCTGCAGACAGTTTCTGGGTCATGTGGCCAGCATGACTAAACCGCTTCTGGCAAAACCAGAGCAGTGCACGGAAATGCTGTTTACCTTCCTGCCGCAGTGGTACCTATTTATCTACTAGCACTGCATGCTTTTGAACTGTTAGGTTGGCAGGAGCAGGGACAGAGCAATGGGAGCTCACCCCATCACAGGGATTCAAACCTCTAACTTTTATATTGGCAAGCCCAAGAGGGCCAGTGGTTTAGACCACGGCACACCCCCTAACTACTTGCAGGTCACTCCAGAAGTAGGAAAAACAATGGGTTGTTTCTGAACATGGATGTGGAGACATGATCCCAACACTGAGCAGCAAGTGAAATGAAAAGAGCCCTGGGAAAGAAAGTTATTGAGGGATGGACTGAAAAAACTTCTAATCAAAGGCCATAAGGGGGTGAATGCTGTTCCATTATGACCATATCTTCCAACTGCGGGAGTCCTTTGTTAACAATCTTCGAAACTGCATTGTTGATGGAGTTATAAGCTCTGTCCTTGAAGTCAAACAGGAGACAATCTGATTGCTTTTCAAATGGAATACCTCACCTGCTGTTTATAGACGTGTTCTGCTCTCATTTGCCCTGTTACAGAACAAACAACCATTGATTTCTCCTGCATTGCTTCCTTATAGCAGCAGCATCCAAAGGATGTTGGATGCAGACAGGGAGTCTGCCTGGTTAGCAGAGGATCTATCTTTCTTTAAAATACAACAGCAGCATACGCACATGGAACGTGGAACTCTGTAGTTTATCTTTGTAATAGTTATTGATTTCTGACAATGAGCAAAAAAAATCCTCTTGACTTGAAGAGATTGCACAGCTGTGACTATGGAACTGATAAGTGTGTATGTGTGTGTGTGTGTGTGTGATTTAAGGATTATGATTAGTTTACATGTTTTGAACCCTGAATACTAGGACAAGACAGGAAGAAAAAAACCCAAAAGGGAAAAGAAGAGCAGAGTTTGGAAAATAGGTAAAATGGGTGTTAAGCTCACACAGACACAGGAAGAATGAGACTCTACATAAGAATGTAAGGTAAGCCTTCTGGATCAGGCAAAGAATGTCCACAGTGAGGAATTAACTCTTTTTGGGGGGTCAAAAGTGCACTTGCAAGTTAGGAAAAGGCATGTCCAACAGCCCTAAGTCTCTCAGCTACTTCTAGGTGTGCACCCAGTGAGGTAGTTGAAGTAAGAGAGAGGTCCCACCTGCAACCTCAGCTTATGTATCCCCCACCTGAGCTGCACACAAGCAGGTGAAGACTCCACTTGTGTATAACCTGTTTCTGCTTCTCCCGTTTCAATCCTCTTCTGATCCCGGAAGACAGTGGAGCAGGAGACATGGAGACAGGAGGAGGAAGTGAGGAAGCTCTTGATTCTACGCCAGCCTGACCTTTCTCTGCCTCTTCCTGCACCTGTTCTTCACCTTGCAGCTTCTCCTGTCTCTGACTCTCATCTCCTGCCTGTTACAGGCTTCTGCAGATCACCGATTCCTTCTTCCAAGCCAGTCTCCAGCCCCCTTCTCCTGATGCCCACTCCGCAGTGTCCTGCCAGTCTCTGTCACCAGTATCCTTTCCCCACCGTGGTCAACCAGTAAAGCCTGCAAGCAGGACATGAGCACATAAGCACTCTGCCCACCTGCAGTTCCCAGTAACAGGCATGATGTTCTGAATTGTCAGCTTGTGGACTGTCAGTCGGACCTGTTATGTGTAGCCCTGCTATGTGGAAAGTAAGTTAAAAAGAGTGTCTCACTAAGTACCTGCCAGGAAAAGGACGCAGGTCTTTGTTTATGTGCATACTGTGAAATGCACCAGCTGAAGTCTTCTGTTCTAGCTGTCTTGCCCCCTACCAAAGAGTGGGAACTTATAGGGCCAGAGGAGGGTTCAGGAGGGGAGGAGAGCCAGCAGCTAACAAGTGGCAGCCAGACTGGAGCAGCAGCACCTTGGACAGCTCCAAACTGACCATTTGCTCCAACAATAACCTTGTTAAGGAATTCTACTCAATATTGATCCTGAGTGGATTCCAATGTATAGTTAGCAGAGTAAAAACTTAAACATGTTGCAGGATCCCCCCAAAACAGATCAGAGGCAATTAATATTTCATCCAGTAGAGCTTTACTGCTACTGAAGGCAAATGAACATAATGATCACAAATCCAATACATTCAGGATTGGCACTGTCCATAAGAAATCCAGTTGCAGCGGACTTAACTTAAACTTACAATAACTTATAATAAGTCTAAACCTTAACACTATATACAGAATACCACCAGATCTTAAACTCTATTATGAATCAGCAGCATTTTGCTGGCTGAAAGAATGGCTGCTTCTTGAGAACACAGACATTTTGGATTTAGAAGGTTTTAATAATGTTTTTGGATGGCATGCATATTTGTGGTATGACAAGGTTAAAGCACACAAAGCATTTAAAAACCATATTGTCAGGAAAGCATTGTTTAATGTTGGGTTGAAATAACGACAGACGAGTGGTGAGCGTCATATCGGAGGCACCTCCCAAGCATGTCTCGGGGAGCCCCTTTTATTGAATATTACAGCCTTGCCACACACGTGATTGTTGCTGATTGGTTAACACAAATACAAAGCAAAGGGTTGCATATAGGCATTAATCACCAATAGATTAAAGGCTGGGAAAGGGAGCACAGAACTAGACAGGCAAGAAAACCTCCTAATTAAATTATAACTAATGATTAATATAGTAAGACTTAAAACAATTACTAATGATTGATATAGGAAACTTAAAAGAGCATAATAATCACGTTCCGTAGATGTGATCAACTATGCATTAAGAACGGGTCAAAGTACAATGTTTTTCCTGAACTCAATGTGAACTGAACATTCTAAGGTGGTGAGTGAATGTCTTAGTATTAGAACGGTTTGTGCAGCATTATGTGCAGAAGCGAAGCTTAGAAGCAAGACTTCCCATCAGGCCACAGTCATGTATAGAATCATAGCATCCCATCAGTTTAATGTCTGGATAAGACACAAAGATTTACTTGAAAATAAAACCCCAAGGTGGTTATCACCGATGGAAGCGAAGGCTCAGAAAAAACTCAATATGGAGGCCAAATGGCCGAAATATTGGGAGATTTTGGAACAAGAAGGTGACAAATTGAAATTGCAGTTTTGAGAAATTAAAAGATAAAGTGCGAGACCGGCTTCATTATTATCAAATAAGGGAGGCTTACAATATGGATAAAAAAATTGGCTTCCAGGTGGAAAAATCAAAATTGGAAACAGAACTGTTTTCTTTTTGTAAAACTTTAATAAATATCTTTTTAAAAAAAAAAAAAAAACAGAATACCACACCAGAAGGAGATAGAAAGTGAAATCCAGGCTCCTTCTGGCCTTACTTTTATAGTCAGCCTGACCTTGACTAAAAGAGATAATGGAACCAGTTTAAGCCAGCTGTACTCAGCTTCTCTGAAGGAATAACCCAAACATTATGAACCTTCTGCTTGTTTCTTTCACACAGAGAAGCTTCCAGAACCCTCTTGAATTAAGTAGAATAGGAAAGATCTCTACACATCAGTACACTTTCTCTACTAAGAAATGCAGACTGACAGGCCTAACTCTTGTAGCACCTCCTGGCTTGGCTATCTATCCCAGGTCCTGCCCCACCATTTGAGAAGTGTGAGAGGGACAGCGCTGGATGACTGGCCTGCCTGTTTTTGCTTCCAAGTGGAAGTATCAATGTTAAAGAACACTTCTTTAAAAAAAGCCATGAGCAACATGGCATATAGTTCAGCCCTCAGGATATATAGATGCAGCCCAAGATTGAGCAGTATGCAGAGCTCTAGCTTCTGGGCTGAGGAGGAGATTCAGCATGTACAGCAGCCATTTGAGCCCATGATACCCATATCCAGCTGGAGACACATGCTCACCCCTGTAACTAGAATGAGCACATATCTCCCTCAAGGTCCAGGAAGTTGGCCCTAAAAGAGGACTTGAAGGTGTCAGGCTTCTGGGTCTGTGTATAGCTCCCCCATATGATGGACTGTGAAACTGCCATTGACAATGAAGGCCCTGGACTACCCCACCCCAAATGGGAAGGAGTTGTTCTACCTTTGATTGTTCCTGGAAAATAACTCAAAAACAAATGCTGCCCAAAATCATTTTTTAGAAAAAGAAAATCACCATAACACGTGGAATGTGAATATATCACCCAAACATAAGAATGAAAGCAAACAGCAACAAAAGCTCGTACAAGAAATAACAGCACATGAAAGCAGTTGTAGACTTTTGTTTCCAAAGTTCTGTTTCTCTTTGCCAGAATAATTGATTTGCGCGTCTACTTAGGAGTATAGCAACCTTCCAGATGTGCCTCGAGAGATCCTTACATTAACTTCACTCGGCGTCTTAAAGAATAAAGAATATTACAGCATTTTCAATTACTTGCCCGGGGCTGTAAGCCAAATTCATTTCTTCCACAATAGAGCTACAGAGTGCAGCTGATGAAATAATGCATAATGAAGACTTATAGAGCTACAAGTTGTTTTACCAAAAAGGATACAGAACAGCATTGTGTAATTTTAGTTGAAGATTAATTGAATTTTCCCTCAGACAAATAACACGGTGAGACTAGCTGATTAATCAACTGAAGCTTAGGGGAAGGCTTTGCACACAAGCTTGGCAGGGTCTGTTGGTAATCTCAATAAGGGCCAAACTTCACTTTAGGTGGGAGATCTGTGACTGGATTTCTTGACATTTTGATTTTTTGTTTTGTTTTGTTACTTAAAGGCAGCTGTGTGGGTTGGGATAGCTACCCTGGGTAGCAGCAGTTATGCTGGGAAAATCCCTCCCTCCCTCCCTCCCTCCCTCCGTCCCTTTCTTCCATCTAAATTTGAATCACTTTTCCTTCTGTGTTGTTTGCTGTACCTATATTCTTCACACCCCACGTGCAGGGGGAACCCCCCTGCCCAAACATACCCATTATAACTTTCAAGAACATTTTATGGTAAGACGGTTCTCATATTATCCTCACAACAAACTTGCGAGATAGGCTGTACTTGAGAGATGGGGTTTTGTATGAGATTGCAGAGTTTCCTTCATAACAGAATGGGGGTTTAAGATCACATCTGCCTAGGCCATCATACCAACATTTCTCTTTTCCACTTGCACAAATTGTGATCCGCACACCCCAGGAATGGGGAACCTGCACCCCCTCCTGATGTTTTAGACCACAGCTAACATCGGACCCAGCCAGCACGGCCAAAGGTCAGAGATTATGGGGGTGCCGTGCATCAATATCTGGAAGTGGAGCCGGCTCTACTATTAGGTGAAGTGAGGCAGGTGCCTATGTTAGCAAATGATGAGGGGCCACCAGCAGTCTTCGAAAAATGGTGGAGAACAGTGTGGTGTGTATGCCATGAGTCCTGCCCCGTACTCTTAAAATATGTATTATTATACAATACAGTCTCCACAGGGAAAAGAACATAACATTATGGTATCATTTTACATGGTCTTAAAATACCATATGTGTGATGGGATGATGAGCTGCTTGTGCGTAAAATCCCTAGTCCCTCAGAGTTTGGCTATGTACGCAAACCTCTGTCTGCAACGGAGCTCTTAAGCATGGCTCCGTCAGTCGCTGGTAGAATCCGACAGTGGGCGTTTACGGAATTTCTTCCAGCATAAAAGCTCCTTAACGGAAACCCGCCTTCTGGACTCTCGGCGTGACAGTTTCCGGTGAGGAGTGGGTGTCCCTATAGGAGGTCCTGAAACCTCCCCACTGTTCTCGCTGGAATTGTCTCTGAGCCATCCCGCCGACTCACTTTCCCTTGGAGCTCCTTCCCTCCCCCTGCTGGTTCCCTCCTCAGCTGATAAGTCTCTCTCAACCTCTGGGAGTCCCTTCACCTCCTGTTCTCCCGATGGCAGTTCCCTGACAATATGGGTTCTCCCAGACAGGTTTGTGCGGCTGGTAGGAGAGCTTTACTTTCTTTTCCCGTTACGTATGAAAAGAAGGGAGACCAGGTTTCATCAAATGTATTTTCCTTTATAAGCCCTTCTTCAACTATTCTAAGCCCAGTTAGTTGTTCTGAACTAGCTATATCCCAAATATTATTGAACCATATCTCAAGAGGTAGCTCCACCTGGGATTTCCAGTGCCATCACTAGATGTGCAACTACCCCAGATTCCATATCTATCATCTACCTACCTACCTACCTACCTACCTACCTACCTACCTACCTATCATCTATCTATCTATAATCTATCTATCTGTTTTACAATTTTGAATACTAATTTAAACACCCTTAAAACATCTATGACTTCTCTTTCCGTGGTTCATTTTGCATACCATAAATCCCTGCATATTTTACATAAACTAAACCATTCCATGTTCCCTTATTACATCCATCAAAACTTATTTACACTGTTGAAATTATCTTAATGCTGCCAGCGCTTTCAAGTGTACACAATCTCCCCCCATATATTCAATAAATATTTTCCAATCTTCTCTAAACGTATGTTCTTCTTGTTCTCTTATTCTATATGTTAAGTCTGCAAGCTGCACATATTCCATCAGCTTAAGTTGCCATTCTTCTTTAGTTGGGACCTCGCTCGTTTTCCATTTTTGAGCTAACAAAACACAGGCCGCAGTAGTAGCTTACATAAATAACCTCTTTTGACACCTGGGAAGCACTAAACCCAGATTCTAATCCTACTATCCAGCATAAAGATATAATTCTTTTTCTCCTGCCCTGTGCTCTTTAATTGTACTCCCTGTACTCTACTGTTCTGCAGTCACAGGTTGGAGGCAAAACCATAGAAATATAAGTGGTTTCACTTATACAGAGTGAGACCACTGGTCTAACTAGCTCTCCAGGCCTTCAGGGATGAGTTTCTGCTAGCCTTACATCAGAGGTTGAATCTGAGACCTTCTGCATGCAAAGGAAATACTCTGCCACTGAGCTATGGCTGTTAATTGCCAGAAGGCTTATCTTGGTTATACATGACTGATGATCTGCTTTCACAAATGATACCGCTTCTGATCTACCCAACGTATCATCTGGATAGTCAAGTTTTGTGACATCCGTTTGCAGACATCCTTCTTCTCTTTTGGTCTTTTCCCTACTTATATTCATTCCTTCTGATGCTAATGTCAGAGGTACCACTTGTTTCTGTGAAAGTCAATAGGGAGGCTCCAGGAAGGGATGGGGCCTGCTGATGAGATCTTTTGGTGATGCATGCTCCTGGTCTCTTGAGCCAGCCATTTAATTGAATTCAAAATCAATTTTCAATTAGTGGTGGCTGGGCAACTCATATTAGCCAGTAAAGCAGTGGAGAAAGGAATTTTTAATAATAAAAAAAGAAAGGGGGAAGCATGCAAATCTGTAATTGCTTTCACCCAAATCAAATAAACAATAGCATCTTAATAACAGAGGCATGTGCTGAGTTAACGTAAAAAGAAGGGGAGCTGCTGGAGTAGCCTTTTGAATAGATATTAGCAAGCATGGTGGACGTGAATGCATTTCTAGAGACTTCCACAATTAGTTTTGTGCTTATTAAATGAGAGACACAGGCAGTTTGCTTTTAGTCCTTACCAAGTGCTACATGCAATCATGTATGCTTCGCATATAGTCTACCAGTAGTCACCTTACACACTAGAATTTAAAGGACAAAGAAGCTTCCCATTAATTGATGCCTAGGGCATTGTCACTGTCATTCTCCATCAGCGGGTAGCAGTTGATCCTGGCCATCCCCCAGCAAATGTGCCAGAGTTGTGCTGCATGAGCCGGACCCTGTCTCTTCTACCAACAACAGTCACCCGCTGATAAGGGCATGGGCTCTCTCTTCCTTCTCCGTCAGTGCACTGCAGTTGTAGCTTTTCACTGCTTTCTTCTGGCCAACCTCACAGGCTCCCATTGGGCACCTGAATACGTGCTTCTGACCCATGGCGCTGTTATATTTCATCATAAAAAATGCATTGCATCGGCATTTCCGAGGAATCTCAAGGTTGGAGGCCTTCGCCGCTCGCCTTCTCTCTCCAGGATAACCCTTGATCTCCTTTCTTCCTCGATGCCTTCTTATTCCTTAAGAATGCCTGGAGCATGATATCCACACTCTGCTGTAAAGCTGCAGCTCGGTTTGAAGAGTTACATTTTTACATTCAAAGCCCGGGTGCCTGGCACTAATCCTATGTGGTTTCTTTCTTCCCCTGAAGCCCAGAGCATGGCCTATCCACTAGATCTTAACAGTTTGCCATCCCACAGACACAGGCATTGGGAAGCTTTCTTGCAGGTTGTGTTAACGTCTGTGGAGTCAGGTCAACTCCAAGGCCTCTGCAGCCTGGCACTCTCTCAGATCTATTGCTGTCATCCATCTTTGTGCAGTCCTTTGAGACAGATGGCTGTCACAAAAATACAAGCGACTGATGTTCTTCAAAATCTATGTTCCCTTGGCTTGCTTGATCTGGGCAGTGGTCAAAATTTACAGCAAGGTTTCCATTTCCATAATGAACTCTTTTTTTCTTTTTCTTTTTAAGGAGGGTAAAGTAATAGTCCGACTTTGGCCGGGGAGGGCGGGATATAAATAAAAGTTGTTTATTATTATTATTATTATTATTATTATTATTATTATTATTATTATGTAGTACAGCGGTTATGGGACGCGGGTGGCACTGTAGGTTAAACCACAGAGCCTAGGACTTGCCAATCAGAAGGTCGGCGGTTCAAATCACCATGACGGGGTGAGCTCCCGTTGCTCAGTCCCTGCTCCTGCCAACCTAGCAGTTCGAAAGCACGTCAAAGTGCAAGTAGATAAATAGGTACCACTCCTGCGGGAAGGTAAACGGCGTTTCCGTGAGCTGCCCTGGTTCGCCAGAAGCGGCTTAATCATGCTGGCCACATGACCCGGAAGCTGTACGCCGGCTCCCTCAGCCAATAAAGTGAGATGAGCGCCGCAACCCCAGAGTTGGTCATGACTGGACCTAATGGACAGGGGTCCTTAATACAGTGGTACCTTGGGTTACAGACGCTTCAGGTTACAGACACTTCAGGTTACAGACTCTGCTAACCCAGAAGTAGTACCTCGGGTTAAGAACTTTGCTTCAGGATAAGAACAGAAATTGCGCTGCGGCGGCAGGAGTCCCCATTAGCTAAAGTGGTACCTCAGGTTAAGAACGGACCTCCAGAACGAATTAAGTTCTTAACCCAAGGTACCACTGTAGAGGGATGACTAGAGAAAAGGGACAGGGATGGGGAGAAGCAAGCAATCAGCATCACACATTTTACCATACTAGTGGAAGTGTTTAGTGCAACGTTGTCTCCATACTCCTCACATGTCTAAAAACTTTGCAGTGAATTAATAAAAGCATTTCCCTTTCAGGGCAGCTGTCAGTCTCCTGCAGAGTTTGACATGTTCGCTCACAATTCAGCTAAAAATAATGCAAGATGGCAACATGTCAACAGGGATCCAGGTTTAGAACAACATCTCACTCAAATAGATGACTTATCTGCCATCACCTACAGCCATAGGTAAGGACTAAAAGCACTAAAATCTTACAGCCCTAGATAAAAGGACTAAAATATTGCACCACCTTCCTGTAGATAGCAGGGTATAAAGAAGATCCCACAGATCTCCTCAGCAACCCTCCCTTCCTCACCTCTGATAATCCATTGATTTTCTTGTATTATGTGCTGGTTAGCAACAGGTATGGCTTCAGAGTCCTATAGATTGTTTTTGTTGTTATTTCCAGAGAATTTTTTTTTACAAAAGAAAATTGTAAATGATAGTTTTGAGAATTAAGTGCTAATTTAGTTTTTCTAAAAATATATATATTAAAAAGTTTTATTTTTAAATAGAGCTATAAAGTCACAAGAGAAAGCCAACCATTCGCTGCAGTGTGCAAAGATCCACCCGGCACCCTGCCCCGCCCCCCGGTTGCCCCATCCCACGCGTGCAGGAGGGTGAAGCCAGCTGGCCGCCTCAGCATCTTGCTGGCTTGGTTGCCTCTGAACTCGCAGAGCAGAGCTGCCTGCAGCAGAAGAGCCCGTTGTGGCGCTCCAACCAATGGACGGGCTCTTCCCTGGACTCTCAGCTTGGTGGCCCTGAGAGCCTGGCACCCGGGTGCCCTGCACCCCTAGCACCTATGGGTAAGATGGCCCTGGAAAGAAGGGTAGCATCAGGAATGTGCTGCTGAGTTTGAACACAGTTCAAAGATGGAGTTAACTCTTTATTAGCAAAAACACAATCTCCACAGATTTGGTTGAGTGTCAGGCCTAACAAGCAGAGCAGCTCATTCTTCTTCCATGAAAATCAGTTGCCGAGACAGAAAGTCCCTGAATCCTCACAGCCGTCCAAGTCCCCTCCTCTCCAGGGTTTTCCCCCAAGCAATCAGAGTCCATACCTGCGTGAAGCCAACATCTCTTCCTCCCCTTTCATGCCTTTTCTGGTTCTGGGAGACAAAAGGGGAGGGCAGCTTGTCGCAGTGGGGGGGGGGGAGAAGCCTGTGACTCTTTACCAGCCTGACTCATCTCTGCCTCTTGTCCTCCCTCCTCCAACTCTCCTGATTCAGCCTCTGATCCTGGACTGCTCTCTGTCACAGACTCTCCCAGCTCACTACGCCCTGTTACTTCTTCAGCTTCCACCTCCCATCTTTCCTGGCTATTGTTAGCCATGGTTGTTGGGAGCTGGAGTCCAACAGTATCTGAAAGGTCATGGTTCCCACATCCATTTGGTTCTGTATATAGCAGGAGGGCTTCAACCTGCTCAATGGGAGTTCTACTTCCTCACCCCAAACCCTTTCCAGGTGGGGAATCTCCAGAATGGACTCTGGGAGGGGGCCATCACTCAGGGCCCTTCCAGACTCTTTCTACCACTTTCATGTGAGTGCATTCCCTGTGATCTCTCCCCTCAAGGTGGCTCCTAGTGGCACTGGTCCATCTCTGGGCAGCCCACTGCCTGCAACCTGCCCTGCTTCTCTCCCCATCCTGAAATAGACCCTCAGGTTGGGCTGATTCCAGTTTAGCTGCTCCTATACAACACCAGCCAGTTAACGCTGCCTTGTGCACAGGGCCAGATTTAGGTTTGATGAGGCCCTAAGCTACTGAAGGTAATGGGGCCCTCTATATGTCCAGCTGTCCTTTGTCAACAACAAATTGATGCTGTTTTTTGTGTTGAATAAATGCTATATGGTAATTTATGGACCTAATAGGTATCTAAAGCTATTTGCACATAACAAAATATGTATTTTATCAAAGTAATTGATATGGAAATGAGCAAACCAGTGATATTTTAGGGAGCAGGTGAGCAGGCGGGGCCCATTACTTACATCATAGGAGCCTACACAGCACAAAACACTGTTGCTGCATGTAGGTTTTATTTTATTTGTTTTTTATAATATATTTTGGAAATGTACATCCAGTTCCACCCCCCTGTAATTTTTTTGGGGGCCCCCAAGAGAGTAAGGCCCTAAGCTATAGCTTGTTTAGCTTATACATAAATCCAGCACTGCTTGTGCACCAGATTGCTCCATTTTGTCTCCTTAATAATAATAATAAGAAGAAGAGTTTGGATTTGATATCCCGCCTTTCACTCCCTTTAAGGAGTCTCAAAGCGGCTAACATTCTCCTTTTCCTTCCTCCCCCCCAACAAACACTCTGTAAGGTGAGTGAGGCTGAGAGACTTCAAAGAAGTGTGACTAGCCCAAGGTAACCCAGCAGCTGCATGTGGAGGTACGGAGACGCCAACCCGGTTCCCCAGATTACAAGACTACCGCTCTTAACCACTACACCACACTGGCTCTCAGCACCTGGCTGTCAGCACCTCTATCATGGCTGCCGATATGTTACTGCTGAATGTCTTCATCAGAGACCACTGAGACGTCCCTAGGAGCGTCTCAAGGGTGGGGCTTGCTGATGAAAACAGACCTTAGAGATACTGCTGTTTGTTTGTAGAGGATGAATTTGCTCTTCACAGTTTAGGGGCAATGGGGGGTTGCTTGGCTGATGGCTGATCCACTGGCTGAAAGCTGTGAACAAGAACCCTTCGGCTCTCACCGATTGGCTGGCATGTCTGAATGGTCACTCCAAGCCAACACAATCTCAGAATACAGGCTAAAGTCTGTAAACTGTGTGTGTTGTTAAAAAAAAAAAATGCACACCCTAGGATATTGTTTACAGAAGAAGGCATACATTTGTAAAATTAGCATAACAAAATGTACCATGTCTGGGAAATTTCTTTGCAAAAATATGGGTATTGGGCAAAATGGCACACAAATATGCATGTTAGAAGAAATTTGCACTAAAATGTTGTTTTTTAAAGAAACATATACTGATGGAGAAATGTGTAGAATTGAATGAGATCTGAAAATCTGGGATAAATTGAAGTTGACAGATTCACAAAGCCTTACCCCCCCCCCCCATATATACATATGAGAAATTGGATGCTGATTATCTATGGCTAGATCTATGTGTGTAGCAGAATGGATGGTATGAATTCTAAAAGGGGGTGGGGTTTGAATTCTTAATGCTGTTTCTCATGAAAAGAAACTGGCTGCACTAGATAATAGCTAATACCGTATTCCGAAATATTCTAGCACACTCTTTTGCTAGCTGCATTGGCTTTTCATTTGTGTTGAGCTGTTAAGGTAGGGAGCCTTCAAATGTATGACCCCCCCCCCCCACAAACACACCACAGAGTCTGAAGTGGCGCAGCCCAATCTATCATGTTAGCATTCTCCTTCCTCCTGCTGCTGCCTGTGTAGACCTGCCCTAGATCATCACCCTTTTCAGGAGGTTTACGGAGACTATCAATTAGTTGTGCTTTGACAAAGTGGCATAGATTTCCAATTTTGCTCCGCTCGTGGTCTGGAAAGATTGCTATTGTATTTTGTAGATATTAAATGAGTAGAAAAGAGTTCCCTCCTTTATGCAAGTTGCAAAGACAGTGATACTAAAAAACAACAACACAAACAACAGAAGAAGCTGGATCCAGTTATAGGGATTTATAAGAATCTATTGAGTTACGAAGGTGTATGGATCTGATTTGCCCCTTACATTATCTTTATTCTTTGCTGTTGCTCTGAGGATGTTGAACTTGTTTGCCTTGACGCTGTAAATCTTCAATAGTACGGAGGAATACTAGTCAATAAATACTTAACAACAGTATAAATTATGTACACTAGAATAAGTAAGTGTTACAGGGGAAAATGCAGAGACTAATGGGTTTTCCGGCAAAGAATGCCATAAAACCCCACAAATACTCCGAATCTTTACAAGTGGAACAGCATTAGTGGTGATAAAATGGATGTTTGCGATTGTTCTTACAAATTTCTGGATGTTTATTGAAATGTTAAATAGCCTTATGTGTGAACAGCCACCGGCAACTGTAATTAAAATTTTCCCAAACATATATAATTTATGGCACACTTATTCTCTTTAATAAGTAAGAATTTAAAGGCTTAAGGAGCATTAGATGAATTGCACCAGAAGCCTTAATGAGCTTCTACATCTTACTCAGTACTTGAACTATCTTTAATGACTTTTTACTGTTGAGATGTCCTTAAAGTTTATTTACCAGCCATTTTTATGCTTAGAGGAAAGCCCACACGGAGACTGCGTCTTTTTCTTTCCGACGCATTCGCTCTGTTTGCTTTTGCTTCACAGTTTAAATGCAAAGGCACACATGTAAGTTGGGTTTTGTGCTGAGGAGGATTTCATGGGCGCCAGCACAAACATGCCCACACAATATTTATCTTCTAAACTCTTTATTTCTAAACAACTTAAATTACAAATTTTTAAAAATGCAAAAAAGGGAAAGAAAAGAAGTAACTGTATTAAGCTTAACCTAGTATAAGGCTAGAAAAAATAATAATACTACAAATATAATAAATGCTAGAGATATTAGAAATACTAAAAATATTAAAAACTACAACATATACTAAAAATACTGAGGATGGACTCTTAAAGTGGAGGAAATAAGACGTAAGATTTTGTGTTACCCTCCGTTTTATTGTTCCAGTAATTTATGAACAGAACCCATTTTTCAATCCATTTTTTTTTATCCTATGCATTTTGTTTGACTCCAAGGTAGTATGCTAAGTTAGTGAGGTAAACAGTATTTCATATTGTGTTGCTGTCATTGTCATTGTCATATTTGCTACTATGTCTTCAGCAGCAAGTCTCAGGGCAAGTTACAACAATTAAAAATTAAAAGCAGTTACAGTGGTACCTTGGGTTACATACACTTCAGGTTACATACACTTCAGGTTACAGACTCCGCTAACCTAGAAATAGTGCTTCAGGTTAAGAACTTTGCTTCAGGATGAGAACAGAAATCGTGCTCCGGTGGCGCTGCAGCAGCAGGAGGCCCCATTAGCTAAAGTGGTGCTTCAGGTTAAGAACAGTTTCAGGTTAAGTACGGACCTCCAGAACGATTTAAGTACTTAACCTGAGGTACCACTGTATAACATATTACAATCACAGGAATAGAGTAATTCATTCTGTGACAGAAGGAGACATTTAGGATTTCCAGTATTGCCCAATACAACCTTTTGCAATTATTAAGAGTCTTTTTCTATGCCTGTCTTTAAGTGACAAAACAGGTTTTAGACCATAAAACAGCATTTAACCTTGCCTTCCTGCCCAGCAGCTGGGGAAAATGACCTGGTGGCCTAAACTGGGCCCTCTGGCAGGCCAGGAGGTCACAAGCCAATGGTTTCACCCCAATTTAGCGCTTTCAGTAAGCTGATATCAAAAATGTTACAAACTTCTTCCCAGTAAGTCTGTATGGTTTGACACAACAAAAAAAGGATAAAATCTGATTTTGTTCTTATACCTCCAACATCTAGTCTGATGTGTTTTTCTTAATGCATGGTGTTATGTACTGAAGTTCTTTTTTTTATAATATATTTATTAAGGTTTAGGAGTTTATATAAAACAGAAAAAACAGAACAATAAAAAACAAAAACAATAAAAATACATACAATCCAAACAGAACACATACAAAACAAGTATATTTTCCATCCCTTATATTCATAAAACTTACTTTCCCGACCTCCTCATACCTCCCCTTTCTGTATTCCATTCTCTAATTAAGTCAATTCAGCAAATCCTTTCCCTAATTTCTATATAATTTTTAGCCTTTCTTTTCTTAATCACATAATCATTACAGCTTTTAACCCCTTAATTTCTGAATCAACATCGTTCTAGCCTTCAATAATTTTACAATGTTTCTTAAGATAGTCCTTAAATTTCTTCCAATCTTCTTCCGCCGTCTCTTTTCCCTGGTCTCGAATTCTGCCGGTCATTTCTGCCAGTCCCATATAGTCTATCACTTTCATCTGCCATTCTTCCACGGTGGGTAGATCTTGTGTCTTCCAATACTTTGCGATGAGTATTCTTGCTGCTGTTGTAGCATACATAAAAAATGTTCTGTCCTTCTTTGGCACCAATTGGCCGACCATACCCAGGAGAAAGGCCTCTGGTTTCTTCAGGAAGGTATATTTAAATACCTTTTTCATTTCATTATAAATCATTTCCCAGGAAGCCTTAATCCTTGGGCATGTCCACCAAAGGTGAAAGAATGTACCTTCATTTTCTTTACATTTCCAACACTTATTATCAGGCAAGTGGTAAATTTTTGCGAGCTTGACTGGAGTCATGTACCACCTATAAATCATTTTCATAATATTTTCTTTCAAGGCATTACATGCTGTAAATTTTATGCCGGTGGTCCACAACCGTTCCCAGTCCTCAAACATAATGTTATGACAAATATCTTGTGCCCACTTGATCATAGCTGATTTAACTATTTCATCCTGTGTATTCCATTCCAACAGCAAGTTATACATTTTTGACAAGTTCTTAGTTTTGGATTCTAGCAATTCTGTCTCCAGTTTTGATTTTTCCACCTGGGTGTTATGTACTGAAGTTCTCACCCTGGGCCAGCAGGGGGATACTGTAGATACCGTATTTTTCGCTCTATAACACGCACCCGACCATAACACGCACGTAGTTTTTAGAGGAGGAAAATCTGTAGGCATGCCACCCGTAGGCATTCCCTCCATAACACACACAGACATTTCCCCTTACTTTCTAGGAGGAAAAAAGTGAGTGTTATGGTGCAAAAAATACGGTAGTTATGCAAATGAAGGATCAAAAGTGACATTCAGTGATTGGATAGTTTGTATGCAAATGAAGGATTGAAAGTGACGTTCAGTGATTGGATAGTTTTTAGAAAATGGCAACAGTTACATTGTTCTGGAGCTCTATATAAGCAGGCTGACTGTGCTCCTCAGTTCAGTTCTGTTTCAGCTTTCAAATAAAGAGCTGCTTTGGGAAGAATCGCTGTGTTGTCTGATATGTTCGCCCACAACTTAACACATGGAGTCAAATTATTTATTCAGTTATGAAAGTATATACCTCCTTGTCTCATAAAATATCAGTTTGGAGTACAGTAACATGCAAAGAATAAAACATGAAAAATGATTTGAAATAGTTTGAAAGAATCATTAAAGGGCCTCGCTAATCAAGAATATTTTAAGCAGCTGCATAGGCCTGTTCACATTTTTTTTTTTAAAAAAAAAAAGTCTTCAAGGGACATCTAAAGGTCAAAAGCAAGCATGCCTTCTGAATCTTTCTTGGAAGAATGTTTTCACAGCATCGGCCCAGTATACCTGAAGGAGATCTCCACCCCCCATCGTTCAGCCCAGACACTGAGGTCCAGCTCTGAGGGCCTTCTGGTGGTTCCCTCTCTGCGAGAAGCAAGGTTGCAGGGAACAAGGCAGAGGGCCTTCTCGGTAGTGGTGCCCTCCTATCAGATGTCAAGGAAACAAACAACTGCAGTGGAACCTCTACCTGCAACCATAATCCATTCCGGAGGCCCGTCCAGAGGTCAAAATGGATCGCTGGGAGGTGGGGTTTGGGAATCCAAAGGGTATATAACTATAATCTGTTTTTTTTTCCATTTTGTTTTCTTATTAGTAAGAAAATTGGGGAATTCGTGGAAGGGAATTTGGGTCGACTTTAGAAAAAGGTTTTAAGAATGAGTACTGATGTATAAATATGGGTGTTTATAAGTTAAAATTGGTTTTTTCTTTAAAATGAACTAAATATAAAAAGGTTAAAAATTGGGGATAAGAACTTGTTGAACTAACAATTTGAATTGGAATATAAGAAGGGGAGGTGTGGGGAAGTCAGGGAAATATGTCATTGAAAATACGGATTGTAAACTTTATATGTTTTTTAAATTTTTGTCTTTCTTTCTTTTTTTTGATTTTTTTTACTAAGATGGAAAATTTTAATAAACATTTATTTTAAAAAAACAAAAACAAAATGGATCGCTGGGAGAGGCACCATTATGCGCAGGCGCGGCCGGTGATTGTCCGCTTCTGCACATGTACGAACGGCGAATGGGTTTGCTGCAGACATTGGTCAAAATGGCCGCAAGTGGAGGCGGACGTAGGAAGAGGTTTGAGTGTATGTGACTTTTAGAAGACATCTGAAGGCAGCCCTGTTTAGGGAAGTTTTTAATGTCTGATGTTTTGTTGTGTTTTTAATATTCTGTTGGGAGCTGCCCAGAGTGGCTGGGGAATTATTATTATTATTATTATTATTATTATTATTATTATTATACTAAATCATGCCCACCTGGTTGAAGCCTCTGTAATATTGTGGGCAGGGAGCAACTGTCAGTGTTCCTCTGTATGATATCAGTGGTATCAAATACCATTGGTAAATAATAATAATAATAATAATAATAATAATAATAATAATAATAATAATTTATTTATATCCCACCCTCCCCAGCCGAAGCCGGGCTCAGAGCGGCTAACAACAATAAAAGTAACAGAGCATACTGAAATCAATTCATTCTAAAATCAATTCAAAATCAAATTAATGGCAACCATTGGGCTAGAGTTCTATGAGGATTACCAAGGAGGGGGTCAGACTGTGCCTTGGCCAAAGGCCTGGTGGAACAGTTCTGTCTTGCAGGCCCTGCGGAAAGATGTCAAGTCCCACAGGGCCCTAGTCTCTTGTGACAGAGCGTTCCTCCAGATCAGGGCCACAGCCGAAAAAGCCCTGGCTCTGGTTGAGGCCAGCCTAACCTCCCTGTGGCCCGGGACCTCCAATATATTTTTATTTGAAGACTGTAAGGTCCTCCATGGGACATACCAGGAAACAAAAAACTTTCAAGTTTGTGCTTATTAAGGTGGAAGGTCTATTATTACACAACTTACGTAGTTGGCTGGCACTGAAGCTGCATTCCTTTCACCTGGCTGTGCAGAGAGCCGATTGGCTGGTCATTATAGTGAAGAGGAGCAAAGGTATGGGGATGCCACAGCCGAAATAGCATCACCTGCTCCTGGAAGGACATTATATCTGTCTTGACCCTTTAATTATTTGGAGGGATTGATGGAGAACGTGAATTTGGAAAACAATCATATACTGCTGCTAAGGTTTGCCAATATTGCCCATTATTGAGAAAAGACATTGATAGAAAAGGAAGTGTGGAAAATAATTTGTTCAGAAAATGTCTCCCTTTATTGTGTTCTGAAATGACCAATTTTGCAACAGCATAAGGCCAGATGCATTATTTACTGCCTATGTGGCAATCGGCACATATTCTCCCACATCTGTGCTTCAATAACTTTTCAAAATCAACAGTAATGAAACATAAATGTGCAGCAATAAATGGCCATTGGATATAGGGAGCATTTTTATCCCCATCCCCCTGCTCACAATGAGAGGGGGGTTTTTTTGTTCTGAACTAAGAAGCGTTTCCTAATTCTCCAATTACTTCCTGTCAAAGTTAGTGTGCAAAAGGATGGCAGCCTATCAATGTGCCAGGGAAATCCTGTGAGCTCTCATGGTTGTAAAGAGACTTATACTTCAAGGCTGAAAGGATAATCCCGCCCCCCCCATCTGCCACTCAATGATTGAAAGATCTCACTGTTTTCTGTATTTGAATGGGTATCTTCAAATTGTCAATCTCACTTCAATATCTGTTAATGAACACATGAACTGCTTAGATTAATGTATATGTTTAAGTCGGGATTGATGGGTTCTTTTTATCAGTTAAGTTGACTCTTTCTTTCTTTCTTTCTTTCTTTCTTTCTTTCTTCTTCTTCTTCTTCTTCTTCTTCTTCTTCTTCTTCTTCTTCTTCTTCTTCTTTATTAAATTTATATGCCGCTCTTCATCATAAGATTTCAGGGTGGTTCACAAAATCAAAAATTGTGGTTATATTTGCAAAATAAAAATATTACAATAATTTATAAAAATGCACCAGTGTAGATACTCTACTTTTCCGTAGAAAATTTCAGGAAATGGAGGGAAATGGCAAAACATTCTTGAGCTTTTTGGGGAGAATTACCGAGGGTTGTTGAGCTTATTTTAGGGGGGATGCCGAAAATCGCTCACCCACACTAGTCAAAAAAGCTGCCTCCCATCTGTCCCCTCACTGGCAGAAGCTGCCAATTGCCTGCCCAATTGCCACAGCATCAGCCAGTCAACACCACCCATTGACGCAGCAACCAATAACATGCACAGTAGCTGCTGACAGCTGTGGCAGAAGCCAATCAAACATCTACCCTATGTACTACCCATGTATAAGACAACCCCCACTTTTTAGCATGATTTAAAAGGGAAAAACCCTAGTCTTATACACAGAAAAGTACGGTACTTTGTGTTTTGTAGTTTTAGCAATAGAAATTCGTGCCACACCAAGAGACTATTTGCTGCTGTGTGAGAAGCAGTGCCGGATCAAGCCCATTAGAGGGTCTAAGCACTGAAAGGATTATGGTGCTCCTCCATATGTAAGAAGGTAAGAAGTTAAGCAGTCAAAGGGGTGGTGTGCAGATTCATTGCTGCTAGTATTGCAGAATGATTTTACGGGATAGATGAGGATTGTATTCAGCAGCAAGTACAAGTTCGGGACCCATCATCATTCTATTTATTTTGAAAGTGAGTTCATAAAATTCACTCCTCTACTCAGACGGGTAAGGTTCATGTATAGCCATTTCATTTTAGTACAACAGGAATTTTAAATTAAAATCCAACGAAGAAATGCTTAACCTGGGACAAGTTCCCTTTAAGTACAAGATTACTTAATCAACTCCCCAAGCTGATGAGACACGGTGTTATCAAGCACAAGAGCGAGATAACAAACAGTACATATAAGATAAGCTTGACATTAAGGTATTTTGGGAAATTCCATCCCCACGTATAGTAGAGAAATTCCATCCCTACCATTCAGTATAAAGGGAGTTTTTTAAAAAAGAAATGAGGAACGGATAAAGGGCAGATCTTCTTCTTCCCCACCCTGCAACCTTCCTAAAAGCCTCAGATTAGGGTAGGAATAGTGAGCTTGTGGTCCTCCAGATGTGTTTGGACTCCCATCAGCCTCAGCCACCATGCCAGATGACCAGGAATTATGGGATTTGGAGTCCAACAACGTCTGGAGCACCACAGGTCCACCATTTTTGGATTAGGGGCTTGTTGCCAAGCATAACTGGGCATAGGGATGGGAAACATAGTCAGTTCCAGTTCTTCCAGATTCTAATTTTTACAACCTTAATTTCAGTTCTTCACATTCCCACATCAGTTTGGCATTGTTGTTGTTGTTGTTGTTTACAAACAGTCTTCCTGAAATTTCATCTGCATTTCAGTGCAAATTTCTCTGAATATACACATTTTTGTATGCAATTTTGCCTAAAATACATATTTTTGCAAGGCTTTTCCCTTTTCCGTATGTTGTTTTCATCAATATAGGCACTTTCATGCATGTTTTACCCTAGTACAAGCATTTTGGTAAATGTAACTCGGCTTTCTTAGTTGGAGAACTACATTTCAAAATTTGGAGAAGTTGGTTTTGAAGGATGGGGGTTTATCAGTTTGGAAAATGTGATTAAGTTGGTTCGCCTTTAAATGCCAATTGAATTTCGTCTCCATCCCTCATTGAACTAGATCAGGGATGTCTAACAGGTCGATTTGCTTTAGCCTAAGAGCAGCCGGCCCCGGCCCTAGCCCCTCTCCCTGCCCTCCATTTTCGCATGATTGCTGGAATGGAAGATGGAGATTTCACTGTGATGCAGATTTTTCCCATAGCGATCTTTTCCTCCCTTTACTCTAGTCTGACATTTCCCCCTTAGTAATGGGGCTTTCCTTCCTAACAAAAGCTCAACTACTTTAGCCTGAACCCCCCAAAAAGTGTTAGATCACTGCCAGTTCCCCCCCCCCCCCCGTGAGTAGATCGCAGTTTCTTCAGAGTTGGACATCCCTGAACTAGATGAACCAATGGTCTGAGCCTGTTCAAAGTAGCTTCTCTTTCTTTCTTTCTTTCTTTCTTTCTTTCTTTCTTTCTTTCTTCCCTCTTTCCTTCCTTCCTTCCTCTCTCTCTCTCTCTCTCTCTCTCTCTCTCTCTCTCTCTCTTCTTTTCCATTTTTTTTTCTGGGGAAATATGTATCCAATTCAGCGCTTGAAGCTAACCAGAATAATTATATGGCAAATAATTAATTTGGGAGTGTTGCATGCAGGTTATTACCTGAGACAAATTACAAAGCTCGGTTCAGTTTGCATTTTATTCTAATGGGAGGTGAATAATGACTGTTAAAGTTCCCAAAGGTGTGAATTCACAAAGTCGCAAGGTAGCACTCTGCCCTGCCTCTTGTTTGCATGCTTCAGGATCAGTAATAACAATGATGGATATGCTTCTGAAGCAGTCATACAGCTTCACAGAAGTGCAGCAAATGTTGAATCACTGCAGAGAAAGAATACGAGTTTCCTTGGAAATGTCCATGCTTTCAAATGGATGTTCGCCAGGGAACAGATTGATCTAGCGTTGTCTAATTCTACATTTGAACCTGTCATTCCTTTTCTATCAGGTACCACTCAGCAGTGAATATTAAATGGCGAAAATATGGAAGAGTTCTTTCAAAGGGCAGAATACATTGATAATGTCATGTGTTAGAACCTATAAACCGTGCCAGTATAAATACTTGAAAGGCTGTCAGCTTCTGTGGATAAAATTTGATGTTTCCAGTCAATACATCTCTCTCTAAAAGTCGACCCTCCTGTTTCAGAAGAATTATGATAGCTCAGCATCTCCCATCAAGCTTCTCTTTTCAGTCAAAGTAGATTTTGTGTGTGTCAAAGGTGGGTTTTCCTTTGCTTCTTCGAAGTTACGCTTGTGAACATGTATTGCTAAAATCGCTCCCAGGTTTCAGCGTTACAGCCTTAAAATATTATGGAGCCATATTCTCTGGATATGCAAATTTCTGAGCTGAAGATTGGAAGCTGCCTTAGACTGAATCTCCCCATTGGTCCATCTGCCTCAGTGTTTTCTTCACTGACTGACAACACCTGTCCAGGATTTCAGATAGGCAGTATTCTCAGCCCAACCTGGAGATGCCAGGAATCAAATCTGGGACCTTCTGCAGGCAAAGTAGATACTCTACCACTGACCTACACTCCTTCCCCAAAGATACTTGCTTAAAGATATGTGCTTAATTAGAATTATAGAATTAAAGAGTTGGAAAGGACCACGAGGGTCATCTAGTCCAACCCTCTGCAATGCAGGAATCTTTTGCCCAATGTGGGGCTGGAACCCACAACCTTGAGATTAAGTGTCTAATGCTCTACCAACTGAGCTATCTTGGCTGCTGGCTGTTTGGTACTTCCCATACCATGGAACGTGGGTGGTGCTGTGGTCTAAACCACTGAGCCTCTTGGGCATGCCGATCAGAAGGTCAGCGTTTCAAATCCCCGTGATGGAGTGAGCTCCCTTTGTTCTGTCCCAGCTTCTGCCAACCTAGCAGTCCGAAAGCACACCAGTGCAAGTAGATAAATAGGCACCACTACAGCAGGAAGGTAAATGGCATTTCCGTGCGCTCTGGTTTCCGTCACAGGTTCCATTGCGCCTGAAGCGGTTGAGTCATCCTTGTCACATGACTCGGAAAGCTGTCTGTGGACAAACGCTGGCTCCCTTGGCCTGAAAGTGAGATGAGCGCCACAAACCCATAGTCACCTTTGACTGGACTTACCTGTCCAGAGGTCCTTTACTCCCCATACCCCTCTTTCTTGAGTAGGGGCTGGCGGACAAGGTGCCATCCACGATTGCTAACTTCCCCCCAAAAAAGTTGTTAGAGTTTATTCAGAATTATATTTTAACAACATTCTTTGGAAATCATGGCAATGAGCTGGGGTGGGAGGGTGGGGAGAAGGTATATTCTGTTTAGTAACATATTCTATTTCACTATAAAAGAAAGCGAGTTGTTCCAAGCAACCTGGAGGTAGAACCACTTGCTAGAGATAAAAGCCAAGTTGATGTAAACGTCTGACTAGCTTTCTGGTGCCAAGCAAAGTTGTTCCAGGCACTCTAGATTGTTGGTGCTTTTGGGAATCAACTTACTCTGTGTTAAGATGTTGTTGTTTTTTAAAAATGTATTTTGTTATCCTTATATACTCTAGCAAATGTGGAGGTGGGATTTCAAAGTTTGGGGAGGGGGGCAGTATGGAATTCCTCAAACGGTTTGGGATGGGGACTAGGAATGAGGAAGAAGAAGTCCGATTCAGTGGGCATTTAAAATTGGCACCTGTACTTTCCAAAACAATACAAAACCAAAACGCACCCATTCTTTGAAATTTGCACAACTCTGAATTTTGCAATGCACTTCTCCAGCAAAGTAGTGTGTACAAAAATGCATACACTAGGGTAAAGTATTTGTGAAGTGCATATACTGGTGGCAACAGCATACAAAACCATTGGTAGAAGTATAGCACCTAACACCTTCCTGATACACAGTAAAAGATTAACATTGGCACTAGCTATTTCTCTCCAGGAGACCATGTACCATTTCCCGACAGTAATGCTTATTTATTGGGGAAAGGTAGATTGAGGATGAGGAGTGAAAACTAATCAGATGCATTTCATGATGGTTTTCTGAGCTGCCTGAGCCGATTACTGTTGCAATTTTCAGCCCTGGCAACCCAACAATTCAGATGATAAGATTCATAGCAAAAATTATAACGAACTACATTTAGCTAAACACTCTCTTTAATTGGTTTAAACTTTGAGAGCTCTGCTTTGCGGCTGAGTCATGAAGATTGGAGGCTGCCTAACATAGTTGACTGTTCTTCTGACATAGTTGGTCTTAATATCACCTGAGCACTTCAGGATTCTTGACCATTTGTGATGTGCAGCAAGATGCTTCTCAGTAGCTGCATCCCTTGTTTATTCAGAGCTCTAATATGAAGGGACAAACTCCATGGTGGCTCCTATGGCAACCCCCCCTATAGTTTCAATACTCCATATAAGACTGGAAGAAACCACTGTTTGAAACCCTCAAGAGATGCTGCCAGTCAATTCTGAGTTCAATAGATGAATGGTCTGACTCAGTATAAGGTTTTCTATGTTCATCTGTTCCCTTTGGGGATAGAAATTGCATGTGTAGAAACAGCCAAAGAGTCTGGATTCCAAGGTTGGTAGGATCCAGCACCCCTTTGCTGTTTTTTTATTGTTTTGTAGAAAGATAAATCTGTATGGTCCACTGAACTAGAAGTACAGGCAAGGTGTTGAATACACACATTCACCAGCAACCATCTTTTATGTGACTTCTACCCCATGTCCCACATAAAGTGAGGTTGTTAAAGACATTGTCTGGAAGCCTGGGAGTGGGGTTGCCTCTGGATTCTGAGATGACCTCCATATTTCTGTATCCTAAAATGGAAAGGAGGGACACAAATTTATAGACATCCAAGGCAATGGGAGAGGAAATCGGCTGGTTGCACCTTTAAGGATATGAATGCGAAGGAGACACTCAACCTACTGATTCCCATGTCAGATTTCACAGTGGGGAAGTATTTGACTCCTAAACCTATTCACAGTTCCATTTTATTTGATTCACCCGCACGTCACACTTTCCTGATGTCCTTGAGAGTCCTTGAGTCCAATCCTTCAGGGCTGATTGCACAGTGGCAACCCAATACATAAGGCACCCATCTTTATTATTGATTCACACACCCATACATTCAGTTTATAAATTGGGTTCTTCAGGAGCAGTGGATTCAATGTACAAGCTAAAGCAGTGACAACGTTCTAGGCCCTACCATTCAGAATGTGTTTTAATGAATCACAGGAACATTCTTTTCATTATGAAGCAGTGTTTGTTGATGGTTTTATTGATGCTACTGCAATGGCGCTGTGGTCTAAACCACTGAGCCTCTTGGGGTTGGTGATTGAAAGGTCAGCAATTCGAAGCCCTGCGACGGGTGAGCTCCCATTGCTCTGTCCCAGCTCCTGCCAACCTAGCACTTCAAAAACACACCAGTGCAAGTAGATAAATAAGTACTGCTGCAGTGGGAAGGTAAACGGCGTTTCTGTGTGCTCTGGTTTCCACCACAGTGTTCCATTGCACCAGAAACGGTTTAGTCCTGCTGGCCACATGAATCAGAAAGCTGTCTGAGGACAAACGCCGGCTCCCTCGGCCTGAAAGCGAGATGAGTTCTGCAGCCCCATAGCTGCCTTTGACTGCACTTAACCGCCCAGGGGTCCTTTACCTTTTACTATTTTTTAAGGATAGTTGTAAGTTTCTTGTTCTAGCCAAAGGACATGGCACACTTTTATTATGCAATATAATATTAATAAAAACAATGCAAAACATGCATCCACAATATAAAAAAATCAATAATATTAAAAAAAGACTTTACCAAGTTCCTGAGCATTAAAACACAGTTTCCCTTGTGCATCTCTGGAAGCTCCAAGTCTAATATTATTTTGCCTTTTAAAAATCCAATTTGCCAACTTCCATGATGTTTAACCAGAGACACCATCCCTCTTGATTTCAGATTAAACCTCCAAATCACCGCGATAATTTTTAGTGATTTTATCTAATTAAGTTTTCCTGCTTTTTCACAGCCAGTTCATAAAGGGTCACTCTGCATGTTACAAAGTTATAATTGTCACTCAAAAGCTAATGAGTGATGTCTTCCAGCTGAGGGTGACCACAAATACCAAGTGTCTGAATATGGACCTTGCTGTAAAGGCCATTCTCACTGTGGGCCTCACTAAGGATGCAAGTCTGGTGGTCTCTAATGAAATATCGTTCTTTTTTTGCATTTCAAACATTTCTTTTCTTTTCTTTTTGCATGCTTGTTTCCCAAGCAAAGCTGCAAATACCCAATCAGGCACCTGCTGAAATTATTGATTCCCCTCCTCCCTTTTCTCTTTGAAGTCTGCCTTGCTAGGATGCCTTCCTTGGCAATGGAGTGCAGAGGAATTATTATTAAGTGGAAGCATGGGATTCTTATTTTACAAGCTTAGCAATATCTTGTAAAATTCTGGCTTCATTTCTTTGGCAGTAAATCAGTGATGAGGCCAGTTTAATATGATTCCCAACAATCCCCCTTCAAACATCGGCAAGTGGGATTTTATGATTTTTGGTGGAGTTGGGGGGGGGTTGATCTAATGAGACTTGTAATAACCAGCCCCTATAAATAAGGATTTGAAGAATTTTAGCAGTACCAGTGGGAAGATGCTGTTTGGTATTCACAACTGAAAGGGTGTGTGTGTGTGTGTGTGTGTGTGTGTGTGTGTGTGTGTGTGAAAATAGAGAGAAATGCCTACTACCTACCCCTTTATCACTGTAATTAGGTGTCATGCAGAACTACTGGAATTTCATAACTTGATCTTCACACACTGATTCCAAGGTTATTGCTAATGGGAAGTCTATTCTAAACACAGTACTATGCCTTCTGCTCAAACCAAAGGAATACCAAACCCCATCCTTTCTGGCCTTAATTTATAGACTGGACGGGCACCAGGAACAAGTTTTTTTTTACATGCGCATTTACCACAGACTCTTAGCAAGATTTGAACTTCAGTACACTTCCAGGATTAAGTGACACACTAGATTCATCAGGTACTCGATGTTTACAATGTGCCCATTCTCTTTGGAGATGTTCTTATACTGAAGAAAATCTGGTTATAGTTCCTTATAGATCGAAGCTACGTGAAGATATTGGGCTGTTCTCCAGCTATGTCACACTCAAGTTAAGAGTAGATCCATTGGAATCAGTGGAGTTCCATTAACCATGTACAAATCCATCAATTTCAATGCGTCTGAGTATGACTTACCCAGGACACAACAGGGATGTTAGAGAATTCTAGCAAAAATGGGAATTGCTGGTGTTCACTTATTAATTACATGTGCAGATCAATCCAGTAAACACAATATATAATCTCTGTTTTTGCTTACAGTCAGCAAATGATACATGTTTTTCCCCCCCACACACTTGAATTGTTTCCTTTGCCTTGAAATGAAGTGGTTGGAATAATGTATTAACAACACCACGTACATAATTCATGGGATTAATTACGTAAAGTATGTAAGGCACACGATTTTGCCACAGTGGAGAGCAAGATGAATAGCATAGTTTGGGTGAAGATGAACGGAAGCAGAATGGAAACAGTGCTGCATGCAACGAATAAAGGGCAGAACAGAAAATAATTCCTTCTTGCACCACTAGATACAATCCATTAATAATATTGTGCAGCTTTTGCGTCTGTTGAAAACAGATTTTAGTATAGGCAACATAAGCCAGGTTCTGTGGACACTGCTGGATTCTCTTATTGGAGTCTCCTATTGCCTGATTGCTTTGTTTTCTTTGATTAGTGTGAATAGGGGAGAATAGTCATGGGTTGTGTGCATGTGTCTTCGATTGTTTTCTTCTGATACATAATCTGCCATGGAGGTATTATTATTATTATTATTTTACTTATCCATTTATTTTCTTGCCCACCCTTCACTGTAAGGTCCCAGGGCAGCCTTCAATAATATAAAAATACAATATTAAAATCAATGAAAACTATTTATGATCAGAAGAATAGGATGGAACCTAAAAACATACCTCAAGTGGCCAAGGCCAGAAAGCACAGTAGAATATGGCATAGCATGAGCCTTTTATACGAATTACAGTGGTACCTCGGGTTAAGTACTTAATTCGTTCCGGAGGTCCATACTTAACTTGAAACTGTTCTTAACCTGAAGCACCACTTTAGCTAATGGGGCCTACTGTTGCTGCCACACCACTGGAACACGATTTCTGTTCTCATCCTGAAGCAAAGTTCTTAACCCGAGATACTATTTCTGGGTTAGCGGAGTCTGTAACCTGAAGCGTATGTAACCTGAAGCATATGTAACCCGAGGTACCACGGTATACATATAACATTCCAATTCAGCATCCCCCACATAATCTTGCATATAATTATTCTGGCAAAGCTCTTTCAAGTCAGAACCACCAAACCCTTTAAAACAAATTCCTCCTTCATCCCAGTTCATGGTCCTCCCTTGCTTTTCAAAAGCATCTGTTCAAGCAGGTGGGTTTATTTTTTGCATTCATCCTCTGTAGGGCTCTGCCTTGGCCAGTTGGATAATTAAAGACTTGTATTTATTTGAAAGGGGAAAGAAAGCAGCAGCCCCCTGTAATATTAATCATCGTGCGAGAAGGCCAGTCATGATTTGTAGCAAGTCCCTTAGTCTGGACGGATGATTAATACATTTGTTTTCCTTTCTGTGTAGAAAGGCCAGGGCGTTTTTAATACTTTGGAGTGAAACTAATTATTAGTAAGCTGTGTTTAATCTCTCTTATTTGACCAGGCATTGTCTTTCACAAATTAAGGGCTTGGAAAATTGATTGCCCATATAGCCTTTTGGAGAGCTGGCTAAAGCACCTTGACTGATCTGATATCCTTTATTGCCTAAGACCTTCCTTGAGGACTCTATCTCAGCATTTCAGTAACAGGTTATGTATTGGTATGCTCAAACGTCGTAGCTGCCACTCACAAGCTACTTGGACACACCACTAATTATACACACCAAACTCTGATATTTGGTATGCTAAATACTCATTCATCTTTAGGCTCCTTGTTACTTGACATCATGCTCAGCTCATCAGCTCATCGGCAACTGCTATTCGCTTTGCTGGTTGCAGAGGTGGATGGGGAGAGCGTCTTTTAAGTATGTCATAGCTTATACTGGTAGCTCTCCTTTTCAGTAGAGTAAAAGGTCCTGGGTTCAGTCCCCAGCATCTCCATGTAGGTCTGGGAGGGGCCCTGGAATGCAGCTGGCAGTCAGTGGAGACAATATTCCCCCACCCCCAATAATTTTTATTATGTTTTTCCAAATATCTTAAACACAATACAGCTTAACAATACTCCTCTCCTTTCATTCTGTATCTTATCCAAATTAACTTCCCTCCACCCCTCTTCTGGCTTCTCTACTGTTAAGGAAAAAATCTAGGTGCGAGGCTGCTCAGTCACTCAGCTCGTCGGGCAGAGCCTGCGGGTCCCTGCGGAATAAAGGAAGGATTCCAGCCACCAACTGGAGCAAATAGCTGTAGACCAAAGTTTATTGCGCAATAGGTTCAAAGAGCAAATTTGAACCCCGAGGATGGGGTGACAAAGACTTTTAAAACTTTCCCACCATATCCCAGAATACAGTTTGTACAGCATCATTGCTACATCACTGACATGTCACAAAAGGGGAGGGGTTAACCTTGGCAAACATGTCCAGACAAGTCCTTGGTGCAAGATTAGCATAAGCAGACATGGCAGGGCAAGACTCAGGTATAAGATTAGCATAGACAAATATGTCTTAAGTACCCACCACCCAAAAGTAAAATAGAAGTTCCTTTGCATGTCTGGAGCCTGAGGCGAGTCAGGTGATGAAATTTGGCTTCCTTTGGCTAACAATGAGCCCAGCAATTGTCACCTCTGGGAACTTCCTGGAGTCCTTTTTCAAGGGGAAAATAGCTTTGGAATGGAGGAAACTGGGAAAGGAGATGATTTTATATTATTTTTTAAGCTAGGTAACTTCCCTGAGCTGTCAAGTTGAAAGGATACATTCAGGCATAATATTTATAATATTTAACTTTAAAGATGTGCCCCCCCCGATAATTTCAGTAACACTACATTGCTCTTACTTAAGCATGATTACTAGATATTGTGATAGGAATTTTATTTACAACAGAATACATTCGATAAACGTATATAATTCCTTAATAAATTTTTGTATTATACTTTAGACATACATTCCTTATATTACAGCATTACCTCTTGTGGTCTAACCAAATGTTTACAATAAATGTTATGAGTTTTATTTCAGTCCTGTGAGTGTCTTTATTTATGTACAGTTTTCTCTAAGTATACCATAAATTTGGACCATTCTTTTTGGAATTTCTCATCATCCTGCTGTCGGATTCTTCCAGTTAGCCTTGCTATTTCCGCATACTCCAATACTTTCAGTTGCCATTCTTCAGTTGTTGGAACATCCTGTTGTTTCCATCTCTGTGCGAGGAGTAGTATTCCTGCTGTTGTGGCATACAGGAAGAATTTCTGATCTCCCAGAAAGGGGTCAGCAAACTTTTTCATCAGGGGGCCGGTCCACTGTCCCTCAGAACTTGTGGGGGGCCAGACTATACTTTGAAAAATATAAGTAAACTGCAAGTCGGTCCCACAGCTGCCTCCAGACCTGGAGAAGGAACGCACTTTGCATGCACTCAGGAGCACGTCTCGGCACCATCCTTTCATCAGCATTGTTGACAAGCAGCAACTGCTCCATCGGCCCGTCCCCATGGAGCTCCCAGGCGGTGTGCACCATGTGCTGCAACCCATCGTCTGAGGCCAGGTCGGCGTGGCAAGCCGCGCATGTGGAGTGCTGGGCAGGCGGCGCGCAGCTCGCCCTCCAGCTGCTCCAGTGCTTCTCCGAGCGCACCACCAGCAGCAGTGCCGAGCTGGGCACCAGGCACGGGGCCAGCAGGCGCACCAAGCTCCAGCTGAAGCCCCACGACACGCCCGTCATGATGTCTATGACCCACTGCCAGACCCACTGCCCACCCACCGGCCTGGCTGTGCCAATTTTACCTGAGTGTGCGGGCAGCAAGGCTTCCTGCAGACAATCCAAAGCCGCAACAGTGCCGATTGCCCAGAGCCTTCCGCAGCTTTGGATTGGCTGCAGAAGCTTCCCAGAAGCCGTGCCAGCGTCGCGGAAGTCATTCCCTGCACAGTGAGGCGTCTGCAGTGTATGGGGACTGACTGACCGAGCGGGCAGTAGGGTCCACGGGCTGGATTTACGAGCCTGGGAGGCCGCATCTGGCCCCTGGGCCATAGTTTGCCGACTCCCGCATTAGAAGATAAGTAAAAATGATGTCTCTTAGCTCCACTTATGGTTGAAGATGGGGTGGAGTCTTTAACTATATGCTTATTTGTAGAATTCATATATTATGCTGGTCTTACTAAGTTTTAATGAGTGCTGTGCAAAAACCTGCCGACCAATTTCTTAAAAGCTTTTTTTTCCCCTTCCCAGTGACACATCTCTATTTTTCTACCTCTTTTTCAGGGTGTTTATGATTTTCTTTAGGATCTGAGCAGGTATGGGGTTATTTACCATATCAGTGTGAGGTGGCCAAGGGTGATGGGTGTGCTTTTCCTTCCATCAAACATCTCCCCACTATCCTGCAACCTCCCCAGCTGCCCTGATCTTATGAGAAAGCATGGGGCAGACATCTTGTGGCTTTCAGAAAGTGTGAACACCTGTGGAGGCTGCAAAATGCCAAGCATACGAAAAAATGATATGTAGAATGAAAGGAATGGCACCAGAAAAAACCCTCAGCCTCCTTCAAATGTAAGGTAATCACAATAAAACATTCACGTCCTACCCATGAGAATTTAACCAATATTTTCTCTCTCCCTTAATGCTAATTTTCTTTTCTCATTAATTAATAAAGAATGGTAGGGAGGAAAACATAGTGGGTTTTTTGGCACAGCACTAGTTTTAATTATTTTTTGAGGATTATTAGGGATAAGCTAAAATGTCTCGAAAAAGAATTTTCTGATAAATATTTGAACATGTGCTTTTTCAAGCTCCTCATAAGAATATAATAAGAGCTCTGCTGGATTAGCCAAAGGCCTGCCTAGTTCTGCACTCTGTTTCTCAATGGCTAACCAGATTCCCCCATGTGAAGCCCTCACCTGAAGAATAATCGGTGAATCAGCCTCCTCAGTTTCACCATCCATAGGTGTCTTACTTATTTTCAAAGCAGCTTACAACGAAAGAGATACAAAATATACAAAATTTAAAACCTAAATTAAGCCTCAGGAATTTAAAACTAAAAAAAATGTAAATGAAGAACGTCAGAACAATGTAAAAGATCAGACACAAATGCCTTCTGAAATAAAATGGTTTTATTTTTATTTTTTATAATCTTTTTTATTCAGTTTTACACTACACATTTAAATTCAAACATTAGACATAATCATCAAAGTGAAAAAATATAGTCCAGTCCCCACAAGGCAGTGAGGGACAGTGGACCGGCCCCCTGCTGAAAAAGTTTGCTGACCCCTATTATAGACTGACTCCATTGCTTTTAGGAAAGGGGTTGGATTTCAGAATTAATTAGTTAATTATAGTTCTATAAGACTGCAAGAAATTATCCATGTTGAGCTTGAAGGAGGAGACAGGCAAAGTGAAAAAGAGGTAAATAAGGAGGGATAGAAACTAATGTACGAGTTGGAGTTTTGTGTTTATTTTCTTGCTTATTGGTTACAGTTTATGCATCCAGACCACACCGTTGCCCTGAAATAGTTCATTTCCCTCGGCTTAACCTTATAAAACAAGCATTGAACAAGCTATTGAAATGTTGCTGTTCTTAAAAAAAGAAGAAGTGCTTAAAAACCAAATTGACCAACGGGGAAGAAGCCAAACATGAACTATCTGCAGTCGGGAATTCTTGCCAGCATGAAAACACCAATTCTCTCTTGTAAACAGAGTTACCACTTTAAATGGGCTACAGTAGTCCTGCTGCTTGTCCATTAATTAGGAGCTCGGTATTGTGCTGATGCTTTTACTGGGCAATTGTTCCAAATCAGCAGGGGTGGAATTCACTAACCTACTCATTAAAGTTCATTCAGCAGTGTTTGCAAGGGGGAGAAGTTTCATGGGGATATTTGAGTTGCTTCATGCTTTTCTTTCCAATGAGAACAAATAAGAAGGGTGGAAACAGAGTGGATAAAAAATTGTAGCCTCAATCGGCAGCTCAGATTAAAGCACAAAGGGATCCAGGTCAAATGCTCTGGTTTTTGGCACTTCTGAATCCTAATCTAAAAATCTGGAGAGCCTTTCAGAAATCTGCCACAATTTGACAGGTCTTTTTACAAATGGCATTTTAAATGAACCAGCGCTGTGTGTTGTTCGGCTATCTGTTGGAACCATTTTGTGTCACACTCTTTGGATTTCCATTATATCTTCACCTCTTTTCTTTTTGCACCAGAACCTGAATATTTTCTTGATGCTTTGACACTTAGATACTAAAACACTCCTACACAATTTTAATTGTATGTTAAGTATAAAAATAAATGATCATAACTCAGTGGTGGAGAATGTGCCTTGTATCCAGGTGTTCCTATGGAGCACAATTCAAAGTGTTGGTGATGACCTTTAAAGCCCTAAACGGCCTCGGCCCAGTATACCTGAAGGAGCGTCTCCACCTCCATCGTTCTGCCCCGACACTGAGGTCCAGCGCCGAGGGCCTTCTGGTGGTTCCCTCGCTGCGAGAAGTGAGGTTACAGGGAACCAGAGGGCCTTCTCGGTAGTGGCGTTTTTAATGTTTGATGCTGTATTGATTTTAATATTCGGTTGGAAGCTGCCCAGAGTGGTGGGGAAACCCAGCCAGATGGGCGGGGTATAAATAATAATAATAATAATAATAATAATTATTATTATTATTATTATTATTATTATTACTACTACTAGGTTCAATCCATGGTGTCTCTAGGTAAAAGGTAAAGGTACCCCTGCCCGTATGGGCCAGTTGTGTCTGACTCTAGGGTTGCGTGCCCATCTCACTTAAGAGGCCAGGGGCCAGCGCTGTCCAGAGACACTTCCGGGTCATGTGGCCAGCGTGACGAAGCTGCTCTGGTGAGCCGGCACCAGCGCAGCACACGGAAACGCCATTTACCTTCCCGCTATATAAAGCGGTACCTATTTATCTACTTGCACTTAGGGGTGCTTTCGAACTGCTAGGTGGGCAGGAGCTGGGACTGAAAGACGGGAGCTCACCCCGCCGTGGGGATTCGAACCGCCGACCATGCGATTGGCAAGCCCTAGGCGCTGGGGTTTTACCCACAGCGCCACCTGCGTCCCTGTCTCTAGGTAGGGCTAGATAAATCTACTGCCCAAAGCCCCAGAGAAGCACTACCCATCAAATTACAGTGGTACCTTGGTTCTCAAACGCCTAAAACCCGGAAGTAAGTGTTCCGGTTTTCAAACATTTTGGGGAAGCCAAACATCCGATGCAGCTGACAGCTATTGTTTCCAGGGTGCCTGCACCAATCGAGGCAGAGGGCCTTCTCGGTAGCCACACATGCCTTGTGGAATGCCCTCTTAACAGACACTGGGATCCAGCACCGAGGGCCTTCTGGCAGTTCCCTCACCACAAGAAGTGAGGCTACAGGGAACCAGATAGAGGGCCTTCTCGGTAGTGGTGGCTGCCCTGTGGAACGTCCTCCCATCAGATATCAAGGAAATAAGCAACTATCCTATTTTAAAAAGACATCTGAAGGCAGCCCTGTTTAGGGAAGTTTTTAATATCTAATGCTGTATTGTTTTTAACACTTGATTGGGAGCCACCCAGAGTGGCTGGGGAAACTCAGCCAGATGGGCGGGGTATAAATAATAAATAATTCTTATTCTTATTCTTATTACTTGTGCAGGTTGTAGCCGTAGCCTCCCATGTGGAGTCCAGTCATCAGTAAATGCAAAAATAAAAAGCCCATCTGGAGCTTTGATTGACGCACAAAGTTAACAAACTTGGCTTTATGGCACCGATGTGCAGCTGCGGTGCATTTGCCTCTTTTGCAAATGCAGCGAAGAAGACACACTGATCAGAGTCAGTTTTCAAATTTGCTCTCTTCCGCTTTCTGTAGCATCTAATGAACACTCAGAAACGATGCGCTGGTGATTTTAAGGCATTCAATTTAAGACCTTCCTGTCCTGCTATATATAAAAATAAACAGGCATCTTGAGATATCATTCAGCATCACCCAAATTAAGTTCTGATTAAGACTTACCAATCAAGCCTTGAACATATATATATATATATATATATATATATATATATATATATATATTAAAAAGGAAGAAAGAAATGAGACAAACTGAACGGGAAGATAACGCGTGTTCAGGGGTCACAATGCAGCAACAGTTAGCAATGAGAAAGTTTCGACGAAAGCAAAGGAATGGAATCTTATCCCTGACTACCTCAGGCCACACCTGCACCTTACGTTTAGAGCAGTATCATACCATTTTAACAAGCACGGCTTCCCTCAAAGAATCCTGGGAAATGTAATTTGTTAAGGGTGTTGAGAGTTGTCAGGAGATTTCCGTCAGAGAGCTCCAATCTTCAGAGTGGTTTAACAGTTAATCCCATAAGTATGAACTGCAATGAATGAAATAAATTGTGTGTGTGTGAGCGTGTGTGTGTGTGTGTGTGTGTGTGTGTGTGTGTGACTCTTCCCTGTCTCCTGCTCAGCCCCAAGTACAGTGGTACCTCGGTTTTTGAGCATCTTGGAAGCCCGACATTTCGGTTTCTGAACACCGAACACCTGGAAGTAACTGCTTCGGTTTTTGAACACTTTTTGGAAGCTTCCGTATTGAGTTTTCTGGAAGTAAATGCTTCCGGAAGTGAATGCTTCGGTTTCCAAACATTTTGGAAGTCAAACAGTCTTCCGGAATGGATTACATTTGAAAACTGAAGTACCACTGTAATACAGCTGACTGAATGTGTGCATCCTTCAATATTAAAGTTTCTGCATGTCTGCATGATAACTCCTGTGTGAGTAGTGTTGGCAGCTTGCTTCACTGTGTTTTGTCCAGCCAGTGGTTACACAGTATGGGTCAAATGTTTCTACTATTAATTTGGCCCTCGGTGCTTGAAATAAAAAGGGGATCAACTATGTAGGTTAAGGTAGGGCTTCTGTGTACAACATATAACAAGTACAGCATCTAACGAGTCTCTTCCATAGTGTGACTAGCCAGGAACAGAAAGATGAATGCACTTACGATACCACTATGCAAGGTAATTGAAGCATTTGACGTGCTTCTGAACTCATTCAAGAACCCTGCCCTAATGTACCTATAGTCATATTTCAAAACAACAACAATAACAAAAAACAGTATAAGACAAATAATAAATGTTGGAAATGTAAATAAAAAGAAGGAACATTTTATCATATGTGGTGGGAATGTAAAAAAGTAAAGAACTTCTGGGAAATGATATATAATGAGATGAAAAAGATGTTGAAATACACATTCTTAAAAAAACCAGAAGCATTTTTACTTGGTATTATAGGTCAGGACATTAATAGGCAAGATGTTAAATTGTTTTTATATGCAACAACTGTGGCAAGAGTATTATTAGCCCAGAAATGGAAACAAGAAGAAATTCCGCCGAAAGAAGAATGGCAGACGAAATTAATGGACTATGCAGAATTGGACAAAATGACAGGAAGGATTCGAAACCTGCGGGACCAGAGATTTACAGAAGATTGGAAGAGGTATATAAATTATTTGAAGAGCAACTGTAATCAACAAATTACGCTAGTAGGACTACAAGAAGTTTTGTAAGGAGAAATATACGAAGTGTTACAAAGTAGAAAAAGATAGAGATATTGGTCATGAGTTTGAAATGTAATAGGGAGGATAAGAAATGCATACTGAGAGATTAGATTGGAAAATTTTCAGACAGGATTGATGGAAGTCAAAAATTTGAATAAGATGTAAAAGTATGTTTAATTACTGTTGAAAATGATATGTTAAAAAAAACTAATAAAAATTATATTAAAAAAAATAAAAAATAGATACTCAATAAAAGCATTTAACAATAAAACAAAAAAAACAAAGCAAAACCTAACTTGGTTGCTTGCCCCTTCACTCCAGGAGATACACAAGGACAAAATTCAGAAGCCTCCATTTCATAAGCAATTGTACGGTGGAGTACAATTTTAGGTGGCTCCAAACGTCAAGTGTGCTTGTAGAACTCTTTTGCATTGTGAGATTTTCTGCGAGCACGTTTATAACCAGAGCCTCTCTGGATCTCCTAAATAACTGAGTTAGAGGGATTGTTTTGAGTGTAAAAGGGTAATAGGATATCAGACAGGTCAGCAGCAGATATAAACAAATCCTTAAGGCAGTGGCACCTTTATATTAGTATTGACCAATATTGGTGAAGGCAGGGATTTGTGGGGGTCAAGAACTCCATTGTGCAGAGCATAAAATCCATCTCCTCTTGATGTTTGTCCTATGAAATATGGAAGAAGGAAACACGTGTTGATTGACTGATTGATTGCTTAGGAAATGGAACCACCTTGGTGCACGTTCCCCCTAAAAGGGAGAATACCCCCAATATATCATTCTGGGTGGGACTGGGAACTTAACTCCAACATGGAAGCTATTCAGCACAATCTGAATAACAAAGAAAATGACTATTGAGGTGATAATTGGTTTATCACTCATTTGGGAGGAAGACCCTTCTGTGAGTTTCCTTTAAAGGATGCCCAATCCCAAGTAATACTAATAATAATTTATTTGTACCCCACCCATCTGGCTGGGTTGCCCCAGCCACTCTGGGTGGCTTCCAGTATATATAAAAACATAACAAAACATTAACCATTAAAAAGCTTCCCTATACAGGACTGCCTTCAGATGTCTTCTAGAGGTTATACAGCAGTGCTGGCGAACCTTTTAGAGACCGAGTGCCCAAACTGCAAACCAAAACCCACTTGTTTATCGCAAAGTGCCCAGAGTTGTTGAGGTTTTCTGGGAGAGCTGCTGACCAAAGTTTTGGAGCTTTTTTGGGGGGGGGGTGTCACAAAATTTGCTTTGTGTTTTTTTTGGGTGGGAGCTGCTGAGCTTTTTTGGGGGGGAGAGAGAACAGAAATAAATGACGAATAATACCTTCGCCGGAACTAACACGCAGCACCGACATCATCGCCTGCCAAAGCGCAAAAAATATCAGCACAGAAAAGTTTAAAAAATGAACGCTGTTACACCCAATCATAAACAGCCACTGACACAGCAAATTGAAAAACAGACCAATCGCTGAACACAATCTCCGGCTACCGGTTTTTATTTTTTATTTTGTTTTAAAAAAGGGTTCTGGGTTTTAACTGTGGACGCAAGCTGAGAGGGAGGGGGAGTGGGAAAACAAATGGGGGAAAAACCAAGAAGAGCGCAGGTGGTCCAATGGCGCACGTGCCAGCAGTGAGGGCTCTGCATGCCAAGTCTGGTATGCGTGCCTTAGGTTTGCCACCACTGTTATATAGTTACTCATCTCCTTGACATCTGATGGGAGAGCATAGGCTAGCCCAGGAATTCCTCTGCAGTTTGTATTTCTCCCTCCACATCCCAAATCATCAAAATGCTACCATTTATTACTTTCTAGGGTTTAGGGGGGTCCCCCCCATCTATAACAATGTGAAGGGGTGTGTGTGTGTCACACTTTGAGTCAGCTGTTGAGATTTTCCTGGAAATGTGTTTGTTTTTTTCTAAACATATTTTTATTAAAGATTTCTTAGTTTACAAAAATATGTGCATTGTCTCGTTGTTCAAATTGCACTTTCTACAGCTCAGTTTCATTTGCTGTGGGACATTAGTGTTACATACAGTGTTAGGTTAGGAAGAAAAGAGGGGGGAATGGTGAGTGGGGTTGGGTCGGGTGGCAATGCTTCTATTCCTCTACTTGGTGTATGTGTGGGGTTTTGTGTCAGCGTTGTTTATGTGGGTTCCCTTTACTATTCGCTTCTTATATTTCTTTGGTGGTGAGAGAGGTTGCGGGTGGCCTAGGGTGTGGTTGGTTGTCTTTGGTTGGTTGTAGTGAAATTTGTTTTTGTGTGTGAGTGGGGTATGTATGTGTTTTTGGATCAGGTTAGCCAAATTGATTTGTATGTCGCTGGCGGATTGTTGTTGTCTTGTTGAGCTGAGTATGTGATAAAGGGGAACCATACCAGGGTGAAAGTGTTTTCTTCTATTTGTCCCCGTGTCCAGTTCGGTTTATTGGTTCCTTTTTCTAATAAGGCTGTTTCCCGTACTATTTGGTACCATTAGTCCATGCTTGCTCCTGACAGGTCTCTCCAGTGTCTGGCTATGATGCTTCTGGATGCTGAAAGTAAGTAGGTTATGAGATATTTGGACATTGATTATTCTAGATCAGGGGTGGGAAACCTGGTTCCCACCAGATGCTGTTGGATTCTAACTTCCTTGAGTCCATGGCCATCATATGGCCATTGTCAAGTATTATGGGAGTTGTAATCCAACAGCATTTGAAGGGTCCTTGCTGCTTCTCTCTTCTTGTGGCACACTCTAGTTTACATTCCATATGTTATCATGCAAGTTGCTAATGGCTATTTGGACCTACCTAACCCAACAAGAATTCAATCCAAAGTGTGTTTGTACACCGAAACTTAGGCACAGCTAAATTCTAGCAGAAAGCTGGACAGGATGGAAATTTAGCTGCTACAAAACTTACGGGCACACATTTTGGATTAAGTTCCTCTTGAATTCCAACACACATACATAGGATTGTACTGTGGAGGACCCCATTTGCCCACAGGAAGTTCTTGAGGAATTGCATCAAGAGCAAACAAAGCTTCTTCCACAAATTGCATTTGGATTTTAAGAGCTAGGGATAGACGATCCAGGAAATGTGGAATGCGGGGAAAGGTTCAACACTGTGTGCTGTCTGAATGTTTTTGTGCTTTACACTGGGACAGTGTAATTAATTTTGCTTCCCAGAAGTTAGCAGATAACTTCAAAATTTGAAATTATTCTACTGCTGCAGAAATGAGAGACGTCAAAAGCTCTGCCTCAGCAGTTTCGATTGGGAAGGAGCCCAGACTATCTTTCTGTGTGGTATTATACTGGTCGTATCTTTTCAGCCTTTCTCCCAAGGAGAAAGGGACTCAATCCGCAACTTAGATAAACTTCCACATTTGTCTGCTGCGTAAGGTTCTGTGGACTGCGGCCCACTTCACCAGATGAAAATTTATGCCATGCTAATTTTGATTTTCTTTAAAGTGCCATCAGACTGCCTGGTTTTTAATATAAACTTGTTGCCCACTAACTTCTTTCAGCAGTGCAGAACCTTTTTCTTTTGCTCTGAGTTGGCTTAAGACTGGCTACAATTGCTTTTTCATTGTTGCTTTCTCTTTACTGAGTTATTTCCTATGCTGGACTGTTTTCTTCTTCTTCTTTGTATTCTTACCTTCATAAGCTACAAGATGGATGCCTGTAGTGCTCTGTGCGGATGAACTGCCCTTGAAAAATGTTTGAGGCTAGTGCAGAATTCAGCCATTCAACTGCTGGCTGGTGAAGTGAGTGTCCTGGGGAGAGTTCCAAAGGCCTTATAGCCACATTTGGCCCCAGAATCTGAGGTTCCCTCCCCTGCCCCACGGAGAGCAATAGAGAGGCCAAACAAGCCTGACTTTGTTGTTGTTGTCGTTTAGTCATGTCTGACTCTTCGTGACCCCATGGACCAGAGCAGGCCAGGCACTCCTGTCTTCCACTGCCTCCCGCAGTTTGATCAAACTCATGCTGGTAGCTTCGAGAACACTGTCCAACCATCTCGTCCTCTGCTGTCCCCTTCTCCTTGTGCCCTCCATCTTTCCCAACATCAGGGTCTTTTCCAGGGAGTCTTCTCTTGTCATGAGGTGGCCAAAGTATTGGAGCCTCAGCCTCAGGAACTGTCCTTCCAGTGAGCACTCAGGGCTGATTTCCTTAAGAATGGATAGGTTTGATCTTCTTGCAGTCCATGGGACTCTCAAGAGTCTCCTCCAGCACCATAATTCAAAAGCATCAATTCTTCGGCGATCAGCCTTCTTTATGGTCCATATTATTAAATAGGACATCCCTATTTTCATTGGAGAACTGTTGGAGGGTATGCATGGTTCTCAGCTGGTTCTGGAGGCGGGGAATCCTGTGCAGGCTGGGATTCCTCAGGTTCAGCCTCCAAGTCCGAATCCCAGGCCATCACAACTATTCTACCATTAGCTGCCTTTTGCTACTAATTAGTTCCATCTGTCACACTTTCAGAAATAGGACGATGCAGAAGGTAGTTTCGCTTGTTACACTTTTAAGACGTAGGATGGTGCAGAAGGAAGCTATCAGCATGAAATGGCATTGCCAACAGGAACTGTAGTCTTTGGACTTGACAATCCTTGGACTTTATGATAATGATACATATAGAAGGTATGATATGTTGCCATCAGGAACTGTGCTTTTTGATATGACGATTAAAATTATAGTTTTATTACATATCATGTTATGTTACTTTACAGCTAGCTACGTGTGTGCTGTGGCAGTATAAAATGAATTGATACTGAACAAGCTTGACCCACACCATCAGAATACCTCTTAAGTGTACTTCTGTAACTTATTCACACCTACTCTAAGTTTTCTTCTTTTACCTCTTGATAAAATGTGACTTGCAGAAACTCACTTGTGTTTTCAAAAGCACCCTGTGGTTCTTTGAAAGAGAAAGTGCCCAAGACAGTGGGGGGAAATACATATAAAATGGAAAAACAAGACATCATTAGGCTGCTGATCCAGCAGTGCTTGAACTGTGGGGGGTACTTACTGTGTAATATTGGGTACAAATCTAAGAGACATTTCTTTTAGGTGACAGATTTTCTTAGACTGAAGAGAAAGGGTCATAGCTCAGGTGTAGAGCAACTGCCTTGCATTCAGAGGGACTGAAATTCAACCCCCAACATCTTCACGTAGGTTGGGAAATGTCTCCTGGAGAACTGCTATGAGTCAATGCAGACCAAGGATCTGATGCAAAATAAGACAGCTTCCTATGATCATATGATATATTGATCTTGCTGTATCAAATGCTGCCTCCTTTTTGGCTGTAACTGATTGTTCCTTTGAACTATTTATTTATGTATTTATTTTTTTATTAATTTGATTCATGTTCCTATTCATCAGTGATGACCCCAAGGTGCTTTTCAACAAAGGGATCGAAAACATTAACAATAGTACAATAGTGAAACACATCCTATGGTCACTCTCAGAGTAAAAAAGGCTAGGTATTTTTCTCTGGGGTTATCCAACATACAGTGCATTACTATAAATAGGGTTGCATGAATCTGTACCTACTCCATGTTAACGTCTGCATGTTTTGTTCCTAATCCCATCCCATAGTTCCACTGAAAAATATTGCTGCGCTAAAGCCCACACCTCTAGTTCATGAAACATTTTTCCTCACTGCAAAGGCAACAGTCTTTTTCTGCATCTTTCACAGGAGGCAGTAAGGAAGAACTTCAGTGAAATGTTCGCATTCCTTAATCTTTAGAGATGTGATGAGGTGGCAGGGGGCAAATTGTGTGAGTGTGCATCCTTCATTAAAATGATCAAGTGGGCACATGACATTGGTCATAACATTATGTTTGAGGACTGGGAACGGTTGTGGACCACCGGTATAAAATTTACAGCATGTAATGCCTTAAAAGAAAATATTATGAAAATGATTTATAGGTGGTACATGACCCCAGTCAAGCTCGCAAAAATTTACCACTTGCCTGATAATAAGTGTTGGAAATGTGAAGAGACTGAAGGTACATTCTTTCACCTTTGGTGGACATGCCCAAGGATTAAGGCTTTCTGGGAAATGATTTATAATGAAATGAAAAAGGTATTTAAATATACCTTTCTGAAGAAACCGGAGGTCTTTCTCCTGGGTATGGTCGGCCAACTGGTGTCAAAGAAGGATAGAACATTTTTTATGTATGCTACAACAGCAGCAAGAATACTCATCGCAAAGTATTGGAAGACACAAGATCTATCCACCGTGGAAGAATGGCAGATGAAAGTTATAGACTATATGGGACTGGCAGAAATGACCGGCAGAATCCGAGACCAGGGAAAAGAGACGGCGGAAGAAGATTGGAAGAAATTTAAGGACTATCTTAAGAAACATTGTAAAATTATTGAAGGCTAGAACGATGTTGGGGTTAAAAGCTGTAATGATTATGTGATTAAGAAAAGAAAGGTTAAAAAGTACATAGAAATTAGGGAAAGGATTTGCTGAATTGACTTAATTAGAGAATGGAATACAGAAAGGGGAGGTATGAGGAGGTCGGGAAAGTAAGTTTTATGAATATAAGGGATGGAAATTATACTTGTTTTGTATGTGTTCTGTTTGGTTTGTATGTATTCTCTTGTTTTTGTTTTTGGTTTTTTTTGTCCTGTTTTTTCTGTTTTATATAAATTCCTAAACCTTAATAAATATATTATTAAAAAAAAAAAAACCCTGCTCACACATTGTTTGTGTGTGGGTCTTTTTCTTCTTTGGCAATCACTCGTAGCTGAATAAGTCTTCCATGGACTCTTTTTTAACAGTGGGTCCGTAAATGACTGTGGAGGCCAATTCTGGATCCATACGTCCCTCCACAGTGGGGACATAGGTTTCCAGGCAGGAGTTGATCTTGGTGAGGGTTAGCTCTTAGCACGTTCCTCCCTTTCGTCCTGAGTTCGAGTGTCTTCAAAGCCCATGACACCTTTGGTAAAGGCTGTTCTCCAGTTGGAACTCTCACAGGGCAGTGTTTCCCAGTTGTCGGTGTTTATGCCACATTTTTAAAGATTTGCCTTGAGAGAGTCTTTAAACCTCTTTTATGGCCACCAGCATTGTGCTTTCTATTTTTAAGTTCAGAATAGAGTAGTTGCTTTGGAAGGCGATAATCAGTGTGTTGACTGGGAAGCAGGGCTGTGTTTTTCACTGTGTCCCTGACTCTGTCCACTTCCTAGGTTAGAGCAACCTTGGCTTCTGTGCAGTTGCCTGTAAGGAAACTTCAACCCATGAGCTCCTTCTTGACTGTAGGGACTAGGTGTGATTGGAACATTCACACAACTAGGTGCCCTGACTGATCATAGCCCCTACATGTGTGCAGGAGCTTGTGGGCTGAACTTTCCCTACACACAACTGTGAGCAGTGCATAGTTGTTCCAGGAAGCAGATGCTAAGCCAGATGCCACTCCCCAGTCAAATAATAATAATAATAATAATTTTTATTTATACCCCGCCCTCCCCAGCCAAGGCCGGGCTCAGAGCGGCTTACAAGCAATAATAAAAACAAGTTGAATGAATACAACTTAAAAACAAGATTAAAATACAACATTAAAACATAGAAACTTTAAATATTAAAATGCAGCCTCATCACAGGGGGAGAAAGGAAAAAGAAAGAAGAAAAAAGAAAGTGGGGGAGGGAATCAAATTGGCTCCAAGCCAAAGGCCAAACGGAACAACTCTGTCTTACAGGCCCTGCGGAAAGAAATTAGATCCTGCAGGGCCCTGGTCTCATGAGGCAGAGCGTTCCACCAGGCCGGAGCCAGAGCTGAAAAGGCCCTGGCTCTGGTTGAAGCTAATCTAACTTCCTTAGGGCCCGGGATCTCTAGGGTGTTGCTATTTATGGACCTTGAGGCTCTCCGTGGGGCATACCAGGAGAGGGGGTCCTGTAGGTATGAGGGTCCTAGGCCGTGAAGGGCTTTAAAGGTCAAAACCAGCACCTTAAATCTGACCCTGTACTCCACCGGGAGCCAGTGCAGCTTGAAAAGCACTGGGTGAATATGCTACCATGGCAGAGACCCCGTGAGGAGCCTCGCTGCTGCATTCTGCACCTGCTGGAGTTTCTGGGACAGCTTCAAGGGCAGCCCCTCGTAGAGCGAATTACAGTAGTCAAGCCTGGAGGTGACTGTCGCATGGATCACTGTGGCCAGGTCAGGGCGGGAAAGGTAAGTATGCAATTGCCCTACATGAAAGCAGCATATCAATAGGGCTATAGTTTCCCAGGTTTCCTGAAAGCCCTTAGGAGGATCTCATAGCATCAGCAACCCAGCAGGTTATCTGTGGAGTGTCCAAGCCAACCAACATTTTTAACAAGACATTCGAAGTTTATTTTTAAAAGCCAATTCTGCTCATCTCAGACACTCCACCCACACATATAAATACATCATAAATACATCCTCAATCACCAAACTGCTATCACCAATTGCTCCTTCCACTCTACTGAAAATGTGCAGCAATAACACCAGGAGATGCAGCGCTGATAGGTTTAAACTGTTAAGAGAACCGTAACTCAACATTTGGAGAAGTGCAAGATCTGGAGGATAGCAAAGTGCTGATCCACATATTAGACTGAGAGGATAGATCAGGTAACTTCAAATAGGAATTCTGTGAGCCTGAATTCCTCAAGCATTTTTAGTCTCCATCAGATTCCCCCCCCCCCCGAAATTTGCATTTATCTCATTTTGCAATGTGAATATTGATATACCGGTAGGTGTCAATCACTATAGCACTGCATTGGATTGCGCGCCCTCCCCTCTGTGTGTGTGTGTGTGTTTGTGTGTGTGTGTGTGTGTGAGAGAGAGAGAGAGCTGAGGGTTACTCCAAGTAGTTACCAAAAGCAAAGGAGCCATCTCTTGGAACCCTCCCTAATGTCTCTGAGAGGGTGTCATTCTGAGATGATGTTATGCTGGCACACTGGGGAGATGAACATGGCAGCTCCCTCACTCCAAATATGCAGTGATGCTCTCTGTGCCACTGGATGGCCCTGCTCCAGATAACTCCACTAGGGGCAGGGGCATTTTTATTTTTTTTTTATTTTCAGGGTGTGGGGAGACGGGACTCCAAGAGACTCTTCAAACCTGGTGCTGGCTCTGAACCAGTCCATACTTGACACTTTGGGAAATTGTGCAGGTTGGTTAATTAAAACACTTAGGGGAAGTAAAAATAACAATTTGATCCTTTAAAGCGAGCGATTTGGATTAAGAAAACACTTGAGCGGAGCATAAAAGCAAGAGCATCTCTTTTCCGCTTAGTTAAAATGCAATGTTTATAGTATGTGGTTATCCCTATCAGCAGGCAGCTTGTAATGAATGACCTATTAAGCAATTGTAATACATCAGCAACCAATATAATTGCATTTACTTTATTTGTAAACTGTCCTTCTTTAATTAGAAGCAGCTTCCTGAACATGCCCAGAAACTTATATCTCTTGTCTCTTTGCTATTAACAGTTTCTCAAACAGTAACAGCATAAGATTAGCAATCACCAGAAAACATTATGCATATTTGATGTGGCGTCTATACTCACCCATTCATAATTCATCACACGTTGCTAAAACATTTATTAAACATTGATACTTGGCTTTATTCCACTACTAGTGAGTATTAGAAATACAATACAGTCACATCCTTCAGACATGTCACTGTCTTCTGTCAAGACATGCTTATCATTAATATATTTTTCTTCGACAGTTGCAACAGAACAGTGTCTATCATGTACCATCAAAGATTGATGAAAGCATCCCTGTTTACCCCATTCATCATGTGTGGCATGTGTCAGGAAAAATTGCAAAATGCTTATCGGGAAACGTTTCAGTCAGGGTGATACTCAGCTGCACATAAGACAAAATTATTGGTTCCCTGCCCTTCTTTAACCCAAAGCCACTTGCCCAAAGGAAGGACCACTTGTGGTAGAAGGAATTACCTTCTGTGAAAATATTCTGGGAAGGTTGATCTATGCAGCCTGCTCAGTGCTGGATTTACATATAAGCTAAACAAGCTATAGCTTAGGCCCCCACTCTCTTGGGGGCCCAAAAAAATTTATATTTCCAAAATATAAGATTAAAAAACAAATAAAATAAAACCTACATACAGCAACAGTGTTTTGTGTTGTGTAGGCTCCTATGATGTAAGTAATTGCCTGCTAGCCTGCTCCCTAAAATATCACTGGTTTGCTCATTTCTATATATAGGGTGCCTACATTCTGCATGGACTATTGGCATGGCAACATGTGCAAATGGTTTTAGATACCTATTAGGTCCATAATTTACCATATAGCATATATTCAACACAAAAAGGTAAAGGTAAAGGGACCCCTGACAGTTAAGTCCAGTCGCAAACAACTCTGGGGGTGTAGTGCACATCTCGCTTTACAGGCCGAGGGAGCCAGCGTTTGTCCGCTCCTCAAACAGTTTTTCCGGGTCATGTGGCCAGCATGACTAAGCTGCTTTGGGTGCAACGGAACAGCGACACCAGAGCAGCACACGAAAACATCGTTTACCATCCTGCTGGAGCAGTACCTATTAATCTACTAATGAGAGTAAGGTCCACTATTTGACTGCTGATTCAGGACTCTAAAGCGTGTTTTATATAATTGACTTTCTCTCTGTATATCACATTTTTCTTTTGTTGCTATGGCCAATGGCTGACACAAATAAAGATTCATTCATTCATTCATTCCTATTGTCCTGCGACTTTCCACCAGGGAAAACCACTCTTTAGTGCTCAGTTGGAGCAAAGGGCAATTCAGGTTTTCTTCAGATTGATGTTTGCTCCAATTGAGCACTAAAGAGCAGGTTTTCCCTGGACAAGGGGTGGGGCAAAGGGAAAACCACTTGGACCTATGCCTTAAAAGCATGGGTCAGGCAGAAAAACACTTGGGCCCTTGTTTTCTAGACATGGGATGAGTGGAAGTGTGGACAAGGCCTTAATTTTGATGACCGAAGCTGCAATTTCCATTTTCCCCCTTCCCTCTAGTTCTTATTCTTTTCAGTAGTTCATCCCTTCTGGCTACCTTTATGCATGTGAAGAAGCCACATACAGTGGTACCTCGGGTTAAGTACTTAATTTGTTCTGGAGGTCCGTTCTTAACCTGAAACTGTTCTTAACCTGAAGCACCACTTTAGCTAATGGGGCCTGCTGCTGCCGCCAGAGCACGATTTCCGTTCTCATCCTGAAGCAAAGTTCTTAACCCGAGGTAATATTTCTGGGTTAGTGGAGTCTGTAACCTGAAGCGTATGTAACCTGAAGCGTATGTAACCCGAGGTACCACTGTACTCTCATCCTTTCTAACAGCTTGCCTGAGACAATTCATTTTACCTCCAGACCCATAGTGTAAAAACAATCCCCTGCACTTCAGTGGTTGAATTATCATTGATTAGAGAACCCTGCTTCAATGTAGCTGTGAACTGAATTGGAGGAATACACGAATACGGCTTTCTCCCCCTGTGTTTGATAGCATTCTTGTCCCAGACCTTAAGAGCTTTCCTGTTGGCTTCAACTACCAAATTCTACTTTTCTGCTCCTTAAGCTATCCAGAAATTGCTTTTGCTTGAAAATGTTCGTGTGTGTGGTGCTTTAGAGTTGCCGTGGAAAGATTATAAATCTCTGCTCTAAGGAGCTTACAATCTAAAAATAAATAAATAAATAAATAAATTTAATATCCACTTCAACAGAGCGGAATAAAATGGGATAGAAAAGTAGAGAAAAAGGGGATGAGCATAAGTTACAAAGGATGAATATGAGCAAATTCTCAAACACATACTTTCCACTGAGGGGAAAAGGTGAGCTTTTAAAAGGAACTTAGAGCTTTCTTACTTTTTTTAAAAAAAGAGATCATTTTAGGAAGATGTGGGGGGGGCACATTGCCTCACAGCAAACTTTCTAGGGTCCACATTCCAATGACGGGTTGGGAAAAAGGCAAATGTGGGTGACTGACTAACTCTGTAAAGTACAGTGGTACCTCGGGTTACATATGCTTCAGGTTACATACACTTCAGGTTACAGCCTCCACTAACCCAGAAATAGTAGCTCGGGTTAAGAACTTTGCTTCAGGATGAGAACAGAAATCGCGCGGCGGTGGCACAGCAGCAGCGGGAGGCCCCATTAGCTAAAGTGGTGCTTCAGGTGAAGAACAGTTTCAGGTTAAGAACGGACCTCCGGAATGAATTAAGTACGTAGCCAGAGGTACTACTGTGAACTACATCCCAGCCATGCAAATATCAGAGGTTTTTAGCTTTGCACCTGCACACACACACACACACACACGTCTCCATTCAGGCAAGAAGCATCGCCACATTTCAAAGACATTATCCCAGCCAAGCAAAAGCAGCTGGGGAAGCCATGAAGTTTGTGGCCTAGAGAGAAATTATATGGCCTGAGAAGAGTCCTAAGGGTCAGAGCGGTTTGGAGGACCGTATTTTTTTCTCTTGGACCTGAGGTTTTCCAGCCCTGTCTTAGGAACTGGGACATGACTATCTTCTCTTAAACGTCTTAATATACCATAAATTTGGAAGATAAAATATTGTTTGCATTTAATAAAAAAATCAATTTAGGCTAATTTGGAAGGATAAAGTCCAAGTTGATATCAGTCTTCATTCATTCATTCACTCACAATCTTTTCATGCTGCTCAACAACAAAATTCTCTGGACGGTTTTCAATAACATTATTGAACCTGCAGTCTTCTCTATAATCTGATGGGGCATTTCTTGCGGTTTCCCTGCCCTCCCTCTGTTTTTATATGCAATTTACATATTTTGTTACTTTTCTGGGAGTTACTTTTGATGGATGCACATAGAGCTCTCTCCACCTCTTTGACACTTTGAGTAAAAACTAATTTAAAGAGAGAGCACCTCAGTTGTAATCTTGCCAGCATAAAGATATTCACGTGGGCATAGGGGAAATGGTTCGACTTGTGAAAAATGGGTGGGTGCTTTCTGGTAAGGGTGTGGGGAAAATATTGTTGGGCTATAACATCCATCATCCTTTACCATTGAGCTCCATTGAGGATTTTACTTGTGGAATGTGGATATAAAATTTACTTGTGGAATATGGATACAAAATTTACAGCATGTTATGGTTTAAGAGAAAATTACAGTGGTACCTCGGGTTACATACGCTTCAGGTTACAGACTCCGCTAACCCAGAAATAGTGCTTCAGGTTAAGAACTTTGCTTCAGGATGAGAACAGAAATTGTGCTCCAGCGGCGCAGCAGCAGCAGGAGGCCCCATTAGCTAAAGAGGTGCTTCAGGTTAAGAACAGTTTCAGGTTAAGTACAGACCTCTGGAACAAATTAAGTACTAAACCCGAGGTGCCACTGTATATGAAAATGATATATCGTTGGTATGTAACACCGAGTAAACTGGCAAAAATGTATAAATCTAAATCAAACAAGTGTTGGAAATGTAAAGGGAAAGGTGGTTCTTTTTCTCATATGTGGTGGTCTTGTAGTAAAGTTAAAGCTTACTGGGAAATGATATACAATGACTTGAAAAGGATGTTCAAAATAACTTTTGTTAAAAAACCCCAGAAGCTACTCTTTCAGAAATTATAGGAACAGAACTACCTAAATTGTATAGAAATTTATTTACATATGCTACTACAGCAGCAAGAAAGTTACTTGCCCCAAAGCGGAAAGAAGCAGAAGTCCCAGCAAAGGAAGAATGGATACAAAAACTTAAGGGATATGCAGAAATGGTGAAACTTACTGGAAAAATAAGAAATCAACATAACAAACTTTGTATAAAATAATGGAAATCATTTATTGAATATTTAGAGATAAATTGCAAACAGATAAAAATATTGGCAGGATTATTGTAATAACCTGCAGTATCATAGGGGTATATATTTACAGTAGAGAATTAAATGTGTAAAGCCCTCCCGTTTGATGTCAAAGAAATAAACAGCTATCTGACATTTAGAATACATCTGAAGGCAGCCCTGTTTAGGGAAGTTTTTAATGTTTGATGTTTTATCGTGTTGTTAATATTCTGTTGGGAGCCGCCCAGAGTGGTTGGGGAAACCCAGCCAGATGGGTGGGGTATAAAGAAAGAGAGGGGAGGAAGTCAAACTTTGAAATGTAATGAAATTAAATGCTTTATTGTCACTTGTATAACTTGTATACAGTGAGATTACACAAGCACCCCCCACTCAGCTCTCTTAGTCTTAATTCCCCTTGTTTACTGACGCACACCCACCAAACCTGAAAGTCAGTTGCCCTGTTGTTATCTTTTCATTCAGCAGCCTAACAGCCTATGGATAGAAGCTGTTCTTTACCCTGTTGGTGCGACTAATCATGCTTCTATATCTTCTGCCCGAGGGCAGGAGATCAAGGAAGTGCCGGCCAGGGTGTGAATCATCCCTGAGAATTTTCCTCACTCTTCTGAGGCAACATTCTTTCTCAGTGTCATCCAGTGGATTCACTGGACAGCCCATAATATCTTGTGCTGTATTCACCACCCTCTGTAGGCACTTCCTATCAGTTGACATCAAACCAGCGTACCACACCGTGATGCAGTATGAAAGGACACTTTCTATTGTGGACTGGTAGAAGGAGATCATCAAATGTTGATTAACATGGTTCTTTCACAATACTCTGAGGAGATGGAGTCTCTGTTGGGCTTTCTTAACCCCATGGGTTGTATTGATTTTCCAAGTTAAATTGAAATTTAACTTGAAATTGAAATGTTAAATTGGTTGTAAAAGTAATGGAATGTATATACTCGAAAAGTATAAATAAAAACTTTTTTAAAAATAAAATAAACCCAAGAGCTCCAGGAATATGTTTGGACCTCTTCTGATGCCCAGCTAGTTGCTCTGTGGGGAAATCTAACTCATTCGAGTTAAGAAGAGTATGTTCCTTTGCCTCCTGTACATTTTATGAGATGCTACTGCCTGCAGAGTAGACTCATGACCATGTAAACCTCAACGAAATGCAAGGAGCAATCAATGGAGTGAAAATGGAGTAGGCAACAGAATGGCAGGATCAATTCTCATTAGTTCTCGACATGCTAATAAATGCTAGCAGGGCAAGAGGAGTTTCAGAAACAAGTTAATTTTTAATGTATTGCCATTGCAGAGAAGTTTGAAAGTCTCTTAAAGTGAGACGTCAGAGTATGTGCCTTGATTTTGCTTGGCATATTCCCTCTGTATATCCAATATGAATTTTCCCATCCCTCCCCCCCCAAAAAAAATAAGAATAATAATAATTCTGTGAGTGACTCAACAGTGGGAGCAACAATCCTGACATTTCTAATGCAATTCTTAGTTCTTGGGAACTTTCCGATCTTAAAGAATTGTATCTTTTAAAAGACAGAGCAGGAGATTTTCTCCTCCCACTCCAGTCTAAAACCCCTAGATGAATGTGATTGGGATGAAGTGAACACCCCCCCCCCCCCGCAACTCCATCATCCCACTAATGGGATTCAGAAACCTACACAACTCGCTCACAAGGCACATGCAAGATTAACGATGTGTCGTCTTTTTCATATTGCTCCAAATTTCTCTCTCTCCTTTTTTTAGATAGTGCAGTCTAGATTGATTTGTGGCCTTTGCCCGTTTCCATACATCTTGACTTTGACAGACCCCCCCCCTTTCTTTACGAGCCTGGCTTTTATGTGCCTCCGCAAGTTTAAGTTGTGTTGCTGTTAACTTTTGCCTCGGTGCCTATGGGGACGGAAAGTAGTTCTAAGGTTTGAGTATGTAATTGGTAGAGCTTGTAGAATGAGGATGACTGAACTTTCTGGCTCAGCAGCTGCCTGCAGGTAGTTCCTGAGGAGGAAAATTAATAAAACAACCCCTGGTGCATATGCTGCCTGAGGTGCAACAGAGATTTGATGGAGTGTCTTCACTTTCTGAACCACAATGAAGGGGCAACAGCAGGATCTATGGAGGCCCAGAGATGCAAGAATGTGAATTGCACAGAAACATCTTCCGATGACACAGGGCATGATCAAAAAGAGGTCTACACTGTGACATTATATTATTATTAATACTAGCATTATCATTTCTGCACCCACCATATCATAAAACAGAAGCACCCACAGATGAGGAGTAAGTTTCTCCATGACTGCCAGAATTAATTAAAAAAAAAAATAGAAACCAAGAATAGCAGAAATAAAAGCTTCAGTGTTAATTTTTAAGATGGGGAGGGTGGATCACAGTGCTTTTCTTTTCTTTTTTATGTTTATTTTTTTCTCTTTTTATTCAATTTATCCAACAATTCAATTTTTTTTTACAAAGTAATAATCATAAATAAATAAGAATAAAAACGTGCACTCCACCACAAAGACCATTCCATTGTAACTATCCAACCTCCCCGAATGGTGATGGTTTGACCTCTTTCCGTTTTAGCAGTACAAATTCTACCCTCCATTTCTCCTCAGAATCATTTCTCCTGCATATTCCCTGTCTTACCTTAATGGCACATGTTAATTTATCATTAATAGCTATATCCCACACCTCTTTATGCCATTAACAGTGCTTTTACTGCTCACCTAAAAGTCATCATGGATGGGGCCAGTTGAAACTCCCTCACTGTCAGGGGATTGTTTTGATTATTTCCTTAGTTTCATCCCTCTTCTGAATTTGCTCAAAACTTGTACTTCCTCTCAACGCATCCTTTGTCATCTGTTCCATAATTCCCATGCTCAGTGTGGTGCAGCTGCCTCTTGCTTCATGGGAGGGCATGAGACTTGCGGTACACTAACCTACTGCTAGCAGTAGAAGAGGCATTGAACAGGACATCAGCGAAGCCATTCCACACCACATTCAAGGAACTGTCCTTAGAACAGAAGAGCAGCTCTTCTTGATCTCCTTTCATCTCCAGGTGGGTCGGGATAATGGAGCAATGTGGGGGACAGTCATCCAGTGCATATTGTAGCGTGAGTTTTCTGGGAGAAGGCATTCTCCATCCCAGGAGGAAGGGCAAGATCTACTTCTGGACCTTCTGCTAGGTCTCCAAAATGCACTGCAAGATCAGAGACAATCCCCTGACCCCTTCTTCAGCTCCAAGCTTGAGGGAGCGGCAGAGTTCTGGAAAGCAGTGGCGTAGGAAGGGGTGTGGGGGTGTGCGGTCCGCCCTGGGTGTCATCCTGAGGGGGTGACATCGCCGTGGGTGGCACCCCCCTGGGACATTTGCCGTGGCACTCCCCAGGGACCCTTGCCACAGCAACCCAGGGGGTGCTTGCTGCTCGCTGTGGCACCCCCGGGGATGTTCACCATGTGTGGCACTGCCCCCATGGGCGGATCACCCCAGCCCTGCCCCCAGGTGCCGGAGCGTCTAGTTCTGCCTCTGCTGGAAAGCACAAATTTTGGGCTGGCCACCATTTTGTGAACTCTCCCAGGTGTGGATGCTTCTTAAGGCAGAGGACCAATAACACTGTGGATCGACTAGCTGTAAATGGACAAGAAATAACTTTTAGACTACGTGTATCTCCATAAAAGCCATATGGTCTAGGCAAGGAAAGTGGAGGAAATCTTTATTTTCCTTCCAAGGATTTATTTGCTACAAATCATCCGCAGTATGTCAACACATGGCTTCATTAAGTTCAGGTACTTGAGCTTCAGTTGAATTAAATTCTGCATCACACTTAATAAATATAAGGGAAGGAGACATTTATGTGTTCACTAAGCCCAAGTTTGGGAGTGAAGTTAGGAGGTTTGCTGAAAATATTTCAAAAATAAGTGACAAGCGGTGTTCTTAGTTATGCTCGTTTTCTTTTTTCTTTAAAAAAATATTAATTTAAACTTCAATAAAACTTTGTTCAAAACAAAGAAGTGGAGAAATGACAGGCCAAATGAAGCCTTCCTTATTCATTATTTTAATAAAATATTTGTGTGTTTACAAATTGAAAAACAGTATCCAAATATCAACCCTAAATGCTAGGGCTGGTGTGGGTGTGTTTTTCATGCCATGTTTGGCTATTAAATTTTCTGTCTCTACCATAGCCCAGGGCATTTGTGGCTCAGGCCGACTAGCCTGCACTTCATGTCCAGTCTTTGTTGGATGTATTATTTGAATAAAAGGTGGGCTGAAAAATATTGGACAGAACAGTCTATTTCCATTCCATGTCCTTTTTGAGAATGTTCATCTATGAGTCCATTCTCTTCTGTTTCCATGTTAACCTGTGGATTTAAAAATTTAAAAGATTGGCTCGAGGATTCATATTTTAAATACAATTTTTGAAAAATCACAACATACTTTTTATATTCATATTTAAATGCATATTTTATTTCAGTGATTCCATTTCTTTCCTTAGCGTCAAATGCATCTTTCTCAAAACATCTTTGTTCAGAAGTCATGCACAGTGTGTTCAAAGAGACTTACACCATAGTAAATATACTTAGGCTTATAACCTAACAACATGAGCCTAAGTATGTTTACTCAGAAGTAAATCCCTCTGATTTTGGTAAAACTTTTGCTGCTGTAAAGTGACTTGGATTACAACCCTGGAATTTTAAGTGGTCTTTTAAAATTTACTGCCATATCCTTTAAAATTTAGCTGCAGATTCTATTTTACGTGATTATCCTATTTATTAAAATCGCCCTCTTTAAGCATCAATAGCCAGGGCAGCCATTCTTAATCTGGGTCTCTCCTGGTGAGATACGTGCCTGTCATTTTATTTTGTACCATCTATTTAATCTAATCTCTTTTACATCACACTTAATCACCATGGTTTGTGAGCATCAGTGTAAGGTACTCTCTAGGGGAGATGAAATAACTGCTGTCTTCTTATGACCTTGGCAACGGCTTAAAATGAAGCTCCTGTTTCCAACCAATTTTCTAATGTTTCGCTAAGCTCCTGGTTGTCTTATTCCGTAGGTGCTTTAAGGCTGTAATCCTACATGTGCTTATCTTGACACAATGGGCTTGATCTCAGGTTGGGGAGTTGCTAGTGAAAAACCGACTGCAGAGAACCCAAACAATATTAAAAACTGCGGAGCTACGGACAGGAAAATGGCACAACCCACATCCCATTAAAGCCAGCGGCACATCTCCGCTCCTTGGAGCCATTAGGCAGTCACATCAGACAGCAACTTGAAGAAAATATTGGGGGGCCCAGAAAAGGACAGTGATATGGGAGGGAGGATAGGGCAGGAGGAAAAGGGGACGGCAGAAAAGCAACTTGAAATTAAATGGCAAGACTGGGCAATTCTCCCTGCTCCTCCAGTGTGTCTTATGGGGTTGAAATTGTGAGACGGGGGGTGGGGGGGAGAGAAGGGATTTAACTGGGAGGAATCCTAGGTTAATTTAAAATAATGATAAGCAACTGGGAGTCGCTTCCTCTCTCGTCCTAGAAGAGCTCTGTGAACCCGCCCAGCAAGCAATGTGTATTCTCTCTCTCTCTCTGCTATAATCACAAGGGCCATAAGAAACGATTGTGGCGTTTGCTCTCCTAGGTGTGTGACATCATATTGGGTTCATAAGGAAAGGGTTAACAAATTGTAAAATGACCAACCTATAGGAACTCAAGGGGAGGAGTTAGAGTTGTTAAGAAGTCAGTCTGGAGTTAGAGAAGAGAGAGGGAGGATAAATCTGTGGGTTGGGCTAGTTTGATGTGAAAGAGTGAGAGAATGTGTTAAGAGGAGTCAGTTAAACAGTTGGGATAATCAGTTAGAAGGTATTAGGAAGGTATAAGCCGGTAAAGAAACTAAGGTTAAGAAACTGACAAGAAAAATTATCTGAAACCATAAACTTGTTAATGCTTATAAAATAAACTTGTTTATTTGGTTTAATGTTAACTACTGTCTGGACTCAGTGTGTACCTGAGAGTAACGGGTTGGTGGCAGCGGGAAAGCGGGCACAGTGGTGGCACAGGGATCAAACGTCCATGGACCCTGTGTGATCGCCACAACGATGTATGGGTTTCTTGGTCAATCCCAGCTCTTTTGCCACCCAGCAACCCTTTTACAAGTTCATTTACAGGGCCTGTTGCGAAACGAAGTCCAAACATGGAAAAGAAAGAAAGGCAGAAATGCCCAACAATTTTGGGAAGGGGGTACAGCCCCTTCAAATATTTTATTGGTGGGGCAAAGAGACCTGGGCCCATAGGAGTTGGCAAAGAGAGAGCTGTGTGTGTCATGATTAAATTCACTGTGTACCTCCTATGCTGGCCTGCTGGCCTCAAGTGCAACAGAAGATGCTGTCCCATTTCTAGAGATACAATAGAATTCAGGTCCAAGTCCACCGGGTTTCTGTTGGTGGGAAGGGGAGTGGAGATAAATCATGCGCCTTGCCTCTCTCTGGCACCAAAATGCCTTGGACTACCACTGCCCCTTCTTTGTTGTTGTTGTTTTTAGTCATTTAGTCGTGTCCAACTCTTCGTGACCCCATGGGACAAAGCACGCCAGACACTTCTGTTTTCCACTGCCTCCCACAGTTTAGTCAAACTCATGCTGGTAGCTTCGAGAACACTATCCAACCATCTCGTCCTCTGTCGTCCCCTTCTCCTTGTGGCCTCCATCAGGGTCTTTTCCAGGGAGTCCTCTTCTCATGAGGTGGCCAAAGTATTGGAGTCTCAGCTTCAGGATCTGTCCTTCCAGTGAGCACTCAGGGCTGATTTCCATTAAGAATGGATAGGTTTGATCTTCTTGCAGTCCATGGGACTCTCAAGAGTCTCCTCCAGCACCATAATTCAAAAGCATCAATTCTTTGGCGATCAACCTTCTTTATGGTCCAGCTCTCACTTCCATACATCACTACTGGGAAAACCATAGCTTTAACTATACGGACCTTTGTTGGCAAGGTGATGTCTCTGCTTTTAAAGCTATCATGGCTTGTATCTACCAATAGGCTTCTCCTCCCCGAATTTACCCAGTCTTCTTTTAAAGCCATTATACCGCCCATTCACTCCATTTGGAGAGCTCATCTGAGGGCTCTTCACAATTTTTATTTGTTTTAACATCCCCAAACAGTTTAAGACAAAGCTTTACAGAAACAAATAAGGTTCCTGTCTGTCCAAAACTCCCCCCCCCCCCCCCCCGAGGTGGAGCAAAAAAAAAATGTCTTCAAGGGTGGGGTGTAGGAGGTCATCCAAAGTGAAATCCCCCATTGACAACTCTTCTTTATTACTTCCAAGAAAAGAGAAATGAGTTTTGAAGCCGCTTGCAAAATTCCCCAGGGATGTTCTGCGCATACCTATTCTGGACATGTGGGCAGGCTTGTTTTTTCTTGCACATGCGTTGCATGTAGAAGGGCTCTCAACTCACTCTTATTTTGACTGAAGATGATCTTAGACACCAGAGCTCGAAAGACTTCTTCCCAATTCCCTCGAGGGCTGCTGACAGGGTGAGACAGTACTGAGTGAAACAGGCCGACTAGATAAAAGGCAGCTTCGTCTGATCAGAATTAACTGATGGGCAGAGGGCTTCTTGTGAGCTCCTGAAATCTCGCCTTTATTTCATCATGCTTCACCACATTGAATCAGCATATAGAAGTCAAATAATTGTAAATATGCAAATTGGTAATACTGTTAGGTGGGACCACTTTGATTTCAAGTAAAATAGAAGATAAACTGTGTTTCAGATGTATAGCTCAAATGTGGAATTATTCAAATTCAAGTTTCTACCAAGAGTATTTCTCTCAGCAGTCATGTGTTGAAAATATAAATATATATATTTTCTCCATCCAGCTAAAAGTTCAATAATTGCATTTGAACAGCAGGCCTAAGGGCTGTTTGGATAGATTGTGTCAATTTCTCTGGCATGTAAATATTATGGTAATAAAATGAATCCATGTGCAATGTAGTTTTTCTTTAGTACTATTTGGCACACATGTCATCCAAACAGCAAACTTGGCATTCATCATTTTTAGTGCCATGATAGTTCCTGAATGGGAAAGGACATGTGGCTACTGTACAATAATCAAACTAGCTATGCAGTAGCCACTTTTATCAACATTGTGTCATTTCTAATTGGTGATCACATGCAAATCTCAGGGGGGCAATAATGACCCCTGTCCATCCTTGGGTTTCTGATGGGGGAGTGTGGCAACATTGGGTGGAATATGTGACTAAAGGCTATTTTTATTTTATTTTATTTATACTCCACCCATCTGGCTGGGTTTCCTCAGCCACTCTGGGCAGCTTACAGCATAACTAAAACACAATAAAACATCAAACATTAAAAACTCCCCGATACAGAGCTGCCTTCAGTTGTCTTCTAAAATTTATGTAGCCCTTTATCTCCTTGACATCTGAAGGGAGGGTGTTTCACAGGGAGGGGGCCACTACCTAGAACATGGGTAGACAAACTAAAGACCAGGGCCGGATCCGGCCCAATAGCCTTCTAAATCCAGCCCATTGACGGTCTAGGAATCAGCATGTTTTTACATGAGTAGAATGTGTGCTTTTATTTAAAATGCATCTCAGGGTTATCTGTGGGGCATAGATTTGTTCATTTCCTGCCTCCCCCAAAAATATAGTTTCCCTACCACCTTCACCACTCTGCCTGTGGTTTGGAGCCAGCTGCGGTGGTGGCACCTCTCCTTTCTGAGCCAGTTTTTCCAGGCTCCAGGGGCAGGGCCTGCAGGCATGCCAAGCTCCAGCTGAAGCCAGGAGATGCGCCCATCATGATGCCCACAGCATGGCCATGGATGGACAGGCTGGCGGGCGGGGGGCGAGTCTGGGTCACACCTCAGCGCGTGGGAGGCAAGGCTTCGGATTGGCTGGCACCAATCAAAGCCCAGCTCCCTTCCTCCGCAGGGTGGGATGGATGGAGGGAGGAGGCATGCTTATCCAAGTAGCGATTGCAGGACCATCCACAGGCCAGATCCAGAGGGCAATTGGACTTGATCCAGCCCGCGGGTCGTAGTTTGCCAACCCATGGGCTAGATCCTTAGTCTAAGTGGATGAAGTGTTGCTCCCACCCACCCCCACTCCAAAGGATAAGGGCATCCTCTTAAAGGGACCCAGGGGGAGGTACTCCTGGCTGGATGCCCAGACAGAGGCTGATAGGTCATAGCACTCCCAAAATGGTGGTCTTTTGTCCCAATTTTATGCATGTCATAAGGCTAGTCTTAACCTTGGTAAACCCTGCCAAACCAACCAGCAGATGGGTTGGTTGATACAGGATGCACACCCAAAGCCTACGCCCAAGCCTTCTCTCTCTCTCTCTCTCTCTCTCTCTCTCTCTCTCTCTCTCTCTCTCTCTCTCCTGTTGCAATGAATTACTTTCAAGGTCTTACCTGTTTCTGAATATTTCTTCTTTTAAACATGGGTGTGGCGCTTATAGCAGTAGCTACACTTTTTGTTGAGGTTCTGGCACATTGGTATGTACATTTGCCTCACCCATATTTGTTCCCTGGATTTGACACAAGCTGTCGTGAGAATGACATGAATTATCACACCACACTCACCACGGCAAGATAAAAATTAGACGGGCCAAAGCCTTTGCCCCTATTGAAACAACAACAATAACAAACCTTAAATTCCTGGGGAACTGGAGTTTCTAAGACGGCGCTTCCTCTTTTACAATAGCGATGCAGCTGTCAATTTGCATTCACGCTTTAACTGACAAATTCTCATGCTCATTGGCATTCATATACTGTCATTATCACTCGTAATGCTAATGAATCCAGTAGCAGAGGCCCTCTGCAGTCTTTCATAAAAAATGTGCATGTTCTTCATCTGTAACGGGAAAATGAACGTATGCTACAAGCACTTCTGCTGGATTCAATGTGGCTGAAGTAATGCCATCACCCAACCAGATAGCAGGAACGTGTGTATTTGAAAGAAGCTGACAGAATGCTTTTATAGGCTCATGCCTATTTCTGAGCTAACATTCTGGTACTTAGCTGTCTTACCCTTAGCTTATGCCTCCTCCTTTTTTTCTTTGAGGCCCATGCGTGCATCGAAGATCTCCGGTTAGCACATTTGGCATGTACACATCAGAATTTCTTCACTCAGGAGTTGCTGAAGTAAGCTGGCCATGCCTCGTGAATGTAAAATGTGTTTAAAGTGTGCACTTCCAATGTTTTTCAATGAGATTGCTCATAAAACATGCGCTTTGTATTCCACTCTTGCATAAATTAGGTATTATTGTGCACATTTTTCGAAGGCTGAAACTGTGCTGCAAAATCCAGAGAAGCACATAATCTAGCTGAGGGTGGTTTTTTGATCTACGGTGAAGCTTGGGAGCGTCACTGGGGGGAAAAAGCAGACGAAGCCAAACACACTCATTGATGTCTACCTCTTTCTGTCTGCAAATGCAATCTTTCCAGGAAGTCAAACTGTTAAAACTTCTGCCAAAAGTCTTTTTTTTTACAGGTCCTAAAACTACATAGCACAAACTTGCCAAGCGATTATGTGAGGTCTCTCTTTCTCTCCCCCACCTGCAACAAAATATATAGGGAGGTAGAACCTCTTCCATTCTCTGCTACCTCACTCCTGTCATAGACACATTGACACTTCTTTTACTTTCAAAAGAGTCATCCTGGAAGTATTTCGATTAATGCCGATTTCCTCCAGGCTTCTACACAGAGATGCATTAGTCAGATTGCAACTGTCAACATTTGAGAGAAAAATGACAAAATAAACCATCTAGACAATCTAAACCTTTCATATTCCAGTGCCTCAGGTATTTAACTAACCCATTCTTAAAATTCCCTCACCTGCTGAGACGAAATGCCAGTTGAACCAAATTATCTCAAATGCCATTACAAAGGAAAGGAAGATAGCCAGACGGCGGGGGATGATTGGCAAAGAAGAGCCCCCAAAGGCCAGTTATGGGCTCAAAAAAAATAATTTAAAAAATCCTACTGAACCCTTTGAAAGGGGGCCTAGCAAAGCTCCCGTTGCCCTCATACCTCAAAAAAGACTCAGGACAACAAAACTGGGGAAACGGTTATATTTTAATAAATACAATGTATTGGAGAGTGTGATAGGAATTTTATGGCCTTAGATATATGGTAATGTTCATAAGCATACCAACCAAGCACATACATAGATCAGCACAGGAAGGCCAACCTGGAACCATTTTGATTCCTTAACTGACCAAATCTTTTCTCTGCAAGGTCAAAATGGAAAAGCCTCCCCATTGTCTTTTCCTTCACAAATCCTGTCTTAAGGGCATGTCTGTGTTTGAATAGGGTGTGAGCCTGTGACCTGGCCCAGGAACTGAGTATTTATCATTACAAAAGACTGGCCAAGCTACCCAGGAAATCCAATCAAGTAACCTGCCAGACAGGAGATAAACAAAAACAGTAGAAAAACAATATTAAAATTTCTATTTTGGACTGCCTTTTCTGTGATGTAGGTGTGATGCATCTGAGGGGTGGTCTTAGGTTACATCCCTTCTGTGATGTATGTATGATGTTTCTGAGGGTGGTCTTGATCTACAGGGTGGCAATTTCAAAAGTCTTTATAAGGCCTTGCACACCATTTTTCTGGGTCCTTCCTCTCTCCTGCAAGTGAGGGGAGCACCCTGTTGCAACAGTTCAATAAAGGCCAAGCCTACAGGCTGCTGTTTTGCTCCAAGTAATCCTGGTTGGTGTCTTTGTTTTTGTCCAAGGGAGCCCTCAGATTTTTCCGTTAAGAAGGGTCTGCAGTGGAATTAACCAGATTAACATCTCCTGTGGCACTGCCGCAAAGGATGGAAATGAATTCTTCCTCCTTGCAAGGAGAGCTTTGGGAATGAAAGTTGACCAGTGCGCTGTGGCCCCTCCAGTTCAATGTTCACCTAGATGTGCAAGCCAAGCTTAAGAGCTCCACTCCCCAGGTCCCACAAAATAAGCCCTCGACGGCCTAACCTGCGAGGTCACGGTTTTCACCAAAAACCTGGTGTGGCGATCACACAGGGTCCCCGGATGTTTCACCGTCTATTGATTCCTGTGCCACCACTTTATTTCTCACTGCCACCACCCAGGCCCTACCTGGTAAAATACTGAGTCCAGTCAGGGTTAAATTGGAACATAAACTTCTGTTTATTTATTGCAGTTTAACAAGCGTGTGGTTTCATAAATGGTATCAGTTAATTACAATCATGGGGTGCCTATCCAGTCCTATAACTTCCGTTACCTGCTCTCACTCTCTAAACCAGCTCTCAGATATTTACTTGTCTTCCTAGCCCCTAACTGTTCCTGACTCAGCTTATTTCGCTACACTAACTCAACCTCCCCACAGACTCTATCCCAATTCACTCCCACTCCAACCAACCACCCAACTCCCAACAAACTCCTCTTCGCCCCTCCCAGAGCTGGTTTTATAGTCCCTCTGACTCCACCCCTGGGTTCTGATTGGGTAACCTGTTTAACTATTTCACCTCCAGCACTCTCATATGTTAACGTCATACCTGGTGTGGTCCAATTCACTCGAAAAGGGTGCCAAACACCTGCAAAATGCCCCCCACAATGCTGCGTGCCCAGGTAGGGCAAAAAATGAGCCCTCGGCGCCCTGACCGGGTCACAGTTTTTGCCAAAAACATGATGCCATCCCATTCAATTGAAAAGGGTGCCAAACACCTGCAAATTGCCTCCTGAAGCCTTTGGAGGTGCAAACGCCGTGTTTCCAGGTAGGCCAAAAAATGAGCCCTCGCCGCCCTGTCCCGTGGGCCACCATTTTCGCCAAAAACCTGGCGTCCTCTGATTCACTCGAAATATATAAAATATATATAAAAGAGTGCTGTCGGCAGAGCCCTCCCTGGAGGTTATGGGGGATCCTCCATCTCCTCAGGCCCTAGAGCAGAGAAGGCAGAGAAGGAATTAAAATTAAGGAATTTTTTTAAAAAGATAAAAATCTCTTTCTATATGCCACGACAGCAGCAAGAACTATGTTGGCCCAGAATTGGAAAACGGATGTAATACCTACTATTATGGAATGGCAGGTTAAAATGATGAATTATGCAGAACTGGCCAGAATATCAGGAAAACAACAAGATCAGGACGAACAGAAGTTTCAGGAAAGTTGGAGTAAATATTTGATGTATATAAGAGACAATTGTAAAACTTTAAAGACACTGGCAGGGTTAGAATAACTCTAACAGCGTATGGTAAAAATAAAGTTAAATTTACAGAATACGCGATGTTAGAAAATATATGATACTTACCGAACGGATGGAAGGAAGTCTGAAGCTCGGCAGAGCTAAAGATAAATATGTGATTTACTTGTATAATGTATGTATGTATGTTTAATGGAAAATCAATAAAAAATTATTTTTTAAAAAAGAAGAAGAGAGAAGGTAGAGGGGTGGGATTCCTGGGACTTCCCAGGAACGACTGTGTGGCAAACTTGCTCCCCTCATTTGACAATGGAAGAGGCATCTTCCCGACCCTTTAAAAAATTTTCTTTTCACTATGAGGATAGTTAAGATATGGGAGTGGTTGGTTTCCTTTCTCCTCCATCCTGGGATTTCCCCACTGTAAGCTCTTTTGCAGATAGAGTCTTTGCAGCACGCCTTTGAGGCAATTGTGCTTATTCTGCTTTATCATCTAATGTTGTGCGGCAGGTTGTGTTCCTCTTCTTCACTAAAGACCCTCAAACAAAGATGACTTTGGGGAAAGGGGTGGGTGTGGGAGAGAGAGGGTGCACATCAAAGCTGGCAATACTGTTTGAAAATCCACCTTTCATCAGGATTTTAGAGAATAATTCAATGGGGGGATGAGTCCAAGTCTATAGCAACATAAAAAAGGCAGCTTTCACTTTGGGAAGTCCACACACTTCCAGAGGCAGCACCACATTAGAGCCAGTCCATTCTAAGCTAGTCCTGTCTCCTTCAGCTCTCTGATGTTTTTCCCCTGGAGAAAAGTCTCTCTCAGTGTTTCTTAGGAAGACTTCAGGAAACCTGGCATGTAGTTCAGGCTGCGATAAGGTAGGAGGGAGCAAAATCTGTAAGAATGGGAGAATAGTGGCTGGGAAATTTTTGCCAAATGCATTTCTTTGCTCTCAAATGAAGGAGACACAAAGTAAGAATATAGCGGCATTTTAGCACCCCTCTGGGGTATTCTGAGTTAGAACTGGCAGCACACACACACACACCTGAATATTGCCCAGGAATTTCCAATAATTCCTTGGGAAATTTTCATCAGAAGGTGAAACAGTGGAACCCAGCTTTCTCGGGTTCCAAGGTTTCTGACATGCAGAGGAAATGGTCACGTTGGCACACCAGATAACTTTGTGTTAGAAGAATGTATTTGATGGGCTACTTGAGGGAGTTCTCTTCAGAAATTTCAAAGGGCCAAGTTTGCTTTCAAGATAAAGAACCATAGGTTGGGATCGACCACTGCACCCACTGAGAGCAGTTAGAGGGCTCCTGTTCCTATCACAGAGCTACCATTGTCAGAGAGGCTGAACACTCAATACCTCTCCCCAGGGAATCCTGTGAATTGTCGCTCTGTGAGAGGAATAGGGGATCTCCAGCAACTCTCCAGTCTGTTGACAAACTACAGTTCCCAGAATCCTTTGCAAACTGAGCTTTTCATAGGTTCTTTGCTACTGCAGATGGGGCCAAAGCTTGACTCTGTGTTTGTGAAACAGTATATTTTGAGTCATGCAGAGGGGTTGGCTATTTTCTGTTGTTTAAGTGATTTCCGCTCTGATACTTTCGAGGAACCCTTTTAGAATTTTACATTTGCATTGCTTAATTGAATTCCTTATGCATATTGTGTTTATATTATTGTGAATTAGTTTGAGGTATCGATGGTGGAAGCAATATATATATATAAACTAAATACTACAAGACCTTTCCCCCCTCTTTTAATCTCTCATAGCCAGCTTCATCGTTTTTGGTTGTGCAGTTCTTCTTGGACTACTGCAACGCGCTCTGTGTGGGGCTGCCTTTGAAGGTGACCCGGAAACTACAACTAATCCAGAATGCGGCAGCTGGACTAGTGACTGGGAGCGGCCGCCAAGACCACACAACACCAGTTTTGAAAGACCTACATTGGCTCCCAATACATTTCCAAGCACAATTTAGAGTATTGGTGTTGACCTTTAAAGCCCTAAACAGCCGCGGTCCAGTATATCTGAAGGAGCGTCTCCACCCCCATCGTTCTGCCCAGACACTGAGGTCCAGCACCTAGGGCCTTCTGGCAGTTCCCTCACTGCGAGAAGTGAAGTTACACGGAACCAGGCAGAGGGCCTTCTTGGTGCCCACCCTGTGGAATGCCCTCCCATCAGATTTCAAGGAAATAAACAACTATCTGACTTTCAGAAGACATCTGAAGGCAGCCCTGTTTAGGGAGGTTTTTAATGACTGATGTTTTAATGTATTTTTAATCTTTTGTTAGAAGCTGCCCAGAGTGGCTGGGTAGAAATAATAAATTATTATTATTATTATTATTATTATTATTATTATTATTATTATTATTTCACAAATAACAAACACACACATCGCTTTCTGCTATGTAGCCACATTGTCTGTCTTATTCCTAGTCCTTCCTAGGCAGCAGCAGGGCATTCCCTGGGAATCATGGTGGTCTGGCCTCCTTAAGCAGCAGTGCTAACTTCTCTATGTGGGTGCCAAGTTACCTTCAGAGGAACAGAGAGAAACTGCATTAATAATAATAATAATAATAATAATAATAATAATAATAATAATAATTTTATTATTTATATCCTGCCCATCTGGCTGGGTTTCCCCAGCCACTCAGGGCAGCTTACAGCATATATTGAAACTGCCGCAATGAATTTTATTAGCAGCACCTGCGTGCAAGAAGAAGTTTTATTTCTTCTCTATTCCTATTGACTCTGCATATTCAAGAAAAGACACCTTTCAGTCTAATAGAGTTGGAGCATTTGCGTATATGCAGACAGACACACCATTGCTCTGGGCAGAAGAACTTTCTATACTGCTTGCCAAGTCATTGATAATTGATCATGTGCAGCCATATATCTTCGCGATGCAGCAAGCCAGTTCATGATTTGAAATCTGATGAGTTGAAACCAGATGGAACTTACAGCTCTGGGGACTTTGCGAAAATCGAGCGCTGCAGCATGTATGCTCCTGGGACCCAAATCCCTGCTATGTTGCTCCATTTTCTTCAGCCGACGTTAACTCCAATGGAAGGCAGCAGTTCCAGTTGTGTAAAACCTGGGGAGAGGAATTGGGTGGGGAGGGGGGACAAGTTAGAGGAGTAGAGATCCTCTCCTCTTTCTCCCCCAAGTCCTGGCTAGAGACATGGAGATTGTGAGGCAAGCAACGCACATCTAATTAACCCACTGGCTCTTCCTCTTCAGGGAACTTGAGTTGACAGCAACAAGAAAATATGCAATTGTAAGCGTATTTACTACGTTTGTCAACCATCTGGGATACCAAGGCCCTGAAGAGGAGCTGTCAGATATAATTCTAGTTAACCCTGTGGTAGCAATAGAGTTTCTTTTAATTTCCTTGATCAGGCATGCAACTGAATAGCCTCCATCCTGGACAAACTGCCCAGATTGATGTATTGTCCCCCCCCCCCCCCGGTGCAATCAGGCTGATGTTGCATCTGGATATTGACCGACACATCTAATAATCATTTGGATGCCTACTAAAGTCCAGGGGAAGATTTGCCTCGAGTAAAAGGATTTCCTTCTAAAGAAGTTGTAAGCTTTTTCCAGCCTGGTGTGGTCTGATGTTCTGTTTTGTGTTCCACCAGTGTATCTTACTTGTCAGAATGTACATTGAGGGTTGCTTGAAAATGAAGGTACATCTGATCTGCATTCAGTGATCCTGAATTGCTTAAGAGCCTCTATGATGATCCATGTCAAATAATGCAATATTTAAATAAAAGTCGCAGGGCTCTGTGTGTGTGTTCGCTTCTGTGAACCTATCTCAACAACCTGCATTTTCAAAAAGCATCTGTAATGATTTGGCTTCTGAGGAAGCCTGGGAGAGTTAGCATTGCATTACAGGGGGAATTATATACCAGGAGAGTAACTAAAGTTATACAGAAACCCACACAAGCTGTCTCATCTCTTGTGTGAATGAAGATGAGCATCTTACGTGCAGCCATTTGAATATGGGTCCCTCGGGGCATCCTGTCTGGAGCAAACTATACTTCCTGCTTTCCTTGGAATTTTGAATATGAAAGGAAGATCATGCTGAGGTGTGTGTTTTCTTGCAGAACAAAGACTTAAGAGAGCTAATTCCAGCTCAAACTGGTGGGGCACAAAGAAAGGAGGGAAAGCCCGCTGGTAGAGACTCTTGTGTTGGACACAGCATGAAGCCCCGCAAAGTTATCAAAGGAGATGGACTGAAAAACACAGGAATGAATAAAAAGAATTTGGCAAGGAGCTAACACACCCTGAGTGCCGGCTCCATCTGAAAGAATTCAGAGATGTTCTGTATTATCTCATGTGTGGCTCATTTTGCTTCCTTTCTTCCAATCTGCTTTCTATTGTTATTCTTTTCTTAGTGCCTGAAGGAAGTTCTAGAACCTATGGAAAGCTCAGTTTTACCTTCCACTCCCTTTTCTTCCCCCTCCCGCAACAGGGTGTTTACCTGTGGAGAAAATGTTCTCCAACTCCTAAGGATAAGATCTGAAAAAGATGGAGCAACTTTTAGTGCAGGTGGACAGAATTGCAATCAAATTCAGTTGGCATCAAAGCCAACCGAATGCTCAAGAATGAGTGCAAGGCAGAAGAATGGGAGATAGCAGGACCAGCTCACCCTTGAGGCAAGGTGAGGCGATCGTCTCAGGCAGCAGGACTCATAGGGGCAACAGATCCTGATGTCAATATTTCTTTCCCAGTGCCGGATTTACGTACAGTGGTACCTCAGGTTACATACACTTCAGGTTACATACGCTTCAGGTTACAGATTTCGCTAACCCAGAAATATTACCTCGGGTTAAGAACTTTGCTTCAGGATGAGAACAGAAATAGTGCTCCGGCGGCAGCAGGAGGCCCTATTAGCTAAAGTGGTGCTTCAGGTTAAGAACAGTTTCAGGTTAAGAACGGACCTCCAGAATGAATCAAGTACTTAACCCGAGGTACCACTGTATAAGCTAAACAAGCTATAGCTTAGGGCCCCACTCTCTTGGGGGCCCCCAAAAAAAATTAAAGCAAAAAAAACTAGATGTACATTTCCAAAATATATGATAAAAAGCAAATAAAATAAAACCTACATACAGCAACAGTGTTTTGTGTTGTGTAGGCTCCTATGACGTAAGTCAAGGGCCCCGCCTGCTAGCCTGCTCCCTAAAATTTCACTGGTTTGCTCATTTTTAATATACTTCTTCTTAATTGTATTTCAGTTCAACAATTACTTCGATAAAATACATATTTTGTTATGTGCAAATGGGTTTAGATATCTGTTCGGTCCATAAATTACCATATAGCATATATTCAACAACAAAAAACAGCGGCAATTTGTTGTTGGCAAAGGACAGCTGGACATATAAAGGGCCCCATTACCTTCAGTAGCTTAGGGCCTCATCAAATCGAAATCTGGCCCTGTTGTTTCCACTTTGTTGCTGACGTAGATCTTCCCTCGCCATTTCTTCTGTACCATTTTGGGATCCACCTGGTCCTGGGAGATAGGTGCTGAGGAAGTTGGCAGTATGGTTAAATTGCAGAAACTACCTCAGTGGCTTTCCACCATTGATTTTTCATCTCTGTGTTTCAAGAATGCAGTAGGCCAGAAACTGGTTTTGAGTGTGATTATGGGGGACCGTTTTCAGAATTTTTCATTGTATGTGTGGAAAACTGAACCGTTAACATTTTAAGTGAAATGCTGCTTTTAATTTTCTTCCCTTCTAAAACCTGCAATAGCATGGGACAAGTTACATTACTAAGGGACTGTAAAAGGGGCTGCAGCCTTGGAAACAACTGCCAGGGGCAGAAAATCATTGCTGAATCTGAATCTCTACACTGATTCTCCCCACTGATTTCAACAGAAGCATTGTTACAGTGGTGTGGAAGTTTTTAAAATAAGCAAACAAATGCAATAAAAAAGATAAAAGATAAAAAGATAAAAAAAAATATTCATTCAAATTCTGCTTTTGTGGAAGCAGTGCTCCCATAGAATTTCATCACCTATCTTGCAAAGTCTGGGTTCCTTACCAGAACTGAATTGAAGCAGGATCAATTGGATATTGGAATCCCAGAACAATTAGAGAATTGCCACTCTTCTGTTGCCTGCATCAAATTATCTCCCACATAACATCGTCAACAATATTCACAGATGGCAATAGGAGGAAGATTAAAAGTTCATTTTGGCCTCTTTGGAGCATAAGACAGAATTCATTCTGTGCCCATGAAGATAGGTGATAAAGTACCAAATGTGATTGAGGGAATCAACAAGTTTCAATTGTGACTGAGCAATTTTTTGGTATATGTCAGTTTCTGATATATATCACTTTCACACAAGTTCATCCACAAATCTGTTCTATCCCATTTCTCCATGAACCTTAAAAAAAATGCATGGAAATGTGCATTATTTAAGTTGGCACCCCTGCTCGCAGCACTTCTGTCTTATCAGGGTCATGTTTCAGTTTATTGGCCAATATCCTGCAATTACAGATTCCAGGCACTCACCTACAGTTTTGTACTTACATTGCTGCAGCTGAATTGGGTGAAAACGAGGACAGCTGGGTGTCATCAGCCCATTTATTTACCCATTCACATTTTTTTACTGTGCTCCCAGAGCAGCTTACACATGATCAACAACAACAGTGAAGATCCAAGTCATCCCCAACCTGCACGCTTATAATCTGGGCAGCGCATTAGGAAAAGCAGAGCAAAGAAGGAGAAAAACAAAATTCAAATCAGTCTCATCCAGAAGTGCTTAGAGCTTCCTGACCACAAGCACCTTGCTCAAGATGGCGATATTTGTCCCTGTTTGAAGGCCAAGGGCAGACATATTGATGATGCCACATTCCAAATTCCAACTTGATGTCAGGGTCTGTGCTGAGGAGGGCTGCACTGAGGAGGAATGGTGGGGGCGTCCCCCTCCCCCGGATCCTGAATCTTCCCAGGAGCAGTATAGATTTGGAACAGTGGTGTGCAGAGGGGCATAGTTCAGAAGGCAGAAGCTGGGAAATACTGGATGGGGAACAGCTAGGAGAAGAAGCACTGGGAGAGAGAGGGTTAACAGATTCACAGTCTCTGGACAGCATTCACACCCCTTCTCCAAAGTACAGAGAGCTCAGAAAGTGACAGTACAGAAAGCACAGAGGGTACAAACTCAGATTACAAGACGTAGAAGTGACATAGATCCATAGGGATAGAAGGGGGTGAAATCCTTAATTGGGAGCGCCGCCATTTCTAGGAGATGTATTCTTTGTTCTCTCGCTGTGATTATTAAAGTTTGTAACTGGTAAGAAGACTCCTTTTCATTTGTTCTGCTTATCTACTGCCGTGGAGGAGGAAGCTGATTCTCTGAAGCCTGACACTGGAGTGGATTTAAGAACAGAGGAAGTGGCCTTATACCGAGTTAGACCGCTGGTCTGTCAAGCTCAGTATGGCCTGCACTGACTGGCAGCAGAGCTCCAGCATTTCAGGCAGCAAATCTGCATGCAGCGTAAATGCTCTACCACTGAGCTGTGGTCATTTCCTCAGCGGTACAGATTTTTACAAAACCATAATGTGGGATCCCATTGCATAAATGTCATGGGGCTGAGGAGTGGTCTGAGCACAGGGTAGGATTAGCTGGTCACATATGGGCCCAAGCAGAATTTCAGATCATTTCTTTGCTCAACTTGTTAACTGAAGGAATGATTGCTGGGTGTGGAGCACATTTCCACCCACAGTCAGGCCTCAGCTGTCTGACCGCAAGACCTTTGAGTGTGGAGCACCCTCCTATCTGCAGACAAAGCCACAGCTGTCTGAACATCATGCCCTCTTTCGAACCTTTGTTCTCTTAGTGGTCTGCTGTGCCCTGTCTGTGACCTTTGTCTCCTTTGTCAGACATTGTTCAAGGGGAAAGTGTCGCGGTGGAAACAGGTGCCAAAATAACTTTGTACCACCCCACGATCTTGGGATTGGAAGATGTGTAAAGGTCACAGTCCAAAATGTATCTGACTGGTTTTGCATATGGCGCTAATAAAAGGAGCCTCTACAGAGTTAGCTGGCAGCTTGTCTTGGAGCATGCTTGCCAGAGTGCTTCTGCACAGCTCACCTGAATCCAACCTCCTGTCGTCCCCCATTATTCCTACAGTTAACTGCCTTTCGTTGCTTAGGATCCCAGGATGGTTTGCAGAAATATTTTAACAATACGCTAATCCAACGATCTGACATAGAACACCATACCCTCCAACCTTTCTCTTATGAAAAGCTCAGATTTCAAGACATACAAGTGAGATAGAGCAATAGGGACAGAAGGGGGTGACATCCTTAACTGGGAGCACCGCCATTTCTAGGAGTTGTGTTCTTTGTTCTCTCGCTGTGATTATTTTTTCTAAAAAAGGAGGTGCTGGAACTCACCATGAATGGCTCCCTTGTTCTCTTATAATGGCAGTGCAGCCCTTCTGAAAGGTGCTGGAACGGAGTTCCAGGGGGGAACGGGAGCCCTGAGAACATCCTATCCATACTTTCCAACATTTCTCCAATGAAAATAGGGGCATCCTAAGGAAATGTGGGACATTCTGGGATCAAATCAGAAACTGGGACGGCTTCTGTAAATCTGGGACTGTCCCTGGAAAACAGGGACACTTGGAGGGCTGGAACACCTCAGTTCAAGCCCCAAGGCAGGCTTGAATCATGACTCAATAATTGGGGAGGGGGGTCGCAGTAAAACAGCACTCACTTTCACTGTATGCAGAAAAAGGCCCTCGGTTCAAGCTCCCAGGATCTTCTCCTGAAGGAATTCCAAGCAGCTGAACTGGGCAAGGACTCCCCACACAACTGAGAGTCACCCACAGTCAGATCACAAAACCACACAGGGCCAGAAGGGCCTGATTCAACATAGGGTGCCTTGAAATTATCTCAGCTTCACACTGCGACTTCCTAGATTGGCTCTCCTTACTGAGGGTAAACTATGGCATAAATGCAGAAAAACACATCACTTAAAGCATTAGTATATTGGGGGATTGCTAATATAGTCATGGAATAGTGATTTGTGCAGCACATTATTGGCTATGGGGTATTTTGCTAATATTGACTTTTTAAAAAACCCATATAAACCCTAATACTTATGAAGGAAAAATTACAGATATATATAACCATCCACTTTCTGATTAGACCCCATGCAAATTATTGCTATCACATCATGACTGGCTTCTGAAGCGGACCAATAGGTGTCAGCCAAGGGCTGTTAAAATAGGCCAGGAGGAATGAAATTTGTATTTCCATCTTCTTGTGGAGGCAGACAAGTGGGGTTTTGGTCTGGGTGGCAGAAGGAAGTGCCAGACTCTTGGATTGAAACCGCTAGTCATGGGCCTTAGACAGACATTTCAAAAGTGTTGGGGGGGGGGGAGGAGAAGCAGGGAGAAGGGGAAAATCTGATCATAGATTGTAACAAATGCTGTAAAGGGCGTTAGGGAAAGCAACTGAGGCAAAGAGGCTGAGATGAGAAACTGGCGCACTTCATATTTCTGTGAATATTCGTGCATGCGCATGTTGACAACATCAGGATCTATTGGGTTTTATTTATTTGTTTTTAATTTGAGCACCCTGAATTAAGCTGGGGAAATGGTTTTCCCGACAGTTTCTTTTTCTGTCATGTTTGACATATAAATCTGGGTTGCCTCCAGTCTGGCAGAATTTTGCACGAGGGATTCACACACATATTGGAAATTTAAGGTCTATGCAATTAAAGCGGATTAATGTTTTCTGTTGCCCTGGCACAACAAATCCACTAAAAATAATAAATGTTATAAAATAACATTTTGTAGTTAGGAATGTGATGGGGCACATGCACTGAAAAATGTAGGATTGCTGAATAATGCGGAAATGCATCACCTCAGCGCAAGCAAATTATTATAATAATTTTATTATTATTTATTAAATTTTATACTGCCCTATACCCACAATTCTCAGGGGAGTTCACAAGATAAAGTCACAATGTAACAACACAAAAAATAATTAAAAATTAAAAAACCAGAATGCCTCTAGAACCATTTGAGATATTTTCTATCCAGTGGAATAGGAACAAAGGAGAACAAATTCAGTTCATTTTGTCTTAGATGTTTTAGAAGGTTTCCTGCCACTGTTGGTATCAGCTGATTGGGGATCTATTGAATGTCCTGGAATGAGAATTAGAACAGGCAGAGAAGAAGAAGAAGAAGAAGAAGAAGAAGAAGAAGAAGAAGAAGAAGAAGAAGAAAGTTTATACCCCACCCATCTGGCTGGGATTCCCCAGCCATTCTGGGTGGCTCCCAACAGAATACAGTGGTACCTCGGGTTAAGAACTTAATTCGTTCTGGAGGTCCGTTATTAACTTAAAACTGTTCTTAACCTGAGGTATCACTTTAGCTAATGGGGCCTTTTGCTGCCGCTGCGCCACCACCACACAATTTTTGTTCTCATCCTGAAGCAAAGTTCTTAACCCGAGGTACTATTTCTGAGTTGGCAGAGTTTGTAACCTGAAGCATCTGTAACCTGAAGCGTATGTAACCAGAGGTACCGCTGCATTAAAAACATGATCAAACGTCAAACATGTGTATCCAGAATTGGCCTCCACAGTCACTTAAGGACTAGCTGTTAAACCCGTGTTTATGGAAGACAAACTTACTCAGATTGGAGTGATTGCAGAAGAAGAAGAAGAAGAAGAAGAAGAAGAAGAAGAAGAAGAAGAAGAAGAAGAAGACAACCAACATTAGCAAGTCAGACTTGCTGAAATCAATGGTCTTCAGTACATTTATTTCAGTGGGTCTGCTCTGAATATGCGTTAGCTGGATACCTTAATCCTGAGCTTTTTTAAGCTCTGCTTGTGAGCAAATTCTTCCAGCAAACAACATCACCAGCCATGTAGAATTGCATATAGGGAAGCCCATTTAAAATGTTGCAACCATAGCGGAAACGGCTGTGCAAAGGACAAAATCTAATTTTAAAGAAAAGTGGGCTAGCAGATTAATTCTAGCTATTGTTGTACTCACTTGCTGGTGCAGTAATAATATGTATTTATTGCTGATTCACCACCTTCCTGAGCTTCCTTCTCCTTAAACATTGTGCTGCTTGACATGCTTTTAGTAGCAAAATGCTCTGATGATAGGCTTATAGGTGCTCCATAATTTTACCATTGATACAGTAATGAGACCCTATTTCGGCACATTTTCTTCGGGTTATTCCATAGCAATCCCCCGTTGTGATAATATGCACATGGACATGACCCTAGTTGTTCTTTTTGGGGGGGCGGTAATTTTTTGTTTGAAAGGAAGAAACGGAAATACAACATTTGTTTCCTAAGTGGTGTGAGAAGAATCCTATTTATAAAGTATGAAAAGAATGCCTCCCATTGCAATATATACATAAATATCTTGCAAGTATTGCTTGCAAAGGGTTTTGGTGCATTTTCTTTGGTCGTACAGGACTGCCATGCTGTGTTTGTCCTAAAAACATGTGAAATTAAAGAGGCAGCTACGTTTAACTCATGGAAGCACTTGGTCAACACAGACCATGGGTGAAATCTAGTGCTGCTGCTCTAGGGGTACCAGACGTCCCCGGTTCCCGAGGACAGTCCCCGGATTTGCAAATCTGTCCTCAGACAAATTCCATCCCTGGAATGTCCTCAGATTTTCAAATCCGTCCCCGGGAAACGTGGCAGCGGCAGCCTCAGCAGCCCTGAGCCAGCCTGGTAGCGCAGTTGGCTCTAGCTGGCTTCAGGAGCTGCTCGCTGCCCGCTGCTGTGGCACCCACCATTTTTCCTGTGCCATGGCAGTTGTTAAGAGTATCAGGTGGTTGCTCGAGAGCAATCAGGCAAGATGCCTCACTAGTCTGTTCTAAAGCTTACTTATTGGTGTTCAAAAAACCTTTAGAATGCAGAGCGCCTCTATTCCATGTCTTGCTCATTCCCTGGCAGAATCTGAGAGTGGGCGGTCCTTAAATCTTCCCCAGCAGAGTAGTTTCTTGACCCCCAGTCTGCGCCTTCCCTCTCTGCGTGAAACCCTACTGCGCAAGGAAGGCTTGGGTAACGAGGGACCTCCCTCCTCCCCGCTTTGCTCAGGCAAGGTGTTATGGCACCACGTTGCCTCCTCCGAGCCCTGCATCTCCTCTCCACTAGAGGCGTCGCTTCCTTCCTCCGCTGAGGAAGTGCTGCTTCCCACGATCTTTGGGGGCTCTCTGCAATCCATCCGCCTTTTCCCCTCTCGCCCCTGAGCCGATGGCAGTTCCCTGACAGCAGTGAACAGTGAGCAGCTCCTGAAGTCAGCCAGAGTCAACTGCACTACCAGGCTGGCCATAGCTGTCAACCTTCCCAATTTTTGTGGGAAATTCCCTTATTCCAGCACCGTTTCCCGCTGCTTCCCACTGCTATCCCAGATGGTTAGATATCCCGTAGACTGTCCCTGGGACAGGTGAGGCTGCTGATCCCTTATTTTCAAATCTGAAAGTTGACAGCTATGAGGCTGGCCCCTCCTGGGCAATGGCCACCCGCCCGTGACTCCCAAGCCTCCCCTGATCTGTCAAAACAAAGGGGGAAGGGGGAAGGAAATCGGGGAAGGCTCGGGAGTCACTTGGTGGGCGGTGCACCATTTAAAAAAATGCAGATTCATTGAAATCCGGATTCATTGAAAAAAAAATCTGGTAACCATATGCTGCTCTGCTCGTGGAAAGTCTTTGGATCCAGTGGTGGTGGGTAGTTTTAAAAAGAGGGTGTCTTTAAAAGAAGATGAGACACATTCATGGAGGAGAGGCCTATCAGTGGTCGCTAACCATGATAGCTATGCACTGTCTCTGCAGTTGGACACAGGAGAGCTTCTGAATGGAGGCAGGAGAGCTGGAAACCACGAGACGGGACAGTACTCTTGTCCTACTTGCGGGTTTTCCACAGAATGACCACTGTGAGGACAGGATGTTGGAAATTTTTTTTAAAATATCTTTTAATAGGAAACCAGAAGCTTTCCTTTTGGGAATCACAGATTCGGATATTCCTAAAAAGGCTAAAGAGATCTTATATGCTATGGTTACAGCAAGAGTTCTCATTGCGGCAAATTGGAAAAGTGATAAAGTCCCTTTAAGATTAGAATGGATTCAAAAATTGGTTGAATACGCGGAATTAGATAGCATGTCAGAAAAGATAAAAAAAATAAAATAAAGCAAAACAGGTATTTATCTCAAAATGGGAAGTTTTTAAAATATATTTGAAAAACAACAATAGTAGTCTAAGGTCATACAAAGCGTTCACATAATTTCAGTAGCAGTGTTAAAAATGTCGTAAAACCTATGAGTGGATTAAGGGATATTGAATTTGAACAAAACTAGTTATGCAATGGACGAGGGTGGCTCTGTGGGTTAAACCACAGAGCCTAGGACTTGCCTATCAGAAGGTCGGCGGTTCGAATCCCTGCGACGGGGTGAGCTCCTGTTGCTCGGTCCCTGCTCTTGCCAACCTAGCAGTTCGAAAGCATGTCAAAGTGCAAGTAGATAAATAGCTACCGTTCCGGCAGCAAGGTAAACGGTGTTTCCATGCGCTGCTCTGGTTCGCCAGAAGCGGCTTAGTCATGCTGGCCACATGACCCGGAAGCTGTACGCCGGCTCCCTCGGCCAGTAAAGCGAGATGAGCGCCGCAACCCCAGAGTCGTCCGCGACTGGACCTAGTGGTCAGGGCTCCCTTTACCTTTTTAGTTATGCAATGGCAGTGAACAAATAATACAGAATATGTAATAAGGAATAGATGGGAAGTCTGGTCAATAGAAAAAGACCACTTTTATTTCATGTTTTGAAGGTTATTAGTAGATGTATTTTTTCTTTTCTTTCTTTGGTGGTGATGGAAATTTATTTTCTTTTTCTGTACGGTGTGTTAATGTGAATGGTAACAATAAAATCTTTAAAGAGAGAGAGAGAGAACAGGATGTTGGACTGGTTGGGTCATTGGCCTGATCCAGCAAATTCTTCTCATGTTCTCATATTCTTATGTTCTCATTAAAGTAAGATTCCCACACACCCACACACCTCCCTGTATCCCCTCCCCTTCTGGAGGGACCCCCTACTCCAACCCTCTAGAACAGATTAGGGGGACTACATGGGGGATGAGGAATCAGAGATAATCAGCTCTCCTTATATTAGTAAAAAAATTATGCTAGATCAAAAGCCCTTCTGTGAGCAGAACAGAAGCACTGAATGCCACCCTAGGTTGCAATAGTTTGGAGTGAGTATGAGAGCTTTGCTAGGTTAATTTAGGTTATTTTTTTCTAAAAAATGTTAAGAAAATTTGGGGGAGGGTTGTGTTGGCATGCGACCAAGGAAACGGGGGCAATTGGCAGGCCCCCAGCTGGCTCCAACCCTGGTGTGCCAGGCGATCTCCAGCCCTTGATGCAGCGTCAGTGACCTGAGTTTCAGAAGCTAGGGCACGCTACTCAGCAGAGTAAACGCTACACAACAGGAGTGGCAGGAGAAGTTGTGTGAGCATATTTACAAGCAGTTTATTCAGCATACATCAGGGCAAAAGGAAACATGTCTGATCCCCTTCGTGTCCAAAGCAAAGCGGCAAAAGCAAACACAAACGGAAGTTCCCAGCAAACTGTGCTGGAGTGTAAACAGACATGCGACACACAACAATCATGGCTGTTCCTTAAGGTAGAACGGAATATCCTAACAGGTTGATGGAGCAACAGGTTGATGGGGGAAGGAGAGAACTGATCTTGATTGACCCAGGGTTCATCTCCACTATTATATGTCCCCAACATCTCATATTCAGAGACAAGCCATATTTAGACAAGGATGTGAACCTTCAGCTGTCTCCACTCATGGCAGCTGGTAGGACTACTCTCTATAAATGTGTCCAATCCTTTAAAAAATACATTTAATTTCATGGCAAGCACAGTACATTGTAAGCAAGATATCTGAAACATGTCCAAAAATGGATGAATAGTTTGCCCAAAATTCTCTACCCATTCATCCATGTTCAGCTGTTGTGACCCAGCTGCCCGGCCGCAACACCACTCACTGGAAAAAGGTGAGTGGACTTCCTGTGATGGGAACTGAGAAGGGTAACCTTACACATGGAGATATGTTGCCCTTCTGAATGATGTCACAGTGAAACCAGCTTCACTGCAGAATCCCTTTAAAAATATGGCACGTCTAGACCCGTCTTTAAATTTTGAAGGACATGGTGTGGGTTGGTACAGCCTCCACATGATGGATCCATGTGTGATGTTGATTGCCCTTCAGATGTAAGAAATACCAAGAGTAGACATTCTTTCCCAATATGCCATCCAGGTGAAAAGCCATTGTCTGCAGTGCACTTCTGCAATCAATGCTGGGCTGTTTGTGGTCCTAGGTGGTGACCTCGTTTTTGAATATGGCCACCTTTCTCTGTGTGTATCTTGTTTAAGCAAAACGTGGCCATTTCCATTGGCATTTTCATATATTAACCTTTAATGCATCAAGAATGAACAATATATCACTACTTGACCTTTTCCTTTTGCTACCACTTGTTTGCCATTTACTCTACTGGGACTTCTTCAAATTGCTTTAACGGAGGCCCGAAAGAACACATTTTCCCCCAGTGTGTTTTAGTGCCCTGGGCTGTAACAAGGTTGATTTGCTTTTTTGTTGTGGATGCTTTATTTTTTTCCTGGAGAACTTTAATGCACAAGATTCTTTAAAAGCAGCAAGGGAGTTTTCTAAAGTTAATTGTGCGGTGAGTACAGAAAGGGTAGTGTAGAAGTTCCATAGCAATTATTTCCATTTGTAATCTTAAGCTCTGAATTATAGATGCCTATGTACTTTTCATATCTTCCACTCTACTTTTTTTATTATAAAAAATAGCCTTGTTCATTCACAGTGAATTCTGCACAAGGCAAGGAGAGAGCAATTGCAGCTGCATTTTCACAATGAAAACATTCTGAATAGAGGACATGCTGCTCAGATCCATCAAGGGGAAGATTCTGCAGTTGCTGACCTTCAACCATGAATGAAATTCCTTTTGAAAATGTGATCCTGACGCATTTAACACACACACATCTACACCACCACATTTTTCATCAAATGGAGAGAAGAATGGACACAATTCTCAGAGGAACTAAATTGACAGTCTGCGATTCTCTAATATAAATTTTAAAATAGCTTTTCCTTGTGTTGGTAGAACTTTCTGAGGAGCGGACAGTTACAGCATGCCTTACAACAGGAATGAGGGCCTTTCAGATGTTGTTGGACTCCAACTCCCATCAGCCCCAGCCAGCATAACCAATGGACAAGAATGATGAGAGTTGTAGTCCAAGAACATTTGATCGGCCACAGGTTCCCCATCTCCATCTTAAATATATTGGTCGCATTAAATATCAATGGGAGTTTCACTATAGGCTTCAAAAATGGTGAACCACACTCAGTCTTACATATATAACATTCAATCAAATATTCGTTTAGTCTGGCATTTATTTTTTCTTCTATAGAACCCCCTCAATAAAACTTTTAATTATTTTGACTCCTAGGTTATGTCACACATTTTTGCATGATTTTCCCCCTCTAGTCATTCATTTTTTTCCTGCTCTCAGAAGGAGGCTCTGCTCATGTCCTGAGCATCGTTTTGTGCGGTCTTGCTTAATTTTGCTCCAAGAACACTCGTTCTCCTCTTGACTGTTCTTTTGATTTTGATCTAAGAGTAATTTTAATGGTGTGTAAATTCCCTCATTACCCTTTTCTAGTCATTATTTTCACTGCTGTGCCCCAAGATTGAATATTTTATGTACAAATGTCCCCGTGGTCAAAAACACAATGTCAAAGTTTTGATCCAGAGATGCCAAAACAACTCTGAGAAGTTTCTTTGCTATATCTGGAAAAGCATCTCTCCTGCTACCTTTTGCAGGTGATGGGAGAAGAAGCAGAAGCAAATGGCGTTCATTTGCCTTCTCTTTCCACTAGCACAGGGTTTCCGAAACTTGGGTCTCCAGCTGTTTTTGGACCACCGCTCCCATCAACCGCAGCGAGCAGGACCAGTGGTCAGGGATGATGGTTATTGTAGTCCAAAAACAGCTGGAGACCCAAGTTTGGGAAACCCTGCTCTAGCATGTTGTCCATGTCAAATTTTAGATTGTAAGTTTCTCAGGGAAGAGTTGGCTCATTGGTGGCAATGTATAAATTTTGAGAGGGCCATTTGCATTCAGGTTGGACGTCACTCAGGTGAGCTTGGTGAATTTTTTTAAAGGGATGCAACTGGATTCCAATTTATTGTTGGTGGCAAAGTCAGAGGTGTAAGAGGACATCTTTTCCCATTCTGCCCTGAATTTCCCCCATGAAGCACTGTTTCTGTTTTGCTGCAGTTTGCCTTCTGCCAATAAACTGTTCTTCATCTTTCTGTCCGCTGCAGCACAATTAGGTAACCTTCATAACATATGTAATTTATAATGTAAATAAGGTGTGACATTGTCAATACATTACTTTGTCCCTTGCAATGCAAAGGAAATACAAAGCAAACAAAGGGGAAATGTGATCAATTACCTATAATTTATGGAGTGAAATTAAACAGCAGCTGGATTGCTGGATTTATTTCCATTTCAGATGTGGGACAAATAAACAAATGTCAGTAATTTCTGCTCCTGTTTCTGGAAGAGCTTTCCAGTGCCCCTAGTGACAATATTTCCCAAAGTTTCAGTGGTATCCACCATTTTCCGCTGTCCCTGATTCCCTAGATTACGGATGGCTAACCCCTTGCCCAGGGGCCTGATATAAACGGTGAGAGCTTTCATTTACAATTAAGTGGTATACCAATTTTGCTGAAATAAATAAAAATATAACTCTCCCCACCCCACTGTTTTTTGATGACAGCAGCAAAATGAAAATGCATAAATAAGGTAGACCTAGTGCTGGGATGGGCAGAGAATATTAATGCTCTTGCTTACATGTGCATTGGACTGGGGAATTGTTGGGGGGGCTTTTGTTGGGGGGGTGTTCCCCTTTGCTTCTGTTGGTTTTGTGTATCTTTATGTTGATATGGTTCAGTTTGTATTTTTTAATGTTTTGTTAATAATAATAATAATAATAATAATAATAATAATAATAATAATAATACTTTATTTATACCCTGCCCATCTGGCTGGGTTTCTCCAGCCATTCTGGGTGGCTCCCAACAGAATATTAAAAACACAATAAAACATCAAACATTAAAAACTCCCTGTGGCAATCACACAGGGTCCCCGGACGTTTGACGGTCTATTGATCCCTGCGCCACCACTGTGATTGCCTCTTCGCTGCCACCAACCCATTTCCCTCGGGTACACACAGAGTCCAGACAGTTGTTAACATTAACTAATAATCAAGTTTATTGTTATAAACATGAACAAGCTTATGGTTTCAGTTAATTTTTCTTGTCAGTTTCTTAATCTTAGTTCCTTTACTGACTTATAGGTTCCTAACAACTTCAAACTGATTATCCCAATTATCTATCTGACTCCACCTAACAGTTCCTCTCACTCTCTCACCACACAACTCGACCAACCCACAGACTTATCCTCCCTCTTCCTTCTCCAACTCCCAACTCTCAACTGACTCCCACACAACACCGACTCTAACTCTAACTCCTCCTATCAGTTTCTCTCTGGCCAATCACATCACACTCAATTAACCCTTTCCTTATGACCCACCTAGGAGGCAAACGCCACACTCCCCTAAACAGGGTTGCCTTCAGATGTCTTCTAAAAGTAAGATAGTTGTTTAGTTCCTTGACATCTGATGGGAGGGCATTCCGCAGGGTGAGCACCACTACCAAGAAGGCCCTCTTCCTGGTTCCCTGTAGCTTCACTTCTTGCAGTGAGGGAACCTCTAGAAGGCCCTCGGAGCTGGACCTCAGTTTCCGGGCTGAACGATGGGGGCGAAGACTGTAGTTATGTATTTTTTCATGTTGTAAGGCACCTTGAGCATGGCTTGAACTGTGGAATGTGGAAAGGTGGCATACAAATAGAATTATGTATGTTTGCATTTATGTATTTATGACTGAGGCTGAGTGCTGCCATCTGTTGCTTGGGTACTCGGATGCTGTTGGACAACAGCTCCCATCATCCCTAACCATTAGCTAAATTGACTGAGAACTATGAGAGTTGAAGCCCAACAGCATTTGGGGATCTAAGGTTAAAATACTCTGCTCTAGTGATGACAGGAAGCCTTCACTGGGATTGGCTTCATAGTTACCCTGTGTCTTCCAAAGTTTCAATAATTCAAAGTTTATTTACAGAAGCATTGTAAGATTAATGAATGTTAGAATGATGTTGGAATGAATTCATGTGATTTTAGCAGAAATGTCACAAAGATTTAGAAAAAACAGACTGTTAATTGGTGAAAGGAGGCAAAGTAAACTTATATTAATATCAAGATAAATTTACAGGACAAAAATTTGAAAAGAGGGAAAGGATTTGCTGAAATGGATAACCGACTTAGAATACAAAAAAGGGAGGTGTAAGGAGGTCAAGGAAATAAGCTAATGAAAGAAAACAAATGGGAAGAGTTGCTGTATTTTTTCTTGATTTTTCTTTTTGTTTAATGGATTTTAATTCTCTGTTTTTTCTTTTTGATCTTTCTTTTTTCTTTTTTGTATTTCATCTTTTTTTGTTTAAAAGGATGTTTTTCTTGATGTTTCTTTTTGTACTTTTAAAAACTTTAATAAATATCTTTAAAAAAAAAATAGTTACCCTGTGTCTCCACTATGTTGAAGTCCTGGTGTTGACAGCTGTAAAAAAAAAAAAAAATGGTAAGCGTGAAACAGTTTCCAGAAAACTTCTGCCCCGTGAGGCCACAAATTTCTCAGCCTTAATAATTATTAATAATAATATTTTTGTTGCTCTCAGTCACTGTAGCTATGCCTTTGACAAAAGCTGAATTCTAGAAAAATTAGTGAGTAACCATGCTTACCTCCAGGTTGGAAAAACTTTGCTACCCGGATTTTGCACACCAGGATGCTGTAAAAGGCAGAAGAGCAGGCTTAGCTATTCTCCTGTTTATTTGGCAACCAGGTTGGCAGATCCAGAAGAGAATCCGTTGCCCTTTAAGAGTAGTTCATGTCTCACCATTTCCTGATTTATTATACAGCCTTATATCACTGAACAAGAGACAACGTCCATCAAACATCCACACACACGCTATCGCATACACTCAACTCATCAGTTATGTTAGCTACTTTTTTCCAGGTTGGCACTATCTCTCTTTATTTCTGTGAAAACCTTGGCTTGAGAGCAAACACTGTAAATGAAGGCAGTCAAATGTTTGTTCTTACCTATTACTCTAGCGAAAAAGTCTCTCTCCCTCCCTCTCTCTCTCTCTTTCTCTCTCATGAATGGAAATACTTTAATGTGAATTTCACAGCTTGCAGAGTGCCCGAACTTTATTTAAAATGCTTAAAGGGATATTTAAAAAACACCAACAGCTAATGGTGTAAGCATGCTCAGCCTAAAGGTAAAGGTAAAGGGAGCCCTGACCGCTAGGTCCAGTCGTGGCCGACTCTGGGGTTGCGGCGCTCATCTCACTTTACTGGCCGAGGGAGCCGGCGTACAGCTTCCAGGTCATGTGGCCAGCATGACTAAGCCGCTTCTGGTGAACCAGAGCAGCGCACGGAAATGCCATTTACCTTCCTGCTGGACCTATTTATCTACTTGCACTTTGACATGCTTTCAAACTGCTTGGTTGGCAGGAGCAGGGACCAAGTAACGGGAGCTCACCCCGTCACAGGGATTTGAACCGGCAACCTTCTGATTAGCAAGTCCTAGGCTCTGTGGTTTAACCCACAGCGCCACCCGCGTCCCTATGCTCAACCCAGAATGAGATAATTGTCAGAGGGGTGGGAAGCAGCCTGGTAGGGAATAACTGTAAAGAGGAGGTACAGCCATCGTTCAATGGTAGCACACCTGTTTTGCATGCATAAGGTTCCAGGTTCAATTCCCACCAACTTTACATAGGACTAGGAATGTCCCCTGTCCTGGAATCCTGGAAAACTCCCCATATAAACTGCCCCAGACTCTGCGTTCTGTTGAAGGATCTTGACCACAGCCTGTTGAATATTGCAGAGCATACGCAGACTGTCCAGAAGCAGGCGGTTGCAAGCTGGGAGGATGAAGCAGAAACAAGACACTGCTACTAGTAACTTGTTTACTTAGAGGTTTATTATTTACAGCAGACTCACAAGTTACTATATACAACATACAGACACAGATCTTAACTCTCTTTCTGAACAACTTCTAACTCACTGTTCAACTTCTAACAACTACTGACCAAGAAGAAGAAGAAGGAGGAGGAGGAGGAGGAGGAGGAGGAGGAGGAGGAGAAGAGTTTGGATTTGATATCCCGCTTTATCACTACCCTAAGGAGTCTCAAAGCGGCTAATATTCTCCTTTCCCTTCCTCCCCCACAACAAAGACTCTGTGAGGTGAGTGGGGCTGAGAGACTTCAGAGAAGTGTGACTGGCCCAAGGTCACCCAGCAGCTGCATGTGGAGGAGCGGGGACACGAACCTGGTTCACCAGATTATGAGTCTACTGCTCTTAACCACTACACCACACTGGCTCTCCAACCAACCAACCAACCGACCACAGGAAGGTTATGAGTCATCATGCCTATGTGGGCATGATAGCATGTCGGCATCAGATAGCATGTAGGCAAAAATCATCATCTGAGGCCCTCCCTTCTTTGTGCACCTCCTCCACATGACGTCCAGAGAGTTACAAGCACGAGCCTTGTCTGGAGAGGCCCCCCATTTGTGGAATGCTCTCCCCAGAGAGGTTTGCCTGGTGCCTTCATTATATATTTTTAGATGCCAGACGAAAACATTCCTCTTCAATCTGGCCTTTGGCTGAGCCTTTTAAATGTGGAAAGGGAGATTCTTATTTTGCTGTTTTGTTTTACTTATTTACTTGTTTTTTAATCTTGTATTCCACCCCCACCCCCCGTGAAACACCCTGAGATCTTATGACAAAGGGCAGTATATAAACCCAATAAAAAAATTAAAAATAAAACCACTGTCAACCATGTAGACAATAGTGAACTAGATAGATCAATGCTCTGATTCAATATCAGGCACCCTTCCTATGTGGGAGGGGTGGGAAGCAAGCAAGCAAGCAAGCAAGCAAGCAAGCAAGCAAACAAACAAACAAACAAACAAACAGAAAGCAGGCATTTGTTGTGCTTTCTCCATTTATCTGAGTGGTGAGGAGTTCCAGGGGCACATCACCTTGTCCAGGTTTGATTTTGGAAGGAACTCACTTGCGCAAGCTTCTGGTATTTTACAACATTTGAGTTTATTTACAAATGTACAAACTGAGTTTCAGTGGAGGCACAGCTCTAAGCACTCCAATATATAACCATATCCACGGCCCCAGGTGTAATAATGCAGTATCTGAACCTGCACGCAGACAAGCTATTTCTGAGCCAAAACAAACAAACAAACAATCGCATCTACTGCCAAACATCAGATCTCCAAAGAGAGGCGACCTTGCCTTGTCTGAGGCTTTTTGCTTACAGAACCCTCGAAGCTTAATTCTCTCTCCCTTTTCTCATTTCACAGAGGAGCTCAAATGGCCAATCGAAGGAGTGGTTACAGCACCATGGAGAGCTCCTAGAGAAAGCCACCCCTCCTTTGTTCTGTCCCTTTCTCTTTAATTGTCTCTTAAAGGTCCAGAACTTCTTCTGCGTAACTTGTCTTCCCCCAGGCAAGCTTCTGGTGCAGTCGGACTGGTTAACCACTGTGGGAGACACTCCATTCTTCAAGCCAAGAAGATGGTGGCTGGAAGCCTCCTGGCTCCAGCTTGGCATCTGGTACAGTGGGCTCCTGCCTGCCAGTCTCAGGTTCAGTGGCCCCCTGATCACCAGCATCAAGCTCAGAGCCAGGAACCTGGTCTGCTCCTTGGCCAGTCATGCTGTAGCCTGCTTATTGCTGGAATCCGGGTTGATAAGTGTCTCTCTCAGAAATCCCCTTTGTTCTCCTTCACCGAAACACACACCACTTAATTACTTCACTCTAAGTTGGGGAGGGAGGTATGCCCCCCTACCCCCTTGTCTGATTGGTTTCCCCTGTCCAGATCATTCCAGAGTGGTTGTGTATCTAGAATCAATCTTCTAACAATTAGCTCCCGTGGAGAAGTGCCGCCAGACTGTCCTGGGCTATTGATACTCCTTTGTCAAGTCCAGCCAGATATTGCCTTAAGCCAAGCTGCAGTGAGATCTGACAGAAAACCGCTAACACGTTTTAAATTTTAATCAGCGGGGTGGAAAGTGATGAGTGGAAAATAAACGAGATGGTGGGAGGTCCGTGAGCAGTTTCCCAGCAATTTTGTTCCCTTTAACGTGTCTGTATATCCGTCCCACACACCCTCGGCGTGCAGAAGCTTCAGATGGCTGATTCAGATCAGGAAACTAGCACAAGGGAAAGAGCTAATCAGTCAGGAGATCTATGACAGAAACTCCCACAGATTTGTTAAAAGAGTAAATGCAGTTCTGCCCTCTCCCATTCGCTTGGGGGCACAGTGCCATTCACTGTTTTTTTTAAAAAAAGTTATGTGAGTTCCTATCACAGTTCTCCTGATGGCATGTCTGCCTGACTCAAAATCTTGGAAAATAACAGCGTATTGTTTGAAAGAACCAGTCTTGCAACTCCAGAGTAAAAATAGACTTGAATATGAATATTGCAAATTGTTACTAATCCAGTATGGTGGTTTGTTGTGTTTTTTTTTAAAAAAAGGATACCCCCTCCTTAAAACCCACCTCCAAACTAGCAACAATAAAAAATAAATCTCAAGGATACAGAGATCAGTAAGCTGACAGAACTTAAGTTCAAATGTAAACACTTTGTCTTAAAAGGTCGATGCCATTTTAGGTTCTATCAAAATGGTTTCTTCTTCTTCAGGACGCACAAACTAATGGTACGGTTCTGCTCAGACCTGATGGAAATCTCAACTTCTGTGCTTAGTTCTGAGAGGCACAGTGCGAGAATGAGAAATTTGAAACCATTCATAGTTAGGTATGCTACCAACATTCTTCTCATCTGAATTTCTTCTTGGCTTTTGGAATTGCCTGGTCATGCTTCTGAAGCAGAAGCGATATAATTCCCCTTTTCGTTTCTGAATTTTGTACTTAGTTCTGCGCATGCCAAATTTGTTCATTTCAAGGGCCAATGATCCCCTTCTGTACATCTATTCTCAAGTAAATATGGACCCAAATCCTCTAAGCATTAGCCTGACTTTTTTCTATTTTTTAAGAAAACTCTATTTTAATCGTAGGGACCATTTCTCCCCTTTGTCTGTATATTGAACTGTTGGTCTTCGCATGACATAATAGGGCAGGTTAGATCCATTCATAAACAATTACAGTTAAAGCAAATCACAGCAGGAGGAAACCTTGGCAACATCCCTGTGGTCAACATTCGTTTGACTTCAACAGGGTTATTTTAGCAAAGGCGAAGCATGTGTTGCTTTTTCATAAGGAGAGCAGAACATAATCCCCTGAATGGGTGGTTTAAACCAATCTCCTTTATTTTCCCTCTTGTTTTAAACAAGTGTTTTTTTCAGCTCATATCAGTGTTGTTTAGAGAGCAGGAAGCAGTGGTGTACTGAGAAATGAACTGAGAGGTAAATATAAAATGTTTTTCAAAGAGCATCTGAAGGGGACAAGATCGGAGGGGGGGGATATTAACTGCTAAACTAGTGCAGTAGCTTGGCGAGCCCTTCAGATGTAGCTTGTTTTGAAAGCAAAGATGTAGGTAAACCTTGAATTGGTCTCAGGAGACAAATGCAAAAGACCATTTCAAATAGAGCCACTCAAACGAAGGTTACCTGGGTTTTAAATACATTTGAATTGGCTGTGATAGGGGAAGTTGAAGTCCTTGTACAGGAGAGAGAATCTATTATAATGTGTGTGTAGGAGGGCAAGTAGAGAAGGTTTCTTTTCATAAGAACAGTCGCTGAGTACAGTGGTACCTCGGTTGTCGAATGTAATCCATTCCGGAAGACTGTTCAACTTCCGAAATGTTTGACAACTGAGGTGCAAAGGGTGGTCAGCAAAGTCAATGGAGAAAAAATGGGGAAAAAACCACAGCAGAAGCCGTTCGACTTCCAAGGTGCATTCGAGAATGGAAGCAATTACTTCCAGGTTTTTGGCGTTCGGCGTGATTTTACAGGGATGATATCATGATCACGCAGTTTAAATTCCACATCTGTATGTTCCAAAACATACAGCTTCCGAGACGCTCGAAAACCAAGGTACCACTGTATCCAACTCAAATATCTCAAGATGTGCACCCATATGCAAAAGGCACGCCTGCTTTTTCCACTCATCCCGGAGGGACCATAACATTTTAATATGTGTACACCAAAATCATTTAGCCAGTTACCCACAGAGAGAAAATCTCTACTCCCGTACTTTACATTGTCCGTCCCCCCCGCCGGCAGGAAATTAAAATACTAGAAGTATATTTTGAATATTGGTTGTGGTACAAGCAGTAGAAACCATGGCAGATGCTCATCACAGTAAGTTTAGGGCTCTATAATATTCCCCCAAAAGCTGTTATCCTATTACAAAGATGTGTGTGGCAGGTTGTGGGTAACTTAAATGATCTATCATAAACACATTATCTTGTTGATGTGGGGGTTTTTGTCATAATTGTAATAAAATATGTATTTGTACAAGTGGGACTGCTCCAGACAGCCACATTCTATTCTATTCCTATTTCCCACCCCTGATTTTCTAGACACACATAACAATCAATGTTCCATGATGCATGCTGAGTTCTCAATAGGGTGTTTTACGTCTCCCTTGCCCTCCCCGCTCTTTTCCTCTCTCTCCCCTCCCATGTGAGTATGTATCTATATCTATGAGAGAAAGGATGCACTTAACTTTTAGGTGAAATAGGTTTGGGTATGACATCCAGTGAAAGTGAAAATTGTGTAGCAGTATATGTTCAGCTGTGGAACATGCTGGCTTTAATAGACCTTTTAAGGAATTGCGAGATTTAGAAAGCTTTCAGGGTCAGTGTTGAAGGAAATAGTAATCATTCTCACAAAAGAAACATGTGACTGGAATCCAGGAAGACTGGATTGTTGTAAGGTTAGGTTGCATGCAAACATACCTCGGGCACCAGCAAAGGACACCACGCCACTGGGTTTGACAGGTTGGTGGAGCTAAAGAGCTGAAGCTGCCTTTGCAATGCTACAAGAACTGGAACCTCTCCCTTCCTAGGGGAAGTGAGGTATCAGCTTTCTTGTGCATAGCTACAGTGCCATCATAAACAGACAGGTGTGGGTGAGTCAGGGGATCTTCCTCCAAATTTTCAAGGAAGAAGGGCGTCTTGGCAGTGCAAATGAAAACTGCAGCCATCCTCCTCATTGGATGAACCATTAAAACAGAGCATCGTTTCTCATGAAGCTTGTTTGTAAATGGCCACTGTGAGAACAGAACTTCGGACTAGATAGGCCTTTGGACTGAATTTGATTCAGCAGGCATCTTACATTCTTAGAGAAGATTGGAGGGAATAGCAAGTTCTTCTTTAGAGGAACTTCCCCTCCGACAGCCAAGCTCAGACACTCAATACTAATGAGTGATTCCATCCTAACTCCAGAATTGCTCTCCAAGTATTAAAACCAGACTCTGGGGCTACATTTGACTTGAATGTTTAGAAGATGGGGAACTACCATTAGAATTGGTAAAACTGATATTATTAGGGGAGGCCTATAAAAGGAGGGTTTAGATTTGAAGGCCTGACTCTTATTATAGATCAGCAGGAGAAGACCTCTGTGCGCTTCTGGGTCCTATAAAAGACTTTACCAATTATTGCAGTCCTTTGGACATGTGAATTGACTGATCAATCAAATACCCTCTCATCCCTAACCCTCCTTAAGGCTTCCCAGGACTCCATGCCTGATTAGCTGCTCGATGAATTAGGAGTATGAAGTTTATTCTTCAGTCAACCACTTTATAAAGAACTCTTGACATGGGGGGGACCCCCAAACCAGAATGGGTCTGCTGAGTTATTATTACAGCTGCTAAAGCTGCCTCCTGAAGTGGGACATAAAGTGCATGGCAAGGGATGCAGGAGACAGAAGAGAATATTTAAAGGAAATGAACGTACAAAGCTGTTTTACACTGGGTCAGACCACTGGCTTATTTATAGCAATGTTGTCTGTTCTAACTGTCAGCCACTCTCTAGTGTCTAAAGCAGGGGAGGAGGCCATGCCATCCTACAAACCTTTTGTGGGGGGGCTCAAGATGTCAGGGAACAAACTAGCAACCTTTTGCATGGAAAACACATGTTTCAGCTTTACCAGTGAACTATGACCTTTTTTTTTTGCAGATGTTCCCTGGCTGTTCTTGAGTCAGGTTTCCATAAGCTATTTATTTTATTTATTAAATTTCTATGCCAACCTTCATCTGAAGATCACAGGGCAGTGTGCAACAGAAAACCACAAAAAAGCACACCATAATAGCAAACAGAAGCAATACCCGCTCACACAATATTTTTACTTATTTATTAAAACCCTATACATTAGAAGAGATTGGCTTCAATCATATGGACCCAATGAACAAGCTGGGACTTAGTTTGGGGTAGACATGAGCTGGTGTCAGGGACCGTACAAAGAGGTTTAAAGGCTGTCTCAAGGCCAATCTTAAAAAAAATGTAGTATAAACACTGACAACTGGGAAACACTGGCCTGCGAGTGCTCTAGTTGGAGAACAGCCTTTACCAAAGGTGTCATGGGCTTTGAAGACACTCAAACTCAGGATGCAAGGGAGAAACGTGCTAGGAGGAAGGCACGCTTGGCAAATCCACCGTGATCAACTCCCACCCGGAAACCAATGTCCCCACTTTGGAAGGATGTGTGGATCCAGAATTGGCCTCCACAGTCACTTACGGACTCATCGTTAAAACCGTATTTATGGAAGACAGTCTTACTCGGCTATGAGTGATCACCAAAGAAGAAGAAGAAGACTGAGAAGGGCTGCACTGAGGAAGTATGGTGGAAGCCACCCCCTCCCCTTGATCCTGAAACTTCCCAGGAGCAGGAGGACAGTATAGATTTGGAACAGTGGTTTGCAGAGGGGCATCATTCAGAAGGCAGAAGCTGGAAAATACTGGATGGGGAACAGCTAGGAGAAGAAACACTGGGGGAGAGAGGGTTAACAGATTCACAGTCTCTGGACAGCATTCACCCCCCCCCATTCCCTAAAGACACGGAGAGCTCAGAAAGTGTTAGAACAGAAAGCGCAGAGGGTACAAACTCAGATTACAAGAAATAGGAGTGACATAGATTAATGTGGATGGGGGGGAGTGAGCCTTAATTGGGAGCACCGCCGTTTCTAGGGAGACATGTTCTTTTCTCTCTCACTGTGATTACTAAAGATTCTAACTGGTAAGACTTTCCTTTCGTTTGACCTTCTTTTTTACTGCCATTGGGGGAGGAAACCAATTCCCTGAAGCCTAACAGCTGGATAGCCTTCTTCACTCATCCTTCATGCCTACAATCTATGCATGGAGAAGGAATGGAAGCAATACTGCGCCATTGGGCCCCCCTGCTTAACTTTACACATACAGCCTAAAAGGTCAGCAAAGGGGTGGCTACACACATCCATCTCTATGAATGCAAGTCCTCCACACATTTAGGAACTTTGATAGAGCACCTACACACATACAGCTTGATACATAAAGGTACCCCTTTGCTGACGTTTAGGCTGTATGCTCAATAGTCATGGGCAGGCCAAGCAGGGTCTGTGTACAATGTCAGGAGAGTGGTGAGAGATTTGATCCTCACTCCTACTTTCTTCATGTGCACATCATGCATGTGGGAAATGTGTGTTATTATATGTATATAGAATGTTGTCAAGGGACACGGGTGGCGCTGTGGGTTAAACCACAGAGCCTAGGACTTGCTGATCAGAAGGTCGGCGGTTCGAATCCCTGTGACGGGGTGAGCTCCCGTTGCTCGGTCCCTGCTCCTGCCAACCTAGCAGTTCGAAAGCACATCAAAGTGCAAGTAGATAAATAGGAACCGCTCCGGCGGGAAGGTAAACGGTGTTTCCGTGTGCTGCTCTGGTTCACCAGAAGTGGCTTAGTCATGCTGGCCACATGACCCGGAAGCTGTCTGCGGACAAACGCCGACTCCCTTGGCCCATAGAGCGAGATGAGCGCCGCAACCCCAGAGTCGGTCACAACTGGACCTAATGGTCAGGGGTCCCTTTACCTTTACCTTAGAATGTTGTCACGTCTCACTAAAATTTTACCTATGCTTCAGCCTTCTTCATGCTTGCGTTCTCATATGTTTTCCAATTGTTTCTGATTATTGGCTAAGCTGCTTAGAAATGATGGAGTTGTCATCCAACAATATCTGCAGACCCAAGGTTGAATAACTCTGATGTAGGTGAATTATCAAGGAATTCCCCCCCTCCCAAAGCTTTGAAAATGCTTGTACGATTTCTCAGGGGTGCACTAAACACCCCTTGTTCAAACTGCTGGTTCCCCTCCCTCGAAAAAATAAATAACATCAAAGCGAATCTGAAGGATTCTCCTTAAACAAAATGCCCAATAGATTTTGAGGGAAGCAAAAAGTGTTTTGATGAGACTCAACAGACATTTCTAGGGTTTGGTACATCTCAGTGATATATATCTATAATTAGGTTGGTTTCTATCAGACGAGCCTTTGCTCTGATGGCAACATTTTTGTTGTCAATACTTTTTAGGGTGGAATAATATTCAGCATTCACACTCTAGGATCCAGGTTGAATATAAAATATTTATTCACTCAGCCTAACAATCTCTCACTGCTTAAAGGCACCCAATTGATTTTTCTTTTAATTAGACCACATTTTGATTCTGCAGAAGGTCATTACATTTGTCAGAAACAGGAGGCTCCCGGATGGATGGGAAGTGTGAGGCCAGCTCCATTTGTCAATCCAAGGAAAGAGGAGAGAGCCAAGCATTGCCTTCAGTTGTTGCATGTTTTGAAATCAAGATCAGCTCCGTCAACTGGAAAAGTGATGGATTCACACAAAGAATATGAGACCTTCGGGATATACAGCTACCTCGGGGCAGTGTGTGTGGTCAGCATATAAATTTAACACACCCATAATAGATAACTGAGCTTCTTCCCTTCCTCCTGTAGGACTTCTCCAGCTTGAATTACATCCTAAGCAGAAAAATAACTTTGGGGAGGGGAAAGGGGCATTCTAGGGAGATGGGATTCCCTTCTCTTTGATTCCCATCCACTTTTGGTGACAACAGGGAGGAGGAAAGGAAGGAAATTAGGAGGCTTCTCCTTTTTTGGCACTTGGAAACCTATTAAGACTAAATATCTGTATTTCCCTGGTGTTTCAAATACAGTGGTACCCTGGTTACAAACACCTCAGGTTATAAACACTTCGGGTTACAGACTCCGCTAACCCGGAAGTAGTACCTCAGGTCAAGAACTTTACCTCAGGATAAACAGAAATTGTGTGGCGGTGGCGCAGCGGCAGCAGGAGGCTCCATTAGCTGAAGTGGTACCTCAGGTTAAGAACAATTTCAGGTTAAGAAAGGACCTCTGGAACGAATTAAGTTTGTAACCAGAGGTACTACTGTACTGCTGTAGCACAGCGGTCACCAAACTGTTCGGGACCATAAAAACATTTGGAATTTTGAAAGTTCCGTGGGCATCACTCCCTCTGGTTGTTACCCCATCCCATTACTCTCCCTGTCCAGAGAGAAAGAGAGGAAGTGTGTGCGCATACATGAACACACTCACACACATGCATGCACACAAAAATGTGTGCATGCTCATCTATGCCAAAACACACACAGCTTTCCCAATGGATCTGGTTTAGATCCAGGATAATTGAAATGGATAGTCCTGGATTTGCATGATTTCAGTGTTCCCCCAAATCAAAACACTAAATGGATATACAGCATAGTGGTAGACTGTGCTGTTTGGGATGCGGGGGGGGGGGGCGCGCTGTGGTTTAAACCATTGAGCCTCTTGGGCTTGCTGATCAGAAGGTCGTGGTTCGAATCCCCTGTTGCTCTGTCCCAGCTCCTGCCAACCTAGCAGCTCGAAAGCACACCAGTGCAAGTAGATAAATAGGTACCACTGTGGTGGGAAGGTAAAGGGCATTTCCATGCGCTCTGGTTTCCGTCACGGTGTTCCGTTGTGCCAGAAGCAGCTTAGTCATGTTGGCCACATGACCCAGAAAGCTGTCTGTGGACAAACGCCGACTTCCTCTTGGCCTGAAAGCAAGATGAGTGCCGCAACCCTATAGTCGCTTTTGACTGGACTTAACCGTCCAGGGGTCCTTTACCTTTTATTTTATGTAGGCTGACAGCAAAACCACAAACAGGTCACAATAGCTCTGTGGCATGGGTTGTGTAGACCTGCCCAAGATAACCCAGCAAACCTCACGGCAAGAGCATCACAATGTTTTTTTCCCTTCTTAGTTGGTTCTCTTTTATAATTACCGTCAAAGTGTTTTCTGGAGCTTGCCCATGAATTCCACTGCTGCCACCCCTGTCCTACCCCACCCAGACTTCTGCTTATGGCTTTACAATTCAAAGGGCTAATTGCCAGATGCAGAGGCTCATGCATTTTTCATTGCCAGTGATTTGGGCAAATCCCAACGGGCCAGCAATATATTCATGAATTCGCTCAAGGGCACATACCTGACAGACGACGTACATAATATTTTGAACTGTTCAACCAGTTATTTTTAACGAAGCTGAGGAGCAGGTTTCATACTAATGCAATATTAGAATTAGAAAAACAAAATGCAGGCATTGCAATATTTCTGCATGGAGAGGCAGCTGAGAATTAAAGAATTAACATGAGGCTTTATTCATGGTTACTGTTGTTGCTGTTTTTCCCGCAGGAAAAGACTCATCTTACTAGAAGAAATAATGACAAAATGCATAGAATGTGTATGGAAATATTGGCATGCAATCTAAAACCACAATGGATGAATGCATCATTCTAAAGCCAACAGTACGCTGAGGGCAGGAAATGATATTAAATTGCAGGATCAATAAAAATAAAACAGAACACAAAGCAGCAGAACACGCACATTAATATTTCCAGATATTTTAAACAGAAATGATCACCTCCCCCCATCTTTAGGAATTCAGTTTGAAAAGGGGCAAACAAATCGCACAATGCTATTTAAATTGACATTGCATTTTCCACTGACCTGATCTGTGTGTGCATGTTGGTTTAAGAGGCACTCAGTCTGTAAGAAACATTGCCATTCCAACAACTGTTGAGTCTGTTAATAAAAGGCTTAAGAATCAGGTGTTCGCCAGAATATACTATATGTAGCACAGCTATACCAAGGGGCTAAGAGGTAAATTTGGGGAGAGTGAAGACCAGAAATTATGCTCTATGGAGCATAGGAAGGAAAGAGAGGGAAGTGCAAAATTCAGAGAGCATACTTGCCAAAGGGGAAAGGTAAAGAAAGAAATAAGGTAAAGGGACCCCTGACCATTAGGTCCAGTTGTGACCGACTCTGGGGTTGCGGCGCTCATCTCACTTTATTGGCCGAGGGAGCCGGCGTACAGCTTCCGGGTCATGTGGCCAGCATGACTAAGCCGCTTCTGGTGAACCAGAGCAGCGCACGGAAACACCGTTTACCTTCCCGCCGGAGCGGTTCCTATTTATCTATTTGCACTTTGACGTGCTTTCGAACTGCTAGGTTGGCAGGAGCAGGGACCGAGCAACGGGAGCTCACCCTGTCGCGGGGATTCGAACTGCCGACCTTCTGATCAGCAAGTCCTAGGATCTGTGGTTTAACCCACAGCGCCACCCGCATCCCTAAAGAAAGAAATAGGGAGAAACAAAAGAATTGCCCAGTTGGGATCAGCCTTGTCTTGGTAAGGGTTGCTCTTGGAAGAAACAGGTCCACACTTTGGGGGTACTCCTGGATTCAACACTATCACAAATGCTTTTTTCCAGCACTGGCTGGTTCTCCAGCTACAGCCCCTTTTGGGCAGAGAGGACTTGGCTGTGATAACTTGGCCACAGTGTGATAACTTCCATATTTGATTATTGCAGTGCACTCTACATGGGGCTGCCCTCAAAGATGACCCAGAAACTTCATTTGGTCCCAAATGCAGCAGGCAGATTATTGTCTAAGGTTCCACTTACATCACATATAACCCCTGTCTTAAAACAGTTGTGTTGGTTGATAATTCATTTCCAGGACCAATTCAAAGGGTTTAAAGCCCTGAGCAACTCAAACCCTAAATATCTGAAAGAGCACCTCTTTCCTACATACACTTTTGGGTGTTAAGATCAGCAGAGGGAACTCTCTTGGTAGTTCCACCACCCTCAGAAACTTGTTGTGGAACTCACAGTTTTCATTATACAGTTCTACATCTTCATTTTACAGTTGTTGCTGAATGCTGAAGGCACACTTTTTACACTTGAAATTGTGTATTTTCAGGACTCGTCCTATTTTTTGTGATTGGGGAATGCTTGTTGTGCTGTATTCTGGCATGGTGAATTAACTGTGCACCGTCCCTCTTTACAACTTGTTCTCCAGACTCCCTCCTCCTTTTCTTGTACAATGGTACCTCGGGTTACATACGCTTCAGGTTACAGACTCCGCTAATCCAGAAATAGTACCTTGGGTTAAGAACTTTGCTTCAGGATGAGAACAGAAATCGTGCTCCTGCGGTGCAGCGGCAGCAGGAGGCCCCATTAGCTAAAGTGGTGCTTCAGGTTAAGAACAGTTTCAGGTTAAGAATGGACCTCCGGAACGAATTAAGTACTTAACCCGAGGTACCACTGTATTTGGCTAGGGGGAAGGGGGGAGGAACCCTGCAGCAGGCTTGGGTGACAAGCCTTGCTCAGTAACTATGAAGAATCACGTTAATAAATCAGTGAACTTACCAACACCCTCACCATTCTAAACTCATTGTTTGTTTGTTTGTTTTTTAAAAAACCTCAGTACATTGATCATTATTTCCATTTTACCCTATACACAGTTTTCAAAAGTACCCAAGCATATTACAGGCTGCAACCAATAACACTCGGATTTTCAAAATTAAGGTAAGCACTCATCAATATCATATATCTCAAAAGATGATTATAAAATATGGGGTTGCATTCAATGTTAACGTTTGATCTTAGATACTGAATGAACAAAGAACCCATAGTATTAGTCTAATCAAGTGAATTCATGCCTTAATGAACAATTAGCATATGAGCCCTCTTCCTTTAGAAGTTAGTTCCCTTGACATTTGAAACAGACCAGGCTTTCACAATATTTTCTTTTGTGCATAAAAAATAGCTATGCCCTAACGAACCAATGCACACTGATGCAGCTCCTCCGTGTGCCCATTCTAAACAGGTTTCGCTGTAATTAAAAGTAAATGCTAGTCTACACAACATGAACTCTGAGCCAGCTCTGCTTGGGACAAGGCCAATGCAAGGCTGTGTGCAGTGCATATTATTCTGTTATCTGACCACACACTTGATGGTGAATGAGTGGTGAATTTTGCAGTGGGTTTTTGCATGTCGATATCTAGCACTTCCCCCATTCCCAGTGATAACCCCAGAATGGCTGGGGTTGTTGTTGTTGTTGTTAAATTGTTGTTGTTGTTTAGTCGTTTAGTTGTGTCCGACTCTTCGTGACCCCATGGACCAGAGCACGCCAGGCACTCCTGTCTTCCACTGCCTCCCACAATTTGGTCAAACTCATGCTGGTAGCTTCAAGAACACTGTCCAACCATCTCGTCCTCTGTCGTCCCCTGCTCCTTGTGCCCTCCATCTTTCCCAACATCAGGGTCTTTTCCAGGGAGTCTTCTCTTCTCATGAAGTGGCCAAAGTATTGGAGCCTCAGCTTCAGGATCTGTCCTTCCAGTGAGCACTCAGGGCTGATTTCCTTCAGAATGGATAGGTTTGATCTTCTTGCAGTCCATGGGGCTCTCAAGAGTCTCCTCCAGCACCAGAATTCAAAAGCATCAATTCTTCGGCGATCAGCCTTCTTTATGGTCCATATTATTAAATAGGACATCCCTATTTTCATTGGAGAACTGTTGGAGGGTATGCATGGAGTATGGCTCTTCCTCTGATATATAGCCAGCTAAGCCTCCCTTCATTGCTTGAACAAGACCAAGGAGAATGAGACCTTCTGCAGTGGCAAACCATTACAGCCTGGCCTCATAATACAGAACACATTTTCCTTGGCAGGCGTAGGCGTTCATCTTATTATTCAATCAAGCTTATTTTTAAACAGAGGGAAACTATTTCGTGAATTGGTATTTGCAGCCTGTTAACATTTGCATGCAATTGACAGGCAAATGTGAGGCTGTCTAAAGCAAAATAATCATTTAGTCAAGCCGTATCCTTAAAACATTCCCCCCCATTAGCATTTAATGTAAAAAGCAAGCATTTGAATATGCTGCCTGACGCATCCTTTTCACCAGCTTATTCAGCACCACCATAGACAAAGCGCAGACAAAGTCGAACTGCTGTTTTGCCATTTTTCATCATTGACAATGTCACTATACCTTCTGTGAAAGCAGTCTTTCTGGAAGAGCAGGTGCCTGGCAGAGAAGTGGTTCCTAAATGAAAGGAGCAGAATTGCTTTCTCAGATCCATGGGCTTTGCGATTTGGACAAAAATTCAATTTCCAACCATTTGCCCAGGCGAACACCCTTTGTAGGTTTTCTGCTGCTTACTGGCCATAAAAGCCAGAAGACAAGAAAAGCAATACTTAACACTGACAGCTATCTGGCAGCCCATAAACATGCCACATGGACGCATGCTGGCTTTTCATGCACTTCTATGTGTCTTGCATTTGCAAGGATACATCATCACCTTGCATCATCAGAGTGACAAGGAAGACACCTGATGACCTCACTTTACAGATGCCTTCTCATGACATTTTTGACAGTGGCTATCAGGTTGCATTATACTAAGGCTCATGGAGGAGAAGCTGTGGGCTACTGGCCACAATGGCTATGTTCTGCCTCCACTGTAGTACACCAAATGAGGAGGAAACAAGACAAGAAGGAAGGAAAATGGATGTGATGGAAACACAGGGCAGCTTCTGGAGGCATTAAGATGGCATTACCTGCAGCTCCTGGGCTGCCCACCTATGTCCTGAAGGACCAGACTGTCAGTCTGGGGAAGCTTTCGGATCCAGCATTGTCATGCCAGCTCCATTGCAGATGATCAAAGACAACTCTGTTGCCTTCAGCAGCACATAAATTGGTCCCTTCCTGGCGCTATTGGAAATAAATCGCTAAAGTGGGGAAACTTTTCCATACACTGAAAATGTTTGCAGACAGTGCTCCCCTTTCAGCTCAGTTTCCTCTGCTACTCGTTGTGAGACCCCAATAAGGGAAAAGGTAATGGACCCCATGATTGTTAAGTCCAGTCAAAGGCAACTATGGGATTGCGTTGTAAGCCGCCTTGAGAACTGACAGGTAAAAAGGCAAGGTAAAAATAAAAATGTAGTACTTGGGTATCGAAGCACAAATGAAAAATTTCCCAGAAGACATGGGCTTAAAATAGGGTGGGAGAAGGAATAAAAAAATATGAGGATGTAGAGCTCTGCCTGGAGGCTCCCCTAGACTGTGCTTTAGTATGAAAACAGAAGCATGATAAGCAATGGTGGAAGGAAAAAGGTGCCATGTTGTGTTGAGTTGTTCACAACCTCCCCCTGTCAGAACAGTAAGATCCATGCGGGTCCCATGAGGACTATGAGGCAGTGAAAAGGTAAAGGACCCCTGGAGGGTTACGTCCAGTCAAAGGCGACTATGAGGTTGTGGCGCTCATCACGCTCTCAGGCTGAGGGAGCCAGCGTTTGTCCACAGACAGCTTTCTGGGTCATGTGGCCAGCAGAAGTAAAATGCTTCTGGCTCAACGGGACACCACGACGGAAACCAGAGCGCACAAAAACACCATTTACCTTCCCACCACAGTGGTACCTACTTATCTATTTGCACTGGCCTGCTTTCGAACTTCTAGGTTGCCAGGAGCTGGGACAGAGCAGCGGGAGCACACTCCCACTCCGTCGTGGGGATTTGAACTGCCAGCCTTCTGATCGGAAAGCCCAAGAGGTTCAGTGGTTTAGACCACAATGCCACCCGCATCATATAATTTGGGGAAGGGCCATGGTTCAGTGGTAGAGCAAGAGAGACCCTAGGTTCAATCTTTGGCATCTCCAGGTATGTCCAGGAAAGATTCCCTATCTGAGACCTTGGAGAGTAGTAGCTCAGCAGCTACTTATGTTCCTGTGCTCCAGTTTCAGGTTTTTTAAGCAATTGGCACCAAATCTGATAGGAACTGCACGCCTAACTTCTTAAAACACCTCGGAGAAACACACGGTCATCTTCTGTTATTTACTGTATTTTTCGCTCCATAAGACGCACTTTCCCCCTCCTAAAAAGTAAGGGGAAATGTGTGTGCGTCTTATGGAGCGAATGCAGGGGGAAGGCAGGCAGGAAAAGAGCCGCACACAAGCTCCGCGCGCCTCTTGCAGGCTTTTCCCCAGGAGGGAGAAGGGACTGACGCAGCCAGTCAGTCCCTTCTCCCTCCTCGTAGAAAAGCCCGCAGGAGCCGTGCGCTCCTTAAAGGGTGTGCGGCTCCTGTGGGCTTTTGAGGGAGGTGGGGGTATTGCCATAGCCGCGTGCAGCCTCTCCCAGCCGGAGAGGTTGCGCGCGGCTAAAGAGGAAGCCAAGATAGCGAGCGGGATCCATCCTGCTCGCTGTCTTGGCTTCTGCCATAGCTGCGTGCAGCCCCTCCGGCCGGCTATGGCTTCTTTAGCCCCGCACAGCCTCTCCCGGCTGGAGAGGTTGCATGCGGCTAAAGAGGAAGCCAAGGCAGCGAGCGGGATCCATCCCGCTTGCAGTCTTGGCTTCTTTGCTCTTTGGGGCTGGGGGGGGGAAAGATTTTTTTCCTTGATTTCCACCTCTAAAAACTAGGTGCGCCTTATGGTCTGGTGCGCCTTATAGAGCGAAAAATACAGTAGATTCCTGCACGGCATTTGTGATTGCAGCCCTCCGAACGTCTTCACCTAGCACTAAAAATAAAACCTTCATTATTGTCTGTTCACATGTTTTCCTTTTGTCTCATTGATCCCAGCCCGCCTCCTGCCCGAGTCTAACACTTCCAGGGAGTGATAAACACTTGCACTCCCCTCTTATGGTTTTAATTAGAATAATGGTGTCACCTTTTGTACCCTGATAAACGTTTAATTTTGTGCATGTAACTGGGAGCTGCAGACATGCTGACCTCTTAAGATTATATACCGGTGAGGCTGTGCCTTTCCCTGACTTGTGCACATTATTGGGTGATTGCAGACAGATTGTTATATAAAGAGAAAGGGGAGGGGGGAGTGCTGGACTTTGCTAAGCAGACTGTGTGTGCGTGTGGATTTTCAATCTGCAATTTGCCTCCAGTAATGCGACATAGCACTTCTGTTCAGAAACATTTTCAAACTTTTATCCCATTGCATTGGGCTGGGCCTGAAGGCCAGTGATTGTGGTAGTGAGTTGTCAGCAGCATTTGATGTAACCAAGCAAGTTATCGGTAGGACGGGCAAATCTGTTTATCTCAGTTTCTCATTTTAAGTTCTGTTCTCTATATTTCCACACGTTTGTAGATCTGTCTTTGAAGAGCCTCATGAAAATTTGGCAGCATTTTAGTTCTCATCTTCCCAAGATTACACATTGTTTTTGCAAGCCTGATATAATGCATTTTCCTATCTTCACTAGTATATGCATTTTTAATACATATATTCCTTAATATTACCACTTCTTCACACTCCTTGGTGGAAGAAACACATTCCAAAATTCAGAGATGTGCAGATTTGGAAGGAAAGCTGGGTTTCAGTTTGCCTATTGTTTCAGAAGGTGAGGATTACGTAGTTTTACATTAAAAAGTGAACTGAATTTCTCCCCCTTCCCTAGTTATCTGGTCTACTTCTAATTACTAAAATCATAAAATCTTAGAGTTGGAAGAGACCCAAGGATCATCTATTTCAACCCAATGCAATGCAGGAATCTCAGCTAAAGCATCCAGCACAAACTGGATTCCTAAATTCAGCAAGAACCTACCTGATTTGGCACTATCTGACACAATATGCATACTGAGGGCTTATTCACACTTCCTGTCATCCAGCCAGTCCAGCCAGTGGCCAGGGATGATGGACATTGTAGCCCTGTTGCAGTCTGGACATTCCCCCACCCTTGCTGTAGACTATCTCGCCAGAGTGGTGCATGTTCTAGTTTTCTACCGCTTGGACTACTGCAATGCACTCTGTGTGGGTCTACTTTGAAGGTGACCCGGAAACTATAATCCAGAATGCAGCAGCTTGACTGGTGACTGGGAGCGGCCGCCAAGACCATATCACACCAGTCCTGAAAGACCTACATTGGCTCCCAGTACGTTTCCGAACACAATTCAAAGTGCTTGCACTGACCTTTAAAGCCCTAAACGGCCTTGGCCCAGGATACCTGAAGAAGTGTCTCCACCCCCATCGTTCAGCCCAGACACTGAGGTCCAGCTCCGAGGGCCTTCTGGTGGTAACCTCACTGCAAGAAGTGAGGTTGCAGGGAACCAGGCAGAGGGCCTTCTCAGTAGTGGTGACCGCCCTGTGGAATGCCTTCCCATCAGATGTCAAGGAAATAAACAACTATCTGACTTTTAGAAGACATCTCAAGGCAACCCTGTTTAGGCAAGTTTTTAATGTTTGATGCTTTCTCTTGTTTTTAATATTCTGTTGGGAGCCACCCAGAGTAGCTGGGGAAACCCAGCAGGATGGGCGGGGTATAAAAAATGATGATGATATACAGTGTAAAGGTTTAACTCCAGTACAATTGGCAAAGATATATTAGAATAGTGACAACTTATGTTGGAAATGCAAAGAAAAAGAAGGTACCTTTTATCATATGTGGTGGACCTGCCCCAAGGTGAAATACTTCTGGGAGCAGATAGGTAGCCGTGTTGGTCTGCCATAGTCAAAACAAAAAAAATTTTTCCCTTCCAGTAGCACCTTAAAGACCAACTAAGTTAGTTCTTGGTATGAGCTTTCGTGTGCATGCACACTTCTTCAGATACCTTTTTTTCCTTCCAGTAGCACCTTAAAGACCAACTAAGTTAGTTCTTGGTATGAGCTTTCGTGTGCATGCGCACTTCATCTGAAGAAGTGTGCATGCACACGAAAGCTCATACCAAGAACTAACTTAGTTGATCTTTAAGGTGCTACTGGAAGGAATTTTTTTTTTGTTTTTACTTCTGGGAGAAGATTTATAATGAACTGAAAAAAAATGTTGAAATATACATTTATTAAGAAACCAGAGGCCCTTCTTCTTGGAATAACAGGTTTAGAATTGCCCAAGAAAGATGTTAAATTGTTTTTGTATGCCACAACTGCAGCAAGAATTTTGTTAGCAAAGAATTGGAAAACACAAGAAGTACCAACAGTGGAAGATTGGCAGATGAAGATGATGGATTTTTCGGAGCTAGCCGACCTGACCAGAAGAGTCCGCGACCAGAATGAGGAGTACCAGGAAGAATGGATGAAATGTAAAGATTACTTAGCTAAATATGTTACAATAACTTAATTGGAAAAGCTTGCAAATATTAGATAGGCTTAGGATTTAAATATGTAAGGATAGGAATTAAGATGTTTAAAGCTAAATTAGAAAGAATGAAAGATGTTAAGTGATCAAGTTAAGTTTTTTGAGAAAATTGATATATAGTGAAATTCAACCAGGGGGATATGAGGAAGTCACTTAACAATGTTATTAAGATTGGTTTAATTACAACTAGGATGTTTGTTTGTTTGTTTAATTTTTTTTGGAAAATTAATTTTAAAAATTGAAAAAAAATGATGATTATGATGATGATGGTGATTACCTCATCTTGTCTAATAACAGATCTGCATTTACATTGTTTTCCTTGGCAAAAAAATTTTAAGCCGCATACAGGTCTTCCTTCCTATGTGCTTTGCTGAGGAAAGCACTGCTTTGAACATGTATGCAACATTCTCAACTGGCACACTTTGTGCATAGAGCACACCATTAATGATGCAGAGCTATGTTCATCACCAAGGCTGACTAGCAGAGAAGTTGACTGCCTAAGCAACCTGTCTCTTCCAAAGCAGGCACTAATCCCATTACAGCTGCTGGATTCCTGTCTTTTCCTTTCAGTAGCTGGAGTGAGACTCATTTGAGAAGAGATTGGTTTTACAACCTAAATTCTGCAAGGCAAGTGAATTTGCTTGAAGCATTCAAGAAATGTCATGTAACCCTTGCAGGGGACACACACACACTCTTTAAAAAACACACACACCAAAAAACTGTAGTTTGCATTTAGTAATTCAGTCATTGAAATAGTTACACATTTAGATGAGTCACCCTCTTGAAATCTTTATTCATGAAATTGAGCTACTTCTGATACAACGTTCTGGGGGCCTTAAGTCCTTTGAAGTGGGTGGCAATGACTTTTGAGTTTCTATCTTTTTTATGTTTTACCGATTTTAAAAAACAAAACAAAACAGTCAACAAAAACAGTCCAAAATCGACACATATTACAAAAAAAGATTTAGATTCATACATAGCTGATTCCAACATGACTTCCAATCACCCCACTGTGGTTCCTAAATTGCATTTTCGACTACGCACTTTATCTCTCCTAAGTTATTTCAGTTGTATTGGTTTTGTAAAATTCTCTTATTTCATGTGGAAGTCAATCCAGGCCTGCAAAAGAATTTAGATTTTTACCATGTTCTTTTAAGTATACTCTGGGTTTCTATCCTTGTGGGTGATACAGAAATGTCATCTTATCAGCAAGGGTTACAATCCAGCTCTCTTAAAATGAACAGGAATCCTGATGTAGAGCTTAATGAAAAGAAGACTGTACTCATGAACTTTAGGATTCATGCCAGCCTCCTCTGAATAGGCAGAATTGTCTTCTTTTTTTAGAGGGCATCATTGATCTTGAGATAGCGCTTTTCTAGTCAAAGATATGCAAGTGCAAAAAGACTACTAGGAACATAGGAAGATACCTGCTGAATCAGGGCAATGGCCTGTTTGGTCTAGCCTCATGTTTTCACAGTGGCCAACCAGATTCCTGTGGGAAACCCACTAGCGGGATTTGAGAACAAGAGTGCTGTCCCCTCCTGTGATTTCCTCATGTGGCAGCAAGGTTTGTGGAAGCCAGTTGCTAGAAACTATAGGAGGGGAGAAGGCTCTTGCACTTGAATCCTGTTGTGGGTTTTGCACAGGCATCTGGTAAGGACAGAATGCAGGACTAAGGTAAAGAAATAGGGAGAGGGGGAAGAGGACACACTGGCACCAAATGATGTTTATTCCTCTAATGGGAATTTCACTAAGAGCTGGAATGCTGCTTCTGCTGCTGTAAAGAAGTAAAAGATGCGGAAAAGTTTTCTGTAAAAGGAACTCTGCTGCAGAAAGAAATGAAAACTCAAGAGTAGATGCTCACAGACCAACAGAGGCGGTCTCCACCATTCCTCCTCTGCCCTGACACTTTCTCTCTAAGCCACTGCTTGGCTCCACTCTTAGATTCTTCAGTATGCAACACATGCCATTGACAGAAGCAGCAGCTTGGTGACCGAATCTGATCGTGTTCAGCGATGGGAGGTTTCCTGTGAGCAACTTCTGATATTTCCATTGATCAAAGTACAAAGCAGAACAGCTAAAGGGAATATGTGAGAAAGTATTGAACGAAAGTCCTTCACTCAGGGATTAGCAGTTGGCACAACGTGAAGCAGTCCTGCTAAGCTGAAAGTGAGGAGAGGCAACTGATGATGGTGACTGTGTAAAGAAGAAGAAAGGCAGGATTCAGCCAGTGTCTGGCTTACCCTGTTTATTACTAAATGAAAAAGCTACACAGCTGTATGCTGGCCATGTAAGATAATGGCAAAGTGACCGAGGTCTGCATCAAGGAATTTCCTGTTCAGATCTCACCTGTAGCTTGAACTCTGTAGCTGGCTTAGGGCAGGTAACCTGACATCTCTCAGCCAGAGCCACATTTGCAATACGAGTCAATAACACTGACCTGCCTTAAAGAGTTTTTGAAACATTATAGCATTATATCCTAGAAAATGAATGCAAGACATATTGAAAACACTGTGTAAAATATTATGCCATAGGAAATGTTTCACCCTCTATTCTGACTAAAATCGTAAGAATGTTAAAGTTCCTGGTATGCCCCCCCCGGAGGACCTTAAGGCCCCCAAATAATAACATTTTGGAGGTCCCGGGTCGCAAGGTGGTTAGATTGGTCTCAACTAGGGCCAGGGCCTTTTCAGTACTGGCCCCGACTTGGTGGAATGCTTTGTCACAAGAAACCAGGGCCCTGCGGGACTTGACATCTTTCCACAGGGCCTACAAGACAGAGCTGTTCTGCCTGGCCTTTGGTTGGACTCAGTCTGACCCTTATGTTTCCCTCACCTTATGGTCTTGATTTTTTGGCTACTTTTAAAACGAGGCTGCATTTTAAATTGCATTTTAGATTGGCTTTCCCCCCTCCCCCTATCATGTTTTTTACTGTGATTTTATTGGTGTTATCCGCCCTGAGCCCAGCTCTGGCTGGGGAGGGCAGGGTATAAATAAACATCATCATCATCATCATCATCATCATCATCATCATCATCATCATTATAAAAGAGGTGGAGGAAATGTTCTTTCATACATGGCAGACTTAGAAAAGTGTAAAAGAGTATTGGGAAATGATCCATAATGAATTGAAAAAAAATGCTTAAAAGTACTTTCAAAAACCCCTCAAAATCCGATTCCTTTCTGTTGGGGTTAATTCAGATTGAAATTCCCAGGTGTCAAAACAGGTTATTTATGCATGCCATTACTGTAACCCGTTAGCCCAAAAATGGAAAACAAGCGAGGTCCCAACCAAAGAAGAATGGCAACTTAAGTTGACAAAATTATGCACAACTCACAGACTTAACATATAGAATAAGAGAACAAGAAGAACATACGTTTAGAGAAGATTGAAAAATGTTTATTGAATATATGGGAAATAATTGTGTACAGCTGGAAACGCTGGCAGCATTAAGATAAATTCAACAGTGTAAATAAGTTTTGACGGATGCAATAGGGGAATACTGAATGGTATAAAGGTAAAGGTAAAGGGACCCCTGACCATTAGGTCCAGTTGTGGCCGATTCTGGGGTTACGGTGCTCATCTCGCTTTATTGGCTGAGGGAGCCGGCGTACAGCTTCCAGGTCATGTGGCCAGCATGAATAAGCCGCTTCTGGTGAACCAGAGCAGTGCACAGAAATGCAGTTTACCTTCCCGCAGGAACGGTACCTATTTATCTACTTGCACTCAGGGGGATTCAAACCGCCAACCTTCTGATCGGCAAGTCCTAGGCTCTGTGGTTTAACCCACAGCGCCACCCATGTCCCACTGGTATAGTTTTTGCAGGGGTTATGATATGTAAAATGAACCATGGAAAGAGAAGAAGGGAAGTCATTGATATCTTAAGGATGTAAAATGAGTATTTTAAATTGTAAAACAGAAAACTTAATAAAATTATATACAAAAAAAGAACGTAAGAATGTTAGAATAGCCCAGCTAAATTAGACCAGTGGCCAATCTAGCTTAGCATGGAAAGCCTGCAAGCAGGACTGGAGAGCAAGAGTGAGTGTATGAGTGTTTGGGTGGGGGAGGGAGGCTTGTTTAATTTCATTATACAGTGGTGCCTTGCAAGACGAAAAGAATCCGTTTCGCGAGTCTCTTCGTCTTGCGGTTTTTTCGTCTTGCGAAGCAAGCCCATTAGCGGCTTAGCGGATTAGCGCTATTAGCGGCTTAGCGGCCTTAGCGGATCAGCTGATAAGCAGCTTAGCGGCTTAGCGGATCAGCTGATAAGCGGCTTAGCGGATCAGCTGTTAAGCGGCTTAGCGGCTTGGGAAAAAGGGGGGGAAAGGAAAAAAAACCCCGCAGGAACTGCAAGACATTTTCGTCTTGCGAAGCAAGCCCATAGGAAATTCGTTTTGCGAAGCACCTCCAAAACGGAAAACCCTTTCGTCTAGCGGGTTTTCCGTCTTGCGAGGCATTCGTCTTGCGGGGCACCACTGTACACGGGTTATACTATGGCAATAAAGGTATTATTATTATTATTATTATTATTATTATTATTATTATTATTATTATCATTATTACTCTCCCATCCTGCCATTTCCATCAACTCGTATTCAGAAGCATTGCTGCCTCTGACAATGAAGGCAGAAGATATTCATCAAAACTAGAAGCCACCAATAGGCTTCTCCTCTATGAATCTCTCCAATCTTTTTTTTTTTTAAGCTATCTAAGTTGGTGGCCATCTCTGTCTCCTGTGGGAACAATTTCCATAGTTTCACTATGAGCTATGTGAAGAAATACTTTTTCTGTCCCGAATCTCCTGATATTCAGCTTCATTGAATGTCTATGCACTTTAGTGTCAAGAGAGAGGGAGAAAACTTTCACAATTTAAGCTGATAAAATACTCAAGTTTGTTCACCTGTGAATCTCCAGCCTGAGCTCTAATTGGAGCTGTCCAAGGTCCTGTTTGAAACTGGAGCTTTTTCCTGGAACTTTAAGCCCCATTAGTACTCCCTCCTGGGGCTTGAGCCTTCTTCTGTCTGTGACATCAATCTGGAACAAAACACTGTGCAGAGTCTGCCCTGCCCATCACCATTAAGTTTGGATGGAAAAGGAATAATAAAAATAATTATAAAAATATTATTTATACCCTGCCCATCTGGCTGAGTTTCTCCATACACTCTGGGTGGCTTCTAAATAAAGACTAAAAGTACATTAAAACATCAGTCATTAAAAACTTCCCTAAAAAGGGCTGCCTTCAGATGTCTTCTAAACATCAGATACTTGTTTATTTCCTTGACATCTGATGGGAGGGCATTCCACAGGGTGGGCGTCACTACCGAGAAGGCCCTCTGCCTGGTTCCCTGCAACCTCACTTCTCACAGTAAGGGAACCGCCAGAAGGCCCTTGGAGCTGGACCTCTGTGTCTGGGCTAAATGATGGGGGTGGAGATGATCCTTCAGGTATACTGGGCCGAGGCCGTTTAGGGCTTTAAAGGTCAACACCAATACTTTGGTGTTGAATTGTGCTTGGAAATGTACTGGATGGTGGAAGATGTTGCAGGGATAGATATATGGGTGGCACCAGGGAAGCCTCTTCCAAACAGAAGCTTGAGCAGGCTTTGTGGAATGGTATTGTGGAGTGCTGAATGCTGAAATTCATATTCTGAATGCTCACCCACTACTTCTGATATTTAGTGCCATCACAATCCAACAGATTGCATTATCTCAGAGTCAGCCTTCCTTGGGGTCTTCACCACCCTCACCTCTATTCACACATTCTTCTGGAGCAGAGTCTGGGATGAGCTGGCAGTGGAGTCTGATGGCTGCGAGGAAATAAAGTTGGCACAAAAGCCAAGACACTTACCCATGGCTCCTCACCCACCGAGGGCCCTGTGCCTTCTTCACTTTTGCTTCCAGGGCCATTTTGTTCAACATGTAATGGTAAGGGGGTGATCAGTGGGTTAATGTGACTTTCTCGAATGAGCAATGATAGTCACCTAGAGATATGATGGTATCTTCTGAGTTCTGCTTCATTTTCCATGGTGTTTCACTGTCACCTGTGAACTCAACATAAGGGAAGACATAAACAAATGGAAGACACAACAACCTTGGAGCATGTACATATATTTTGTTAAAGGATGAGTGGCAGATTCTAAGACATAGATGAATATCTGAAAGCAATATCATCATCAACATAATTTATTACGGTCAAAGACCAGCTCGAAAAGCACAACTGGGACAGCTTTCACAAGAATAAAATATATATGTAAAGCAATGTACTACAACAGCTTAAAGATTAAAATCTAAGATAAGCGCATATACACATAAAGATCTAAAAATTTGGGCTACCATACAAATTGGCCCTGACACCCTGGAGGCCGACTTTGACTCTTTTCCTTGTGATCTAATTTGTTTCAGGGAGTGGTCTACGCCTGCAAATCTGTGCGCAGAATCTGGCGACCATCCAGGTCGTCTTGTGGTCTTTGCCTAAGAGGAGAAAACTGAGTTATCTGGAAGGTCAGCAAGCCTCATCAGCTGAGGGTCAATGGTATCTCTGCGTGCCTCGTCATAAAAGGGACATCTAAAAAATAAATGTTCGGGGCCTCCTATTTCCCCTAATGGGCAGGCGCAAAGTCTCTGAGCATACTGAACTTTTCCAAATGCTCCTTCCAAAACCGGTGAGGGCAAGGCCGAGCTTTCTGAAAGCAATATAATTTAATCTGAACTCCCAAAATCCAGAGATAAATTCAGGTGAGGAGACATAATCACTAGAAATAGAACATGAATCACATTGCATCCATACAGCAGCACCCTTTTGCATGTAGGCACCCATACATTAACCAACTTTGAAGAACTAATGACATTATATGTATATATATATATATATATATATATATATATATATATATATATATCTGTATATAGCTATATCTATATTTATCTAATAACAACATAGTATTTAGTTATATTAGAAGGAGTGTGTGTATCTATAATGCTGTTATTACCTGGACTCAGTAATTGAAAGGATTGCTCATACTTTTTCTAAAATAAAAGGATGTGTTGGCATATTCTTGGAAAGAGAAAATGGGTTTTTATAGGCCATTAGGCTGTGGTTATTCATAGGAATTCTCAAGCTGTTTGTTTTGCAGTTGCTGGGTTGTAATGGAGGTCTGCTCTGTCAGTGCATTGTCATCCTGAGGCTTTCGAATAAATGAGACTTCCATTAGCCCCGATGAACAAAAAGGAATTATCTTCATCAAGATGAAATGTGTTGACATTTCTGGGAAAGCGTCAACAAGGAAAAACCAACCTTTCGGCATCTTACAGGCAGTTTTCCAGTGTGTTTCTTTTTTATTCGGCAGTGACCTCCGAAGGTAAAGGGACCCCTGACCGTTAGGTCCAGTTGTGGACAACTCTGGGGTTGCAGCGCTCGTCTGGCTTTATTGGCCGAGGGAGCCGGCGTACAGCTTCCGGGTCACGTGTCCAGCATGACTAAGCTGCTTCTCGCGAACCAGAGCAGTGCACGGAAATGCCATTTACCTTCCCGCCAGAGTGGTACCTATTTATCTACTTGCACATTGATGTGCTTTCAAACTGCTAGGTTGACAGGAGCTGGGACTGAGAAACGGGAGCTCACCCCATCGCAGGGATTCGAACTGCTGACCTTCTGATCGGCAAGCCCTAGGCTCTGTGGTTCAACCCACAGCGCCACCCGCGTCCCTAGCACCACCCGCATCCCTCCAAAGGTACGTCACAGATATTACCTGAGAGTCCCCATACATAATCCATCTCAAATATTTCCTTTTTGCGAAGTACATGGAACGACAGAGCCGAAACGCCAAATGATTTTGTGTGGGTTTCCTTTTTAAGTGACTTTTTTGGGGGAGGGATTAACAATTACGGAAGGACAACACAGAAAACTGTGCATTGCCACTGTTCTCCAGTCTCCCCACCCCCTGCCTCATTTCTCTCTTTCCAGGTCTTTCCAGCCATACCAAGGAATAGCTTCCCTACACAGGATTGGAATTAAAAGTTTAACTGCAAGATTGATATAGTCCTGTCCCTGACATTTTAAGCTTGCGTTGATAGCCAGTGTTCAGCCTGTAATAAACCAGGTTATCTTTTTCAAGATTTGATTCAGCTGAAGGCTGAGTGGAAGATAAGCAATATTAATGTATTGAGCTGTTTAAACAAATTAGCGTAGAAGTTGACTCAAGAAGCCAGGAGAATAAATATCTGGTTCTCATTTTACACAGGGCAGGTCTGCAGTTTGCAGAGGGTGTTGTGCGTGTCCCCTCCCCATTTCTGTTCATCAGTTATGTCCTCTTGCTGTCATTAGGGCCTTTGGCGGCATTAAGAAAAGGCAGGCAAGATGGATTCAAATCTATCAAAGCACAAAAGCAGACAAATCTTCTTTGTAGCCCAAAATGAAATACAGACACACTTGGAGTTTTTTCAAAGTCCACCCCCTCCACAAACACTCTTTCCTGCCAGATATACATGATGAGAAATCATCAAAGTTCTGTGGGTTTCTTTCACTTTCAGCTTTATCTAAGTCTACAAAAATGGGGAAAAAAGTTCTCTTCTCAACAAAGAAGCCACATTTTACATTTCAAGATATTGACTGCTATTTTTGGGGAGGACTAGTTACTATTTATTTTTCATGACTATCTATGGGGAGAAGAAAAAAATCACCTACAAAATAATTATATACCCCCTGGATCCTTGTTGTTGTTTAGTCGTTTAGTCGTGTCCGACTCTTAGTGACCCCATGGACCAGAGCACGCCAGGCACTCCTGTCTTCCACTGCCTCCCGCAGTTTGGTCAGACTCATGTTTGTAGCTTCAAGAACACTGTCTAACCATCTCATCCTCTGTCGTCCCCTTCTCCTTGTGCCCTCCATCTTTCCCAACATCAGGGTCTTTTCCAGGGAGTCTTCTCTTCTCATGAGGTGGCCAAAGTATTGGAGCCTCAGCTTCACGATCTGTCCTTCCGGTGAGCACTCAGGGCTGATTTCCTTCAGAATGGATACGTTTGATCTTCTTGCAGTCCATGGGACTCTCAAGAGTCTCCTCCAGCACCATAATTCAAAAGCATCAATTCTTCAGCGATCAGCCTTCTTTATGGTCCAACTCTCACTTCCATACATCACTACTGGGAAAACCATGGCTTTTACTATACGGACCTTTGTTGGCAAGGTGATGTCTCTGCTTTTTAAGATGTTGTCTAGGTTTGCCATCGTCTTTCTCCCAAGGAGCAGGCGTCTTTTAATTTTGTGACTGCTGTCACCATCTGCAGTAATCATGGAGCCCAAGAAAGTAAAATCTCTCACTGCCTCCATTTCTTCCCCTTCTATTTGCCAGGAGGTGATGGGACCAGTGGCCATGATCTTCGTTTTTTTTATGTTGAGCTTCAGACCATATTTTGCGCTCTCCTCTTTCACCCTCATTAAAAGGTTCTTTAATTCCTCCTCACTTTCTGCCATCAAGGTTGTGTCATCTGCATATCTGAGGTTGTTGATATTTCTTCCGGCGATCTTAATTCCGGCTTGGGATTCATCCAGCCCAGCCTTTTGCATGATGAATTCTGCATATAAGTTAAATAAGCAGGGAGACAATATACAGCCTTGCCGTACTCCTTTCCCAATTTTGAACCAATCAGTTGTTCCATATCCAGTTCTAACTGTAGCTTCTTGTCCCACATAGAGATTTCTCAGGAGACAGATGAGGTACCCCCTCAAAAAAAAAAAAAAATCATATACCCCCCCTCAAAAAAAAATCATAGTAGCAACACATAAGAAAACTTAAGTCCTGGATCCTTTGATTGTAATGTTGCTTAAATGCCTGAAGGATTTACTCCATCACAGTTTTTATTTCTATTTCATAATACCAGAACTTGGGGACATCCAATGAAGCTGACTGTTGAAAGATTCAGGACAGACCAAAATAAAAATAAAAATAAGTACTTCTTCATACAGCACTTAGTTAAACTGTGGAACTTGCACCATCCACTGACAGCTACCAACTCAAATAGCTTTAAAGGGGAGTTATTCAAAGCAATGGAAGGTGAAAGCTATAAATGGTACTTGTCTTGATAGCTATGCCTCTCTGTACCAGTCACTAGGAAAAAACAGCAGAAGAGGGATATTGCCCTTCAGTCATCCTGGTGGGCATCTCAGAGGTATCTGCTTGGCCACTGGGATAATAGGATGCTAGACTAAGTAGGACTTTGATCTGATCCAGAAGTGATCTTCTTGTGTTTTTAAATTACTCCCCTTTGCTCCCCACTCCATCCCACCCCCTTTATGGTCCCAGAAACATTTGATTTACCTCCACTATGGAGGGCACACATTGATGTATTCTCTCAGTGAAGTGTCGTCCATCCTCTCCACCAAGCATTAATTAGGAGCATGGCAAAGTTCACGTCACCCCATGGAAGAAAACAAAGGCCTCAAATTGTTTTTCATTCATTGTTAACTCCCCAGTCCCTACACTCTCCAATCTCTATACTTCCAAAATTTTGCAGGGATTTTACACTTTGCATACCCATGCAAAGCACCCACCAAACCACAGAATGGTGTAGTGGTTAAGAGTGGTAGTCTCGTAATCTGGTGAACCGGGTTTGCTTCCCTGCTCCTCCACATGCAGCTGCTGGGTGACCTTGGGCTAGTCACACTTCTCTGAAGTCTCTCAGCCTCACTCACCTCGCAGAGTGTTTGTTGTGGGGGAGGAAGGGAAAGGAGATTGTTAGCCACTTTGAGACTCCTTAAGGGGAGTGAAAGGTGGAGTATCAAGTCCAAACTCCTCTTCTTCTACTCTTCTTCCTCTTTTAAGGAAAAAAGTTTTAAACTGTTCTTCTATAAAAGCACTCTATCGGTTAGAACTTTTGCATTCTCCATTCACTCAGAAGGCACTGCTATTCAGCTCTGCCAAAATGAATAAATAAAGTTACAAGCATTTATTGATTGCAGTCAACAGGGAGACTTCTGAAATGTTATTAAGTGAACTAAAAGGTGTCTCTGATTCACATCAAAACCAAAAGTGCATTGCCTATTTGGGGCTCTGAGCTGAAGCAACCCCCAATTCAAGATTCCAAATTTGGTTGTGAACCATAATTTACAATGTAAAATTTGACACACTGGGGAGGACAGGGAATGGAAATAGAGACAAAGGTAAATAGTGAGTGAAATAATATGCAGTACAGTTACAAATGCTTAGGTGCTGTCAACACTGAGTTTGCTAGGATCACACTAAGACTGTCTTAGGAGGAGGGAGTTCCAGTGAAATGGTTGAGTTTAAACATGAATACAGTGGTACCTCGGGTTACAAACACATCGGGTTACAAACGCTTCGGGTTACAGACTCCGCTAACCCGGAAATAGTACCTCAGGTTAAGAACTTTACCTCAGGATGAGAACAGAAATCGTGCAGCGACAGCACGGCGGCAGCGAGAGGCCCCATTAGCTAAAGTGGTACCTCAGGTTAAGAATGGTTTCAGGTTAAGAACAGACCTCCGGAACGAATTAAGTCCGTAACCAGAGGTACCACTGTAGTAGTATAGAAAGGCGGTGTACATTAATACTAATTTGGTTAACTGTCTTCCTTTCTGTTCCCTCATGATGTGGATGGGTTGTCCACTTTGTAAATAGCATAAAATAAAGGGCAGTGTCTCTCTTTCTCTCTGTGTGTGCATTCATTGAAATGAAAAACAATTTCTCTTATTTTATATTGTGTTATAAATACAGCCAACTACAGTGGTGCCTTGGGTTACAAACACTTTGGGTTACAGACTCCGCTAACCCAGAAGTAATACCTCGTGTTAAGAATTTTACCTCAGGATGAGAACAGAAATCGTGTAGCGGCAGCATGGTGGCAGCGGGAGACCCCATTAGCTAAAGTGGTACCTCAGGTTCAGAACAGTTTCAGGTTAAGAACAGACCTCCGGAACGAATTAAGTTCGTAACCAGAGGTACCACTGTAGTAATCAGGTTGCACATCTCTACAGGAAGCAACCTGAATTTAGCATGATTTTAATACCACTCAATATCACTTAATCTTTTGATTATCATTTTGCAACCATTTTGAGGCTCATGTCATTTAGCCCTAGTTCAGCCGTGGCCAATGCAGCGCTTACCACAGAGTGATTTGCCCGGAGTTACCCTGTGAATTTCATGGCTGAATGGGGATGACCTCCCCTAATCTCTTACTTCATGGTGGCGATTGAGTTGCTTGTTCTAGTCTTCCTTTTGCAGGGAAAATACCTAGGAGAATACAATACAAAAAAAGAAAACAGTAGGTCTCTATTCTCAGAGATAATATAGTAAAATATGGTTCCCTTTAGAAAGATAAGTGTTTTCCAAAGTTGGGAGGGGGGAATAAACAGCAGAGTTCTCTATATTCGCTATTTTACTTTCAGTCTGTGTTGTCAGGCTTGGTAAATTTTTAAGCAGCTGTCAAAGCAAATTTATTACAGAAGAGGCCTACATTCTTGCGTAATCCAGAAGGGAAAAGCCCCACTGAGTGATTTTACTTCATCCTTTGTCTGTACAACACTTTAAAAGCCTCACCTACTTAAGATTCAAGAGAAGCATTAGTCAAAATTTTCAGCTCTGGAAATTGTATATATATAGTCCTGACAGCTTAACTTCCAAGTTACCTTAAGTGACTTCTTGAAATGATAGAGGCTTTCTCTCTGTGTATACTGAAGAAGAATTGTGCATTCATGTGTAAGTTTGTAGCAAATAGTATGTTTCTTATATGTGGAACACAGGCCAGTCATTGGATTTTAAATAGAGCAGAACCCCCCAGAATGGATTGGGGTTTCTGTTCCTGCAGATAAAAAGACCAAAATACCAAGAGGACCCCAATATCCTCTACCACCAACTTTCTCATTGAAAGAACACCAGTAGATCCACAATTTTACTCTTTATAGGCTGCATAGCCTTAAGGGCTGCCCATGCAATGGATATTTTTGGTAGTGACAGAGGAATATGCCAGTATGGGGTTTTTTCAGTTTCTCATTTTTTCCAATTTTAAATTGATTTCCCCACATTTCTACATCAGCTTGCAATTTATTTATTTTTTTAAGTGCTGATGAAATCGTGATGGATTTTAGCATGCATTTCTTCTAATATACAGATTTTTGTATGCAATTCAGCCTAATATACACATTCTTCCAAACAATTTCCCCGGCATAATGTAATTTGTATGTGAAGTTCATTGATATTTGCACTTTTATGCACACTTCCCCCTAATAAATGCACACAATGTTTTGCATATTGTTTATTTGGAAAACACCATTGCTCTATCTGGAGCAGCTGAAATGTTGATAGTAGCTGCATTTCAGTTCACTTATTGTTTGGGGAAGTACAAATTAAGTAGGTCTGCCTTAGAGTGATATCCAAACCAAGTATCTCCCTCATGCTTTGTTCCAGGGATCGAGCTTATGCCGCTCATCCTCTCTTCATTCAGTCATCCCTGCTACCACCATGGCTGCTAACCTCCACAGGCAAAATTTTATTGACAGATTTATGACAGTAAAGTATGGCTGTGGCTGCCACAAAAGCAGAGAGTGATAAGGGCCATCTAAGTATCACTGCGGACTGTCCTGTCTATGAATAGCATTATCTGACCATACAAACCCAAGATTGAGCCACTCATACGCAGGCGATAATAATGATGGATGTGTTCCTTCTGCTACTGTTGTTGATAGCTCTGGGTCTAGGTTCGGACAGATACAAGGTTAAATTCTTATAGTGAATCCCCCCCAAGGTTCATAACACATATCAGATATATATATGTCGCTGTCTTACACGTATGTATTTCTTCTTCTTCTTCTTCTTCTTCTTCTTCTTCTTCTTCTTCTTCTTCTTCTTCTTCTTCTTCTTCTTCTTCTTCTTCTTCCTTGCTATATTAGTCTTTTGAGGAGGCTTTGTGGTTCTCTTTTTTAAAAGTTGCAGTCAAATACATTCATCTCCATAATGAAGGGCTTTCCATAATGTATAATGATAGTGGAATGTATACATATACCTTGACAGGAGGTGTTAAAAGGTATGTTTTACAGCTTCATTTTATAGTTTCTGTTGTGTGTTTAAAATACACCTATTTTCCCTGGCCGCTCACATCCGAGATACAAATTTCCAGGACCCACCCTATTACCACGACCACGTTTTGTTTTAAACTCTTCTTAATAATGAATTTTAAATTGCTGTAACCTTTTGGAGAAGGGCAGGTAAGAAATCGAAATAGTAATCATAATACACAAGATGGACAATTCTCTGCAAAAGCAAACTTGTTTGTTGTCAGGCGTGGAGAGTCTTCCCCTCCCTTCAGTTACTTCACAGGCAAGAATTAACGAGCACTTTATATTTTATAGTCCTTTTTATTCAGTCATCTGGTTGCAAGCAAAAATCCACATCTCTCCACAAGGAGAGTAGTTGGCTACTCTAAATCCCGCCCCCCCCTTCTATCTCCAACAACATCCTGGATGCCAACAGGAAGTTCCTCCTCCTCTCTGCATTCTCTGTTCTCTAATATGGGTGGACCTCCTAGTTTTTTGGGAGAGAGGGTCCCCTAAACTCTCTAATGACATCTTTGCTGGCTGTTCCCTCCCTTCTGTTTCACTTTCCATTATCTCAAAACTAGGCAACTCCTGTCTAAGCTTTTCAGTGTCTGTGTCACTCTCTACTCCAGAAACCATTGGAAACAAGGAGGGGCGAATCTTCCCCCTCCCCCCCTCTTCAAAGAGGAGCTGCTCTGCCTAAGAATGCATCCCCCAACCCTCTGATTCAGACCATTCCCTGACATTTGTTCATTTATTTTTCTAATGTTTGCCATGTTTCCACTGTGATTCCCCCCCAAGTACTTCCAAAAGTGTGTGAAGGCCAATCTTGCTGTCATCAGCAGATTAGTTCCTCTTATCCTTCTAACCTTATTTGGTTTTTCAGATTAAAGTTTTACAATCACATATCCAACATACAACATAAAAACAAGATTCCAAAGAATCTCTTGGACTTCCCTCCTTCCCTTTGTGGGTCCTATTGTTAATCATTTCCTCCTGCATCTTTTATGATAATCCAAATCTTTTGCATCTCCATTATGTCCAAAGTTCACCATTAAACTACAAGTTTAATGTTAGCAAATCCTACTAACGATTTTAGCTGTTTACAATGGTTTTTAAGATACATTATAAATTTTGCCCATTCCTTATTAAAATTTTGGTAGTCCTGACTTCTGATTCTTCTGGTCATTTTTGCCATTTCGGCATAATCCATCAACTTCATCTGCCATTCTTCTCTGGTAGGGACTTTATCTTATTTCCATCACTAGGCCAATAACATCTGTGCAGCTGTTGTCACATACATAAATAGTTTTTTCTGCTCCCTTGGGGTTTCGGCACCCAGGATTCCTAAAAGAAAGACTTTGGGGTTTTTTTTAAGGAAAAGTTATTTTAAACATTTTTTCCAACTCATTGTATATCATTTCCCAAAATTCTTTTGCTAACTTACATTTCCACTACATATCTAGGGAACCCTTTTAAAGCATGCCCTTACTCCTCAATTGTCCCAACTAAATTGTGACGTCCCATTTTGAAAGAGTCGTGCTCTCACACGAGAGCACAGCGTCAAAAATTGTGTGCAAGAACAGCACCCAAAAATGTGTGGTTTGGGGCACTGTGTTCTTGTATGGGTCACATGACTTGTGCCAAAGCGTGGCCCTGGAAGATGGGCACCCTGGTTTTCCACTGCAACATTTCAGGTGGATAATATACATCTCCAAATCCAGATTTTGAAGACCTGCAGGATATTGACTGCTTATGAAATTTTAATCTCACCTGTATGTTAGATGTGCCATACAGTGGAATAAATACTCTGGAGAACCAACAAGGCAACAGTTGTCTACAGTTAACTGAGAGAGAGAAGAGCCAGGTAACATGAAAAGTTCCCAACTCTGCTTCGGGGTGGAGCGAAGAGGGTGAAGCCACGGTGTATTCGCCCACTGAGCACCTGCCTTCCTTTGGCCCAGCCACCCCTAAATATTTGATCAAGGTTATCTCCTCAGAACTGAAAAGAAATCTCTGCCTCTCACCTTTGTCTTCCCATCTCCCAGGGTTTGCCGTAGGTTGGTAGCTTGAAGTTTATTGGTTTGTTGTTTCTGCGCAGGTTGAATCTCAATGAAATCAGGTCAGGACAGTCAGTCAGCCTCCAACTGTCTTTTTTGTTTATAATTCAGCAGGTGGTCCAAATGAACTGGGGAGGAAAGATTGATTCTGCACAGAAGTGTGTATAATCTGATACATAACTTCGCTAATGAACATACAAAACTGCTTTATAATGAGTCAAGCAATTGCTCCATCTAGTCCAGTGGTGTCCACCTGGGCTGGCAGCAGTTTCCTGGGGTCTTTTTACAGCCCTGCAATGTGTTTATTCTTTAATTGGCAATGTTAGGCATTGAATTTGCAACGTTATTCATGCAATCTCAAATCCTGCATTTCACCATTTAGCTAGGAAGCTCTGGTTAACAATGTTTTTAATGGACTATTTTTAAATTTGTCTCTGCAGGCATGAATGAACACCTCCATGAAAACTGGGCTCCTCATAGCACTCATTGTTGTTGCTCTGAAGGAAGACTGTCTTCCTTTCTTTATGCTGGTACCAAGTAACTATCTCTCAACTCATTGCATTATCTTGCTATATTGACTCTTTGGGGCATTGTTTAGCAGGTTTTGTTGTTGATGGTGTTATTGATATTATATTTTGTACCTTTCATATTAGATCTTATAATGGTTTGTGTGGAAATTGTTCAGTTTGATTGTGTACTTTTTGATGTGTTTTATTGATTGTCACAAATGACCACAAATTAAAAGAACTTGCTGGGACACAGACTTTAGTTGATGCTATCCTGGGACACGGGTGGCGCTGTGGGTTAAACCACAGAGCCTAGGGCTTGCCGATCAGAAGGTCGGCGGTTCAAATCCCCGCGACGGGCTGAGCTCCCGTTGCTTGGTCCCTGCTCATGCCAACCTAGCAGTTCGAAAGCAACGTCAAAGTGCAAGTAGATAAATAGGTACCACTCTGGCAGGAAGGTAAACGGCATTTCCGTGTGCTGCTCTGGTTTGCCAGAAGCAGCTTAGTCATGCTGGCCACATGACCCGGAAGCTGTATGCTTGCTCCCTCGGCCTGTAAAGCGAGATGAGCGCCGCAACCCCAGAGTCGTCCACGACTGGACCTAATGGTCAGGGGTCCCTTTACCTTTACCTATCCTGGTCCCATCTCTGCCAAACTGGTACTGTCAGGAAATGACTGGAGGTAGAATATTGTCTCTCAGCCTGCTATTGAACAACTATGTAACTTCCAGACTGCTTCTGAAAATAGATTCTGTAAGGAATATATACTCAGAGGAGCTTGAATAGTCTCAGAGCAGGCTAGTTTTTAGATAATCAATTTGTGTCGCTTAGTCCAATACAACGAAAGAAAAAAGAAAATGCTAGAAGGGAAGGGGTGAAAATAAAACATTTTAAATCAGGCATGCCATTACTAAAGAAATGCCACATCTTTCACATCTCTCTGATTCCACAAATCTGTAAAAGTTATTAATCCTAAGAAAACAAATCTGAAACCTTTATGTCAGAGCATTTCTCCTGCTCCTGTGAGGATTGCTAGGCAATAAATATTAAATGCATTCACTGTTTTAGAAAAGGATACATTACTTCACTCTTCTGTGGTGTTACGTGACTGAAGGAAGCAGAGTAAATCAAGAGGATGACAAAAGAACTTTAGCTGCACTATGCAGATTAGGAGAATAATATCGAGAAAATTGGAAAGTCGCCTCCCATGTAATAAAAAAGCAATCTTTAAGTGCGTTGCGATTTTCGACAACACCCTCCCACCAAATGGAACCAACTCAGTATGGAAGTCCTTGCCATGATCTCTTGGGATTACATACCGACCCAGTGGTCTGACCCAATTTTCAACTTTTCTTCAGTTTAGTCAGTGATTGCTGTTTCATGATCTGGGTATTGTGTGGGCTTTATTGAATGCTGTACTGAAGTAAGTTATTGTAGTCCATTTTTATATGTTCATCTCTAGGAACATGGGCAGCAGCTTAATGCAGAGTCAAAGCTCTGGGCCATCTAGGTCACTAATGTCTACACACTTCTGGGCAGTGTCTTTCCCAGGTTTCAGACAGGGGTCTTTCCCCGGCCCTAACTGGATTAAAATGACACAAAGCATGTGTGTTAGCATTGAACTATGGGACCGTCCTTGGATCCAGTGGTGTAGCGTGAGTTGCCAGTGCCTGGGGCCATGCAGAGGGAGGGAAACAGACAGAGTACACATGCGCATTCAACTGCCTAATGGCATCTGCATCACTCAGGAGATCCCAGCCACAGGGAAAAAATCCAACAGTTGTTCCATTATCTGGAGAGGTCACTTTCTCATTCACATGGAGAAACTGTTTCCAATGGAGCCCAGTGATGGCAGGGCATGGCTGTATTGAGGCAGCACCAGCTGTTGAAATTTTGTGCCCCTAACAATTTTGCACCCTGGGCAAGTGCCCCGGTGGCCCCCCCCCCCATGCTATGCCATAACTTAGATCTCCAAGTCTCCTATTTGGGCCTTCATCCCTTCCATGATCAACAATGCAGGAACAAGGTATGGGGTACATTGAATAACCCCACTTATGACATTCTACATGTACAAGTATTGATGTACAGTGGTACCTCTAGTTATGAACTTAATTCGTTCTGGAGGTCCGTTCTTAACCTGAAACCGTTCTTAACTAGAGGCGTGCTTTCATTAATGGGGCCTCTTGCTGCCACTGTGCCACTGGGACACGATTTCCGTTCTCATCTTGGGGCAAAGTTCTCAACTCGAGGTAACTCTTCCAGGTTAGCAGAGTTTGTAACCTGAAGCATTTGTAACCTGAGGTGTTTGTAACTCGAGGTACCACTGTACATTGGATGAGGCACATGTAGCATTAGGGCTGGGGCTACTTGGTGTGACCCTGATCCTTGCTCCTCCATTGTTTAACTTCTTCTTCTTCTTCTTCTTCTTCTTCTTCTTCTTCTTCTTCTTCTTCTTCTTCTCCTCCTCCTCCTCCTCCTCACTCATAGCCGAGTAAGATTGTCTTTGATGAGCAGTTTTAACAGTGGGTCTGTAAGTGACTGTGGAGGCCAATTCTGGATCCACACATCCTTCCACAGTGGGGACCTAGGTTTCTGGGAGGGAGTTGATCCGGGTGAGGGTTTGCCAAGCATGCCTTCCTCTTTACATGTTTCTCCCTTTTGTCCTGAGTCTGAGCATCTTCAAAGCTCATGACACCTTTGGTAAAGGCTGGAGTGCTCACAGGCCAGTGTTTCCCAGTTGTCAGTGTTTATACTACATTTTTTTTAGATATGCCTAGAGAGAGTCTTTAAACCTCTTTTGTTGACCACCATTACACTTTCCATTTTTAAGTTTGGAATAGAGTAGTTTAACCGTTGTTTAACATGGGAGTGATGAATCCCCAAATTAAAAATAATGATGATGATGTCCATATTTTCATCAGAGAAATGTTGGAGGGTATGTGAGTTGTGACCTCCTTTCAATCTCTCCTTTCAGTGGGGAAGAGGCATTGCTTAAGTCTGTTCTAGGGCCACCTACTTCCTCCAGCATTGGACATATCTGCTTTTATGCACCCGTGAGGACGGGGGGAGTGGATGTAACAGCCAATCACTACACCACAGCACTTAAGGCCTGCTGGTATTCACTTTGGAGAGGCTGGTTGAGCCACAATGTGAAATCCTGTGCTGGTCGCCTCTGACCTCTCATAGATGGGAAACAGAAGATCACACACTCACTGTATGTTAACCAAAGCTGCCCTACAAAAATGAAAAAAAGGAATAAAGACTTCATCAGTAGAGAAGAATGTGTACACGGTGCCGTCAACGTATTGCCTTTAAAATTCTTCCAGCTCTTTTCTTCAGATACACATGAAGAATATGCAAATAAGAAATGAATTCAGATTTATCCTATTAATTATGCAATAGGAATTATTCACTCAGTGCTGGTATTTTCATTAAGCGAAACTCAAACCTGTCAAAGCAGTGTGCGTTGTTAAAAAGACGGCAAACACACACACACACACACACACACACACGCCTGATTTAAAGCAGCTCTTTACGACAAAAATGTTTTCAACAAGAAGCAATCCATTTGTCAGATAATGGGAGGAAATCTATAACAGGCTAGGGAGCTTTTTTACTTTTTGAAGAGGAAAACAACATTGCATGCCCTATTGGCAGTGACAGCGTTTGGAGTGATAGGCTCGCTTGAAGTTTTCCTTTGCTTTCAGTATGGTTGGCATGGTGAGGCAGACCCACAGAGCTGTCCTTCCAGTATTGACACCATTACAGCTTAGCTGGATCTGTGAAGGAACACTGTACATCTCATTTGACTGAAGGGTACATACTGAGGACCTCGGCTTGGTCTCATGCCATTGCTTTCCCATGACTTTTCTTACAAATGGTGCCTCTGCCTGAGTTTTAACCCTGCCATGGGCCCTGCAGAGAGCCCCTCAAACTCCCAAGACCTTTGCATGGAACCACTGTAAATGTGAAGCCATCCAGAGCAAAAGGAAAGAAACGTGTGGGTTACAGGCTACATCTAAGAACCAGATATGGTACCGGTTGCTGCTTCTGTATAGAAGCATGAGAAGGAGAAGAAGGAACAACCGTCTTCTTAAAAATTCTTGGTCGCTTTCTGCTTCATATCCCAGAGGTAGACGCTGGGAATTCCTCATGCATGGAGTTTTTGACCTATTTCCCCCCACCTAACTGTAAGTGCTTAACGGTTATTGCTGCACGGAGAGAGAAATACTAAAGTAATTTACTGGCTTTTCACTTTGCCTGAGGGTTACTTCAGCATATTCACTCAATAACCTGTTTTGTTTATTGCTGCTGCCATCTTCTGAAGCAGTTTTCCCCTCCCCCTCCCTCCCCTCCTTCCAAATTACTTGCACATCAAATTTTTATGCATATAGAGTATCCATGCAAGCTGCAGTCTGCGAAGACTCATGCCTTCCAGTAAATCGTGAATAAATTACCAGTGGAATTCATGCACACTCACAGGAACATTAAAGCAAGACGGAAATGTATTCCAAAGAAGTGGGCAAATGCACGGGCCATAATGCTAAATACATAGGTTAGCATAAAACGATGTTTAATTTATTGACTCTGCAGCTGCGCATATGTTATAAGGGAAATCTTCAGCCAGAATTTTAATGCCACACAGTCTACAGATGTCATTATACAAAGTCAAACATTTATATCTCTAAACTCGACTGTCTGACATTTAGAACTGTGTTGATGTAGGAGAAGAGCTGGCATCCCATATGTTTTCTTGATGTTCCTTTTCATTTTTTATAAGCTGGCCCAAATTGTTACTGTATGAGATGGAGGGCTGATTCAAGCACTTTTTAAAAACTGCACAATCTCAATAGGGTGGCGTCTGTGGGACTGAAAGAATGAGAAGCTTCTGAGTGCCTTTCATCTTTCAGACCCAGTGGGGTTAAACTGATACAGCCCAGTGTCATGATCACAGTAATTAAATAAGAAACGTTAAGAGACATAAAGAGACAAGATGAAGCAAGCATCTCTACAACTTGTATTAGGTGACTCTGCTTTGGTTATCCCAATAAAATCTTCTGCTGCAGCAAATGTGTGTGAGCTTTTGACAACCTAATTTATCTAACTTGGCAGTAATTACGGTTGCAATGAGCTAGCTCTTCTTCGCTCGGCACTCACCCACTTACCGCAAAAGCTCTTGGCCAGCAAAAGTTAAAGATGTACATGCAAAAGGTTGGTTGGTTCCGAGGCAAAATAAATCACTTTCCTGACAATGCACAGGGTTCAACTAATAGCCCGGGTTGTTGCACTGACTTAAGCAGTGAACAGGCAGATCACTGTTGCAGCACTGCTGCAAGGAGTCAATACAAGAATGTAGGCTAAGTGCTTGGTTCTGTCTGTACTATTCATAGGTAAAGGGACCCCTGACCATTAGGTCCAGTCGTGGCCAACTCTGGGGTTGCAGCGCTCATCTTGCTTTATTGGCTGAGGGAGCCCGCGTTCAGCTTCCCGGTCATGTGGCCAGCATGATTAAGCCACTTCTGGCGAACCAGAGCAGCGCACGGAAATGTCGTTTACCTTCCCGCTGGGGCGCTACCTATTTATCTACTTGCACTCTGATGTGCTTTCGAACTGCTAGGTTGGCAGGAGCAGGGACCGAGCAACGGGAGCTATTCATAGTAAATTACTAATTCCTTATCATCCAAGTCCTATACCATTGTTGTTTAGTCGATTAGTCATGTCCGACTCTTTGTGACCCCAAGGACCAGAGCACACCAGGCACTCCTGTCTTCCACTGCCTCCCGGAGTTTCGTCAAATTCATTTTGGTCATTTCTATAACACTGTCCAACCATCTCATCCTCTGTTGTCTCCTTCTCCTTGTGCCCTCAGTCTTACCCAACATCAGAGATTTTCCAGAGAGTCTTCTCTTCTCATGAGGTGGCCAAAGTATTTGAGCCTCATCTTCAGAATTTGTCCTTCCAGTGAGCACTCAGGGTTGATTTCCTTCCTTCCTATACCATACCCTCCAACATATCTCCGATGAAAATAGGGACGTCCCATTCCATAATGATAGTTGTACTATTTATATCCCACAAATCTTACTGGGTTGCCCCAGCCACTCTGGGTAGCTTCCAACATATATGAAAAGGTAATAAACCATTAAACATTAAAAATAACCTGTATTGCCTTTAGATGGCTCAGGGGGTTGGATAACTCTAACATTTCTCCAATGAAAATTGGGACATCCTAAAGAAAAGTGGGACATTTCTGGATCAAATCAGAAACCGGGATAGCTTCTCTAAATCAGGGACGTCCCTGGAAGATAGGGACACGCAGAGGGTCTACTATACAGCTTAAGATGAGCCTGTGGTGAGGGAGGTTGCGCCATTTGCTGAGTAATAAAACAAATTTCTCTGAGGACCTACCCCCCCCCCCAAACTCTCTCAGCTTCCAACAGTTCTACCACATATGGGCATATTTCCCAATTTCTTGGCAGTCCCTCCAACACAATGGAGAAGCTTCCAAGGGCTAAGATAGCAGTAGTAGATAAGCTTGAGGGAAAGTTATTTGGTTCATGGATAAATCATTTTAAATGGAGGCTTTCCCCCATAATGATTTCCTGCTTGGCAGGGGGTTGGACTCGATGGCCCTTGTGGTCTCTTCCAACTCTATGATTCTATGATTCTATGATTTCCATTCTCTCTCCACCACACCAAACCCATGCTCCCAGACCATTCTGAGTCAAACCAGACCAATCAGTTATACCAACTTCAAAAGACAAAAGTATTTTATAATTAGTGAGCACCAAGCCTTTTGAGAAGTGTGTCTTTCTGAACACTTGGAGAGCTGCTGCCAGTCTGTGGGGACAATATGAGGCTAGATGGACAAATGTCCTGACTTGGTAAAAGGCAGGTTCCTCTGTTGTTCATAAGAATGGAATTTGCTAAGAGTGGTTGTGCTTTCAGATGGGCAAAGGGATCTCCATTTGCAAGAGGAATATTGTCATCAAAATGTAAAGGTTGATTAATACATTTCCAAAAGCAGTGCTGTAAGCACATTGGCAGATTTTGATTTTATACTATAGTAATGTTAACAACATACATCAATAGAACCCTTTTAAAGGCAAAAGGTTTTGTGCCTTATTTGGCATGCTTATCTAGCTCATAAGGCCCATTGGACTGGATATGACTAAAGTAATTCGGGCAGAAAACTTGACAGTAATGGACTTTCATTTATGTGTCCATGTTGATTGCTGTAACTCTCTGCCCCCTTTTCACTTATCTCTTCTCATCCTACTATACAGTATTAGTCCAGAACTTATCTCCATCCTTGGATCACTTCAAGGTCCAGAACTGGGAATGGAGATACAGCCTCCAGTTTCCAGTTCCTGCCTTTCTCTTATACATTGGACCACAGCTGACCAGCACAAACCAATGGCATCACTTCAAGGTGCCAGAAGCCATAGCTGCAGATTGGAATCAGATCCCCATTTAGTTCAGATTGTCATTCCTCTGGATGCAAATTATTTCCATTAAAGATAAACAAATATATTATTCCAAACTAAAGCATTTGCCTGCATTTTAAAATATTCCAATACAGTGGTACCTTGGTTTTCGAACCTAATCGTAATGTAGTTTTTATGTAGTTTTATGTAGTTCTGTGGTAGTTTTATGTAGTTTTTATGTAGTTTTTCAATTTCATTGTTCTGCATGGGACAATGACAATAAAGATATCGTATCGTATCTTATCTAATCCATTCTGAAAGACCGTTCGACTTCCGAAATGTTCACAAACCGAAGCATGCATTTATCACCTCCCAAAATTAATGCAGCCACAGGCAATATGTTAGCACATGCTCTCGAGGTCTCAGATGACAGAGGACTTGGAGTCAATTGCCAGCCCAACCAAAGAATTGGGGGGAGAGTGTTTACTGAAATTCACTGGGTGGGGCAATAGCTTAGTGGTAGGAACATATTTTATATGTAAACAACCCTATGTTTGATTCTTAGCACCAGAGCATGGCTAGTAAAGAATTCTGCCTGAAACCCAAGGAAACGCTGCCAGTTAGTGTAGATAATATTGAACTAGGGACGCGGGTGGCGTTGTGGTCTAAACCACTGAGCCTCTTGGGCTTGCTGATCAGAAGGTCGGTGGTTTGAATCCCTGTGAGGGGGTGAGCTCCCGTTGCTCTGTCCCAGCTCCTGCCAACCTAGCAGTTCAAAAGTACGCCAGTGCAAGTAGATAAGTAGGTACCGGGAAGGTAAACAGTGTTTCCATGTGCTCTGGTTTCCGCCACGGTGTCCCATTGTGCCAGAAGCGGTTTAGTCATGCTAGCCACATGACCCGGAAAGCTGTTTGTGGACAAACGCTGGCTCCCTCAGCCTGAAAGCGACATGAGCACCACACCCCATAGCCGCCTTTGACGGGACTTAACCATCCAAGGGTCCTTTACCTTTTGCCTATAATATTGAACTAGGTGGACCAGTGGGGCAGTATCCAAGGGAAGAAGAGAAAGGGGAAGATTCACTGCACAAGTGGAAATCCTTGTGCCGATGGAATGAGTTAGTTGGATAATGCCCATGGTGTCTAATGGTATAAACAGCTTCATGTACTCCTAGATAAGAAGTAAAAAGACAGAATTCATATTAAAACGTGTCTGTGAATGACCTGTTTGTATTCTGTCTCACTGAGTGAACATTGTAACCTGGGATTCTACTAACCCAGCACTTTGTTTTGTTTTGTTTATTCGGCTGCCTAATTTTACAAAGGCTCCTGGTAGTATTAGTTTATCATCATGAAATTGCTGTGAGATTAATGAGTGCATAAAGTGGGCCATATAAAAATCCTTTCTCCTGAGAATATGGTCAGCATGGTCGGCATGCCAACCGGTCAGCATGCCAAGCTTAAAAAACAGAGCTGGCCCCTCATCAGCTGTTTTGGATTATAATGCAGAAAGATGAACCGGTTCCTCCGGCTCCCCAAATCTGAACTTGCTCACCAGCAGCACGAGGTAGGGAAGACCATCCTTCCATTTCATGAGACTGAAGCTTACAGTTTTAATGATGCCTGTGGAGTTTTCAGCAGGGCCGAAAGAGATCAGAAAGTACCAAATGTGGGTAACCGGACTGTAAAAGATCACATTGCATAGTGTGGGTTGCTGGTTTTTAATGTCTCATTCACACTGAGATACCTGAATGCAAAATGTGACTAAAATATTTACAATTATTACCATTATGGTTATTCAGCAAAATCAGTGGTGGTCTAGGGGGACAAGGCTGGTCTCCTAACAGTTCCTCTGGTGCCTCCTTCCCCAAACCTAGGACACTTCTGCCTTAGGGAGATAGGCACGAAAAATTTCACGGCATACAACAAAATGTACACCTCCCCAACAACACACCAATGTCTCAGCCTGAAAACAAAAGGTAGTGGATTTTCTGGATGCCATTTTCAGTCAACTGTACCTTCCACACCTCCAGGAATACCCTTAACTTTAGCTGCTCAAGATTCAGAGCCAATAGACGAACTTCGTTTGTTTTGGGAGCAAGAGGAAGGTTATCTGCAGCTTGCGTGAGGAGAGATACATGTGGACAGTCCTGTCAGGATGAGGCATTGGGCTTACTTTGACCTGGTATGTCTAGGTGCAGAATGATGAATTGCAATCACCGGCAGGCCTTTTAAATAAGAAAGGTAAAATCAGCTTCCAAGCTTTGCTGACATTTGTTAGCTGTAAAGGCAAGGTTCAGGTTGGACACTAGCAAGAAGGCTCCGTGTGATTTCTTAAGTACCTTCTTTTTTTCAAGATGGGGCATCTTAAAGTAACAACGATTATTTCAGGGTCCTTTGGTCTCCTGCACCTACCTGCCAGTATGGCCAATTACCCTATTTAATGATTACTCCAGTGAGAGATTTTACTTTCTTGGGCTCCATGATCACTGCAGATGGTGACAGCAGCCACGAAATTAAAAGACGCCTGCTTCTTGGGAGAAAAGCAATGACAAACCTAGAGAGCATCTTAAAAAGCAGAGACATCACCTTGCCAACAAAGGTCCGTATAGTAAAAGCTATGCTTTTCCCAGTAGTGATGCATGGAAGTGAGAGCTGGACCATAAAGAAGATTGATCGCCGAAGAATTGATGCTTTTGAATTACAGTGCTGGAGGAGACTCTTGAGAGTCCCATGGACTGTAAGAAGATCAAACGTATCCATTCTTAAGGAAATCAGCCCTGAGTGCTCACTGGAAGGACAGATCCTGAAGCTGAGGCTCCAATACTTTGGCCACCTCATGAGAAGAGAAGACTCCCTGGAAAAGACCCTGATGTTGGGAAAGATGGAGGGCACAAGGAGAAGGGGACGACAGAGGACGAGATGGTTGGATAGTGTTCTCGAAGCTACCACCATGAGTTTGACCAAACTGCGGAGGCAGTGAAAGACAGAAGTGCCGGATGTGCTTTGGTCCATGGGGTCAGGAAGATTTGGACACGACTAAATAACAACAACAATGATTACTCCCCGCCCTGATACATCCGTCACCACATCAGTACACAGTAGGAGAAAAACCTGCTAGTAAACCCAATCAGCTGGTGAGCAAAACATGTCTCTCAACGCCCCTCAAAAGGCAATCAGATACTGCTTGCCCTGCCAATAGGGTAGCTCAACCAAATGAAGAAGCCAGAAGAGGGGTGGAGTGGATTTAAGTAGCCCATGCATCTGTAATAATAATAATAATAATAATAATAATAATAATAATTATTATTATTATTATTATTATTATTATTATTATTATTATTTATACCCCACCCATCTGGCTGGGTTTCCCCAGCCACTCCGGGCAGCTTCCAACAAAATATTAAAATACAATAGTCTATTAAACATTAAAAGCTTCCCTAAACAGGGCTGCCTTCAGATGTCTTCTAAAAGTCTGGTAGTTGTTTTTCTCTTTGACATCTGTAAAGAAAAAGAAGGCATTCTTTACATTTCCAACAGATATTTGTACCTGTCTTATACATTTTTGCTAACTTACTTGGTGTTAAATACCTACAGTACAGCATTTTTGTACAATTTTATTTCTTGAAATTTATGGCTGAAAGAAAATCGCACCAATTCTCTGCTTAAATCCCTCTACAAGTCTACTAGGCGATCTCAGTCCATCACCTGGTATTCACTTTCCAAAGACATGCTCACCCTCCATTCTTGCCCTCCATATTGTGTCACAAAGCAGGAAAGCGAAAATACTCCATTTCTGACTCCATTTATTCCTTCAACAAAGAGAAAATAGCAATAGTGTCTGAATTAAATAGCTGTCTGAAAGTCTCCATCTAATGTCCTTCAGCCAATGTAATGAAATGTTCTTTAGCCAGCTGTTCAGCCTACTGAATAGCATGTGTATTACTGTTTCTAAAATGGGACTGCTAGCCCACAAGCAACAAAAACATGAAGCCACACTCCTTAAGTTACATACATCAGGGTAGTTCCATGGCATTCCATAGGAAATTCTGGATGGAGAGATGTTTGAGGAGTGTAGCCTGGAAGTGATTAGAAAGGGAAAAGATAATTGAGTTCAACATAGCAGTATCTGTTAATTGAGAATATGTCTTGCATTAATGACTTTGTTACCAATAGTTTAAGAAAACCATACAAGGCAGATCATGAGGTTCTGGAGGTCATTTCTTGTAAAATTAGTCTATAAACGCCTACATATAGGCAAGTCGGATGGTGGAAAAATGACTGAGGATGAAAAGTAGGAAAAAATAAGTGCTTCAATAAAGGCTCTTAACATCTGCTTTTCTCTTCACAATATATAAAGTCTGCACAAGTAAGTCCATTTTATTCAGTATAAGCCCTTACATATTAATAACCAGGGAAGCAGAGCTTTGACCATAGATATAGGTTTTCCTAAGGATCCAGATGGTGAGAGCAGCCACCAAATTAAAAGACGCCTGCTTCTTGGGAGAAAAGCAATGACAAACCTAGACAGCATCTTAAAAAGTAGAGACATCACCTTGCCAACAAAGGCCCGTATAGTTAAAGCTATGGTTTTCCCAGTAGTGATGTATGTAGTGATGTAGTGATGTAGTGATGTATGGAAGTGAAAGCTGGACCATAAAGAAGGCTGATCGCTGAAGAATTGATGCTTTTGAATTATGGTGCTGGAGGAGACTCTTGAGAGTCCCATGGACTGCAAGAAGATCAAACCGATCCATTCTGAAGGAAATCAGCCCTGAGTGCTCACTGGAAGGACAGATCCTGAAGCTGAGGCTCCAATACTTTGGCCACCTCATGAGAAGAGATGACTCCCTGGAAAAGACCCTGATGTTGGGAAAGATGGAGGGCACAAGGAGAAGGGGACGACAGAGGACGAGATGGTTGGATAGTGTTCTCGAAGCTACCAGCATGAGTTTGACCAAACTGTGGGAGGCAGTGGAAGACAGAAGTGCCTGGCATGCTCTGGTCCATGGGGTCAGGAAGAGTCAGACACGACTAAACAACTAAACAACAACAAGGATCCAGGGATTCTTTGTCTATATCTGCACTGAAAGTCATTTTGGTCCATGAGATTGGGACTCCAGCTCCCATCAGATCCTGCCAGCATGGCTGATGATCAAGACTGCTGGGAGTTGGAGTCCAAGAATATCTGGAGTCCAGAACATTAGCCACCCTATGTGCTAGATCACTCAGTGGCGTAGCGTGGCTTGTCAGCACCTGGGGCAAGGCAAGTAATTTGTGCCCCCTAACCCGTGGATTTGCGCCCCCTAACCCGTGGATTTGCGCCCCCTAACCCTAACCCCAGATGTTGTGCCCGGTGCGGCCGGCCCCCCCTGCACCCCCCACGCTACGCCACTGAGATCACTGTTTGTCAAACTCAGGTCTCCAGTTGTTTTGGGACTATCACTCTCATCATCCCTAGCTAGCATCCCTCATCATCTAGCTAGCAAGACTAAGGTCAAGGATAATGGGAACTGTAGTCTGAAAACAGCTGAAAACCCAAGTTTGGGAAACACTGTGCTAGATTGTATGCTGGCCTAGAATCTCTGCTGGATAGCCTTGAGAGCCTCAATATGAATCACTTCATCTTATTTTATTTATGTATATACCACCAACTCATTAAAATATCAAGGCTGTGTACAACAATGCATACGAGTACAACAGAGTGTAAAACACCAGAAAACAATGCAAAATAATAATTCAAACGATTAATTAAGTTTAAACAGCTGCATTCACCTGTCGACAAAAAAGTGCTCAAGAAACACCTGAATGTCAATAGCAAAGATGCCTGCCAAATCCCTGCTGGAAGAGTATTCCACAGCATGGGACTGGTGACCCTAAATGACTGCCTTTCAGCTGAAGGTAGTGATGGCATGGGGGGGGGGGCAACTCACAACACTCTTCCAGATGGGCTCTGTATTGTGCATGGGTATACGGGTTCAGGTGGTCCTGATGCTGTTGGGGAGGATAAGCATAAAAAGGAATGATTCATGACCTACTTACCAATTTCTGCATGTATCAAAATTACTGAATATACCAAATGATCAAAAATTCCATAAATGTCCAGAAACTCTAAGTCACGCAGAAGCTCCTGGAACACAGCGGCTTGAATTTTGAGAGTGGCAGTGTAAAAGGATTACAACACACTTATCCTTAATAAATATTCCCCAGGGATGGGGGTGTCGGAACTCCGTTCGGCCAAGCTACTCCTCCGGTCGCGTCCTCCAACGGTGATTAACGACCTAAGCCTTTGATGAGGCTCTAGGTACATTCCCATTACACAGAGCATACAAACAGCAGCAGAAGGATGAGAAATATGAGCTACATTGCTACGTTTTATTTCTACCTACGCAGACAGAAAAGAATATACATCCTCTCTCTGTGAAAGCAGACTACCAACTGGTACAAAGAAACAGGAAACCAGTAATATCAACATCCGTCTCCCGTCTCCCGTGAGACTTCCAACAGTTTGGAATGTCTGGAATGTAAACAGAGTCTTGTGACTCTAAGCACTGCACAGTGGCACAAACGGAAACCTAACAAGGGGAACCTCTTTCAATCCAAGGGCCACATTCTCTTCTGGGTAACCTTCTGAGGGCCACAAGCCAGAGGCCAAAGCAGGCAGAATAATGAATGCAACATTTACCTTTGCACAACAGGGTAATTTACATACTCTCACACCCCTCTGTACCCTCCATCCAGGAAAGCAAGAAGGAATCAGGATTCAAGGGCACCTTCCAGCCAGACCAAAATACTCAAGGAGGGTGTGAAGCAAGACCAGTGAGGGATGTCAACTGCGGAGAGAGAGGGTCTTGGCTGGGGCCATATAGAGGCATGGCAAGCTGAATTTAAGCCCTGGGACTGAGATTCTTCACCTCTGATCTACACGGATCACCAGTTGCTTTGTGTACCCGCCTAAAGTACTGACTCAAAGTATCGGTCTAGGCCCTGCATAGCTGAAAGGACATGTTCCCTTTTGTTTCTCCTTGCATGATTTAAGATCATCTGAAGAAAGAAACCCCACAGTCTGAGAAGTGACGGATGAAAGGTGGCTGAGGTCCTTCTCAATGGTGATATCGGTCCTTTTCTTTTAGTAAAAGGCTAGACATCGAGTAGATTATGGATGTTTCAGTAGATGACTGTAATGCTATTAGACATTCTTTTTATTGCTTTTTTTACATATTGCCATGACTTTGTCCCCTTCCCCCACGGCATGTAGCTGTTTCAGTTGCAGGTTGCTTTGACGATTGTAAAGTGTGGTGAAAGGTCAGATTCTGTGAATTAACAGTCCTCTTAAGCACAGACCTTCCTTCCTCCTTCGTATTCTTCTCTTCCCTCTAGCATAGGCATGTAAGAATGTAGTGATTTCCATTCCAACATGGATTCATGACCATCAGTGCTGTTTACATTCTGCTGCAGTTCTGTTGCTGCCGAATACTGTGTTATTCATCTTCCCGACTACTGTTTAACATGTTATGTAACTATATATGTAACTATATATGGTAACCCTAACTCAGCAGACCTCATGTCTGAGTAGGGATTTGAACCCTGGTCTCCCAAGTCTTAGTCTGACTACAGCACACTGGAATATTCTGCATTACCTTCCTCCCCTCAAGCTATTATTTTGCACCCAGGTCCACTTAATTGACCCTAGAGTTCAAATTAATAAAGCTAGTGGGAATAACATTAGTTGGAAAAAAGAATCATCCAAGCCTGAAGTCTGCCCATCCTTGAATCAAGGTACCAAAAACTCCATAGTCAAGAGTCAGCAATGTAATAGATTTGTGCAATTGTTTACCATGACTTCTCTTCTGACAGGAGATCAAACCAAAGAATTATCCAGATTCCCTCTGAGAGGAAAATATGAAATTATTATGAAATCGTGTAAAAACCTGTCCTTGCTCTCCATCTAAAAGTTGATGGACACTGAGATGTTGGAAGCATTCAATGGATGTTTTTCACTGTCGCGCTTTGATGTTTACCAGGTTTAATTATGTAGAAATTTGCCCTTCCGTATTTTTGATTTCAAGGCCTCACGGCAGTGGAAATTAATAACACACGGGGAAGGGAAACTGATACATATGGCAACAATCAGGGTCAGTTTACAGCAGCAGGAAGAAGTCATATTGTATTTCACTCAAAATGGGGGTAGTCAAAGACCTTGGGCAGCCTACCCTAAGAAGTGTTGAATGAATAAAGATTTGAAATGGCTGGTGAGGAGCAGCCTTATTTACAAATCATTTATACTTGTTTTTGAAAATCCTGCGACACAGTGGGCTGTTGTGCTTTCCACAAATAATGGTTTGTAGCACAGGGTGCTAACTGAGCAAAGCGAATTCCGATGAAAAGAAATGATGGAGGACAGTATGTCAGAGATATTGTGGCAAAAACAATATAATGGGAGAAAAGCATGAAAATGTCTTTGGGTGATGAAGGAGCTGAAGGGCATAGTCGAAGCTGGCTGGAGACCTTTTGCTGCACGAGGCAAAGGATAAGAAAGTACCTCTCCCCATTCAATGCACAAAGGGTAGCCAGACTGGCAGCTAAAATTGCCTTCGACAGTGTAAATGGGGCAGTGTCTCCACCACAAAAGAGGGCAACAGCTTAAGGTACTCTTCTCTGCCTCTCATCATCTGCTCCTTGAGGCAGCTGCCTCACTCTCCCTAATCATAGAAGGGACCCGGATTGAGCATAATGTGCCTTTGTTATTTACCATATATTAAGGTTTCCAGACATCCCAGTTTCCCAGGGGAGTACCTGGATTTACAAATCAGTCCCCTGACAAAATCCTATCATTCCTACTGAAGTTGAAAAGTGTCCCCAGATTCATTGAAAAAAAATCGGGTAACCTTACCATATATATTGCTGCTTGGTTTTGGAGATGGATTATAGCTGTTCTCTGTATTACTTCTTGTACTTTTATAATTAAACCTTACTATGTATTAAGGTAAAGGTAAAGGACCCCTGGACAGCTAAGTCCAGTCAAAGGCAACTATGAGGTGCATATAGTTTTGCATGTAGTTTAATGGACGATTTCATGTTCTTGTATATGAATTAATATGAGATGTTTTCATTAGCTTATTGTTTATCATGATTTAAATTTTGTTGTGCCTTGCATATGTTAGTGTTTTATGTAAATATTTTGATATTATGAGCTTCCTTGCACATGGTTTGCTAGGAAAAGGCAGCATACACACAAAAATTGTGATGACGATATGTGTGCATTATATGTACTGTATGTGTTAGGGGAATGCACATTGTTTTTAACTTTGCAGCTTCACACTGGTCTTCGTTTCTAGTGCTGTCCAACCGGCATTACAGGCCCTGTCTATGTCCTCTGATAAACCACAGTACCGGGATTTCAAAGGCGAAATTGATATCTGGGGAGAATTTCTGAAAGACAGATCTTAGGCAAGTCAATCTAAAAAGCACTTTTTCATGTTCCTGTAAAAAATAAGCTCCATAATTCCAGTTTGTCTCAAAAAAGCTCAACAATTTTGGGGTCTTCCTAAAAAAGACTTTTGGGGTGTCCTGCTTTTTATTTTTTGAAATATGGCAACCCTACAGTTCTCCGATACAGGACTTACAACGTGACCCTGCCTAGAAGCCTCATTCAATGCCCAATAAGCATGGGGTGCCTTTGCCCATTGCCGCTGTGACCCATAGACTGCAGCAAAATACTGGGCAAGCTTTTGCCCAGAATCTTGTTTGTGTGGCAGGTTCTTGGGAAAGAAAAACTGTCCCATGAGCCCTTGCAAAGGGGAGGGGAAAGCCTATATAAGGTTGCTTCCTCTGAAGTTCAGCGCCATTCTGCCTCGAGAGCTTCCAACCCACCCACCCTTGGGTTAGAGCCTTAACAGAGAAATATTGGGTCGCTGACTGGCAGGGCCAGAAAGGATTTCTTTCCCTCTCAACATGATTGGTGCTTGGTTGGTGTTTTGTTTTGTTTTTGTCTTTCCCTTGGTAAGATTATGGCCTTCGTTTGTTAGGCGTAGAACACTGTTCATATGAGGGTGGAAATGGCATACTCAATAGAGTATGGGGGGGTCTCCATAAGGGGCCTGAGGGGAGGATTGACCACTGTAACCCCAAACTTGGGGTATCTGCCTGGAAGGAATTGTCATGCTGGTCGCTTGGCTTGCACCACAGCAGGGTTCAACACTGGCTGACTCCCATGGAACAGATTTGGGGCCGGTCCAAACCCAGCAGCTCTATTCTATCAGCATGGGGCTTGCGGAATGATGAACTGATGCAGGACCCAACACCATGCCAGCCCTTACCCTGCTTGCTGCTGCCAATAAAGATTTGCCTTGACAATCATGTTATTTTGCTGCTCTCATGAGTTACATAATGCGCCTGCCTGGGCAATGCTGCCTGCAGAGTTCTGGGTTTTGCTTTTTTTAAAAGAGAGCAATGTAGAATTTTGTCAAAATTTCAATGAAGCCAAATCCTGCTGCTACTCAGCTTTAATGAAAAATAGTCCAGACATCTTCGGTGGCCCACAGGCAGTATTTGGGACAGCCTCATGGCTGGCAAAGCTTGTGGACCGAGAAACGCAGAGATCTATGAATGCATGCATGTATTCTGTACAAAAGGTACAGAATAGCAAGGTGGCAGAGTCATCTGTGGCTTTGTGGAGGCCCTGATCCAAAAGAGGGCAGCGGTGATTATCAGCATTGTGCTTCTGCTCAGATGGTGGTAGGGAAGACACCCAATTATCCCAATTCACCACCACCACTAATAATAATAATAATAATAATAATAATAATAATAACAATAATAATAATAATACAGTGGTACCTCAGGTTAAGTACTTAATTCGTTCCAGAGGTCCGTTCTTAACCTGAAACTGTTCTTAACCTGAAGCACCACTTTAGCTAATGGGGCCTCCTGCTGCTGCCGCACCAGCAGAGCACGATTTCTGTTCTCATCCTGAAGCAAAGTTCTTAACCTGAAGCACTATTTCTGGGTTAGCGGAGTGTGTAACCTGAAGCGTATATAACCTGAAGCATATGTAACCCGCTGTATATTTATACCCCCATCCATCTGGCTGGGTTTCTCCAGCCACTCTGGGCTGCTTCCAACAGAATATTAAAATTCTGTCAAACATTAAAGGCTTCCCTAAACAGGGCTGCCTTCAGATGTCTTCAAAAAGTCTGGTAGTTGTTGTTCTCTTTGACATCTGGTGGGAGGGTGTTCCACAGGGCAGGGGCCACTACTGAGAAGGCCCTCTGCCTGGTTCCCTGTAACTTGGCTTCTTGCAGCAAGGGAACTGCCAGAAGGCCCTTGGCACTGGACCTCATTCTTCAGGTTTCTCAAATGCTTTGTGCTATGCCCAAATAAACATGTGCTTCAGGTTTCAGTGCATTCTGTATGCAACAAACTCTTTGTTCCTCATTATAATGAGAACTGGGGGGGTGGGCGGATATAGAGAAGGGTATAGAAAGTCTAAGCAACACAGCAAAAACTCAGTGAGTAAATCAGACTACCATATGGGGTGTAGTAGGAAAGGGGGATAAATAAGCAAACAGAGAATTAAACCAGTCTCAATTTGAACAAAAATAGAACAAAAGTGGGAGGAGGTAAAACCAAGCAAAAAGTCAAGTAAATTAAGGCAAACTGAAGAGACAGCAAAAAGAAGAAGGAACTTTACAATATAGCCCTTAAAGCTTTGTTTGTTGGTAAATGCCTGTAAAGTGATTAGAAAAACTGGAGGAGGGAGGTGCCCTCTGCCTGTAAGACTACAGGGAGCATAAAAAAATAAAACTTTGCAAAGTCAGAGAACCACGTGCAGCAAACTTGTTTTATTTCTATCGACAGCCTCCCCTGTGAACACGGTGACTGAAGAGGGAAAAACCACAACAACTCTGGCTGAAAGCTGGAGCTCTCCATTAAAACAAGGGATCTGCTTCCCCACTTGGGGGGGGGGGGGCATTTCCCTGGCTTATGATTGGTTTCTCTTGCAAAGAAGCAAAACCCTACTGCAGCGTTCCAGCAGTTATTGAGGCACCATGATGGGTCCCTGATCCAACTCGCCCGAATTATTGCCATTGCGCTTTGATTGAGGGAAGTGGAGGAAGCACCTCAAATCCCCCCACCCTTGCTCACAGTCATTTACTTAGCAACAATGACTCTGAGCTCCTGCATGGCTGATTTCACAATTTCCATTATTTGCAGACAAACAGTACAGGGAAGCGTTCCTCTTGCAGAGATGTTAGGGGTTTAGTGCAGGGGTTTTTCCCCCCATCAACAAGCCAACAACTTCGAAGCATTTCGTTTAGAGTGATTTAGATCAACTAAGTCAGCGCTATCACTCAGCCTCACTCATTTCCTCAAGCGCAAGAGATCTGTTCACAATCAAGGTCATCCAGACTGATGAAGGCTGTCTGTGCTGCTCCAATCTTCACAGACAGGATGCAATGTCAGCAGCTGTTGTGCAACTACATTTCACGACGCAGCAGATAAAGTCAATGCATTGGGTAGACCATGGGTAGGCAAACTAAGGCCCAGGGGCTGGATCCAGCCTAATCGCCTTCTAAATCCAGCCCGCGGATGGTCTGGGAATCAGTGTGCTTTTACATGAGTAGAATGTGTGTTTTTATTTAAAATGCATCTCTGGCTTATTTGTGGGGCACAGGAATTGGTTCATCCCCCCCAAAAAAAAATAGTCCGGCCCCCCACAAGGTCTGAGAGACAGTGGACCGGCCCCCTGCTGAAAAAGTTTGCTGACCCCTGGGATAGACCCAGCTGATGTTGGGAGCTGGTGCAGTGTAGTGGCCAATAGACTGAGCTATGAATCAAGGCCCTTAACAAGGATGGGCAATTCTCTCAAATTCCATCCCTCCCCCCCCCCCCCCCGAATCTTATATTCAATTCTTCACAATGTCACATCAGCTTGTGATTATTATTATTGTTAAAAAATTGAAAAAGTCCTTGTGAAAGTTCATTCATTTTAGTGCAAACTATGAACAGATTTTTGTATGCAAAATATACACATATACACATTTTTGTAAGGCAATTTCCTCCAGTACAATGCTTTGTTTCCTGTTATTTTCACCAATACATGCATTTAATATTAACACTTTACCCTAGCATATACACTCTTGTATACATTACTTGACTGGAGGATTGCATTGCAATGTTTTGAGAATTTTCATTTAGCTTCGCATATTGTTTTGGAAAGTCTGCTTACCTTGATCGGTGGGTGGTGTTATGGCCAGGAATTGGGCGCCACAGTAATCTGGCTGGGAACAAAGACTGATGCCCTCTTCATCACTTCTGGCCATGTTGCCAGCACTAGTCAGACCTTGCTGCCCAATCAGCGCTGGTGGGGTGTGGCCACATGAAATTTAAGCAGCGGCGCGGCCAGGAGCCCATCCTCTTGTGCCCTTCGCCAGATCTCCCACCCACCCTCTTTTATGCTTTTCTGTGATACGACCATGCTATGGACAAATGTCGGCCGCCATATTTTTGGGGCCGGGCAGGAATTGTTTCCACTTGGCAAATTAGCTCCAGCCACTTGGTTTTTGCCTAACTTGTAGCAATCATCACAACTTTGTGAGGTTAGGCATTGGGTAAGCCTTTGTTTTGAATGGAGAGGAGGTTGTAGCCTCCATCTGCCCCTCCTCAAAAAGGGTATCCTATTAAACGGGTCCGGGGGAATGGATTCTGTGAGATGCCTAGACGTGTGCTAGGGCCATACCGCTACTCCAACAAGGACCCCCTATTTGATAGGGCTCCCTCTCTTGGTGATCTACTCTTAGTTGGGCTCCCTGTAGATGGGCAGGAGTCAAGATATAGCCTGGCTTCACCCAATGCCTAAGCCAAGCCACTCACATCTACAAGCTGTGACCTAAAAAGGTAAAGGTAAAGGACCCCTGACAGTTAAGTCCAGTCGTGAACGACTCTGGGGTTGTGGCATCTCAATTTACTGGCCGAGGGAGCCAGTGTTTGTTCGCAGACAGTTTTTCCGGGTCACGTGGCCAGCATGACTAAACCGCTTCTGGTGAAACCAGAGCAGCGCATGGAAATGCAATTTACCTTCCTGCCAGAGTGGTGCCTATTTATCTACTTGCACTTTGACATGCTTTCGAACTGCTAGGTTGGCAGGAGCTGGGACCGAGCAACGGGAGCTCACCCCGTCACAGGGATCCAAACCGGTGACCTTCTGATCAGCAAGCCCTAGGCTCCATGGTTTAGACCACAGCGCCACCCGCATCCAAACCCATCAACCAAAATCCACTTGTCTGTGTGTTTATTTATCCACTAGTAAATTGCAGGTCACGGGGCCTTGGCACTCAAAGGCAAATTAGGTAAGGTCACCTTTACGTGCAAATTGAGTTCATTTTCTCTCCCATCCCTGGTCCCTAGTTTGAATCTCGCTTCAGCCATGAAGTCACTAGGTAGCCTTAGGAAAATCACTTTCCCTCAGCCTCCTATCTGCAATATGGAGGATACTTAATTATCCTGACTTACCTTGTTGTAAAGATTACAACTATATGATGGATTTGAACTTCTTTGAACACTTGAAAGTGTTGTACAAATGTCAAGGATTATCCCCCCACACACACACTAAATAGCAGTTACTCAACTTGAGGCGATAGATTCCAAACATGCATTTTGTGTGCCTGTACCTGGACAGACTGGGTACAGCAGGACCCGTTTCAAACTATCTGGATTTAGCTTTTATGCAAAAATATAATTAAAATGGGGGCCCAAATCCAAAGCTCATGAACAAAACCACTATTTCTTAGTCAAATAATGTGACACCCTCCTCCTGGTGACTTCTTCCCCGGAATGAAGTGATAGTGACATTTTTATCTATGTATTTGAACTAGTTTTTTTATCTCCTCCTCTCCATCTTTGCCAACATAACAATCTCATTGACATTCAGGAAGGAAGTTACGACTTGCTGGATTCTACAGGAGGTTCCTCTAATGATGTGAATGTGGTCAATCCAACTTTCTCTCAGAAACTGGATAATGCCTTGGAATGTCATTAGATTAAAATAATGCAAAGACTTAAACCTTTGAAAATGTCACCTAGGTGCGTGTGCGGATGTGCAAGCATGGGTGTGTAATGAGAGGGCATTTTCCTTTTTTAGTTTAACTTGATCCAGCACCTGAATATACAAAGTTATTAGGGGCATGCAACCAGGCACAGTAAGTAGCATGGCAGTGAGAACGTTCTAGGAAACCAATTTGCTCACAGGTCACTGTCTTTCTTCAGCAGAGGAGGTAACAGATTCCTCCGCTCAAAGATGCTCAACTTTCTTGGGGGAGCCTAAGTAGACTGCCAAAGTGCAATGCCCACTGTTGTACATGGTAAATGGAGTTTGTTTCACAATTTTTCTCCTCATGGGATTTTATCCCCAGTATACCTGAAGGAGTGTCTCCACCCCTATCGTTCTGCCCGTACACTGAGGTCCAGCGCCGAGGGCCTTCTGGCAGTTCCCTCACTGCGAGAAGCAAAGCTACAGGGAACCAGGCAGAGGGCCTTCTCGGTAGTGGCACCCGCCCTGTGGAACGCCCTCCCATCAGATGTCAAAGCGATATACAACTACCTGACATTCAGAAGACATCTTAAGGCAGCCCTGTTCAGGGAAGTTTTTAATGTGTGACATTTTAGTGTATTTTTGGTCTCTGTGGAAGCCGCTCAGAGTGGCTGGGGAAACCCAGACAGATGGGCAGGGAATAAATAATAAATTATTATTAGTCTGTTAGAAAATGAGAAGGCAGATCCCCTTCAACTGATACACTTCCTAGTCCCCCACCAACTCTGAAACCAACTCAATAAGATGTGGGTGAGGCAGAAAGTGATTGAATGGGGGCCATTCTTGGCAAACTTAAGAGTAACCACATATGAGCTTCTTTTTCCATTGGGAGGAATGCAGAAAGGAACCGAGAGTGTATCAAATGCTGATAAATGCTTCAAAATGGAGTCTGCAAACCACATGAAGTTTGAAAATAAGATACCGTTTATAAGATCCTGAGTTTAAGACACACGCATACAAATGATGAATAGGTCTCTTGGATCATGTTGCTGTATTTTTCATGAATGTTTTCCGCAGCATAGGTGTACAGTTCTCTCTTTTTTTTCCCTTTCCGCCCCCTTTGTTTTCAATAAAATCAATCTATCTTGGTATTAATGCATGTTTAACCCAAGAAGCTCCTAGAACCCTGAAGTAGGATTTCATTCTTCAGAAACTGAAACAAATGTTTGCCTGGAGGAAAATCTTGTTCTTGCTGAGAGATGAATCAATGGTGTTTTGCTAACAGATGAACTCACCTAAACAATTGTTCCACCTGACTCTGCTCTGCCAAAAGGAGGACTTTGCTGCAGAAGAGGACACCTCTGTACCCACCTCAGGTGGCAAGAGCAAGAACAGCAGCGGATCGAGCCTTCAGTGTCTGCTGCTGCCACCTTAGTATCAGTATCATCTCCTTGGCAGCCCCCATCTAATCCTGCCTTTACAGCAGCCTCTTAGAGAATAGGAGGTTGTTGGTCTCCTCCACCCTCCTTCCTGATGTAGATCTTTACTTACTCTGTCTTCCATGGCAGGGCGGGGTTGTCATTTTGTGGTTCGCCTCAGGTGCCAAAATGTCTTGGGCCACCCTTGGTGCCCACTGAAAGCTACTTTTGGTGGTAACCAGTGGAAGCACCTGAAACAGGGTGCTTCTGGGGAAGGGATGGGGAAGGGATATACAGTGGTACCTCGGGTTACATACGCTTCAGGTTACAGACTCCGCTAACCCAGAAATATTACCTCGGGTTAAGAACTTTGCTTCAGGATGAGAATAGAAATCATGTAGTGGTGGTGCAGCGGCAGCAGGAGGCCCCATTAGCTAAAGTGGTGCTTCAGGTTAAGAACAGTTTCAGGTTAAGAACAGACCTCCAGAACGAATTAAGTTCTTAACCCGAGGTACCACTGTAGTTGGGCAGGCCAAGGATCTGCTGAATTCTAAGCCACTCCAGCTATTGGCAATGGATAAAACTACCTGCCCACCTTCTGCCCAGCATTGTTGAGAGGGCTTTAGGTGTGACAGTGGTTCATCACTGTGCAACTCACAGAAAAAGGGACACGGGTGGCGCTGTGGTCTAAACCAATGAGGCTCTTGGGCTTGCCATTCAGAAGATCGACAGTTTGAATCCCCACAATGGAGTGAGCTCCTATTGCTCTGTCCAAGCTCCTGCCAACCTAGCAGTTCGAAAGCACACCAGTGCAAGTAGATAAATAGGTACCACTGTGGCAGGAAGGTAAGCGGCATTTCCGCGTGCTCTGGTTTCCGTCACAGTGTTCTGTTGTGCCTCAAGCGGTTTAGTCATGCTGGCCACATGACCCAGAAAGCTGTCTGTGGATAAACGCCGGCTCTCTCGGCCAGAAAGCAAGATGAGTGTCACAACCCCATAGCTGCCTTTGACTGGTCTTAACTGTCCAGGGGTCCTTTACCTTTTTTTTTTATCCATAGTTGTGTATGGTACACCAGAAGAGGGCCCTGAAGATTTGCACTTTCAGAATATGTCTTATCCTTGCAATCATTATGTCATGCTAGCTTTCTGCAACCTTTGTATGTACACTGCTGTGTTCTGGGTTCAGTGTTGATTCTCCACTGAAGTTTGCACTACTGGCTTCCTTCTCAATCTGTACATTTGTAACTAAACAAATTTTCAGGGCCTGTGTACAACTCCAGTCCTCTTGTTTGAAAGCTATCTTTCGAAGACTACTGTGAACTCCCCACTGCTTACAAAGACCACTGGAAAACTGTGTTATTTCAGCCTTGTATTTTTAATTCCATCCCTCTCGCTTTGCACTGTCAAATTCCATTTGCTCTCGACTCAGTGTATGTGTGGGGGGCACATTGACTTGCTGAACGATTTCCATTGAGCTAGCCACAGTTTTGCCTGGCCTTTTAAATTAAGTTGTTCCAGTCAATTTAGAAGTCGCTCACGCACATGCAACCATGTACGTGACAAATTGGATTTCGTCTGACCTCAAGCTGCCCCGGATAATCAGTGCTCTTAGGTTTCCTAAAATTTCTTTTGTTTACATATCGATAATTTAGAGCAATCTGGTAGAAATGTGCAAAATACCATACACAAACAATGCTATGTATCCTCATGAATTACCATAAAAAGTTTTATCAATGGTCATTAGCCATGATAGCTAAATAAAACTCAGAGGCAAACAGTCTCTGAATTCCACTTGCTGGAGGGAAAACAATAGCAGAATAACTCATTGCATTTATGCTCTGCTTGAGGGTTTCCCAGAGCCATCTGATGGTACACTAACCATGAAGTAGACTAGATAATTAATTAATTAATTAATTAATTAATTAATTAATTGTATATACTGACCTATACCCACAGGTCTAAGTGTTCCAAATGGACCCAGATCCTGAAAAAGTCTCATTAGGTCCTCTCACTTGAATGTGTGTTTTAATTTTTTTTTAATAAAAAAAATTAGGTCAGATATTGGGCACTTCTGGCCCCCATTACCATGCACAAATTACAAAAATTAGGAGTGTGATCCTAAAGGGGTTCCATGATACTCTTTATCTAATCGCACTCCAGTTCAGAATTTGCAACCCAAAGGATGTCCACAAAGCTTTAATCTGCATTTTAAATAAAACTGATCTAATTCACCTATCCCAGGTCCGTATGCAGATAGGAATGCAGTTAACAGTCAGATTGCACACTTCTCTGAATTTTGCAATGTCCTTTCAGTTTATAAAATGGATACAAAAATGCTTCTCTTTAATGAAAGAATGTAAACAAATGCATACTTTAGAGGGAAATGTGTACAATTTAAATGCAAATACTTTGTGCTATTTTTCTTTCTTTTTAAAGACCCTTTGCAAGAAACAGGACAAAATGGCCTTTAGATGCATGCAAAACTGGAACAGAACAGAAATTAACTGATCCATCCATCCCGGTACTACAAAGATGACTCGGCAGTTCTGGCTTATGGGGAGGTTGGAAAGATGAGATTTCTGGCTGTAAAGGCATGGGGTGGAGGCAGGATTTATTGAGGGATGCAGTTTGCTTAAACTACAACCCTGGATTAGGTATAATTTGGTATAAAGAATGACGAGTAGGTGGGTTCCCATGAGGCAAGACACAGTGACAACAGCAAGAACCTTTATTGAACTAACAGAACTGGACAACGGGGGCAAAGCAACTGCTTATATACATTTTTGAAGGCCTGGGCCACTCCCACTCCCAACGTGATTGGTTGTCTAAACTTCCAAGCTGCGAATCATGACTCAGAGTTAAAGGGCCAATGGCAGAGGCCCAAATCCTGAAATGTTCTGTGATTGGATATCATGTATCGAATCAGAACACAGGGGCTCAGAATCCTTAGTCCAGACTCAAGCTCAGGCAAACACAGATGGCTGAATACATAGCAAATGTATCTGAAGAAGTGTGCATGCAAACGAAAGCTTATACAGTGGTACCTTGGGTTAAGAACTTAATTCATTCTGTAGGTCCGTTCTTAACCTGAACCTGTCCTTAACCTGAGACATCACTTTAGCTAATGGAGCCTTCCACTGATGCTGCACGATTTCTCTTCTCATCCTGAAGCAAAGTTCTTAACCCAAGGTGCTATTTCTGGGTTAGCGGAGTCTGTAACCTGAAGCGTCTGTAACCCAAGGTACCACTGTACCAAGAGCAAATTTAGTTGGTCTCTAAGGTGCAACTGGACAATTTTTTTATTTATATATATATATTTCAACTGCATCAGACCAACATGGCTACTTACCTGAATCTAGATACATAGCAAAGAACGCAGATATTTATTTTGTTTTGTTCTTCCTTATTTCATAGGGACTATTTGTGGCCACCGTATTTAAACCAGCAAGTAGTTTGGCCAGATAATAAGGCCCATCCACCTCCCTGCCCTAAAATGCTTAAATGCATAGTGAATAGTTCACAGTCTATTTCATAATTAATCTCTCTAACACTGTAAGAAATATCACCTGAGAGAATGAACAGGAACCTTGAAGCAATCTAAAAATCCCTTAGTATAATGGAAATGATTAAATCATTACAGGTGAGGAGCTAAAGCACTGGGGGCTTTACGCAATGAGCAAAAATCTTAAATCTTGCAGCTGAGAAATATACCGGTTTCAGCAGAGATTTGGATGCCTTATACATTTGAGTCTCCAAGGAACAGTTTTAGGAAGGGCTGACTCTCAGCAGAAAAGTAGGTCAGGGCAAGAATAGTTGTATTAATTACAGATATAATCTCTGATGGCCCATTCTTCAAAGCTATAGATAGAAAGGTAAGATAGATCAGTGAATCCAGGAGGGGAAACCCCCACACCACCTTGATTAATGCTTTCTTCAGCTGCATTTTATTTAGTTATATTATACAATAACTAACTGTGGCCTTTGTCAAAGAATAAGCCCAATTGACTGCAGTGATCTGCAACTGTTTCTTTGAGCCAGATATAATCCCATGAATATCGATTGGGTCGTGTTCAATTATTATTTTCACCTCGTGGGGTTTATGTGGAGCAACTATTGACAAAGTGGAATAGGAAGGTACAGATCTAGTATGCTGGAACTGCAGTTCTCTAGACTGGGCTTGTTGATATAAGAGGTTTTCTGCCTGTATCTTATCTGGGTTTCCACAGGAATGCTTTGCCTTTCTTGTTTGCTTCTCATTATCTAGAGAAAAGTACATCACCAAGTATGCTCAGGGGAAGATAAGCCACACAGGAGTCCATATAATCAGCTTGTCATTAATCTAGGAATCTAGGATTAAGAATTAGGTATGAGGGAACAGAGCTATCACTGGATGACAAGGGTGGCTGTGTTTCCCTTAATGTATTGTTTAGAAAAGTGAGAATTTGGTTGATTTGTCTTACTCCAACCCTATTCAGGGGACACTTCTGAGGGGAAGGGGAAACATGATAGTCTCCTAACTGGAAGCCAATAAGAGAATCAATAATGCAACTGTTGCCACCTGTAATGGTTATATGGGGTTGCTCGTGCGTAAGTTGCCGCCACTCCTGGCGAGGTTGCCTGGTTAAACCTTTTCCTGGCTGGACAGCCCTTCACTTCGTGGCTGTTTCAGTCGCTAGCAGAATCCGTCAGTGGGCATTTCTTGAACTTCTTCCAGCAAAGAAGTTCTTTGACGCCAAGTCTATGCCTACTTTCCCTGCACGGAAGTCTTCTGCGCAGGGTGGGTGTGGATAGCAGAGGACCTGTGCTCTCCCCGCTGGTCTCCAGCGAAGAGTCCTGGAGCCCCCTCTCCGATTCCCCCATCCGCCCCCCTTTATCCCTGGTGTTACGCTGATTTCCTTCCCCAGACGATGAGTCCCCTCTCTCCCTGCTGGGCCCTTCTCCCTGCTGGGCCCTTCTCCGGCATCGCTTCGGAGCCTTGCCTCCACTTCTGGCTCCGATGTCAGTTCCCTGACACCACCAGAAGGTTAATTTGCCACCACCTGAAAGTCACCTCATAACCATGATAGATTGGTGTAGTGGATAAAGTGTCGGACTAGGAGACCAGGGTTCAAAGCCCCACTTGGCCATGAATGTCATGGGCCAGGAGTTGGCTTCTCCTGCTGAACTGCAGCCTGAAGGGGGAGAAGGTCAGGTGATCCACCTTCACAGAGGAGAAGGTACCAATGAGAACCAGATGGCACTGACCTTCTTAAACAGAGCTCTCAGCAGCAGCCAAAAGCTGGAAACAATGCCTGATCACAATCTGCTGTCAGAAGTCCAGGTTTCCAGCTTGATAACACAGTAAGCGTAGCTAATTTAAAAGGTGGATTTATTGCAAAAACAAACAGATAGCTCCAGACGGCTCTAACAAAGCCTCTGGCACCATTACTCAAGATGAATCTTCTGAAGACTACTTCTGGCGTTGACAGAAGATATTGAACTTACAAACCTTACGTCTCTTGTTTTGCTTCCTATCGAGCAGCCCTCCCATTCGCTGACTTCTCAGACTTAGTTGATCAGCTCCCACCTCTTCCTTTTCTGACAGGCTGTCTCTGAGTTTGTTCATGCCTGTTTGTGCTTCCAGCGAGCTTTGGCTGCATTCTAGCCTGCTCTCAGCTACTGCTTTATCAGCCTGCCTGTCAAAGTCAGGAAGAAACAAACTCTGCAGCTGCCACCTCTCCCCTGCCTGACTAACATCAAAGCCTCTCTGTTCCTGGCTGCTTTCTGCAGTTGGCTGCAAACCTTTGCTTGGAGCTGGCTCATTCCTGACATCTGGACTCTTGGCTCTGTGACTATCTTGATTCCCTGACCTTTGGACTGGACCCTTGGCTCTATGATCATCTGGGTTCCCTGACCTCTGGACTGTCTGACTTCATATGTGGATTCTGCTCTCAGGCAAGAATTCCTCAGAGACTTCTACCCCCTTCTTGATCGACAACAGGACTCAGACAGGGCTGCAACAATGAAGCTCACTGGGTGACCTGGGCCAGTCACTTCCTCTCAGCCACTCATTGGGTTCTTTTGAGCAATAAACAAGAAGGGGCAGAAGCATGTACGCCATCTTGACCTCCTTGGAGAAAAGGGTGGGATAAAAATGCAAATAAATCAATAAGATAATATATGCTGATCATTCTTCACTACACATGTTCTGTTATAAATCTAGATCTGTCCTAGGTGCACTCATTGGTGGTTATTATCATTGAATTCTGTGAAGGTGACTTCTGAGGAAACACATTTAGGCTCAGGTTGCACAGAAAGGCACCTATATTTGTCACAAAAAGCTCAATGCGATGTGCTCCCCCTCCTTCCCCATTCTCAATTATTTCTATAGTACTTAACGGGCACTCAACACTTGACAACAGATGAAAATTCACCAATTTCTGCAAGGTTCTCCCTCCCCTTAGTGAGTTCAATTTGTTAAAGGTTTAACAGAGCAAAACTGCATCTGCTTGCTCGGTGTTCCATTAATATTAGTTATGCAGCATGAAGACCTTGCCTGCTTAATAATATCCAGTTTGTGGTGTGGCTGCGGTAGATAAATAAAATGTATCAGTTTTCTTTTTTACCTGAGCTCTGTGTGTTTAGCTAATCATTATGTTTGTATTGGTATTCAAAATGCTGTTTTGATGCACCATGTGACATGATAAATGAATGAAGTTGATTGGAAGGTACTTTGCTGGTTTCTTGCAGCTGATGCCAAGCGGATAGACAAGGTAAAGTTAAAGAACCCCTGAACAGTTAAGCCCAGTCAAAGGCAACTATGGGGTTGCGGTGTTCATCTTGCTTTCAGGCCAAGGGAGCCGGCGTTTGTCTACAGACAGCTTTCTGGGTCATGTGGCCAGCATGACTAAACCACTTCTGGCACAACGTAACACCATGACAGATGCCAGATTAAATAACGCCAGCTCAGGGGTCTTGCATAGTGTGTCAGGATCAGTCTTGTGGAGTGAGTCTGTCTGGAAGTGTTGAGTTGGAGTCTGTGTTACATCTTGAATTGCTGGAGTAGCAGAGATGCTTTGTACTTGTGCATGTACAGTCGTACCTTGGAAATTGAACGGAATCCGTTCCAGAAGTCCGTTGGACTTCCATAACGTTCGAAAACCAAATTGCGGCTTCTGATTGCCTGCAGGAAGCTCCTGAAGCCAATCAGAAACCACAGAAGCCCCGTTGGACATTTGGCTTCCAAAAATAGTTCGCAAACCGAAACAGGTTTGTGACGTTTCGGAGCCAAAACATTTGGGAACTAAGCTGTTTGAAAATCAAGGTATGACTGTATCTGTATTTGCAAAGCCTACAAGTTGTATGTACATATAAATATCTGGAAGCGTATTACTGAAGCCTTATCTTCTGCCGCAGTAAACTGTTTTGGACCTTATGCTGCCTCTGTGTGGTTACTAGAACTGAGGGCAACTTCTGCTACGTGGGTATGTCACCTCAGATTCCCAATAGAAAACTTCTTGTTGCAACAAGCTTTGCCAGACATGTAATGTTTTGTGTGGGCTTTTATCTGCTGAGCCTGTCTTTGTTTTGCATTGTTTTTGTTTGTAAATTGTTCTTTTATTATGGGATGTTTTAATTGTTCTGCACTCCTCTGAATAATGCAAATGCATTACAAACTTCTGAATGAATGAATAAATAAACTAAATGTAAGAATGAACTATGAACATTCTTCTGCCACTTTATGGTACATATGCCGATTTGTAAGGAAACATTGGTCTTCCAACCTAAATGCATTTTATTGAATCACAAAGATATTTGTAATTTTAGAACCCATTATATTTCTGTTGACCTATACACAGAACTTAATTAGGAATGATCAAGAATTGCTCTCTTACATTATTGCTGCAGCAATTACAGTTAAATAGTAGGGATTAAGAAAAAGTACTCAAAACGGAAGAATGGGAAAAGAAAGTACACAAAGATGCTGTTCTAGCTAAATTGACTCATTATATAAGTACAAAAGAAGCCAGATGACAATGGTTTAATTAAACATTGGTTTAATGAAGGGCCTTTTTTATACTTCAAACGTAAAACACATCTAACTGTGAACAGAGGCTATGCATATCAGTTAGTACCTTGATGCCAAATGTCTAAAAGATGCATGCCTATCACTCATAGTCTAGGTGTTGGCTGCTGGTGTATCACATAGCAAGCACAATCACAAATGCTACACAAGTGTGGAGATGCTCATATACTTCTACATTTCCATTGAGATTTATTACCCATCTATTGACATCATCAGAAATAATTTTCTTCATGAGTGAAGCTGGCCGCATAAGTAGGAACAGAACCATTCTAACATAGTGCTGTCCTCTCCCAATATCTGGAGACTGTCATGAAGCTTTCTGTGGTCAACAATATCAAAAGCTTTTGAGAGATCAAGAAGAGCAACAGGGTTGTATTCCCCTTGTCCCTCTCCCAAAGAAGGTCATCCACCAGGGTGACCAAGGCAGATTCTGTCTCAAAACTGGACCTGAACTCAGACTGAAATGGGTCAAGGTAATCAGTTTCCTTCAAGCGTTTATTTTCACATTGAGTAGTTTGCCCCACTGTCAGGGACTGGGCAGAGGAAGAATGGTAGAGACTGCCTCCACAGCCTGACCCTTCCAGAGAAGAAGAAGGTCCAGAATTACAATAGGGGTTTGAGGGAGGTCACAGCTCAGAGGCAGATGAGGGGAAAAGCTGAGAAATAATGGGAGAGGAGGAAGAAGCAACACCAGAGGGGGGACAGCTGAGGGACACAGTGTCTTTAGAAAGCATTCCAGACCCCACTCCATCCCAGAACCAGGCGAGCATTGAAAGTAGGAGAGCAAAGAGCTCAGAGGCAGAAAGCACTTCTCAGCACTTATAGTGATGACGCATGAAGGGAAAGAGTGAAGGGATGGAGACTCACTTGGGGCAATGCCATTATTCCAAGAGGCTGCCTTTCCAAGCCTCTCTCTGTGAATACTGAATAAAAAAACAGTTGGTAAGAACTTTTCCTGGTCTTATCTGTTCCTGGTGATCTGCCGTGGGGGTTGGATCCACTGCCGCTTGACACCCACATTGCTGGGTTATTGTCAGCTTCGTTCCGGAGCTGACAGAGGCTGGGAATGAGGCCAGACAAAGAGAGATAAGAAGGTTGGAATGTGGGAAGGAGGAGGGCCAGCCTAGCTGCCTGGCAGACAACAGAGAGCAGGCAGCAGATGGCTGCAGTAACCTGATCCCTGAGCATAGTGGACAAGGAAAGGGGGACCAGAGCAGAGATACACAAACTAGCAGTCTGAGCTCAGAAACAGAGGGAGGGAGGCCAGAATAGTCAGCCAAAAACTCGAAGGCACAAAAGGGTCTGTGAGAGGAGGGGGAAAGAGTGAAAGCGAAAGGGCTTTTTCCCCGTTGGAGGAAGAGGAAGGGGCGGAGTTTAGACTTGGCAACTGTGAACTTGGAATCAGAGTGAAGGAGCTCCAGAGTGATTTATGTGTTAATTACTACCGGTGTCTCACTTCTGTGGGAGAGCCAAACCATTACAGTTACTGGGGTAGAGAAGATAACTTTGGAGATTGGAGTCACATGTTTTAAAGTCATTTCAAGTACTCTCTGTAGAATCTGCTCCCCTTTTTATGGTGAACTACAATAGCACTTCCACTTCATCATCTTTGCTTGTCTCGCCTCTTCCTCACCCTTTCTGTTATGGTGGAGGACCCTTCTCAGACCAAGAAGAGGATTCCACCATGGCCTGCACTCCTTTGCTTCAGCAACTACTCAGTCAGTCTGTGGGAGATGGGAGAATTCAGGAGAAGAACGATAAAGTAGTGGAAAACTGCCGGGTGATGGGGTGGGTGGATGGGACATCCTTTTTATAGATATATTGATTTTAGACAGGCATATTGGAAGTTTGTATATTAAGGAATGATCTGTTGTAGTCATTAAATAACATTTTGCTAGTTGCGCTGAACAATGTGGGGAAATGTAGAGTGTTGTTGTTGTTTAGTCGTTTAGTCGTGTCTGACTCTTCGTGACCCCATGGACCAGAGCACGCCAGGCACTTCTGTCTTCCACTGCCTCCCGCAGTTTGGTCAGACTCATGTTTGTAGCTTCGAAGACGCTATCCAACCATCTCGTCCTCTGTCGTTCCCTTCTCCTTGTGCCCTCCATCTTTCCCAACATCAGGGTCTTTTCCAGGGAGTCTTCTCTTCTCATGAGGTGGCCAAAGTATTGGAGCCTCAGCTTCACGATCTGTCCTTCCAGTGAGCACTCAGGGCTGATTTCCTTCAGAATGGATAGGTTTGATCTTCTTGCAGTCCATGGGACTCTCATGAGTCTCCTCCAGCACCATAATTCAAAAGCATCAATTCTTCGACGATCAGCCTTCTTTATGGTCCAGCTCTCACTTCCATACATCACTACTGGGAAAACCATACCTTTTACTATACGGACCTTTGTTGGCAAGGTGATGTCTCTACTTTTTAAGATGCTGTCTAGGTTGGTCATTGCTTTCCTCCCAAGAAGCAGGCATCTCTTAATTTCGTGGCTGCTGTCACCATCTGCAGTGATCATGGAACCCAAGAAAGTAAAATCTCTCACTGCCTCCATTTCTTCTCCTTCTATTTGCCAGGAGGTGATGGGAACAGTGGCCATGATCTTCGTTTTTTTGATGTTGAGCTTCAGACCATATTTTGCGCTCTCCTCTTTTACCCTCAATAAAAGGTTCTTTAATTCCTCCTCACTTTCTGCCATCAAGGTTGTGTCATCTGCATATCTGAGGTTGTTGATATTTCTTCCAGCAATCTTAATTCCGGCTAGGGATTCATCCAGCCCAGCCTTTCGCATGATGAATTCTGCATATAAGTTAAATAAACAGGGAGACAATATACAGCCTTGTCGTACTCCTTTCCCAATTTTGAACCAATCAGTTGTTCCATATCCAGTTCTAACTGTAGCTTCTTGTCCCACATAGAGATTTCTCAGGAGACAGATGAGGTGATCAGGCACTCCCATTTCTTTAAGAACTTGCCGTAGTTTGCTGTGGTCGACACAGTCAAAGGCTTTTGCATAGTCAATGAAGCAGAAGTAGATGTCTTTCTGGAACTCTCTGGCTTTCTCCATAATCCAGCGCATGTTTGCAATTTGGTCTCTGGTTCCTCTGCCTCTTCTAAATTCAGCTTGCACTTCTGGGAGTTCTCGGTCCACATACTGCTTGAGCCTTCCTTGTAGAATTTTAAGCATAACCTTGCTAGCGTGTGAAATGAGTGCAATTATGCGGTAGTTGGAGCATTCTTTAGCACTGCCCTTCTTTGGGATTGGGATGTAGACTGATCTTCTCCAATCCTCTGGCCACTGCTGAGTTTTCCAAACTTGCTGGCATATTGAGTGTAGCACCTTAACAGCATCATCTTTTAAAATTTTAAATAGTTCAGCTGGAATACCATCACTTCCACTGGCCTTGTTATTTGCAGTGCTTTCTAAGGCCCATTTGACTTCACTCTCCAGGATGCTCAAGGTCAGCAACCCCACTACCTGGGGTGTACGAGGCATCAATTTCTTTCTGGTATAATTCCTCTGTGTATTCTTGCCACCTCTTCTTGATGTCTTCTGCTTCTGTTAGGTCCTTGCCACTTTTGTCCTTTATTATGGCAATCTTTGAATGAAATGTTCCTTTCATATCTCCAATTTTCTTGAACAGATCTCTGGTTCTTCCCATTCTGTTGTTTTCCTCTATTTCTTTGCATTGCTCGTTTAAGAAGGCCTTCTTATCTCTCCTTGCTATTTTTTGGAAATCTGCATTCAATTTCCTGTACCTTTCTCTATCTCCCTCGCATTTTGCTTGCCTTCTCTCCCCCGCTATTTGTAAGGCCTCATTGGACAGCCACTTTGCTTTCTTGCATTTCCTTTTCATTGGGATGGTTTTCGTTGCTGCCTCCTGTATAATGTTGCGAGCCTCCATCCATAGTTCTTCAGGCACTCTGTCTAGCAAATCTAAATCCTTAAACCTGTTCCTCACTTCCACTGTGTATTCATAAGGGATTTGATTTAGATTGTATCTTACCGGCCCAGTGGTTTTTCCTACTTTCTTCAGTTTAAGCTTGAATTTTGCTATAAGAAGCTGATGATCTGAGCCACAGTCAGCTCCAGGTCTTGTTTTTGCTGACTGTATTGAGCTTCTCCATCTTTGGCTGCAGAGAATATAATCAATCTGATTTCGATGCTGCCCATCTGGTGATGTCCACGTGTAGAGTCGTCTCTTGTGTTGTTGGAAAAGCGTGTTTGTGATGACCAGCTTGTTCTCTTGACAGAACTCTATTAGCCTTTGCCCTGCTTCATTTTGCTCTCCAAGGCCAAACTTGCCCGTTGTTCGTTTTATCTCTTGATTCCCTACTTTAGCATTCCAATCCCCTATAATGAGAAGAACATCCTTCTTTGGTGTCACTTCTATAAGGTGTTGTAAGTCTTCATAGAATTGGTCAATTTCAGTTTCTTCAGCACCAGTAGTTGGTGCATAAACTTGGATTACTGTTATGTTAAAAGGTCTGCCTTGGATTTGTATCGAGATCATTCTATCATTTTTGAGATTGTATCCCAGTACTGCTTTCGCCACTCTTTTGTTGACTATGAGGGCCACTACATTTCTTTTGCGGGTTTCTTGCCCACAGTAGTAGATATGATGGTCATCCAAACTGAATTCGCCCATTCCCGTCCATTTTAGTTCACTGATGCCCAGGATGTCAATATTTATTCTTGCCATCTCATTTTTGACCACATCCAACTTACCCAGGTTCATGGTTCTTACATTCCAGGTTCCTATGCAATATTTTTCTTTACAGCATTGGACTTTCCTTTCGCTTCCAGGCATATCCGCAACTGAACGTCCTATCGGCTTTAACCCAGCCGCTTCATCAGCTCTTGATCTACTTGTACTTGTCCTCCGCTCTTCCCCAGTAGCATGTTGGACGCCTTCTGACCCCTTCATGGATCACTGCCTTGCTGTGGCGAAGGGGCTTGAAGAACTCAGAGAAGCTATGAACTATGCCAAGCAGGGCACCCAAGATGAACAGGTCATAGTGGAGAGTTTTGACCAAACGTGATCCACCTGGAGGAGGAACCGGCAAGCCACTCCAGTATCCCTGCCAAGAAAACTCCATGGACAAATGTAGAGTAGAAATATTTAAATTGTAAGTCTTTTTTAAAAGATGAAAAGGTGTGCTGTACACACTGGGAATATTTGCACAAAGAAACTGGAGTTCTTAAAGGGGTGTGTGGAATGGAATTGTTGTCAATTTCTGGACAAGTCTGCCTCTGAGAATGTGCTGCGTACCAAATGCAGTGAACAACAGTGGAAAAAGAATAATTTCCATACACTTGGGAAATGAAATTAGGATACAATTCTAAATCACAAGGACTTCAGATGAACGTTGAAAGTGGGGATATTAATGTAAGTTGTACTGTTATTTCTCTTTGCAGAAATCTAGCATGATGTGGTACAAAGCTTGCCCCATCCCCTGAAGGACATATTGTCCCTTCTATGACCTGCCCGGGCTCCTACCTCACTACCAGTGCTGCTGGTGCTCTGAATGTGTCACATGGATCTGATTTTCACTGTGCAAATCTGTCTATAGTATGGAGGTGACAGGGAGCTATACTTGGAGAGGTACATTTTGCCTAAATTTTTGAGAAAGCTGTGTAGAAGTATTCAGATGCAAACATTATCAAAGAGTACAGTTTGGGACATGCTAAGTATCATGGGGGGGGAGATGCGGGTGGCGCTGTGGGTTAAACCACAGAGCCTAGGGCTTGCCGATCAGAAGGTCAGCGGTTCGAATCCCTGCGATGGGGTGAGCACCCGTTGCTCAGTCCCTGCTCCTGCCAACTTAGCGGTTTGAAAGCACGTCAAAGTGCAAGTAGATAAATAGGTACTGCTCCGGTGGGAAGGTAAACGGCGTTTCCGTGTGCTGCTCTGGTTCACCAGAAGCAGCTTAGTCATGCTGGCCACATGACCCGGAAGCTGTACACCGGCTCCCTTGGCCACTAAAGCGAGATGTGTACCGCAACCCCAGAGTTGGCCACGACTGGACCTAATGGTCAGGGGTCCCTTTACATTTAAGTATCATGGATGATTATGGGGGGGCTATTGATTGTAATGGATTTGAGATCAACCACTTTTTTTAACAAAAACAAAAACCATTCGTTGTTGTCCTGCAGCAATAAAGCCAACTCTGGTTAAAGCTAGTTTTGATTGTCTCGGTAAGTACTAGGGTGTCATTCAACTCATTTTTATGCACTCATATTTTATTATGTAGCAGCTTCCTCATAGCCATGCAAAAATGACAAAAATTAGTTGGGGAGGAAGCAATGGATGGGGCCACAGACCGCCAGGGCATGTCCAGCGGAGCCCCAGGGCTCCACATGACCTTTGTTGCTGCACCTTCCTTTCCACTCTATGCCACATGAGCTTTTGCTAGTTGACTGGGGGCTGAGTAGGAATTGGGAGTAGGCTACCTGGCCTTGAGAACTCTGCTTTCCCACCAGCTTCATATTTCTGGGAATGAAGTTGGAGTGGCTCAGATAACATGACGTCAGTGCTGCAGTTAAATGTCATTTTAATATCCAGGTACACATACACTGGGATGCAGGTGGCGCTGTGGGTTAAATCACAGAGCCTAGGACTTGCTGATCAGAAGGTTGGCGGTTCGAATCCCTGCGACGGGGTGAGCGCCCATTGCTCAGTCAAAGTTTGCTCAGTCAAATTGCTCAGTCAAATTGCTCACGGCAAAGCCATTGCTCAGTCAAATTGCTCACGGCAAAGTTTGGGACATGCTAAGTATCATGGGGGGGGGAGATGCGGGTGGCGCTGTGGGTTAAACCACAGAGCCTAGGGCTTGCCGATCAGAAGGTCGGCGGTTCGAATCCCTGAGATGGGGTGAGCGCCCATTGCTCAGTCCCTGCTCCTGCCAACTTAGCGGTTTGAAAGCACGGCAAAGTGCAAGTAGATAAATAGGTACCGCTCCGGCGGGAAGGTAAACGCCGTTTCCGTGCGCTGCTCTGGTTCGCCAGAAGTGGCTTAGTCATGCTGGCCACATGACCCGGAAGCTGTACGCCGGCTCCCTCGGCCAATAAAGCGAGATGAGCGCTGCAACCCCAGAGTCAGTGAAAAAGACAAAGGAGCTCAGGGAACTGAAACTGGGGCCTCTGCAGTGCTTGGTACAAAATCTGGATATTAAAATAAATGAAGCAATTGAGAGCTCCCAATGCATTGCAGTGGGTGGATGGACCTCAGTGATCTTGGTTCCTTGGATTGGGATGTTTATAAAATCCCCATTTGATTATAGTCAACCTTACTTCGATACAAATTCACTTAGGGGCACAGCCCTAGCTGCTTTTAAATGTGGTGTGTTTATGTATTAATTACTACCGGGAAACAGCAATGAGCTTTTCACAGGGAATGTTAATTTTCAGTTCTGGCAATTTCACTCGACTCACCTCTGCTCTTAACAGCCTGACACGGTGGGTGTCTGCTGATAAAAAGAAAGCAAATGGAACTGGGAGACGGTGGAAGGGATTATGTTTTAAGTGGACATTAAATGAGGGGTGGATTTCATCTTTTAAAATATGCACTCATTCTAATTTAGGAGTGGCAGGAACAGTGGAAGATGCAGTAATAGTTTCCTTTATTTGGGATACTAGCCCTACCTGGGAATGCCAGGAATTGGACCGTGGACCTTCTGCATGCATAACATGTGTTCTGTCACTGAGGTATAGCCAACAGTAGCAGCAAAGCAATCTATCCTGATCTGTCTGACTGTTAACGGCAAATGCTGAACTCAGTCATGTTTAACTAGAAATCAACAACTTCCTCAAGTGCGGGGGGGGGGGGGAGAGGTAGAAAGATACTTAAATATTTGATGTTTTCCACTTCGACAAAGGTCCTATAATCTCTGAAATGTATTCCACTATATATTCAGATTCAAAAGCAATGATGCAATGAGCCAAAATGTACTGCAGCAATTTTGAACTCTGGGAGCCTGTAGCTAAAGATTCTAAATTACCTATCCAAATTTGATCAAGTTATGCGGTGTTGAGTAGATATTGCATTAATCATTGTCCGGATAAAACTAACTCTCCAGCAGAGACGACAAAATGAAAGGAAATGAGTTGTGAACGGCAAAGTTACAGAACTGACACAGGGTTAAAAAGAAATGGAGGAGAACAGACATTTTGTGCTATATAGTGAAGGTGGGGGGAAAGGAAAAATGACTTTGGTTGCCCTTCCAAAGGATGCATACTTGGACCACTTATAAAGGCCATCTCCAACTTCTCGAAAGATTCCATCAACGGTGTCTCTGAAAATCTTTACACATCACTTGGGAAGACAGGCGAACTCATGCCAGTGTACTGGAAGAAGCAAAGATCACCAGTGTTAAAGCAATGATTCTTCAACATCAACTTCGTTGAACTGGTCATGTTGTGTGGATGCCTGATTATCATCTTCCAAAGCAACAGAAGAGGTTTAAAGACTCTCTCAAGGCATATCTAAAAAAAGGTAGTATAAACACCAACAACTGGGAAACACTGGCCTGCGAGCGCTCTATTTGGGGAACAGACTTTACCAAAGGTGTCGTGGGCTTTGAAGATGCTCAAACTTAGGACGAAAGGGAGAAACGTGCTAAGAGGAAAGCACATTTGGCAAACCCTCATTGTGATCAGCTCCTGCCTGGAAACCTCTGTCTCCACTGTGGAAGGACATGTGGATCCAGAATTGGCCTCTACAGTCACTTACGGACTCATTGTTAAAACCGTGTTTATGGAAGAGAATCTTACTTGGCTGTGAGTGATCACCAAAGAAAAAGAAGACATGTGGAGTAGTCAAGACCACGTGCATGAAGCCCTTCCACAGAGGAATGTAAACCCCTCCAATCACATGGGAAATGCAAGTGTGGGAGGTTTAATCCAGATTTGGGGGCAGGGGAGGAAGGGAAAATCCACTCCCATAACATAGGCTATCACCATATACAGTGGTACCTCGGGTTAAGTATTTAATTCGTTCTGGACGTCCGTTCTTAACCTGAAACTGTTCTTAACCTGAAGCACCACTTTAGCTAATGGGGCCTCCTGCTGCTGCCACGCCGCCAGAGCATGATTTCTGTTCTCAACCTGAAGCAAAGTTCTTAACCCGAGGCAATATTTCTGGGTTAGCGGAATCTGTAACCTGAAGCGTATGTAACCTGAAGCGTATGTAACCTGAGGTACCACTGTAGTATCAGGTAGACTCCAAAGGTTAGTACCTCTTACAGACTTCTCACCCAATGATAACCAGAAGTGCAATGTTTGTCATGGATAGAGCACGCAATGAGGTGCAGATCCTAACAATTCTTCGAATTTATTTTCAGCCAAGAAAATTGATGTCTGCTTTGTGTTACTTTAATTATCTCTCCTTTCGTCGTATTTTAATTGTTTTCATTTCTATATTTTTACATTGTTTTAACTCATTGTGCCTGCTTGTGGAGAGCAACAGAATATAAATGCTATTATGAATATATATAAGCAAACAAACCATGGGAATGAACTGATGCACAGTCAGGCATACCTTTATACAACAGAAGAAATGGCTGGAATGTTATCTTAAAATACTAGAAGAGGAAAGATTATCTGACGAAGTTAAGAAAGGCCTCTTAACACCAAGAGCTTGATAAGCTTTTATATATGGATTTCTTTAATCTAGATTTGGATGTTTTTATTTCCATAGGGAGGTATTAAAGTTGGTAAGTATGAAGCAAAGGAGCGCTTATTTTGTATAGCGAAACAATTTCCCCCTGTATTCTGTAATGAAGCAATAATAATCAAGGCACATTAAATGACTGCTTGGAAAAGTTCACTGGCCTGGGCCATTAAACCTAGTATGATTATTAATTTCCCAGAGGACGCCTTGCACTGATGAGGTCATTAATGCTGTTCTGAACTACAGAAAGAATAAACTTCTAAGATACATAAATGTTGTATTCTGCATGTGCCACAAGGATATGCTTATTCACAGGTCCCAACATGGATACCAGTTCAGCTTTTGGAAGCTTTGTACTACTATTCCAAATATTTTCTTATGGATAATAATATTTTAAAATCTAATTGAATATATTTAAACAAAGCTACAAGTGTGTTCTCCTGCCAACCCAGCAGCTCGAAAGCACGTCAAAGTGCAAGTAGATAAATAGGTACCACTCCGGCGGGAAGGTTAAACGGCGTTTCCGTGCACTGCTCTGGTTTGCCAGAAGCGGCTTAGTCATGCTGGCCACATGACCCAGAAGCTGTACGCCGGCTCCCTCGGCCAGTAAAGCGAGATGAGCGCCGCAACCCCAGAGTCAGCCACGACTGGACCTAATGGTCAGCGGTCCCTTTACCTTTACCTTACAAGTGTGTTAATCACCAACTGGACTGGCTTTAGAAAAGAGTTTTACAAATTCATGGAGGATAAAACTACCTATGGCTATTAGCCACAATTACTATGTTCTACCAGCGGGACGCACATGGCGCAGTGGTCTAAACCACTGAGCCTCTTGGGCTTGCCGATCGGGAGGTTGGTGGTTTGAATCCGCCGACAGGGTGTGCTCCCGTTGCCCCAGCTCCTGCCAACCTAGCAGTTCGAAAGCACGCCAGTGCAAGTAGATAAATAGGTACTGCTGTGGCAGGAAGATAATCTGTGTTTCTGTGTGCTGTGGTTTCCATCACGGTGTCCTGTTGTGCCAGAAGCAGTTTAGTCATGCTGGCCACATGACCTAGAAAGCTGTCTGTGGACAAATGCCAGCTCCTTTGGCCTGAAAGTGAGATGAGCAACGCAACCCCATAGTTGCCTTTGACTGGACTTAACCAGGATCTGGTGCTCTCTAGATGTTGCTGCACCCATAGTCCTTGACCACAGGCCATGCTGGCTGAACTTGCTGAAGGGAAGTCATCAACATCTAGAGCAGCAGTTCTCAACCTGTGGGTCCCCAGATGTTGTCGGACTACAAATCCCATCATCCCTGAGCTCTGGCCTTGCTAGCTAGGGATGATGGGAGTTGTAGTCCAACAACATCTGGGGACCCACAAGTTGAGAAAGGCTCATCTAGAGGATCACAGTGTGGTGTAGTGGTTAAGAGCGGTAGACTTGTAATCTGGTGAACTGGGTTCGCATCTCCGCTGCTCCACATGCAGCTGCTGGGTGACCTTGGGCCAGCCACACTTTTTTGAAGTCTCTCAGCCCCACTCACCTCACAGAGTGTTTGTTGTGGGGGAGGTAGGGAAAGGAGAATGTTAGCCACTTTGAGACTCCTTCGGGTAATGATAAAGCAGCATATCAAATCCAAACTCCTCCTCCTCCTCCTCCTCTTCTTCTTCTTCTTCCCCCAGATTAAATATGTGACACAGTTTCTTATGTTGGACACGCATATACCTCGGTCTGCTACTATTTATCTAGCAAATCCCCTTTGGCTTTTTTGTTTCTTTGTTTATTTTTGGAGTGGAGAATCAAATGCCACGAGATACTCTGATATTTTTAAATGCATTAAGTGTGTTGTGCTAGTATTCTTTGAGAGAAACATCGTAAGGATTCGAACCAAGAGCTTCAAGTTACAAGGAAAATTTCCACTAAACATCAGGAAAAAAACTTTCTGACATTAAGAGCTGTTCAGCAGTGGAACAGTCTCCCTCTGGAGGTTGCAGACTCTCCTTCTTTGGAGGTTTTAAAGCAGAGGTTGGATGGCTGTCTTTCAAATCCACAACTAGTACATTAGACACTGAGCGGTAGTGGAATGTTATTGAAAAGAGTGTGTGAATTAGCCTTTCTCTCAAGTTGGTGTCCTTTGTTTTTTATCTGTCTAGATATGCAAATATAATTACCAAGAAGCAAGCTCCAGTAGCGTATCAAATCACATTTTATACTAATAGCACCATCAAATACCACTCATTTTTGGCAGATAACAACCAAAAAAATGCAATTAGCACATTAAAGTTCTGAAATACAGCATAGGCTGCCTGCAACTGCCTTTGAAATACAGATATGTTTCTGCTTTAATCCCGGAAAGGAAACCTTGGCTTTTAATTTCCATAGAAATTAGATTCTCATCCAGGTGGCAGCCTCACCTCTCAATTTCTAATGATAGAGACGGAAAGGGTTCTCTCCCATTTAGTGAAAGTTTAACTGAATTCAAAAGAGATTCTTCATACTGTATCTGCAAATGAGTGGTTCTGGGCTGCTCTTCCTCCCCACTAACCTTCTTTCTTTCTGCATTTGCTTTGGAGCACCTTCCTTCTTTGACCTTCCAGGGAACAGATTTTGAGAATAATCTCTCTCTCCCCCTCTTCCAAATAAGATGGATGAGTGCCACCAACCTTTGACGGAGACCTTCTGGCTTTCTCCTTCCACAAGGGTTTGTCAGCATCACTCCTCTCCAGTTCCCAGAGTGCGTCCCCCCGGCTCCTTCTAAGGTTTGATTTCTTATTCAAAATACATCAATTTCTTGCTCAGATCTGGATTACGATACGCTACATCTATGGTTCCTGGTTAGAATTTCATTTCTATGGAGATGAGATTGGACTCTGTAGCCAGGAATAAAACACACTAATGCATTTGTTCTTTCAAGGACTACAGGACGCTGGAACTCTCTTGCTGTGAGTCAAGATTTTAGCACACTCATGTGTACTGCGTGTGCTACTACTGCAGATGGGAACAAACTGCTTGTGTGATTCCTAGTCTTCATTGACTGTGTAGTAATTAAACAGAGATGGCTATTTTAATTTCCTTTTAGCCTTTACCCTTCGTTCTTCCTCCTCCTCTCCATTTCAGTGTTTGCCATATGCATTTAGGGGCAAGGCTTAATAGGAAAGAGATACCTCTGAATTCTGGATCACTTGATTGATATTCAGTGATGCTACAGGACTCATTGCAAGGCCAGCTTTCATTTTTGTTCTGTTTTATCATCTTCTTTTCATCCTGGTACATTTTTTTCACATTGAGGGGAGATAATCTGTTTACAGTGAGAAGCTTCCTTCTAACAGAAGTTTCAGTGTGCTGAAGCACAGCTAGCTTTGTTGCTGGTCCCCCATAACATGCATATACAGCTGCAAACAATTAACAAATTGAACAGAACAGGGAAACAGTGCAAATTCCTTGCATATAAAAGAAGAAGTCAATTTCCAGCTGCAGCCATTGCTTTGACAGCTATGTAATTATGTGGGCCATGAATTACATTTGGTAATAATTTTATTCACTGAAAAATATCTGTGTAATAAAGCTATTTTTTATTATTAGAATGGGACACATAATGGTGAACTGTTCACTTGTATATAGGTGGTTAACATGGTGACCTCCAGATGTTGTGGACTTCATCAGTCTCAGTCAGTATGGCCAATGGTCAGAGATTGTGGCGGCTGGAGTCCAAACCATACAGTGGGCACAATGTTAACTACCTCTCCATTGGGGAAGTAAACAGTGGGAAAGAGACCATGACTACCCATCCAGCGTGGGAGAGACAGTGATAAATTGTTCTCTAGGCTCTGTTGCTCTTCATCAGGCTTCTGATGGAATGGGAAAAACCTGGTGAACATCAAGGAAGCCAACATCACTTTTGTAAACCACTGAACTCTGAATGAATAACGCTACCTGCCAAACTTGGACATGGCTCTCATTTCTTTAACAGCTCCAAATAAAGGAGATATCAACTCACTACCTATTGGGTGTCATGGGCTGTGCTGAGGAGGGCTGCACTGAGGAAGAATGGTGGGAGCCACCCCCTCCCCCTGCTCCTGCTCCTGAATCTTCCCAGGAACAGGAGTGAGGCATCTGATCAAGGCCTGTATTTTAAATGAGCTTAAAGATATATTTGCAAATGTTTGTATGTTTCATGCCAGGCAGAAAAGCAGCTGGCTAAGTTCTTTGGCAGTTGTTTATCCTCCTAAACAGGGCCCCCCTGATTTATAGAAGTAGCAGGAGACAGGTTTCTCAAAGTTGTAAAAGGGAAATACAGGCTGGGAGCAAAGGTTACACTGACCCTACATATTACAGAAGACAATCAAGCTGCAAAAACACTAATTAAGAGTTGGTAAATAGTAAGATTTATTGTTTAACAGAAAATAATACCACGAGCCATCTGTTTTAGCCATTTGTTTTGGAATGTAGGGGCAACAGGGGCAAAAGGTGATCTGGTAATTAAGGTGCCTTGTCGAGGCAAATGTAAGATATATGGCTACTTGTCTGCCATTTATGGATAGAAGGAAATATAGCTCTTTGTCTCCCATAAAAGGTAATAGGAAATGGGTGTATCTTTTATGATTGGTTCTAGCAAACAGCCAATAGGAATTTCAACCAGGCTGATTGGACAGAGGCAGCCAAAGGAGGAGCAAGGGGGCTGGGTTGAGGAAATATAAGTGCTGGCCATCAGGGCTGGAGGATAGGCAGAGCTTTGGTAACCATATACCACTGTGCCTATCATTTATTTGTCTGACAAATAAATTATTATTTTAATTTCTCTATTGCTGCGTTGAATATTTCATTCCAGCTAAGCGTTAACCACAAGCAGGGTGCTACAGGAGGATAGTATAGATTTGGAACAGTGGTTTCCAGAGGGGCATAGTTCAGAAGGCAAAAGCTAGGAAATACTGGATGGGCAACAGCTAGCAGAAGAAACACTGGAAGAGTTGTCATCAGCATACTGATGCTCTGTGACGGAAGTTATGGTAACCTTACTCTTTGCTTTCAGCCTACTCGGATTAAAGAGCTTTCTATCTTTCGATATATCATTTCTACTCTGTTGGGGAGTTTCCCTTTGACAAAGTATAGGATCATGGCAATGAAAATAATAAATAGAGTTGGAGCGATAACACAACCCTGTTTAACACCTGATCCCACTGTGAATGTTTCACTTTGAGAGCCATTGTTAACTGTGATTATTGCTGCCATATTATCATGGAGGAGCCGAAGGATGTTCACAAATTTATCTGAGCAGCCAATTTTCAGAAAGACAGTCCACATGGCATTAGGATTTACAGTGCCAAAGGTCCCACCTATTTTCCATCTGGCCCATAGCCTTTGTTTTCTTAGTAGCTCATCTCCTTAGACATTTACTCATCAGGAAACTTTTCTGGATAATTTAGTTTTTAACACTTTCTAGATCCAGGGATTAAGTGTCTGGTACCCACTAACTCATAACACAGGAGAGCCAAGCACCCACAAATTCTTATCACTATATAAATCCCACAAAAAAAGACCTTCTAAAGACATAAGTGGGAATCAAGAGAACAGGCTCTTTGTACTGGAGTTTGTAGCTAAGCCATAGGCCTGCATTCTAGTCCGAATTCCTGAAAATACCAGGAAGACTGCCAGTTGTTATAGTGCTTTCCTAAGAGTTATGGTACTTAGAAAAAGAGAGAGTTCTTATTTTGTTATTCAATTGAAACATATTATTATGACTTTGCAAATTGACTCATGTCACATCAACGTACTTTGCCATGATTACCTTAAGCTACTTTCCCCACAGCAAGGGTACTTGTTAAAGCTATTTGGATGGCAATTTGTGGCCTAGTCATCCATTTGGTTTAACAGAACTACGTGCCAGTAAACAGGTTGTCGATCACAGCTCAGCAAAATATATGCACAGGGCGTGGAATGTTGGTGCAGAGGATGAACAGCAAAGACACAGCTATAAAATTGAAGTTGAAGAGATGGCACTTCCATTGGACCACAGTAACTAATTTGTCTAAAAAGCATTCTGTTCCAGAGTCTCGAATACTGCTACTATGTTACAGTTACTGTATTATTTTGTAAATCATTGTTTTAATTTTGTTTCTATGTTGTATTTCATAAATGCTGTTTGCTGCCCTGGGCTCAGTGTGAGAAGGGCTTGGACACAAGAAAATAATAAGAATAATGATGATGAAACTAGGCAGAAAACAATAATAACCACAGGATTATGTCTGATTTTAGACATGTTGTAGAATAATTCTGTATGGGCCAGAACATTGTACCCAAACATGATAATAATGAGTATTTTTAATTATTGTTCATTAGTCTGAAAAAACAGAGGAAGACCCTCCAATTGACCCTATCTTTCAGGGACAGTCCTGGATTTACAGAAGCCATCCTGGTTTCTGATCTGATCCTAGAATGTCCTGCTTTTCTTAGAACATCCCTATTTTCACTGGCAAATTGTTGGAGGGTATGGAGTTATGTGACCCCCCAAGCCAAGGAGGTAAGTAACTATACAACCTTTAGAAGATATCTGAAGGCAGCCCCATATAGGGAAGGTTTTTAAAAAAATGTTTCATGTTTTATTATGTTTTATATATATGTTGGAAGCCACTCAGAGCTGGGCATGTTTAGCCTGGAGAAGAGGAGGTTAAGGGGTGATATGATAGCCATGTTCAAATATATAAAAGGATGTCACATAGAGGAGGGAGAAAGGTTGTTTTCTGCTGCTCCAGAGAAGCGGACACGGAGCAATGGTTCCAAACTACAAGAAAGAAGATTCCACCTAAACATTAGGAAGAACTTCCTGACAGTAAGAGCTGTTCGACAGTGGAATTTGCTGCCAAGGAGTGTGGTGGAGTCTCCTTCTTTGGAGCAGAGGCTTGACAACCATATGTCAGGAGTGCTCTGATGGTGTTTCCTGCTTGGCAGGGGGTTGGACTCGATGGCCCTTGTGGTCTCTTCCAACTCTATGATTCTATGATTCTATGACTGGGATGCTGAAGCTGATGGGTAGAGTTCTAATAATAATAATAATAGAATATGACGTCCTTATTTTCATTGAAGAGGGTATGTAAAATGTTCAAACTTGCTATGTAGCAAAATATAAATATAAACTGCAGAACCAAAAGAAAACAACATCTTGATGCAATTGAATGTATGATTGCTTCTGGATTATCTTTGTATGGGGTTTTGCATGTGATACTGTGCATTGGTAATGAACCACAAAAGATGAATATCATGCCATGCCATGATGGCTACGTTCTCTCTGTTAGTTTGCATTTCTTAGTGCAGAAAGCATTGATCTGATGTGTAGAGATCTTTCCTATTCTCATTAATTTAAGAGGGTTCTGGAAGCTTCTCTGTGTGAAAGAAACTTCGTGATGTTTGGGTTATTCCTTCAGAGAAGCTGAGTACAGCTAGCTGAAACTGGTTCTCTTATCTCTTCTATCAAGGTCATGCTGATTATAATAAGAGGCCAGAAGGAGCCTGGGTTTGACTTTTCTCTTTCTATCTCTCTTCCTTCTGGTGTGGTGTTCTGTACATAGTATGTATATATTGTTAAGATTTTAGACTTATTATAAGTCATTGTAAGTTTAAGTTATGTGTGCTGCAACTGGATTTCTTACGGACAGTGCCAATCCTGAATGTGTTGGATTTGTGACCATTATGCTCATTTGCCTTCAGTAGCAGTAAAGCTCTGCTGGATGAAATATGAATTGCCTCTGGTCTCTTTTTGGGGAATCCTGCAACGTGTTTAAGTTTTTACCCTGCTAACATTACGCTGGAATCTGCTCTGGATCAAGATTGAGTAGAATTCCATGACACTGCCTCAACTGCTGGAGGCAATTTCCCCCTGGATAGTTAGTTGCTGGAAATCACAAATGGAGAGACTGTTGTTGAACTGAAGTTCTGCTTGCTGGCTTCTCATATGACACCATGGGAACTGGATGCTGGGATAAATGAGCCTTTGCTCTAGTAGGGCCTCTCTTATCGTCTGAAACTTGTGGGAGAGGGGTAGAAATCAATGGAGTAGGTCTGCTATATTCTCAGCCTTTTCCTTGAATAACTACCCAAGTCCACCTGGTCACTATATTTGAGACGTAAGTGTATTGTCAGCAGGAACCCAAGCACGATGCTAGCAAGAAGTCTACACAACTTAAGTTTTGTTTTCCCCCACATCCTCCTCCCTTGCAAAGATAGTTTTGGTCCCTTAAGCTTTGCCGTTTTACAAATAGTTGGTACCTAACTAAACTGAAAACTGTCTTACTTTTGGTTTAGAAGGGGTTTCTGCTGTTACAGCTACCGTATTTTTCGGCCCATAGGGTGCACCGGCCCATAAGGCACACCTAGTTTTTTAGGGGGGAAATAAAGAAAAAAAATTATTTCCCCCCCAGGCACGAGGCTGGGGCGGGGGAAGCCCGAGCTTCCCCCGACCCCAGCCCCCGGAACAGGCTGCTCTGCGCAAGCTGGGGGAGGGCTCCCGCGACTTGCTCGGAGCTACCTGAAGCCCTGGTGCGACTGCTGAGCGCGTGGGACTTCGGGATAAGAGGCAGCTCCGCGCAAGCCGGGGGAGCCCTCCCGCGGCTTGCGCGGAGCTACCCGAAGCCCTGGCACGACTGCTGAGCGCGCCGGGGCTTCGGGATAAGAGGCAGCTCTGCGCAAGCCATGGGAGGGCTCCCGCGGCTTGCACAGAGCTTCCTGAAGCCTGGAGAGTGAGAGGGGTCGGTGTGCACCAACCCCTCTCGATCTCCAGGCTTGAGCAAAAGCCTGCACTCTCCCCATAGGACGCACACACATTTCCCCTTCATTTTTGGAGGGGGAAAAGTGCGTCCTATAGGGCGAAAAATACGGTACTTCTCTGCAGGGTGGAAAGTTGTATAGCTTCCATCTTTTCAGGTTCTCTCCCTATTGCATGCCAAGGCACCCGAGTTGCAAAGTTTCCAGGAGAACAATAAAACAGAGACACGAAGCATTTGGGTTTATGGGTTCAAATAGGCCACAACCTTATTGGTTACAGATATGAGCAGTTTGGCTTAGGCATTGGGGTGAAGCCAGGCCTGTCTGCAGCGAGTCCACTTAAGGGTAAACCACCAATAGGGGTGCCCTATGACTTACATCAAATAGAGACACCCCGAGGTGTCCCCATAAAGGCTGTGACATGATCCTAGCCCACGTCCAGGCATCGGACAGAATCCTCATCACCAGATCCCTTTAACAGGATACCCTTACTGCGGAAGGGCAGGCGTAGGCTACAACCACCCCTCCATCCAAACAAAAGCTTACCCAACGCCTAACCACACAAAGGTTAGGCAAAAACCGAATTCTCGGTGCCAATTTGCCAAGTGGGAAAAATATCCTACCAGGCCCCAACAATATGGCGACCGACAATTGTCCACAGCAAGGTTGTATTTGAGCAAAGCATGAAAAGAGGGTGAGTGGGTTGGGTGAGCCAGTGATGGGGCAAGAGAGAAGGTGCAGGCTGGCCACACCATGGTTAAATCATCCGTGGCCTGAAAGCTGATTGGCTGAGGCTGTCCCACAGGTGGAAGAATGCCAGCAATGATGACGTGGCAGCAAGATGCAAGGGAGAGACGGCCTCCCTCCACCCCTTATAATAAACACAGAAACAAACAAAAATTTATTATGTATAACCTCTGTGGGTTAAACCACAGAGCTTAGGGCTTGCCGATAAGAAGGTCGGTGGTTCGAATCCCCGCAACAGGGTGAGCTCCCGTAGCTCAGTCCCTGCTCCTGCCAACCTAGCAGTTTGAAAGCACGTCAAAGTGCAAGTACATAAATAGGTACCACTTGGGCAGGAAGGTAAATGGCGTTTCCGTGCACTGCTCTGGTTCGCCAGAAGTGGCTTAGTCATGCTGGCCACATGTCCCGGAAGCTGTACGCTGGCTCCCTTGGCCAATAAAGCGAGATGAGTGCCGCGACCCCAGAGTTTGTCACGACTGGACCTAATGGTCAGGGGTCCTTTACCTTTACCTTTACCTTTACCCATCCGGGTGGGTTTCCCCAGCCACTCTGGGCATCTCCCAACAGATTAAAAACAGAATCAAACATCAAACATTAAAAACTTCCCTAAACAGGGCTGCCTTCAGATGTCATCTAAAAGTTAGATGGTTGTTTATTCCCTTGACATCTGATGGGAGGGTATTCCACAGAGCTGGTGCCACCACCAAGAAAGCCTGTCTAGGCCAGTAAGCTGTTGTGTCCTGGCTGCCCGGCCGCAACGTCACCCACCGGGAAAAGGTGAGAGGACTCCTCCTCCTTTGCAAAGAAATTCCAGAGGGAATTTCGGAGGGAGGGTACAGGGTGTGTGTAGGAGGAGTGGGGAGAGTCCCATTGCACAAGCAAAAATCCTTGCGTTGACAGAATGTGATAGTTGCATCCTAATATAAATATGATATTAAAAGGTGTTATGATTTTAATTCAGTTTCTGATACCTAGATAGCTGCTGCTGGACTTGCAAAAGAGTAAGAAATATTTCAATTTGTAGAAGTAGCATATCTTATTAATAAAGTGCTTGAATGCAGCTGGGCCACACACTTTTCTTCTCAAACTCTGAAATGGCAGTTAATTAACAAAACCCTGTTCCAGAACTCTGCTACCAACATCAATAATGCTGGTGAACAAACAAAGAAATTATCCACTCCATTTCTAACAGTTCTATCTGGCTGAATCACCTCCTGGGAATGCTCTGCCACCAATTAGACCAGTTTCGAAAAGCAATTGAGACTTCACGGTATTATGGAGGAAGACAAATGGTTAAAGTAGTTAAAGAGACATGAATTTTAGCTTCAACTTGAGACTGAGATGGGATGGGGAATCAGCAGGTCAAAGATATCTGGCTAATAGCTGTCATATGTATTGTGTGGAGGAGATATACAAATAACTAAACAGCTAGCAATAAGAACCTGCTCGTGATTTGTAGATTACTTAGCAATTTCCATATGAAAATTGTTTGTTTGAGCCATCTTGTGAAAATTACGTTTATTTTTATCATTTTGGTTGTTCTTGTTTTTTTTAAAAAAATAATCATTTTCTTTGTTGCAGAAAACATTTGAAAGAAAAACATGGAAGGTAACTTTTAATGACATTTTCCATTTCAGACAAGCAGGATTCCTCTTGGAAACTGATGGTGAAATGGGCATTTTTGAGTCCATTCTTTATCAACAGCTCCAGGCCTAGAGAGTTTTTTGGGTGGGGTGGGGGGTGAACAGAAACAGAGAGCTTCCTTTCCCCACCTCCACCTCCTAATTCAATCCCCCAACTTCTCTACCTCTATGTACCAGAGAAAGTTAGCCCTGTTACCTCTCAGTGGTGCTCCAATCACAAACCCCTGTAGTAAACTGTAACCAAGAACTCAGCTGGCCTACATAAGCTTCTCCTTCATTTGCATAGCCCTGGGTCCAGTTTCTTGGTCATCTACATATGATGGAATGGTAGAAACTCTGGTGGAATGTTGAGAAGCCTCTTTGCACATTATTTGCATGTCTTGTTCTCATGCTTCCCTTTGATTGTAAAAGAAAAAAGGGGTTTATGATGAGCCTGTGACGTGGTGGGTGGATTGCATTTGGCTTGGTGTATCACAAGTTGTGTAAGCCTGTTCTATGAAACCCAGAACACGGTGCGACACAGGCAGAGAACAAGTGCATTGTAGAAGTGCATGCAATAGTTCTGAGGAAGAAAGGAAACAAGCTTTCTTGCAGGCTTCGGGGAATCTGATCACTCCCACAGTGGCAGCCAAGAAGCAGATAGACAATAAAAGTACTTATCAATTAATTTATTCAACATTCACAGCGAGAGACAAAGGAATGCAGTCTCCCCTAAATAATGGTGTTGCTCCAAGTACAGTCCCAGCCCCTATGTCTCACCTATAAGACGTTACTCCTGAGTTGGCTAATCTGAGCTTTCTGCTTCTGAGCTCTCTGTTCTAAAACCATCAATGCCTGCCTGGCTCTGGGAGGGGGGGGGGAGGCCCAGGAATGCTTTCCAGAGACACTGCATCTGTCATCTGTCTCTCCCCTGGTGCTTCTTCTTTCTGCTATTTCTCTCCCAGTATTTCCCAGCTTTCCCCCTCTGCAGCCTCTGAACTATGTCCTTCTGCAAACCACTGTTCTAAATCTATACTGCCCTCCTGTTCTCGGGAAGGTTCAGGAGAAGAGGGGGGTGGCCCCTGCCATTCCTCCTCAGTCCAGCCTTGTGAAGCACAAAACAAGATTTCTAGCTAATATGACCTGGGGTGAATCTACACACAGGAAATAAATGCTATAAATAAGTCAGAAAATAAATAAATATATCAAGAGGGGGGAAATGCTATGGAAAATCTCAAAGAAATTTTTCTTTGCTCTCCAATGCCCTCTGGTGTTGCATGTTTATAACACATTCAAAACGCTGTTTTTTGACAAATGTAGCTGAGTCCCTGGGCTGAGGATTTCTTCCCCGTCATATTCTGAGCTTCAGCAAAGCTCACTTCATCTACTTTCTCCTCCATTGACAACTTTGTAGAGCACAACTTCATACTATCTTAACAGCTGTCCCTGCTTCAGCTGAGATGGATGGAATGGGTTTGATTAGAATTCTTATTATACAAGTATATGATTGCAGCATTAATGTGCTCATAAATGCCTACTAACTGATGGCTGTGTGTCCAGCAATTAAATTGCTTCATCAATTGTAATTTTAAATGTCCATACTTGTGGCAAACAGGTACATTTTTCTACAGTCAAAACACATTTCATGTTTGGCTGAATCCAAACTGATTGGAAAGAGTTCAGCCTAGAAAATGTCATCAGTACTATGCCACAGCATGTTTATTTTTCTTATATGTCAATATGGAAAGTCTGCTTTGACTTAAGGCTAATTATCATTTATTGTACCATATGTCAGATGTCAGAAGAAAGAACAAGAACATTTGTCACCCATTCCATTGAGTCTCATGGCGCAAATATTTTGTTTTAATGTGAGCAAACTAAGCGGACTTGAGAGAAGATAACAGGTCCCTCACAGATCAGTAGCTGGTGAAAATAAGGGGGGGTGGGGGCACAAAGGATAGGAACAAAATATAGAGACGCAACCACTGTGGTCTCTAAGCATCTATACAGTGGTACCTCGGGTTACATACGCTTCAGGTTACATACGCTTCAGGTTACAGACTCCGCTAACCCAGAAATAGTGCTTCAGGTTAAGAACTTTGCTTCAGGATGAGAACAGAAATCGTGCTGTGGCGGTGCGGCGGCAGCAGGAGGCCCCATTAGCTAAAGTGGTGCTTCAGGTTAAGAACAGTTTCAGGTTAAGAACAGACCTCCGGAACGAATTAAGTACTTAACCTGAGGTACCACTGTATTGGGACCAATGCCAGGGAAGATTCATAAAAAACTGGGAGACAAGTCTGCTCTGTAGATAATGCCAACTTATTTGGGATACTGAAAATTCAAAGTATGAGAGCGCCAAAAAAATCTCATCAAACTGGCTGAGTGGACAGCAAATGGCAAATGAGATTCAATATAAATCAGGATAGTGTGAGGTACCTTGTGCAGGGGAAAAATACAGCTACTTCAGATGTGTACTCATGAAGTTTGAACTGAAAATGGCAAATGAAGAAAGATACATTTGCAGCATGATTTATGGTTTAGTGAGGTCATCAGTTCAGCATGAGATGGTGGTAAACCAACAAGCAAACCTCAATTAGTTGCTCTTGGCTTATCTTACCTCAGATTACTCTCCTTATACTTTCTTTAAAAACTTGTAAATTATGGGAAGATTTCTGTCCACTCAGCTGGAGTTTTTCCTCTGTCTGTATCTCCCTCCCTACCTCCATCTGCCTCTTTAATAAATAAATCCTCTTGAAGTCAAATCAGCCCAATACATAATTCGATACATAAGCCCTGAATTAATGTAGCTTGGCTTTACTGGCTTGTGGATCGTAATCTTGCTTTCACATTCCCAATGAATTTCTTTTATAGACGATTCCATCCACCAGGACTGACAATGGCAGGCCTTTTGATAAGACGGCTGCTTAAGAACATAAGATCCACCCTTCTGGGTTAAAGTAGCATTTTGTCTTTAACAGTGGATAGCCAGATGCCTCTGGAATGGTCACAAATGGCCTGCCTACCTGGGGGTGTGGCCACTCCTAAAGGGGTGGCACCAATGGGGTGTCATCCCTTTGGTGGTGTCACTTTGGGGTGGAATGAGAGCGTGGGCCAGCCCCCTTGCGTTAAAATTATTGTTTTAACAGGGGTGGGGTTTTTTTAACTTGGGTGGGGTTTTATTTGAAGGGTGGAGATGTTTTAAATGTTTGTTAACTGTTATATGTTAATTTGGATTTTTGCATTATTTGTGGGTTGGAGTATTGCTTAGGGGCTTTTGTTGGGGAGTGTATTGGTTATTAGTGGGCATACATTAGTATTGTTAATTGTTTTCATTTTTGATTATTTTTATTGTGTATTTTGATTTTTTTATTATGTATTTTGTGCTTTGTATATTGTAACTTTGTGTTGTCTGAAACAACACGACAATGCAAACCAGTACAGTCAAACACCGCTCACAGAACTGTCCCACCAAAAATACACCCCACGGTGGCAAACCAACCTCAACCAAATCAACCAAACCTACATACCATAGACTGACAACTCTGCAACAACAACCGCAGCTGAATGAAGCAACCAAAAATCACTTCAATGGACTGGTGACCTCCCCTCCTTCTTTCCTCTCCCCCCATGCCATTAATATTGCCAACACCACCAATATCCCCCCTGCCCCACACTTCCATAGAGATCCCCCACTCCCATCCCCAACCCAATACCAACCCAGACGATATCAAATCACATGCCCCACTCCTTAACTACCTCAACAACCCACAACCCACACTCTCAGCGCCCCCCACCTCAAAGGACTCTACCCATAACACAAAAAGGACCATACATACAAAATAGCCCCCCCAACCTCTCCATCTCCTCCTTCACCACACAAAGGCAAAAAACAAAATAAGCAGGCAACTCTGTGTTTTGAGCTGCCCTGAGAACTACAGTTATAGGGTGACATACAAATAATAATAATAATAGTAATAATAATAATAATAATAATAATAATAATAATAATAATAATAGCAGCCACAGTTTGCCAGGAGGCATGGTTCAGCAAGGGAGCTGTCCAGTGCATGCTTTAGCAAAGCTATTCAAGGAACTTCCTCATAGAGTTGTCTCATAAGCAACTGGCATACTGAGATTGATGAACTTCATGAGGACCTAGGTATCTTCATTCTTCTTCAGCAGGACCCTGATCTGGAGCACATATCAATGCTTGCTTTGACCTCCAGAGTAAGAGTGAAGGAGAAGGAGGCGTTGGGCTGCCGAATAGGCCCTGCATCTATGGTTCTGCACCAGACACATAAGCCAAACTGTCTGTTGTCCAAAAAAGCTGAATTTGACCTGCAAGCTTTTACAATCTCTACCATGTCATGGGAAACCAACGAGCTGTCTTGGGGGAGACATCAAAGCCCTGAGATCCTTTTAATGTCTGACTTTCAGTAGCTCATCAGCAATAGCTAAATCAAAGCTCCTGTACATCGTTTTCTAGTTTCAGTCTGGGTGGCTTTTTAAAAATACATTCATTATGTGCAGTGTGAAAAATTGCTTTGTCTGTCTAGAACCTAGTGCCAGTCAATTAAACTGGATGATGCTATGCTTACATTACTGAATACACACTAGTGTCATAATAAGATGAATACTGATTTCACAGGGGCTCTGTTTTTGGTCTGCACAAATTTCCAAGACACTTGTGTTAAGATTGCTGTGAGGGAGAGCGGCAGGCAGAGTTAGCTGCTTCAGGTTGCCTTGACTTCCCCCTTGTGATTGGCCAGTTTGTATGAAACACCTTCAGCTGCAAAGAAGACAGCTGTTGGGAGCAAAAGAAGCAATTGTTGGCTTGAATTGCTCCTGTTTTGAGGATCTATGGCTTGACAAAAGGAATGCAGGTATAAGGGATGGAGGGGGAGAATCTTGCTCAGAGGAGATAAAAGATCATGGAAGAAGCAGATGGAAACTAAAGGGAGTAGAATTACACAAAGGGGAGGAGGGCTGGCCAATAAACTCCGTGTAGCTGGGGATTAATGAGATTTTTTTTTGAAGACGACGAGAGAGAACCTGTGATGAGAGGGTCCCTCTCATCATTGGAAGCTAGAGACCCACCAGGGAAGTAAGGGCATGTTGTGAGGACTCTCATTACAGCAGAAAACTATGATTTATAAAATCTTACAGAAGGATCCAAGGAAGAGTGTTGGACCTGTGGAATCTGGATGCTCTTGTTAGTTTCAAAGATGAGACATGATGGCTCTAAAAGCAGGCTGTATGTGGAGTCAAGCACATGGCTATTTGTCAAATGATTGTTTACCACAATGCACACATACCCATCAAGTATTGAGTGTTTATTGTTCTGCCAAGCACTGTGGAAAATCTTACCATAGTTCTGTATACGATTAAAAATGAAATTCAGGAAATAATTTCCTCTCACCTCCATATGAAAATATGGATATAATAGTACTTTTTTTTAGATTTGCCATGAGAGAATCTTTAAACCTCTTTTGTTGACCACCACCATTACGCTTTCCATTTTTAAGTTTGGAATAGAGTTTGAATCGAGTCTGTGTATATAGTAACTTGTACAAAGCTGTGCTATACTCTGTATACAGTGGTACCTCGGGTTAAGAACTTAATTCGTTCTGGAGGTCCGTTCTTAACCTGAAACTGTTCTTAACCTGAAGCACCACTTTAGCTAATGGGGCCTCCCGCTGCCGCCACGCCACCGCCGTGCGATTTCTGTTCTCATCCTGAAGCAAAGTTCTTAACCCGAGGTACTATTTCTGGGTTAGCAGAGTCTGTAAACTGAAGCGTCTGTAACCTGAAGTGTCTGTAACCAGAGGTACCACTGTAATAAGGCATCTGAAAACATGACCAGTCCAACAAAGTTGATGTTGAAGAATGATTGCTTCGACACTGTCAAGCTTCCCTTCTTCCAATATACTGCATATCCTTGATGAAAAGATTAAGAAATTTGTGACCCTTTAAATCTCAAGAGCTGTCTAGTGTTTTCATTCTTGGGGGTGGAGGCAAAGTGTCTTTGGTGAAAGCCCCAACACGGAGGGATTTTGTAAAAAATAACAGCAGCTTTTCAAATCTGTATAGGAATGGAAGGATGATGGGACAGAAAAGCTCCAGTATGTGTGTGTTTAATGTTGCTGGATAAAATTGCAGACAGAAAGAGGAAGAATCCGTCCTTATATTGCTATCAGCGTTAACCTTCCCTCGCACCTATCTCCAACGGTGCTACTTACCATCACAGAGAAAGCTACTGTTTAATTAGAGATGGCATCCCACACAGGGCAAATTAGCAGTCTGTACTAACCTACGTCCTGACCTGCTTGAAGCTAACGGAATAATAGCCACAACCAAAGCGTTCTTAAGACTAAGGACATTTTGTATTATATCTGCGAGAGATAATGAAGCTCTAAGTGGCAGACCAATTCCAACATGAGTATATTGTACGCCCCTCGGCATGTTCATTGTGTGAGTGCAAGTGTGTGGATTTCTTTAGCAAAATAAAAGACCTTGACTTCATAATATCCATACTAAGGAGGCATAAGAACACATTCCACTATGTGGTACTATCAGCAAGATGTCTTGCCCTGAATTATCCATGTTTGCTTTCAACTGCAAATGAAAAAGACAACCACGATTTCTTATTGAGTTACCTTTAAAAAAACAAAAACCCCACAATGGGTCTGTCCATGAATGCTGAGTTCACTTTGTATTACTGGAATAGAGTGGATTGTGTCCTTTCACTTTGGATTAGTTGTTGGGCTTCTCATCAGGAGATGATTTTCCGAGACCTCCAAGTGTCCTGGCTCCCACACAGATCACAGTGATGAGGCGGAGAAGTGGTACAGGCTCGGCGGCAGGTAATGTGCCATAGTAGCTGCTACCCAGACTAGCAGGGTTGGAAGCACCAGTCCAAGTTCATGGAATCCAAGATAAGGGCAAAGGGTTCAGCACTGCCTCTTTTTTTATATAAGATATTTATTAAAGTTTTAAAAATTTATATAAAATAGAAAGAACAAAAAACAAAAACAGTAAAAATACATACAAAACACATACAACAACAAGTATAATTTCAATCCCTTATATTCATAAAACTTACTTTCCCGACCTCCTCATACCTCCCCTTTCTGTATTCCAATCTCTAATTAATTCAATTCAGCAAATCCTTCCCCTAATTTAGAAATATCTTTCTGCCACTTCTTGAAACAGTCCATCTTATCAACAATTTGCAATGTTTGGAACAAAAATAACATTCTAGGCAATACATTCATCTTTATAGCTGCAATTCGACCCAACAAGGAAAGCTTCAATTTTGACCAAATTTCTAAATCTTTTTTAACCTCTGTCCAGCATTTTTCATAATTATCTTTAAACAAATTCACATTTTTAGCTGTCATATTAATCCCCAAGTATTTCACTTTCTTAACCACAGTTAAACCTGTCTCATTCTGAAACCTCTCCCTTTCCATAGGTGTTAAATTTTTCTCCAATACCTTAGTTTTAGATTTGTTCAATTTAAATCCTGCTACTTGGCCAAAATCTTGAATTAGTTCTAAAACCCTTTTGGTACTAGATTCTGGCTCTTGTAACGTAAGTACCAAATCATCTGCAAATGCTCTCAATTTGTATTGTTTAGCTCCGACCGGGTTCAGCACTGCCTCAACCAGAAGTCGGGCATTAAGCATTACAGTCATACCTTGTGTTGCGTTAGGTTCATGTTGCATCTTTTCGGCTTGCGAACACTTGTGCGTTCGCAGAAGTGCTCTATCATGCTCAGCGCTTGCGCAGAAGCACCGCTCTGGCTGTGGACTTTTCGGGGTGCGAACGGCACCACAGATCGGATCGTGTCCACAACTAGAGGTACCACTGTACTGGTCTCATGCTGTGGAGTGCTTTTCCAGCAGAGATTCAGCAGCCTTCCTTCAAACTTTCAAACATTTCTTGAAGACCTTTTTTTTTAATGCTGACAACCATTTGTGACTATTTAATTCATCTTTAAAGAAAATATCCAGTTGCTTTAATGGTTATTCCTGTTGTTTTTAGTGTTTTATCATTGTATGCCACCTTAATATTTTCTGATATGGTGGTATAGAAACACATTTTCTGTAGTCACGTCGTGGCCATTTTTTTCTTCTGTCAAGAAACAGACTCATGGCTGAAGAGATGTACGGGGGGGGGGGGGGCGCAGGACTGCTGGGGCAATCACTCTGGACACTTTTCCGGGGGGGGTGTGTGTGTGTGTGTGCTGATTATGCCACCCTCCTAGAGCCAGCAGGTTCCCACTAAGGTTGATTTCATTTGTAAGAACATTCATTTCCACTTACTTCCCACTCTTTTAGACATAGGTAAAGGTAAAGGTACCCATGCCCGTATGGGCCAGTCGTGTCCGACTCTAGGGTTGTGCGCCCATCTCACTTAAGAGGCCAAGGGCCAGCGCTGTCCGGAGACACTTCCGGGTCATGTGGCCAGCATGACGAAGCTGCTCTGGCGAGCCAGCACCAGTGCAGCACACGGAAACGCCGTTTACCTTCCCGCTATAAAGCGGTACCTATTTATCTACTTGCACTTAAGGGTGCTTTCGAACTGCTAGGTGGGCAGGAGCTGGGACTGAAAGACGGGAGTTCACCCCACTGCAGGGATTCGAACCGCCGACCATGCGATCGGCAAGCCCTAGGCACTGAGGTTTTACCCACAGCACCACCCGCGTCCTTGTTTAGACATAGTCTGACATTATTATATAGTGTTTCTTCACCAGTCCTGTGTCCCAACTTATGTATGCCTTATGCTGTGTCTTATACAGGTGGCACTGTGGTGTAAACCACTGAGCCTCTTGGGCTTGCTGATCGGAAGGTCGGTGGTTCGAATCCCCGTGGCGGGGTGAGCTCCCATTGCTCTGTCCCAGCTCCTGCCAACCTAGCAGTTCGAAAGCACGCCAGTGCAAGTAGATAAATAGGTATCGCGGCGTTGGGAAGGTAAACGGCATTTCTGTGTGCTCTGGTTTCCATCACTGTGTCCTGTTGTGCTGGAAGCACTTTAGTCCTGCTGGCCACATGACCCAGGAAGCTGTCTGTGGTCAAACGCAGACTCCCTCGGCCTGAAAGTGAGATGAGCACCACAACCTCATAATCACCTTTGACTGGACTTAACTGTTCAGGGGTCCTTTACCTTTACCTTATGCTAAAATGATAATGCAAAGTCACCTTTGGTACTCCTTTGGTACTTTGGCTTTGTTTTATTGGAATTTGATGTGAACATTCATTTATCAATCTATATACAGTGGTACCTCAGGTTACAGACGCTTCAGGTTACAGACACTTCAGGTTACAGACTCCTTTAACCCAGAAATAGTACCTCGGGTTAAGAACTTTGCTTCAGGATGAGAACAGAAATTGTGCGGCTGTGGCGTGGCAGCAACAGGAGGCCCCATTAGCTAAAGTGGTACCTCAGGTTAAGAACAGTTTCAGGCTAAGAACGGACCTCCAGAACAAATTAAGTTCTTAACCTGAGGTACCACTGTATACACACACAATGTGCAAACTGGGGCAAATTTGGGTCATGGGCCTAGAGCCCAGTTCCTTTAAGGCACTTAGTTGATTCTCATTCCAGTCACTGTTTCAGCTAAACACGGTTAAGTTCCTCTTCCTCCAATTATGGCGAGCTGTTTCTGTTTGCAAGGTGAGCCATGCTCTGGGATGATAACAAGTACATCAGACTTCCTCCTGAGGGAGAAGACTGGAAGGAAAACAGATCTATACACCTTCTGAATGAAGCCTTTGCTATGTGTTGGCTTACTGGTGCTCTGCCGCAGTTGCGGTAAAAGGGTGTGAAGGGGGCACTGAAGGTGAATGGGCATGAGATGAAACCTGATTGATTTTCAAGATGATTCATTTTAATCAGTCCTCCTTTCACTCTGAGATGCGCTCTGAAAATCTTTTCTTTTCTTTCTTTCTTTCTTTCTGGAAGCAATATATGCTTAGAAAAAAGAAAAGCCCTGGCAGATTGCAGGAGTCTCGTTTCATGTTTATGGATTACTGTCAAAGGTGTTTGGGCTCACTGTCAGTCTTGGACTGTGGGTGAGGGCTTGCCATTGATAATTGTGAATCTGATGTTGCTTAATGAGACTCCTAAAGATCTTTGGAGTCCTTATTGGCATCCTCGGAACAAATTCATTCAGAGAGCACATGTGCTTCATTACCTTCCAGAATCATCCACTGTGTCCCATCACTGAAGAGATAAATCTGATGTTGGGGGTTATCGTTTGTTAGTGTGATGGCTGTTCTCAGTTGAGAACAGGTAGAAGAGGCAGCACTGCTATTTTCAAGACAGCTGAAAAGGTCAGAGTGAAGATGATTTCCTCCACTTGCCAGGTGTGCCTCTAGATGTCACAAAAGATGCACTATGCCCAAGATGGTGAGTTTCAACATGGTTTAAGCCAGGATGCAAGCCTGAGTACCAGAGCTGCATTACCTTTGCTCACTCTGTCCCTTTTGCCACTGAAGCTTTCAAACATACACAGTTATCTGAACAATTCCTTTCTGAAACTGACACAGGGACAAATAGAAGATGCCTTCACCCTGGTATGATTCTCCTTTATCACATACGCAGCTCAACAAGACAACAACAAGAATCTGCCGACAGCATACAAATCAATCTGGCTAACCTGTTCCAAACACACACACACACACACACACACACACACACACCACTCTCACACAAAAACAAATCTCGCAACAGCCAACCAAAGACAACCAACCACACCAAAGGCCACCCCCAACCTCTCTCGCCACCAAGGAAATACAACAAGCAAATGGTAAGAGAACCCACACAAGTGACGCTGACACAAAACCCCACACATACAAGTAGAAGAATAGAAGCATTGTCACCCCACTCACCATCCCTCTCCCCCTCTTCCCCCCTTTTTTCTTCCTAAGCTAATACTGCATACAATGTCTCACAACTAATGAAACTGATCTGTAGAAAATGCAGCTTGAAAAAAGAGACAATGCAGGTACAGTGGTGCCCCGCAAGACGAACGCCTCGCAAGACGAAAAACCCGCTAGACGAAAGGGTTTTTCCGTTTTGGAGGCGCTTCGCAAAACGAATTTCCCTATGGGCTTCCTTCGCAAGATGAAAGCCCATAGGGAAATCTCCAGGACAGCGGGGAAGCGCACTGTCCTCGGACCTCCTCCGAAGGCTGGCAGTGGGGCGGAGAGACCTCCTCCCGCCGCCAGCCTTCGGAAGGCTCCTCCGAAGGCTGGCGGTGGGGCGGAGAGGCCTCCTCCCACCGCCAGCCTTCGGACGGCTCCTCCGAAGGCTGGCGGTAGGGCGGAGAGACCTCCTCCCGCCGCCAGCCTTCGGAAGGCTCCTCCGAAGGCTGGCGGTGGGGCGGAGAGACCTCCTCCCGCCGCCAGCCTTCGGAAGGCTGCTTGGAAGGCTGGCGGTGGGAGGAGGTCTCTCCGCCCCACCGGCAGCCTTCGGAAGGCTGCTCGGAAGGCTGGCGGTGGGAGGAGGTCTCTCCGCCCCACCGGCAGCCTTCGGAAGGCTCCTCCGAAGGCTGGCGGTGGGGTGGAGTGACCTTCTCCCCGCACCAGCCTTTGGATGGCTGTCCTGAAGACTTGCGGTGGGAGGAGGGTTTTCCTTCCCACCGCCAACATTCAGAATGCTGTTCTGAATGTTGGCGGTGGGGAGGAAAAACCCTCCTCCCACCGCAAGCCCCGGGAACAGAGGAGAAGCGCTGCGTGCCTTCCACTCTGTTCCCGTACCTGTCCTGAAGGCTTGTGGTGGGGAGAAAAGCCCTTCTCCGCACCGCCAGCCTGGCAAGCGGTCTCCATAGGAACGCATTAATTGATTTTCAGTGCATTCCTATGGGAAACCGTGCTTCGCAAGACGAAAAACTCGCAAGAAGAAAAAACTTGCGGAACGAATTAATTTCGTCTTGCGAGGCACCACTGTATTTTGTAAACTAAGAAATCTTTAATAGTTTTTTTAAGCCATTAAACGGTTCCGATCACCACAAACGGGTAAAAAGCACAAATCGACAGCGTTTCAAGAAACAATGGCAAAACTTTCAAGAAGGATCCCTACAATAAATCAGTACACAGTCCCCAAAGGCACTTGGGGTGGTGTGCAACAATATTCTGGTTAGTGAACTAATCATCTATTCAAACTAGGGAGGGGGAAGATCTCTTTCACTGAACCTCACTAACATCAAAGAGATGCTCATAGAATATGTCACACAATTAAAAGGAAGGAATAGTAAAGTAGTGACAAAGGAAGGATTAGACACTGTCTGGTTTTCCTTTGCGGGGGAGCTTACCAAGGTATTTAAATGAGTAGCATCCTTTATCAGAAATGATCCTCAAGTAAACATATGAAGTGGTGGGATATGAAATTTATAGCTAAAGAACACTCACAATGACCTTGCTAAAGGGTCGGGTGGGAGGCTTGTGAATACATGATGCCTTCCTGTACAATTCACATTTCTTCTTAAGGAAGTTGACATCATTCTTTGAAAAAATAGACTCAAAGAATGTTTGAAGTTTCTGAGAAAGGGAATAGCTGTTTTGTTGTGTTGCCTGTCTGATTTTTGGGAGTATTGCACTGGGTGAACTGAAAGAAGCTAAGCCGGAATTGTATGCTTCTGTTGCATCATCGTCATCGTCATCATCATTATCATAGTAATAATAATATTTATACCCCGCCCATCTGCCTGGGTTTTCCCAGCATATATCAGAACATACTAAAACATCGAACATTAAAAACTTCCTGATACAGGGCTGCCTTCAGATGTCTTCTAAAAGTCAGATAGTTGTTTATTTCCTTGAGATCTGAAGGGAGAGCGTTCCACAGGGTGGGTGTCACCACCAAGAAGGCCCTCTGCCTGGTTCCCTGTAACCTTGCTTCTCACAGTGAGGAAACCAGCAGACCTGCTACCATGGTGGAATCTATCTCTTTCCAAATCCGAGCGAAGTTATCTGGAAAAAAAACCTTTGCAAAATCATTGCAGGAGATTTTGGGGTCCTCACCAGACCCCAATGGCAAAGGTGGTTCCATTAGATTGCAGACCACCTGAGTCTTCTGCTGCTGTTTTCTGCAGATGCAATAGAGGCGGAGAAGACGACTCTTTGTCGTCGCTATTGCCACTTGATAGACTCGACGTTGAGCTCTGCCCCATGTTTGATCTGATTCAGAATGAGTTTTCCTCCCCCACGCTCTAGCCGTCTCAGCAATTGTTTCATTGCCCTCAGTTCTGGGTAAGACCACAAGGCCATCCGGGCTCCATGCAACCGGAGAGGGCATTTCAGAGCCAGACAGGGAATCAGCTGAAAGGCCATCAACATGGGATAAAACATCCCCTACCACTCCTTGGAAATCATTTGGAGCCGGCGTTTGTCCACAGACAGTTTTCTGGATCATGTGGCCAGAATGACTAAACCATTTCTGCTGCAACGGAACACAGTGATAGAAACCAGAACACACAGAAATGCCGTTTACCTTCCCACTGCAGTGGTACCTATTTATCTACTTGCACTGGCATGCTTTCAGACTTCAGGAGCTGGGACAGAGCAACGGGAGCTCACTCCGTCACGGGGATTCAAACCGTGACCTTCTGATTGGCAAGCCCAAGAAACTCAGTGGTTTACACCACAGTGCCACCCACGTCCTGAAAAAAACCACACTGAAACTTTCTGAACACACTGGTATATACATGGATGTGCACATATACCAATGAAACTGTACCACATTTCTTTATGCTGTTTGAAGTCTTAAAAACAGCACTGATGAGAAGATCAATGAGCTGCATGAACTGATAGTCCTGATTGTCTTGGCAATTCAAGATGGTGGTGTCAGTGACAACCACTTCCACAAGAGGATTAGGAAATCATGATGTGATCGATGAGAACACAGGGAAGGTGACAGTGAATGAAATCCCCTGGTTAGACTTGGGCTTTCCTTAGATAGGACTGCCTTTCATATTTTTTTTTTTAAAAAAGGAAGTCTGTAATGTTTCGTGGCCCAGTCATCATGTCATTGAAGTCAAGAGGGTGACTGTGTCTGCCAGTCTCTGGAGGACTAGTCCAAAGCTTATTGAAGTCCTAGTGGCGGGGGGACTCCTACTGATTTCAATGAGCTTTTGATCTTGCCTTTGGTTGTTGATGAGGAGGAAAGGAAAGCAAGAGAACATTGACATTGAGATAAAGGATGCCTTGGCTAATTATTACCCAAATTCCATTGGTTGGAAATGGTTCAATATGCTAACGGGAGACTGATTCGCAGAATATCTGTGGAACAGAGAGAAACTTTTCAGGGATGGAAAATGTCATGCTAATTATATATACTCAAATACTTTATGTGGAATCGGTGAAACTGACAGGCAGACCATTCTTTAAAGCCCTATACGGCCATATAGGACCCTTGTACCTACAAGACCACCTCTCCTGGTATGTCCCACAGAGGACTTTACGGTCTTCAAATAAAAACATGTTGGAGATCCCGGGCCACAGAGCCTGGGCTTTTTCGGCCGTGGCCCCGATGTGGTGGAACGCTCTGTCACAAGAGACTAGGGCCCTGCGGGACTTGACATCTTTCCGCAGGGCCTTCAAGACAGAGCTGTTCCACCAGGCCTTTGGCCAAGGCACAGTCTGACCCCCTCTCTCCTTCTGTAATCCTCATAGAACTCTAGCCCAATGGTTGCCATTAATTTGATTCTGAATTGATTTTAGAATGTATTTCAATTAATTGACTATGATTTTATGTAAATTGTGCAATTTTTACTGTTGCTAGCCGCTCTGAGCCCAGCTTTGGCTGGGGAGGGTGGGATATAAATAAATTATTATTATTATTATTATTATTATTATTATTATTATTATTATTATCCCTGAAGTCATACACAATTCCAACCCTCTTCCCATGCCAAGAATAGGCTTCTCAATTTTTAAGAAAATTGGGGGTGGGGAATTAGTGTTGGATGCATTAATAGCGTTAATGATAGAGAAATGTGAAAATCCAATATATTACAATGGCTTTGGCTATTAGTAGTTCTGTCCTGAATCCCCTAGCTTTTTGGAGGTTTTCTTCCCCCTCCACTTTTTCTGTCTCATCTTCAGGGCACATTAGAATTTCTTTAGAATTTTAGTGAGGTTTTTTGTTTTTGTTTTTAAGTTCATCTTATGGCTATGAAATGGCAGAAGGTAGCACATAGGGATCGACGAAACACTCCATTTTGGTTTCTCTGTTTCTGATTCCCTCTTGCCCCCAAACTTAAATTCAGCTCTCCACATTTCTGCAGTAATAGAGAATATTAGCCAGAATTATTAGACGCATTAGGGAATTTGTTAAACTAATATACATTGGGATTCATTCATTTCTTGGGGAGGGGGTGTTGCTAGTGTTCGCTTTTTACTGGTGTTGCAATTTTTTTAGTTGCCTACAATTAATAAAAAATGTCATTTTTTTTCTTACTGTAATGAGATGAGCCTGCAGTCCAGTCCAAAAGATGCTGTAGCAACAGTGTGCAATTCACTCATCCCCTAAACAACAACAGCAACAACAAATTTAAAGAAGGAACACTCACATTGTTTTTGAATATTATAAATTATGAGCTTCATTGTGTAGAAAGGAAAAGAAATTAAATGCATGAATTAAAAACTATTGAAGAGTCAGTTCCCTGTAATCTCACGTGTTACCTAGTAAACCAGCAAAACTGGGCAAAAATAATTATTATAATGAGCTTACAGACAGATATGTTCATCCTGGACAATCACACAATTAAGTGCAGAGTTGCCCATTTGAAATCGCCATCACAGATTAAACCCATGTGAAATATATTCAGAGTTGAGAGTGGATTTCATGCTCTTTATTCAGCTCATAGCGGTGAGGAGGAATGGAAGTTCCCCCAGGATGTCTGCTTTATATACATTATTTACACAATGGGCCCCACGTGATTGGCTAATTCCGGGATTCTCCTGTAGGCCAATCATGTTGTGGATTAACTTCCACCTGGAGCTGGATTGGGTGGCTCCTGCGGACCAATCAGACTGCTGCATTGTTCTAGGACCAATCAGACTGTTGCATTCTGAATCCTATTGTTCTAGGACCAACCAGACTGCTGCATTTTGGATCCTATTGTTCTAGGACCAATCAGACTGCTGCATTTTGGATCCTATTCAACTCAGTACATAACACCATGGTATCAGCTTTCCAATCATAAGGCAATATCTTAAAACACAACAGGTTGAGCTGTCTGCACATATGTGTGTTGTTGTATGTAATGTTTGGGAGGAAATAAGACGGTAAATAACAAATAACAAACTAAATATCAATGTATGTAATCCCCCCCCTTAATTATATTTAGTGGTAGTATGACTGTATTGTTTTTTGTAACATAAAATCATTCAATAAAAATTATTTTAAAAAAACAACAACACAACTGGTTCATTGCACAAGTGAAACAACTTCCATTCATGCAACAGAACTTCCCTTCCCTCTCCTCCTTCCACACTCGCCTTGTACCCCCACCCCAATATGCATCCAAGAGTTGGATACAAGCTGGACACAAAGCTAGGAACCGATCCCAAATCAGGAAGCACCAATGGAACAATAGGACAAAGGAATCCAGGAATGCATGGCTTATCTGCTAAGGACAAGCAAAGTTCCCTCATGCCTCTGAAGGCAACTTGCTATGAATGCTCTTCACAAGTGAAGGATGAGTGCTATTGCACTCAGGTTCTGGTCAAAAGCTTCCATAGGCAGCTGAGGCACAGCCTTTCACTTGAAAACTCTGATGAATATTTTAAGGTTTCAGTAGGTACATATGGGGGGGGTGTTAGCAATTTCACTCCTCCAATGCTGCAGATGAGATTGTTGTAAATCACATGCCTGTTTGGGACGAGTCTGGGAAAGGAAGACAGTCTTATCTCTTCCACTGCAGGTACTATTACACTGTACTTTCGCTTTTATTTCTTTCTGTTTGTTCTCTCGGAGCTGGGGAGAATGGACGCCATGATGCTTTTGTCTGTACATAGTGTGTAAATAAGTAGAAGATTAGCTCTACGGTGTCTCACGCTTCTTGCTACGTTCTGCCAGAAGATTAGTGTGTATATTGTTGTTGATTAGTTGTTTAGTCGTGTCCAACTCTTTGTGACTCCATGGACCAGAGCACGCCAGGCACGCCTGTCTTCCACGTGTATATAGTAAACGTAAAGGTAAAGGTACCCCTGACCGTTAGGTCCAGTCGTGGACGACTCTGGGGTTGCAGCACTCATCTCACTTTACTGGCTGAGGGAGCCAGCGTTTGTCCGCAGAGAGCTTCCGAGTCATGTGGCCAGCATGGCTAAGCTGCTTCTGGTGAACCAGAGCAACACACAGAAAGGCTGTTTACCTTCCCGCCGGAGTGGTACCTATTTATCTACTTGCACTTTGACGTGCTTTCGAACTGCTAGGTGGGCAGGAGCTGGGACCAAACAACGGGAGCTCACCCCATCGTGGGGATTCGAACTGCCAACCTTCTGATCTGCAAGCCCTAGGCTCTGTGGTTTAGACCACAGCGCCACCCGTGTCCCTAGTGTGCATATACCAGCTGGTATATGTCGCTAGAAGCGCACTAGAAGAGAAGGGAGATGTCTTTTCCAGAGCTGCGCATACCAGAGGACGCTCAGAGATTCGGGGGCTTGCAGGCACCCCGAGGGTGTTTTTCCAACAGGGGGAAGGTCATCTTAAAAGTATCAGTTTGCATTTATTGGTGCAGAAAGTATTGATCTGATGTGTAGAGATCTTTCCTATTCTACTTAATTCAAGAGGGTTCTGGAAGCTTCTGGAAGCTTCTCTGTGAGACAGAAACCTCATGATGTTTGGGTTATACCTTCAGAGAAGCTGAGTACGGCTGGCTTAAACTGATTCTCTTATCTCTTCTATCAAGGTCATGCTGACTATAAAAGTAAGGCCAGAAGGAGCCTGGGTTTCATTTTCTCTCTCTCTCTCTTTTCCTTCTGATGTGGTGTTCTGTACATAGTATGCTTAGAGTTACGTTTAAGTCTCATTATAAGTAATTGTAAGTTTTATTGTAAGCGCTGCAACTGGATTTATTTAATGGACTGTGCCAATCTTGAATGTATTGGATTTGTGACCATTATGCTCATTTGCCTTCTGTAGCAGTAAATTTCTGCTGGATGAAATATTAATTGCCTCTGGTCTATTTTTGGGGAACTCTGTGACATGTTTAAGTCGTCCTCCTCCACACAGCATGACAAAAAGTAATATCTGTTCCTAGCTCAGATCTTGAAACATATACGAGTGAGCAGGGAAGATGTAGAGAACATCTCTTCCACATCAGTTCAGCAGTGGGGGGTGGTCTCTCCTTCATCTTTGTCCCAGCTAGTTCACTTGTTTCTGCCTGCCTGAAATATCAATATGTCCTCATCCGGATGGGCGTAAGAAGCCATATGGCAGCACCAAACATTTCCTTTCCTATCCTACATCTACACCTCAGCAGGTAGCATAAACCCAGACCTCAAAACACCAGGAGAGAGTGAAAAGGATAATTTGTGGTTACTTTGGCCAAATGAGCACAATGTTTTTTTTTCTACTAGAGTTTTTCTTTCTACTAGAGCACACACCAGTTGCCCAATGGCAGGAATTCTGGAAGTAAAGCTTGCTGTATCGCTGCATCTTTTGCTGGTAAGATTGCACCTATCGAATATTGGCATTCAGGTATGAGGCAGAGAGCCCCTGTCCGGGTAAAATGCAACAATCCTCTCCAGGGCCCGAGTTTATACTTTAGTCAATAGCAACACACCCTAATTATAAACGTAGACTATATTCCAACTAGGGACGTGGGTGGCACTGTGGGTTAAACCACAGAGCCTAGGACTTGCCGATTAGAAGGTCGGCAGTTCGAATCCCTGTGACGGAGTGAGCTCCCGTTGTTCGGTCCCTGCTCCTGCTAACCTAGCAGTTCGAAAGCACGTCAAAGTGCAAGTAGATAAATAGGTACCGCTCCAGCGGGAAGGTAAACGGCGTTTCCGTGTGCTGCTCTGGTTCACCACATGACCCAGAAGCTGTACGCCGGCTCCCTCGGCCAATAAAGCGAGATGAGCGCCGCAACCCCAGAGTCAGTCACGACTGGACCTAATGGTCAGGAGTCCCTTTACCTTTACCTTTATATTCCAACTACTGGTTCTGTAAGGTCACAGACTGCAAAGTAGACCCTTATTATCCATCTGGCAATTGTTATGAATTCCTCTTCTGTTCATTGCTCTTTCTTGTTCTTATTATTCTTTGACTACATGACAGGTTTTGGTTTTTTATCTTTCTAAGCTATATTCCACCCCCTGCCTTAAATCTAATCCTCTTCTTTGCCTTGACTGTGCCAACAGCACAGCCTTTATTTGAGTTTTGTTTATGTTTAAATTACACACACACACACACACACACACACACACACACATGCTGTAAGCATTTCATTGTATTGAACTGCCTTCCCGCCACCTTACTGTTATTCCCCCCCTTTGTCTCCTGCAAATTGAAATAACCACAAGTTTTGCATATTTATTTGTGTAGTAAAAGAGAAGAGGCTGGATTGATGAGTGTACGAAGAACTCTGATGTTCAAACTGAAAAATTTCAAGGGTACAATATTATTTCTTTTTTCCCCCCTAGGCCATATGAGACAGCCTCTTTCTCACCACATTTCTTTCATAGAATGATGAATATTCAGTTCTTCCAGAAATGTGATATTTCTATACTCTCTCTGTGAGTGTACACACACACACGTGTGAGTGAAATGCCAAGTTTCATTTAAATCCAAGGGCAAGCAAATCACTAAATTATTCACTGCAATTATTGTATAATATACACACACACACACACACAATGTATTTATACTGGTTTTCAACAAATGTTTCTAAACCAGTGTAGAAAGCATAGTGAGATATCAGTAGAAAGCACTATGAAACACAAATGGACAAAGTAAACACACAACCATAAGCAAAATAAGAAATCAGCCCTTGCCCTCAAATGACAATTACTTATGGGTGAGGATAGTCCCTTCAAGGGCAGGGTTTTTCCAGCTGCATCCTGAACATCAGACACACTTCAACAGTGGTACCTTGGTTGCGTGGCGATTCCCCCCCCCCACACACAGATAGAATAAATGAAGACACTGGACACCAGAATTTTAGGTTAATGGGCGAAAAATGGCCACAACTTTATTGATTACAGGCAAACCGCAGCTGGCTAAGAGAAAGAAAGGGGCGAGCACGGGCTGCGCCAACCTTAAATGACCCATCCTAACCCCGCCCCCGCAGCCAGCCGATTGGCTGGCATGGGGAATGATGAATCCCAGGATTCCCAAGTCCCGCGGGGCTGCCGCCAGCCCCGCGCGGATGTAGGTGGGGCGTGAGCCCGCAACCCCCCCTCCTTAAGTCGGGAGTGGCTTTCTCAAACTTACTCCGTTCCAGATGTCGGTTCCATCACCAAAGTGTTCCAGAACCAAGGTGCACTTTCCCATAGAATACTTACCATATTTTTCACCCTATAGGACGCACTTTTTCCCCTCCAAAAATGAAGGGGAAACGTGTGTGCATCCTATGGGGCGAATGCAGGCTTTCGCTGAAGCCTGGAGAGCGAGAGGGGTCGGTGCGCACCGACCCCTCTCGCTCTCCAGGCTTCAGGAAGCTATCCGCAAGCCTTGCAAGCCTGGCGGGAGTTCCCGCGGGCTCGCAAGGCTTGCGGGCAGCAGCCTGCAGCCCACAAGCTCGGGGGACAGCGGGGAGGCGCAGTGCGCCTTCCCGCTGTTCCCCAACCTGGTTTGGAGGCTGGCGCTGGCGGAGCGCCGCCATCCCGCTGTTCCCCGACCTGGTTTGGATTCCCCGACCTGGTTTTCGGGGGGAAATAAAGGGAATTTTTTCCCCCTTTATTTCCCCCCAAAAAAACTAGGTGCATCCTATGGGCCAGTGCGCCCTATGGGACAAAAAATACGATAGAATACAAAATGGATCGATCCATTCCAGACTTTTGAAAACAACCCCCAGAACTGCAATTTTACATGAATTTTATTATCTAACGAGACCATTGATCCATAAAATGAAAGCAATAAGCAATGTACTACAGTCACACAATCAATCAATCAATCAGTAGCTGAACTGGGTTCCACACAGGCAAAAAACAAAACAAAAAGAGCCACAAGCATGTAAAATAAAAAGCAAAAACAGACAGACCTCAGCATAACACTCAAATCGGAAGTGTAACACTCTTATGGAGCACGTTCGGCTTCTGAAAAAGGTTCACAAAGGAACACTTACTTACAGGTTTGCAGTGAGTGGGTTCCAAGTTGTTTGAGTACCAAGGCATTTGAGAACCAAGGTACCACTGTATTCAGATCTGGTATTCTGACAGTGGAGGTAGTTCTGCCCTTTGAGAAGAACCCTTTGTTGTTGTTTAGTCGTTTAGTTGTGTCCAACTCTTCGTGACCCCATGGACCAGAGCACGCCAGGCACTTCTGTCTTCCACTGCCTTCCGCAGTTTGGTCAAACTCATGCTGGTAGCTTCGAAGACACTATCCAACCACCACGTCCTCTGTCGTCCCCTTCTCCTTGTGCCCTCCATCTTTCCCAACATCAGAGTCTTTTCCAGGGAGTCTCATGAGGTGGCCAAAGTATTGGAGCCTCGGCTTCAGGATCTGTCCTTTCAGTGAGCACTCAGGGCTGATTTCCTTAAGAATGGAGAGGTTTGATCTTCTTGCAGTCCATGGGACTCTCAAGAGTCTCCTCCAGCACCATAATTCAAAAGCATCAATTCTTCGGCGATCAGCCTTCTTTATGGTCCAGCTCTCACTTCCATACATCACTACTGGGAAAACCATAGCTTTTACTATACGGACCTTTGTTGGCAAGGTGATGTCTCTACTTTTTAAGATGCTGTTTAGGTTTGTCATTGCTTTTCTCCCAAGAAGCAGTCGTCTCTTAATTTGAGAAGAACCCTTATCTTCTCTTAAATGCAGGAGATTGTGTAATACTCAGTATATACTTTGCAATTTAACCATGAACTTTAAGGTGAATTCAGTGGCGTAGTGTGGGGGGTGCAGGGGGGGCCGGCCGCACCGGGCGCAACATCTGGGGTTAGGGCAAATCCACGGGTTAGGGGGCGCAAATTACTTGCCTTGCCCCGGGTGCTGACAACCCACACTACGCCACTGGGTGAATTATCGCCCCCTCTCCCCTTGCACCATCACTGAAAAGGAAAATGGCATTTCTTTCCAGAACTATTTTCCCACAGCCTGGAGATTTTCTAAACAGAAATATAATTTTTATATTGCCTACTTTCCACCCCCACCCCCACCCCCAGTCTTCTTTATTCTCAAAATTGCAGCTGTCTTTTGAGATTATAGGTCAAACTCCCACTGAAATGATGTTTGCACACTGCCACAATAGTCAGTCCATGCTAATTTAATATGTACCCAGATAGCTATTCAGTGCCATCTTCCTAGTTAAACAAACGATTCAAACTTTTGTGTTGACAAAAAGACCGTATTCATGCAGTCTCACCTTTTGTAATGTCTCATCAATTACTTTCTACCTCAGATCACCTCTCTGTCCTACAGTTCATTAATTCCAGTCATCCCATTCTTTTTTGGCTTTACTCTCTAAACTACTACATCATTTACTCAGATAAATTAAATTGCCTGAAAGGGAGGGAATTGCAGGGGTTTTTTAAAAAAAGAAAGAAAGAAAGAAAAAAGATGAACTATTCTGTCTCTTTGCCCCATTTCTGAGAGCTCAATTAGAAGGACTCCTTTGCACCAATCATGTATTAGTATGAATGAGCTTTGAGAACAGGAATTCCTAAATTTTAGTTATAGAAAGCTAAGTTTTCAGGAGATGTTTTTAAATGGAAATTGCAGGATGGGATTTATTTAATCCATCTTCCACATAGAGCATTTCCATCTAGCACTCACAAATTTGCTTGCCGATCAGATTGCAATGCCTAGTCAGATTATGTACTATTCTGAATTTTGCAAATTAGTTGATGTTTGCAAAAAACAACAACAAAACACCAAACCAAACCTATGGAAATTAGCCCAGTACTGGATCTGCTTTGCCATTGGGATCAAATTCCCTACCCCGATTTAAAAATGATTTTGAGACTGCCTACTCATCCTACACACTTACATACAGTAATGGAACAAAACCTACCCTCAGTGTTATATTTCTGAATATACAGAACAAAATTTCCTACAGCCTAGTGGGAAACCACTCCAAATTTTGTTCTGCCTAACTTCCATCACCACCTTTTGTTCGACCTCACTGGAACATTGAGAGAGACTATGGCTGAACTGTGTACGTGATGGCACTTATTGGTATGTTTTGACCACTCTCCCTCCAACTCACCCTCCTCTTCTTGACACACACTAAAACAACCAGTTTGAACATGCTTTGGTCTGTCTCCATTCACCTTCAACAGAAGCTTGCATCTCGAGGCCCCAAGACCCACCCCCAAAATAAATACACACGGACACTTATATTAGTTTAAGTTTTGGGGCAAATTTTTTGGCCACAAGTTTATTGAAATACAATCATGTGAGCGGTATTGGCTTAGGCATTGACTCCCCACTATAACTGGCTCCACCTCTCAGGGTGATTGTCAAATGGGGTAAACCAAACAAGGGAGCTAGGTCGATGAGGACCAACCTGAGCTCACCCCAGGGTTCCTGTGGTCCTGGCATGGCCCTAGCCCCTCAAGTGGACTTCGGACGAGATCCAGGACCCCCAGATTCCTTTAACGGAATTCCCAGTTCCTGGAGGGGCAGGTGATGGCTGCACCTCCCCTCCCCACAATCCAACTGAGCCAATGCCTAACCGCCACCTTACAAGTTGTGACAATTTGCTAAGGGGTAAGCGAAAACCAAATGGCTAAAGTCAGTCTGCCAAATGGAAAATTCCTACCCAGCCCCTGTTCCAAAACAGGCGACCCAAACCAAAGCAAGGCCAAGTGACTCTACCTAAACTAGGGAGGGTGGGCAGGTGTTCAACAGTGTGAAGCAAGTGCCCCTCCTTGCATCACACTGCTGTTCTTAAAGCCCCTGGGATCACACCACCCACTGGCTATTGGGTAAAATCGCCTGGTGTGATCCCAGGGGAATGGCCAGGACTTCTTGCTCCTCCCCCCCCCCATACTAACCCTATCAGGTGAGCTCTTGGGTCCCGTGCACAACCAGGACCCTCTGTTATGAGGATCCCATTTATCAGAATCAGGGGCCCAAGCTCCTCCCTAACTAACCAATGAAGGCTGTAAGTCTATTGAAGTAAATTAGGATTGTGATAGTGTTAGCTTTGGTGTGAAAATTGCCAGTTTCATTTCCTTCTGTATAACAGCTCTCTTTCTGCTTACTTGGTGTGGAGTCCTTTCGGAAACACACTTGAAAAGAGAAACCTGAAGATGACTGATTTGTCAGACAGCTAAGTCTTGTCTTACATGTTTCACATGTCTAACAGTCGTTTGGCAAGGAAAAATAGGTTAACGAAAAAGAGAATTCCCTGGATGCCAAGATCTAGATTTGGGGCAAGTACTCTTTGGTGAGAGAACCCCAGCAGAGATTTAAAATCACAAAATATGCAGCAATGTAAAGTGTGGAAATGTAGGTTGTTATACGTATTCCCTTAGCATAGAAAAAGAGCATATGTTTGATAAGTTGAAAATGGTTTCCTTACGAACTTTCCAAAGGTCGGGTTCATGTACTTTTCCTTACATCAGTCAGAAAATGGAGGTAGCAAAATGTAGCTCAGTTACAGTTGTGAAAGTTTCCACATTATTGGTAGAGGAACACAATAATGGCTTGTAAGGGCCATTTGGTTTGAGCTTGGAGCAACCAGCTCAGACCTCTTCACACACTGAGCTTCTCATGTAGACTGAAGGAGCAAAGTCTTGATAACCTGGTCCCTCCCAAAGTGAGCTAAACATGGCAGACAGCTTACTCTATGGTCTTAGCCCCTTCATGCATTAATTAGACTTAAGTGTGTTGGTTTATATGAGGCTGGTTATCCTACACTAACCACCTTTGCTTTGTGTTAAATGTTGAGCTGTAAGCTGTATGGCAGTGATGGCCAAACTTGGCCCTCCAGCTGTTTTGGGACTACAACTCCCACCATCCCTAGCTAACTGGACCAGTGGTCAGGGATGATGGGAACTGTAATCCAAACACAGCTGGAGGGCCAAATTTGGCCATCACAGATGTATGGGGACGACAGGGCTAGATCTAGCTGAGTCCTGTTTCCCTACCTTGAAGTACCTTCAGAAGAATACTTAAGTTCTCATCTAGGATTCTGATTGGCATGTTTTCTGAGCTGTTCACAAAAGGGTCTAAGGATAGATGTTGAGATTAGAAGAGGCAGCTTTTAAAAGTGAAGGGAAACAGGGGAGGAACTGTGTTACAGACAGAACATATGCATACTGGGCCAGTCCTATCATCAAGCAGAATGAGGTGGCGGCCTCAGGGGACAGATACTATGAGGGGAGGTGGCCAAGTGTGGGAGGATATAGCTGTGTGTACCATGTGGTCTGTCATGTTCCTCCTAAACCAACCTACTGCCCTCAGATGTGCTAGAGCAGCGGTTCTCAAGCTGTGGGTCCCCAGATGTTGTTGGACTACAACTCCCATCATCCTTGAGCTCTGGCCTTGCTAGCTAGGGGTGATGGGAGTTATAGTTCAACAACATCTGGGGACCCACAGCTTGAGAAAGGCTGTGCTAGAGGATGCTGACAGTTAAATTAAGTTTCAAACTACCAGTTGATTCCTGTCCATTGATTGGTGGTACAGCCTTGTCTTTTGCCTCAAGAAGCAAATGCCTTTGGCCAGTTCTTCAGGCCTTGAAACTCCAGTGTAACGGACTTCCAAGAGCAGGCTGAAAATGGTCTCTGTCTGAGACACTATGGAGGGCAGCAGCCATGTAGGGGAGACAAAACTGAACTGGATGAGTCAATAGTCTGCATAGGTTTCTAAGGTTACTCCCAATATACATTTTATTGTGTATTTGTGGTGATTTGCACTCATAATGATATCAGGGCATGTGATCCCACTTGCAATACTATTTGGACCTGCAAAAGTTTTACAGCACATGTACCACAACTTCCTGCTGCTGAAATCCTGCAACTTTTCATACCACAAATATTCCAGGTTCTCCCCCATCACCCCACTTTTATTGCACTATAGTACAGCATTGCCCCTTTACATGGGAGTAATGCTGTAACACTGAGGGTTCTGACCCAGTGGTTTTGCCCACCTGATAGCAATAGTCACAGCTTGGCTCAAGTCATTGTTTTGGATGGTGGTGAGGTTGTAGTCTCCGCCTGCCCCTCCAAACACTGGGGTATCCCGTTAAAGGGATCTGGGGGGAGTGGTTATCTCTGCGTGCCCAGGTGGGGCCAGGGCCGAAGGCACTCCCTCGGAGAGTGGTCCCTATGGGGGTCACCCTACTTGATGTACGTCTTAGGAAACCCCTCCTGGATTGACCACACGTCACTTCCGATGGGCGGGCCAGAAGTACTTTGATTGTCCCATGCCCAAGCCAAACCTCTTTCATCTGTATTCAATAAAGTTGTGGCCTGTTTTGATCCAAACCAGTCTTATTGCTCTTTTATTTATCCGGGTTGGGGTCCTGGACCTGCAACAACTAACAATGTGGAATGATGTGTTGACGGCCCAACATGGATCCATCACTAAGGCACCATTATTGCATCTTAATTCTCAGTTAGGATCACTTGCTCCATTACTGCACTTGGATTCCTTGAATAAACTTGTACCCTTTAAAATCTCCAGTGAATTAATCTATTCTTCCTCCATGCTGCTGCAAAACATGCACAGAATCACTTGATTATGCATTCAGCTCGCTATTATTGTTACCATTATGTTCTCCACTTTAATATTGATATTGCAGCAAGTTTAATTCATTCTTTTCTTTCATTATATGTGCACTTAACGACATTTGAGATGATAATGCATAGCAACAGAAAACATTGTTTGTATTCTCTAGGGGTGCAAGATTCTCCCATAATCCATATGTAGCTACATGAGAGATAACTTGTTTTATTTTACAGGCGCGTGCCTCTGCCAGGGATACACATCGAAAGATCTCTGTTTAGCTTCAAAGCCTCAAAGAAAATTGAAACACGCTGTTCAGTGGTTTCGTACCAATACAAAAGAATTAAGATGAAACAAAGTTATTATAGGATTTTCCATCATCGCTATAGTAACTCGCTTTCTCTGAATTTTTCAAGGAACACATGCACTGATCTACATAATAAGTTATTGCTGTTTGGCTCTGTTGAAAGATCAAAATCTGAGGCCTGCCATGTGAATAGTATTAATCATATTTGTATCATATTTTTCCTTCAAGGAGCTTGGGATGGAGTGCTCCCCTTTTCACAACAATCCTATGAGGTCTGTTGGGCTGAGAGATCTTGACTGATTCCTTGTCCCTCAGTGAGTCATTTATTTATTTTCTTACATATATATCCCATCTATTCTCCATCATGGGATGGTCATTCAGATGGTCCAGAGACATTCCCTTGGAGGAGTACTCGTGTCACTGGCCAAGTGCTTGTGGGACAAGAGAGATCGGGGAGAAAATGATATATTGGCCTTTCTGTTGACAAAGCAGACTCCCATAGAGTATATACAGTATACCTGAAGGAGCACCTCTGCCCCCATCGTTCAGCTCGGACATTGAGGTCCACCTCTGAGGGTCTTCTGGTGGTTCCCTCACTGCGAGACGTGAAACTACAGGGAACCAGGCAGAAGGCCTTCTCGGCACTGGTGTATTCATCCAAAGGATGGGAATTTCCTCTAAGTATGTAGCAGTTGCCAAGTTGGATTCGCTTCCTTTCCTACACTGGTTGAAAGTGTCTAGGTTTGCCACCACCTTCTCCTCTTTTGTCTTCTTTGGTTTGATTACAGTCGTCCACTGGGATCCCCCAAAGTTGTCCCACTGGTTTTCCTCCCATCCCCTTTCTGAAAAGGACCAAAATTTGAAAATACTAGTGACACTTTAATAATCTTTCTCTTGTTTTAAGAGAAAGTAGATGATGGCTCTCCACTGTGTATTTGGCTCAGCTACCTCACAAAAGTGAATGCTCCTGCCCAGGTTTTTACACCTTTCTGGTTGTCTACATGCCCTCTTCAAAATTAATCAAGAAACTTAAAAAAACAAAACCTTGGCTTCTTGCAGGAACAGTTAGCAATCATCACTTTATATTCTGTTTAATTAAGTTTGGGAAACCTGCCTTTTCATTAAAGTTTGCTTCTACTTCACTTACACAGTAAACTCATTCCCCAAGTTCCTCTCATTAACAACATGTGGGCAGCAGATTGCGCAAATGGAAATATGTATTGCAACAGGTGGAATTTGCCCTATGATGACCCTAACTTCTTTTTCAGTTATGAATCATTATTTTCCAGTGCTATGGATTGGTGGCCCTTTTGTTGTTGTTTATTTTGGAATTATCTACTGTGGCCACAAGTTAACACAACTAGGTTCTTTTCCCTTGGGGATCTGTGTGGCTTAAATTCTCTCGGGCTGGTTCATTGGGTGGGTTACAGAAATAATGTACACGTCGTATTTCCTGGCAATGTGGAAATTGTACACTATATTAGATTATCAGAGAGCTTTTCCTGTTAATGCCATCTGAATCACCATAAGTCGAATTCAGCTAAGTTATACAGTCGTACCTTGGAAGTCAAATGGAAACCGTTCCGGAAGTCCGTTCAACTTCCAAAACATTCCGAAACCAAAGCGTGGCTGTTGATTGGCTGCAGGAAACTCAGAAGCCACAGGAACCCCATCAGACGTTCGGCTTCCAAAAATAGTTCACAAACTGGAACTGTTACTTCCAGGTTTGCGGTGTTCAAGAGTTTGAAAACTAAGCTGTTCGAAAACCAAAGTACTACTGTACTATCGAAGTGCAGTGATTTAAACTAATAGAGCTAAGTGAGTTATGATAATTCATTTTAATGGGTCTACTTTGAATGGGACTAATTTGGACACAACCCCAAGCTTGTCTGTGTCATGCCCCAGTGTCAGAACTTTTTAAAATCAAGAGTTGGTGATGCAAAAATGTAGGATGTTTGGACACATGTTACTCGAGGAACTTAAGGTCATGTGGTGCCTTGAGGACTGGCAAATTGAGAGAACAAATTCTTGAGAGAGACTCCCAATGATTCAGACTTATCTTCAATAGAGTGGCTGAAAACATTCCCCAAAGCTGTTGACAATATTGTGATATGAATTCCCCCCCCCCCAAAAAAATCCAATATTTAGTAATATTTTACTTCATTATTACACTCTTTGGAAAAGTTTGTAAAATGTTGAAAGAGAATCCACTTCACTGTAACAAAGTGAGCAAGAAAGCAGAGCCTTGAAATATCATTCCATTTGGTTAATTTAGAAATTAATAAACTAAAAAATGGGAATAATTCATTAAAAGGGTGGATGTGCCATAAGAATTGCACTTAAATTGAAAATATTCCTGTTGTAATGGCTTAGTTGCAAATCACTGCCTTGTTCCGAATACTTTCCCATAAAACATGTGTTTGCCATCCCATCTTTATATTAAATATTAAAACAAAGGTCTCTGCAAACAGATCTGAAGTCATATATATAATGGACTCATTCCTTATATCAGCCAACCAGGAAACTGGAAAGTTCCAGGACGTGATCTGCATGGAGAAATCAAGGTATCCATAAGTCTGAGGAATGTGTTGTTTGCAATACAGGAAACATGTATATTTTAAAAGGGTTTGTTGCACATGGTCCCAGTACATTAATAAAAAGATGATGAGATCACTTGAGTTACTATCCAGAGCTGCTGTTAAGGTTTTGTTCCTCAAACTTTTAGAAAGGCCATTCAGAAATGTGCTCTCTGAGGTCACTTGGTGGCCTTGGACAAATTCAGCATCTTGACAGCTGATTGCATTCTGTGGCTGATGGAAAATAATGTATAGCCAGTTCAGGAAGTCAATAAAATATAGTTTCTTTTCTCCCCCCCCCCTTTTTTACTTAAACTCTTCAAGTTTATACATTTCAAATTTTACAATAATTTTGACATTTCAAAACTTGACTTCCTTCCCCCTCTTTCTGCGGTTCCTTAAATTTATTTTTAATATATTCTGCATATCTAAATTAACTTAATTTGCTCATTTCTTCATCTTCTTTAAATACACAGTGGGACTTTGGTTTTCGAACGTCTCTGCTGAGGAACATTTCGGTTTTTTAATGTCTCCATTGATGAACATTTTGGTTTTTGAACATCTCACTTGACAAAATTATGGTTTTTGAATGCGGTAAACCTAGAAGTAAATGCTTCAGTTTTTGAACATGCCTCAGAAGTCGAACAGAAAACATGGCTTCCCTATTGAGTTTTCCCTATTGAGTTTTTGGTTTTCGAATGTTTCAGAACTCAAATGGTCTTCCGGAATGGATTACGTTTGAAAACCGAGGTACCACTGTATCCTCTTATGAATCTGCAGGTTATTACAATAATCCTGCCAATGTTTTTATCTGTTTACAATTTTTCTGTAAATATTCAATAAACCATTTCCATTCTTTTATTTAAACAATTTGTTACTTTGATTTCTTATTCTTCCGGTCACTTTTGCCATTTCTGCATATTCCATAAGTTTTTGTATCCATTCTTCCTTTGTTGGGATTTCTGCTTCTTTCCATTTTGGGACCAGTAACATTCTTACCACTGTAGTAGCATACATAAACAAATTTCTATACAGTTTAGGTAGTTCAAAAGGCTTAAGGCCCTAGATCACATTAATATATAGCTGTGAGTCCTTGTAGGACCTGGTCCCTGCTTTCATTCTGGCCTGTTTCAACTTAGGAAATAGAGCTCTGCTTGACTTCAGCTACAAAGATTGCTGCTGATGGTGCCAGATTCCATCTAACTAGGAGTAAGGATGGGGAAGAAGTTCCATTCCCATTATAATGGACATCTACCTTATTTGCTTTATAATGTGAACCAACTTAATTTGAACTTCTTAAGACAATATGCGAATTGAAATATCTGAGCTACCCTTTATCATTCATACTTTTCAGAATTTTGTGATGCACATTCATACCCAAAGAAGTGTGCAACAATGTGAGCATTAAGGGCAAGCATGCATAAAAATGCATATATTTGTGAAAATAACATACAAAAAGTAGTAGCACATTGGGAGAAACAGCTTGCAAAAATGTGTCTATTAAGACAAAAGAGCATATAAATGATATATTTCCACAAATGACTACCCTGGGTTTCAAGAGTGCCTATCTTGCCAGGTGACACTGGGATCTTCTTTTAAGGTGGAATCAAAACTATAATGGAGCAGGTACAAGGAATTAGCCATATAGTTTTCTGGAGCAGGAATCCTTGCATCCTCCTTCAAGGGTTGTGCTTCTCTCACAACAGGGTTTCCCAAACTTGGGTCACCAGCTGTTTTTGACCACTGGTCCTGGTAGCTAGGAATGAGTTGTAGTCCAAAAACAGCTGGAGACCCAAGTTTGGGAAACCCTGTCTTACAATATACTATTTTGCATTGAGACATGAGTGAGGGACGATTGTAACCATGAGCCATCCATTAAGCAGCATTTTATGAAACTATTCATGAGCTTAGAAGTTGTTGTGCCATGAGTGTACCATGTTTCCCAAATAAAATGCTATTGTGTTTATAAGAGACTATCTATAAGACTATTGTGTTTATAAGAGATGCTGGTGGCGCTGTGGGTTAAACCACTGTGCCGCTTGGGCTTGCCAATCGAAAGGTCGGTGGTTTGAATCCCTGTGATGGGGTGAGCTCCTGTTGTTCGGTCCCTGCTTCTGTCAACCCAGCAGTTCGAAAGCAGACAGTGCAAGTAGATAAATAGGTACCACTCCAGTGGGATGGTAAACGGCGTTTCTGTGTGCTGCTCTGGTTCCACCAGAAGTGGCTTAGTCATGCGGGCCACATGACCTGGAAAAACTGTCTGCGGAAGCGGACAAACTCCAGCTCCTTTGGCCTTTAAAGCAAGATGAGTGCCTAAACCCCAGAGTCGTTCACGACTGGGGATTAATATGACATCTAAAAATGGGAACCTATTTAAAAATAATTATGAGAAATGCTGGTCAGAAGTGAAAAAAGATCTCGAAACATGGTCAAATTTGAAGCTTTCCTTGATGGGTCGAATAGCAGCTATAAAGATGAATGTATTGCCTAAAATGTTGTTTTTGTTTCAAACATTACAAATTGTGGACAAGATGGAATGTTTTAAGAAGTGGCAGAAAGATATTTCTAAATTTGTCTGGCAGGGCAAGAAGCCTAGGATAAAATATAAGATTTTGACTGACGCAAAAGAAAGCGGTGGCTTCGCCCTGCCAGACTTCAGACTCTATTATGAGTCAGCAGCATTCTGCTGGTTGAAAGACTGGCTGCTTCTTGAAAACACAGACATTTTGGATTTAGAAGGCTTTAACAATGTGTTTGGATGGCATGCATATTTGTGGTATGACAAGGTTAAAGCTCATAAAGCGTTTAAGAATCACATTGTTAGGAGATCTCTGTTTAATGTTTGGACTAGATATAAGGATTTACTGGAAAACAAAACCCCAAGGTGGTTGTCACCAATGGAAGCAAAAGCTCAGAAAAAACTCAATATGGAGGCCAGTTGGCCAAAATATTGGGAAATTTTGGAGCAAGAAGGAGATAGACTGAAATTGCAGAGTTTTGAGAAATTAAAAAATAAAGTCCGAGACTGGTTACATTACTTTCAGATAAGGGAGGCATACAATTTGGACAGGAAAATTGGCTTCCAGGTGGAAAAATCTAAATTAGAAACAGAAGTGCTAGAACCTAAAACTAAAATTATGTCAAAAATGTATAACTTGCTGCTGAAATGGAATACACAGGATGAAACGGTTAAGTCAGCTATGATTAAATGGGCACAAGATCTTGGACATAACATCATGTTTGCTGACTGGGAACAGTTATGGACCACAGGTATGAAATTCACGGCATGTAATGCCTTAAGAGAGAATATTATGAAAATGATATACAGGTGGTACATAACCCCAGTCAAGCTCGCAAAAATATATCACTTGCCCGATAATAAATGCTGGAAATGTAAGGAAGTGGAAGGTACATTTTTTCACCTATGGTGGACTTGCCCAAAGATCAAGGCCTTCTTGGAAATGATTTATAATGAAATAAAAAAGATATTTAAGTATACTTTCCTGAAAAAACCAGAGGCTTTTCTCTTGGGTATAGTCGGCCATTTGGTGCCAAAGAAGGACAGAATCTTTTTTATGTATGCTACAACGGCAGCAAGAATACTTATAGCAAAGCACTGGAAGACTCAAGATTTACCCACTCTGGAAGAATGGCAGATGAAGTTGATTGACTGTATGGGACTGGCAGAAATGACCGGCAGAATCCGCGACCAGGGAGAAAAGTCAGCAGAAGAAGATTGGAAGAAATTTAAGGAATATCTACAGAAATATTATAAAATTAATGAACTTTGAAAAGATGTTGGTTTGAACTTTGGTGGTCACCAGCTGTTATGATAAAGATAATGGGGATTATAATGGTTTTTGTTACTAAATTAAAAAAAAAAAGTTGAGTGGAAAATAAGGTGATATTTTAAAAGGAATGTTAAGAGATTAGGATTTGTTGAATTAACAAATTGAACTAGAGAACAAGAAGGGGAGGTATGAGGAAGTCAAAGAAACATGGGACTGAAAAACTGTTATTGAAACTGAATTGTTTTTAATATTTTTCTTTTTCTTTTTCTTTTTGTCTTTATACAAAATTGGAAAATTTAATAAATATTCATTTTTTTAAAAAAACAGAGTCGTTCACGACTGGACTTAACTGTCAAGGGTCCTTTACCTTTATCTAACCATAGGACAGTGATGAGGAGCTCAAAGTTTGTTGAACCAGGAGTGCCAACTTGGCCCCGCGACTGTGGGTGCCCTGGGGCCATGGGTGCCATGCAGTGTGCATGGCCCTGACACTGAAATTTGTGGGTGCCTGGTCCCTTTATGGGGAATTTTGTGGGTGCTTGGGCACCCAAGGAGTTGGCACCTATTTGCTGAACTACAAAGCCCATCACTCCTGACTATTGGTTGGGCTGATGGGGAGTCCAACAACATGGGTTAGGCCACAGGCTTTCTCATCTCTGCCTTAAAAGGAAGCATTTGCTTTTCATTCTGCAAAGCAACTCCAGCTAGGATCAGGCTGGATCAGGCTGGTGATAGCTGTACCTGTGTGGAAACATCTGTGAACGTGCCACGTCAATGCAGAAACAGCATGCATTTTCCTCTAGATGGGTTTTCAATAGATGCAGGCATTCATGGGGAAAATGTTCTGAACACCGAGTAAACAACCCAGACCCATATCTTATCTAAAGAGGGAAATGTGGATGCTATTAATTACTCCAGCAATAAAGTCAATCAGAGAAGTGTCTCTTGTTAGCTATCTTCTAAGGCTCGACTTAATGGCTCATTTGTTGCGAGTAAACAGTCAGGCTCATATCTCTTGTAGAACAGTACAAAGCAGTGAGTGAGACAGAGTGACATCAGCAGAAGCACATTCACCTGTTATTGCTTCCAAACATCCTTTTGTTTCCCCTACATGTACAGAAAATTCTGATTTTCCCCCTGTTGTAGAAGGGCTCTTTGGGAATAATGGAAGCTGCCTCCTATCAGATCAGACTATTTATCCATCTAACTTCAGGTGTAGACTATTTATTTGCTCTAGGCATAGCTAACTTTGGCCCTTCAGATGTTGCCAGCTCCCATCACCACTGATCACTGACCATTCTGGCTGGGGCTGATGATATTTTGGATCCACCAGCATCTGGAAAGCCACAAGTTGCTCATCCCTGGGGCAACAGGCAGTGGTGTAGCATGAGGGGAGGCCACGGGGGTGGTTTGGAGGATTTTAGGGGGTGCAAAATTTCAACACTCAATGATGCCTCAAGACAGTTGCGCATTTCCTTCACTGGGCTCTGTTGAAAACAGCTTCTCTATGTGAACCAGGAAGTGACCTCTCCAGAAATCAAGAACAAGTATTCTTTTCTTTTCTCTGTGGCTGAGACCTCCTGGGTGATGCAGATGCCTTTGGCAGTTTTATGTGCATGCTTACTCTGTCCGTTCCCCTCCCTCCCACCTCCTATCCACGTGGCCCCGGGAGCTGGCAACCCACGCTATGCCACTTGCAATGGGTCATATAGTGCCTGAGTAGAGTCACCTGGTATGCTGGAAACTACCTGTTTCAAGTCTATCTACACCTGAGTCGTTGCTGGAAATGCTTATGACAGCATCCCAGGCAGTCCTGAGACATAGAATCATAGAGTTGGAAGGGACCCAAGGGTCATCTCGTCCAACCCCCTGCAATGCAGGAATCTCAGCTAAAGCATCCATGATGGACGGGCATCCAACGTGTTTGAAAACCTCCAAGGAAGGAGAGTCCACCACTTCTGGTGAGAGTGTGCTCCACTGCTGAACAGCTCTTACTGTCAGAAGGTTTTTCTGAATGTTTAGAGGGAATCTCCTTTCTTGCAACTTGAAGTCCTACCCTCCAGAGCATGCTCCCTCCTCCATGTGACAGCCCTTAAGATATTTGAAGATGGCTACCATATCTCCTCTCAGTCTCCTCTTTTCCAGGCTAAACATACCCAGCTCCTTCAAGCACTCCTCATAAGGCTTAGTTTCCAGATCAGCGGTTCTCAACCTGTAGGTCCCCAGATGTAGTTGAACTAGAACTCCCATCACCCCTAGCTAGCAAGGCCCAAGCTCAGGGATGATGGGAGTTGTAGGCCAACAACATCTGGGGAACTACAGGTTGAGAACCGCTGTCCTAGATCATCTTGGTTGCCCTCCTCTGCACATGTTCCAGCTTGTCAACATCCTTCTTAAACTGTGGTGCCCAGAATTGGACACAGTATTCCATGTGTTATCTGACCAAGCCAGAATAGAGTGGTACTATTACTTCCCTTGATCTGGACACTATACTTCTGCCTAATTTGCATTAGCTTTTTTTTTTTTGCTGCTGCATCACACTGTTGACTCATGTTAAGCTTGTGATCCACCAAGACCCCTAGATCCTTTTTGCATGTACTGCTAGTAAGCCAGGTGTCCCCCATCCTATATTTGTGCATCTGGTTCTTCCTGCCTAAGTGTAGAACCTTACATTTGTCCCTATTGAAATTCATTTTGTTCTCCAATCTGTTAAGGTCATTTTGAATTCTGATTCTGTCTTCTGTGGCTACCCCTCCCAATTTGGTGTCATATACCGATTTGATGAGCATCCCCTCAATTCCTTCATCCAAGTCATTTATAAAGACGTTAAACAACAACGGGCCCAAGACAGAACCCTGCAGCACCCCACTTATCCCATTTTTCCAGGATGATGAGGAACCATTAATGAGTACTTTTTGGGTTCAATCAGTCAACCAACTACAAATCCTCCTAACAGTTACCTCATTCAACCCACATTTTGCCAGCTTCCTTGTGAGAATATCATGGGGAACTTTGTCAAAAGCCTTACTGAAATCAAGATACACTATGTCCACAGCATTTCCCTGATCCACCAAGTTTGTAATTCCATCAAAAAAAGAAATCAGATTGGTCTGGCATGACTTATTTTTGAGAAACCCATACTGTGACTTAGTAACCACAGCATCCTTTTCTAAATACTCACAGACCGACTGTTAAATTACCGTATTTTTTGCTCTATAAGACTCACTTTTTCCCTCCTAAAAAGTAAGGGGAAATGTGTGTGCATCTTATGGAGCGAATGCAGGCTGCGCAGCTATCCCAGAAGCCAGAACAGCAAGAGGGATTGCTGCTTTCACTGCACAGCGATCCCTCTTGCTGTTCTGGCTTCTGAGATTCAGAATATTTTTTTTCTTGTTTTCCTCCTCCAAAAACTAGGTGTGTCTTGTGGTCTGGTGCGTCTTATAGAGCGAAAAATACGGTATCTGTACTAGGACCTTCCCTGGTATAAATGTCAAGTTTACCAGTCGATGGTTACTTGGGTCTTGCTTTTTGTAGATGGGGACAACATTTGCCCGCCTCCAGTCTGTAGGGACCTCACCCATTTCCCAATATTTCTCAAAGATAATAGACAAAGGCTCTGAGATTACATCTTCAAGCTCCTTTAGTACCCTTGGATGCAGCTCATCAGGCCATGGAGATTTGAATTCGTTTAAAGCAGCTAGGTGTTCCAGTTGGACTGTACTGAATGCTAAGATTACTAATAACCAAGGTGTGTTAATTTAAGCAAAACACTAATAAAAGACTAGGTGCTAATACGGTAAATTTTAGAATGATTTCCATAACACAGTGTGTGTTCACCTCACCACCACCCCTCCCCGGCTTAACAGAAATTGCTGCATTTTAAAGCTACAGTCAAACCCTCCCTGTACCAAGACAATGTTTTATATGCTAGCCTATTTTCTGTGCGGTAAATGAGCCCTATTGTGTTAACACTGAACAAGTGCTACAATTTTCCAGGTGGGCAACTTTGATTAGGCATCACTGTGGGTCTGCTCCTGCTCCAGACTCCAGGTGCTAAACAGCAGATCACATTAAATTGAAATAAAAGAGGCTGCTGCCCGACGCAACACACCAAAAAAGAAATAATAAGGCGATTTCTCTTTTAAAACTATCGGCTGTTCAGCAGGCACCCCTGGGGTTATGTCAAGTTGAGTCCATCAGGAAGCCAGTTGTGAAGGTCCATCTTACCATTTGGTAACAACTTTCCTTTTTATAGAGGAAAGAAGTTTAAGAGTTATGCAACAGGCCAGAAACCCAAGCCATGTTTTGGCTTCCCTGCCCGCTCTTCTTGGAACTACAGGTAGTGAGCACCTGTTGCATGTCAGTTGGTTCCACATTGTATGTCCCATTGCTCTGCTCCAGGTCCTGCCAACCTAGCAGTTTGAAAGCATTCCAGTGCAAGTAGATAAATAGGTACCATGGCGGTAGGAAAGTAAACGGCTTTTCTGTGCGCTCTGGTTTCCATCACTGTGTCCTGTTGTAAGTAGATAAACAGGGAAACCCAGACAGACAGATGGGGTATAAATAACAACTTCTTCTTCTTCTTCTTCTTCTTCTTCTTCTTCTTCTTCTTCTTCTTCTTCTTCTTCTTCTTCTTATGGCGGGTGGCAGCTGTGGAAACTCAGGCTCAATGATCTGGGTCTGCACTAAGAGACAGCCAAGATGGTTCAAAAATATATCATGATGTAAGAAAACATGTTGTTGTTGTTGTTGTTGTTGTTGTTGTTGTTGTTGTTGTTGTTGTTGTTGTTTTGAAATATATATATTTAAATGCTTAAATGTGAATTTTGATGCAGGTTTTTAAGCATTACAAATTAATGCAGAAAGAGAACGGAACAGATTGATGTGCAGAGATGCAACAGTGGTAGGACGGAAATAGATGAATTCATCCATCCCTAGCCACAAACTCCTCAGTGCCCTCTGCTCAAAAAACACAAAAACTGGAAGCACAATAAACTACCTGCTGCATGCACACAACACAAATGCACTCATTGTTCTCCCTTTTTATGGGATGCTAGAGAAAGCAGAAATATGTTGCTAACATCCTAGCCCTTTATATTTCCTAGCCTGCTACACATCCCAATGAAGGATCTAAGACACTGAAAATGCTGGGCAGCTAGGCGTATTTCTGTATTGCAGCTGAATGCTTCTGAGATACTTTGTTCTCTGCAATGAAGCTCCCCCTCCCCGTCCCTCAAAATAAATAAAGATGAATGGGATGAATAGCAAAGGAGGCCGTCAATAAGCCAGTTTGTTAGCTGCCTTGGGATTCACTTGAATGGAAAGCGGCGTAGAAATGCAATAAATCAAATTTCTCCGGGGAAGGGTCGTAGCTTATTTGCAGAGGATCTGCCTGCCATGCAAAGGGTCCCAAGCTGAATACCCAACATCTTCAAGTAGGACTGGGAATACCCCTGCCTTAGCACCCTTGAGAGCTGCTGCCAGACAATATGGAGTGAGATGGACCAATGGCTCCCCTTGATTTCCTATATTTCGATGTACCCCATCAAAGCAAATGCAGTCTCTATCAATCTGCTTTAAAGGTTTGTGAAGTGTGTCCTTTCTCCTCAGCCAGAGATGATTTTATTCCGTTCAAGCCAAACTTGGTGTATTATTATTTTATTTCTATTCCTCCGGAGGGAAATTAGCTTTCAAATTACATAGGAAAGAAAGAAAGAAATCTGTAAAACATAGTGTTGCTTGACAGTAAGGATTAACTGTTCCTACAGAGAATCATAGATTTGGAAGGGACCTCAAGGATCATCTAGTCGAACTCTCTGCAATGCAAGAATCTCACCTAAAGCATCCACAATGAATGGCCAACCAAACTCTACTTAAAAACCTCCAAGGAAGGAGAGTCCACAGCCTCCCAAGAGAGACAGTCAAACAGCTCTTCCTGCCAGAAAGTTCTTCCTGATGTTTAGTCGGAATCTCCTTTCTTGCAACTTGAAGCCATGGGTTTGAGTCCTACCCTCGGAGCAGAAGAAAACAGGCTTGTTCCCTCTTCCTTGTGACAGCCCTTGTTGAGGTTTGTGAGAAACTGCAGATTTGAAGTGGACAATGACCGCTCCCCGCTTAAAACGGGGGGCGCCCTTTGTGTGGACGCGTGCAGCCCCTAGATCTGGAGCGGCACCAACAGCATAGGCTTGGCTTTGCCTTCCCTCAGGTGGGATACCTGGAGGTCTCCGCCTACCTCAGTCAGTTGTCCAATCCCACCTGGGGGAAGCGTTGCCAAGGAGACCAGGCCAGGTAGGGGAGGGATTACCTGCCCACACAATAGAGGGAGGATCTTACCTGGGAATCCTCACTTGGCTCCGGAGCTTCTCCCACCCTACCCACCCTCAGTTAATGTCTTATTTCGCAGGTTAACTTTTCTTCACAGGTTTTGCAGGTTAACTTTTCTTCACAGGTATGCGGGCGCTGCTACGTTAAGGTCGCTGTTAAAGGGCCGGAAAGGAATTTCCCTGCATTGGCAGGTTTCGCCTTTCCCATAGCAAAACGTCACAACTTTGGCGGTATCAGGCCTTGGGCGGAATACTTTAGTCCATCTTCCTCTTTGCGGCGGTGATAGCAGGGTTCCCCGTTAAAGGGGTTTCTGAAGGGAGGCTTTGACCGTACGCCGAAAGGTCATCATTGCTCTCCCCTGCGGCGGCGGCGTAACGGGGGCGGCTATCTCTGCTTGAACATATGTTCTCCAGAGCCGGCCCATCCCCCCCACACACACACTGGATAACCCTGATGCTCCCTAGGTCCCCAGCTGGGGACTGGGGAGGGAGAACGCCCAATGCCTGAGCCAAGGTCTACCCACATTAGAAATTTAATAAAGTTGTGGCCAATTTAATCCCATAGCACGTTGTCTTGAGTCGTTATTCCACATGATGGGGGGACCGCGCGGGATCTGGGGACTCCACCTGTCCACGCAATTAGTGAGTTGGCAAGAAGCCAAGTTAAGTAAGAGTATGTGAGAAAGTCTGCTTGGAGATAAGGAAGCCTAGCAACAGGTGATGATTGGCTAAAAGTTTTCCCTTATAAGCAGCATGACACAGTAGTTTGGTGTTAATGGACTAATGGACTATGCTGAAATGGCTAAAATGACCAGAAGAGTCAGAAATCAGGAACACCAAAACTTTAATAAGGAGTGGGGACAATTTATAACTTATCTTAAACACCATTGTAAACAGTTAAAATCATTAGTAGGATTGGAATATCACTTGTAGTTTAAGGTTGAATTCTGGACATAATGGAAGAGGTAAAGGATGTGGAGTATCACAAAAGATGTGGGAGGAAATGATTAATAATAGGACCCACAAAGGGGAGAATGGAAGTCCAGGAGATTCCTAGGAATCTTGTTTTTATGATTTATATTTGATATATATTATTGTAAAAAATTAATTTGCAATGCAAATTTGTAAACAAATTTGTAAAAGAAAGAAAGAAAAGACTTTCATTTCCTCTCTGTTTTTGTTTGTTGTCGCATGTGTAAATTACTGCTCCCATGCTTTCACTTCCAAACTATCACCCTGTGGTTATATAGTTTCCGATTGACTCTTTATGTTGCTTCTTTTCTAAACACCTGCCACTTTCTTAGTACTAATTTCTGTGTGTGTGTGTGTGTGTGTGTGTGTGTGTGTGTAAATGAGTAGTAAGAAAGCAACAGGTGTTTAGAATGTATATATTCTCAGAATTCTTTCCACTTTCTCTTTAGTCTGATTAATTATTTTACTGAAATGAAACCGTCATTAATATTCCCTTCAAACAAGTCTTAAGGGTTTCCCAGATCCTGCCGATGATTTAGCAGATAGTACATTAGCAGAGTGACTTCAATTAATTTTTTTCATTTTAATTTTCTCTTTTAATTCCGTGTTGTCATACAGATAATTGCTAAAGATCTGGGATCTCTTTTCTTGAGGACTTTTGTTTCCTCCCTCTAAAACAAGCGATAACATGTGAAATTTTTATTTGTTAGTGGTAGATGTGTTTATTATGTATGGCTTTGTAAAAAAAATTATAATTATTAATCCACTCAGTTATGCATATTTAAGGCAGTGTGTTGTAGCCAGTATTAGTCTGCTCATTGTATACTTGCTGAAATTAATAGGCATGACTCAATTATTCATTGTAATTGGTCTACTCTAAGTAGGACTTAGTTGGCTATGACCCAAATACTATTAGTAGGATGAACTGTACATAACTAATCTCATAATATTATGATTGATTTAGTTTTGTAAACAGTCACCTATTCTCACAGCTAATACTTTCAGGGTTGCCAGGAACTGTATCTTCAGCCATTAAATGCCTGAACAGGAACGTCTTTACATTCCTTAATGTTAGTAAAGAAGAAGAGAGAGAGATACCACACCAGGTAGGTTGTTCTATAAACCGGAAACCACTATTGAGGAAGTCCTGTCATGGATTAACATCAACTTGGCAGTGCCTTTCATTGGTGCCACCAATAGGGCCTCCCCAGCTAATTGTAGGGCCTGAGGTGGTTGATATTGGAAAAGAAATATGTGAAGAACAGAAGCAAGATACCGAGACATGAAAGGGAAACAAAAGGAGATTGACAAAGGGCACCAGTGCAAGCATAACCGAATCATTTCATTTCAGGGTTATGGGTCCCACCCACTTTTCTCCATTGCCTGTAATAACAACAGATAATTATAGCATCCCTTTCCGCCTCTTCAAAGAGCATGTGTGTGCTTCTGTAACATTCTATTCTTAATGGAGTAATTATGAAATCTCAGTATAATTGGTTTCTCCCAATTTTATGTATGCATAACTTAATAGACTCTATTTGCTTCACAAGGCTCCTCGTCTCCTAGCTCAAGATATTCTGAAGCTGGATGAGAGCCAATAAACTGAGCCTGAACCCTGCTAAGACTGGGCAGGGATTGTGGGCAGTTGATTCCCAGCTCCAGGAACTGGGAAAGAGTTCCTGTTGTGGGTGAGGTGGAATCAGATATTTGTGGACTTCGGCTCTAATCAATCCTGACCACTGGCCATGCCTGTTCCCCTATCCTTGCTTTGTAGGAATAGGTGCACAGTTCAAGCAAAGGGCTACTATGGCATGGAGCTCCTTTTGTCAGCTTTGAAAGGGGAATCAGCAAAAATGATCTCTGGAGTCTGTCAACAGTGACCCAAGTGTTGATAACATCAAGCCTGGGCTCAGAGGCGGCGCAGCCATTGAGCGTGTTGAGGCTGCCATCTCAGGAGCCAAAAATCCTCAAGGTTGTGCCCTGTCTGCCTCAATGCCTCCCTCCACCGCTGGCAGGGAAGCATTTCACCAGCATCAGTGTTGATTTCAGGTGAGATTGCACCGATTTCTGGCAAGGTCTCACCAAATTCAGGAGAGATCTGTTGGAGGAACTGGACATGGAGGACAGGATTAATTTCTTTCATAGGCACAAATCACCCCGTGTATGAGATAAGCTATCAGGTGCATGGTCAGCCAAGCCAGTTGTGAGTCGAGGACCCGCCACCTGTTTAGGGATAAATAAGACACAAGGACACAAGTATTTAGGTTAATGGGCTAAATAAGGCCACAACTTATTGGTTACAGCATGTGGGTGGTATTGGCTTAGGCATTGGATCAAACAACCTATACATGACTCCACCCCGTGCAACGGAGAGTCATTTAAAGGTTAACAACCAGTGGGAGGAGCTTGTTGATGGAAATACAACTGAAAGCATCCCCTGATGTCACTGGGGGTCATGCCATGGCCCTAGCCACAACAGGGCATCAGACGGGATCCACGACCGCTGGGTTCCTTTAAGGGAATACCCTACCTCTTTCTCAAAGCAACTTCACTTCTGCTTTCTCAGAAATGAAGCAGCATAATCACATCCAATAAAAACATGAAAAACAAAAATAACTTTGCACACCAATGAGTCCAACTGGTTTGAGAGATCTCAATGTAACAGAGAACGTCTTCAGATTTGTAGATCTGCTTCTAAGCCATACATTTGGGCCTCCTGGGTTTTTCGCCATGTTTCCAAGAATAATAGCCATCACATGCGTCTGCGTCGGATGTTCAAAAAGCAACATTCTTTGGAGGACAAATCTGACCCGAGTGGAAAGTCTTATGTGATTCTGCCCCTTCCATGACTGCTCTCAAATGACTCTTCTTCCTTTCAATTCACTTTTCCATTAACACTCCTGAATGAATAGCACAGGTTATTATTATATGTAGCACAGAACACCTTGCTCCTAAGGACAGGGAGTAGAGGAAAGATGCTGGCATCTTGCCAGCAGTCAAACAACTATGAAATCAGCAATTGTTTGAGGTTGTCATTCCTGAGTGCCTTCAGAAAGTCACCCGTTCTTTCCTGCGTTGTGCCATAAATCATAAAAAAAACACAACCTTCTATCTTTCCTTACTGCTATTTCTCCCTCACTCAGGTCTTTCAATAGATGGTGAAGCAGTTCTACCAAGCACAATGCCATGCCAATTTGTTTAGTTGAAATGTGACAGTGTTTCTGCAAACTGTTAAAAAAAAAAAAAGGTAAAGGACCCCTGGATGGTTAAGTCCAGTCAAAGGCAACTATGGGGTTGCGGCGCTCATCTCGCTTTCAGGTCGAGGGAGTGGGTGTTTGTCCACAGACAGCTTTCCAGGTCACGTGGGCAGCATGACTAGGCCCTATGCGGCCTAGGACCCATGTATCTATGGGACTGCCTCTCCTGGTATGCCCCGCAGAGGATCTTAAGGTCCACAAATGACAACGCTTTGGAGGTCCCAAGTCGCAAGGTGGTTAGATTGGTCTCAACTAGGGCCAGAGCCTTTTCAGTACTGGCCCTGACTTGGTGGAATGTTCTGTCACAAGAGACTAGGGCCCTGAGGGACTTGACATCTTTCCACAGGGCCTGCAAGACAGAGCTATTCCACCTGGCCTTTGGTTTGGACTCAGTCTGACCCCTATGTTTCCCTCCCCTTATGGTTTTGATCTATGGGCTACTTTTAAAATGAGGCTGCATTTTAAATTGCATTTTAACCTGTATTTTAAATTGCCCCCCATTTTGTTTTTACTGTAATTTTACTGGTGTTAGCTGCCCTGAGCCTGGCTCTGGGCGGGGAGGGCGGGGTATAAATAATGTTTTTATTATTAATGACTAAACCGCTTCTGGAGGATTTTAAGCAGATGTTGACTGTCCATCAGTCATGGATGCTTTAGCTGAGATTCCTGCATAGCAGGGGGCTGGACTAGATGATCCTTGTTTTTTTCCCAGCTCTATGATTCTATGAAATAGTGTTGGGAGGAGGGATCAGGAGAACCCTTGGAATAACGTACAAGGGGAGGAGACATTGGACTTAAGAAGCTGAAATGTCTGATATGACAGAACGGCATGACATTGAATTCTAACCCAAGTGCTTTGTGAGGAGGGTAAATCCATCACAGGCTCCCACATTTTGAAAACATGCCCTTTATTTAGCCAATGACAAGAGATGAACTGGGGAAGAATTCATGGCTTGAGTCCAAAGATCCCACTGCAAGAGCATAAAATCATAGAATCATAGAAAAATCTGTGGATACGTCCCTCTTGTTTCTTAGTGGTCCCGTTTTTGTTCCAGTTTTTTCAGCATCCACCACCTGAGCTCGCTGTTAGAGGGAGCAATATTACATCGCTTGCTTTCCCCCAATTTTAAATGAAATAAAAAATAACATTGTTGATATATACATAGTAAGTTACATGACCCAAAGCTAGACCATGGGTCTACCTAGTTCAGGATTGACTGGCTTCAAGATTTCAGGCAGAAATTTCTCCCAGCCTTCTCTGGAAAAGCCAGGATTTGAACCTGGGACCCTTTTGCAGCAGGCTCTCTTCCACTGAGCTACAGTCTGCATAAATGGCTCCTTTGCTAAAACTTTAACTTTACTCAGCCTCTTGAAACAAGAATAGTGGGAAGGGCAGCTGGGCTTTCTTTTCTTTCATTTTCTTTACCTTTTAAAGGGATCCTTGCTTTGATAGAAATGATGGCCAAAAATTAATTATAAGTAGAAGCTTATTCTCCTTCGACATTTCTTTTATGTGTGTTGAACAAATGAGGAGATAGGGCTTCTTCCAACACATCTTTATCAAGTTCCTCAGATAGGTTATTGCCTCCTCCTGGGGTTTACCCTCTTTTCAAGCTGTTTAGCAATCTCCTCCATTCATTCTTTCCTGGTGTTATGAGGCTTTAGTCACTGTGTTCAAAGTCAACTTCTCAAAGGGGAAATAAAAAGGAAGTACATGGAAACTGTTCCCACTTCTCCAAAACAGAGTATGTGTTGTAGGATTAACACGCTTCTGCGGTTTGGCAGGAGCTGCTTTTCCCATCAGCCTCCTTGAGGAGCCAACATCATGAGACTTGTTTGTTTGTTTCCGTGTCATTTATTTAAGGCATTTATATCCACCCTTTTCCTGCCAACCTAGCAGTTCAAAAGCATGTCAAGTGCAAGTAGATAAATAGGAACCGCCGGGAAGGTAAACGGCGTTTCCGTGTGCTGCTTTGGTTCGCCAGAAGCGGCTTAGTCATGCTGGCCACATGACCCGGAAGCTGTACGCCGGCTCCCTTGGCCAGTAAAGCGAGATGAGCGCTGCAACCCCAGAGTCGGTCACGACTGGACCTAATGGTCAGGGGTCCCTTTACCTTTACCCACCCTTTAGCAAACAACAACAAACACCAAAAAAGTTCTCGGAGCAGCTTAGAAAAATTGGTGCCAAGAGAGAGTCCCTGCTCTCAGGATTACAATCTAAAAGAAGAAGACATATATGAGGAAAGGGAAAGGGAAAGAGAGGAGGGGAAAGGAGGGGAAAGTTAAGCATAAGCAGTTAATGTACTTCTAATGCAGTTTATAGTTCTCTCTGTGTAGATTCTGGCTGTCTAGATGAGCAGCAACTCCTGGCCAGTGTCAATTGGTGGTTCTGGCTACTTACCCAACTCTACAGTCAATGAAGGAATACCTAAAGATTGTAATATTACCAGCACTGAGATCTCATGTTCTGTATGCTCTGGTTTAGTAAGGGAAATACATTGCCCATAACTGTGTCTATATGTGTTGATTTGTCCTAGTTCTCAGTGGATGGAGGACTTGGATTTTGTTTTCTGCATCTGTAAATGTCTGCATTCACAAAGCAGAGAAAATTGCATTAGGCACAGAAGGTCTTACTCTAGGTGAATGTGGAAGGAAAGGCATGTGTTTTCTGTTTCCGTGTGTAGGTTAATAGATGATTAATTGCCATTATCCAGAGCTGCACATCTTGCACAGCAGGAAGCTGAAACCAGAGAACACAGTGGCCATGCCAGCAGTGAGGAATAAGCTTAGGATCTCTCTCTGGGACCAGAGGGAGGAAAGTTTGTTGAACTCCATTAAGAACTAAAAAGAAGATGGGACCACATTGCTGGTTGGATGAGCAATGTGTTACTTTGTATCTTGCAATGTTTAATTGTAACTATTTAAGGCTATTTCCAGTAAAGCTTTGAAACTCATTCTTATGGTAAACAGCAAATTCATTTTCTACTCTGCACGAAGTCCAGTTCAGTGATTCTGTTGCAGCAACTCTTAACACACTGTCCCTGCAGGTTGTGAACATAAGATGCTTCCATTTATAAGGATATGTCCATCTATCTGAGTATAATCTACTCTGACTAGCAGCCAGAGGTCCTTTTAAATTAGGAATGCCAGGAAATGAACCTGGAACCATATACATGCAAAATATTTGCTTTCTCTCTGATCTGTGACCCTCTTTGGCAGGGATACAGAGCATGCTGGCACCACGTAATAATAATAATAATAATAATAATAATAATAATAATAATAATAATGTTCCTGTTGAACTCCAGCTGCCAGCAGCCCCAGACAGCATGACCAAAGGTCAGGACTGATAGCCCAACAAGATCTAGAGGGCAAAAGGTCCTCCAGCCCTCCTCTATGACATCGGGTTTCCAGCTGTAAGACCATCCCAAACTTTAGTGCACCCAAATATCTAATGAAGTGTTCTTATCAATTTAAGTTGCTTCAGACAAAGAAAGAACAATTAAAACCCATCCATAGTCAACACTAATAAAACACTGTAAAGGAGACCAGAGGGAGCAATGATAATACATTAACAAATTAAATGGTGGAGAGGTTAAGAAGCCATAATTAACCATGCAGAACTATACTATTGATCTCTTAATTTGAAAAAAAAAAGTAAGACAGAGAGATTCCTCTAGAGGCATGACCTGCAACAGAATAATATATCAAGCATCATTCCAAGAATAATCTTATTAAAACACAAAATAAAACTTTGAACCAAAATAGCCCTGCTGAGGATAGAACCTACCTTGACAGCTCGACGGCTGGGAATCACTGAGCAACTTCATTATGTGGTCAGCTGACGCTGATTGGGCAAAGATGCATACCGAAGGCTTCAGCCTACTCTCTCAGAGGTGATAACATAAATAACATTGGAGATACATGATTGTGGAAATAATATGTCGGGTATTTTAAAACATTGCTTTCTAGGGACTGTTCTTTTATGGGCATGTCCTAATCACTGATTATTTGCTCTGTCTATGGATCTATCTCCTTTTAACAGATCCTGAAGCTGAGGCTCCAGTACTTTGGCCACCTCATGAGAAGAGAAGACTCCCTGGAAAAGACCCTGATGTTGGGTAAGACTGAGGGCACAAGGAGAAGGGGACGAAAGAGGACAAAATGGTTGGACAGTGTTCTCGAAGCTACTAACATGAGTTTGACCAAACTGCAGGAGGCAGTGGAAGACAGGAGTGCGTAGCGTGTTCTGGTCCATGGGGTCATGAAGAGCCGGACATGACTAAACAACAACAACATTATGGGGTGCCACAAAGCACAATGCTACCCATAATGCTATTTAACATTATCCGTAAGAGAACCCATCCAGAATGCGGCAGCTAGATTGGTGACTGGAAGTGACCGCCGAGACCACATAACAATGGTCCTGAAAGACCTACATTGGCTCCCAGTACATTCCCGAGCACAATTCAAAGTGCTGGTGCTGACCTTTGAAACCCTAAATGGCCTCTGCCCAGTATACCTGAAGGAGCATCTCCACTCCCATCGTTCAGCCCGGACACTGAGGTCCAGCTCCGAGGGCCTTCTGGCTGTTCCTTCACTGCAAGAACCAGGCAGAGAGCCTTCTTGGTAGTGGTGCTCGCCCTGTGGAACGCCCCCCCATCAGATGTCAAGGAAATAGACAACTACCTGACTTTTAGAAGACATCTGAAGGCAGCCCTGTTCAGGGAAGTTTTTAATGGTTGATGTTTTATTGTGTTTTTAATATTCTGTTGGAGCTGCCCAGCCCCAGCCAGATGGGTGAGGTATAAATAATATATTATTATTATTATTATTATTATTATTCACATGAAACTGTTGGGAGTGGTCACTGGGTACCCAACTCTATTTCTCCATTGCATCTGAGTCAGGAAAGGCTGTGTAAGCTCTTGGGTAATGCCTGGATGTGGTGGTAGACTGGATGCGGGTGAATAAACTGGGAAGATTTGTAGCTTGCGAGGTTCAGCAAGGTTCAGCAAGGTATACTCTGATCTTCTTATGGATCAGAAACTGGTTAAGGAAAATGAAGGAAAGAGCAGGAATAAATGGATAGTTCTGGAAGGATATAGAAAATAGAGAGGGTCTCCCACACACCAAATGTGAGGGGGCACCTGAGAAGTGTACCCGACCCCCAGCATGGTACTGAATTGAGAGAGATGCACTTTCCATAGTTTCCCCCTTTCTCTTTCTTCTGAGAGTTACTGTACTGGCCTGAATATAAGCCTCACTTTTTTTCCCTCCAAGTTTCGAACATGAAAAGTTAAAGTGCTGCTTAAATTCGCGACCTTACAAAAATCGGCTTTTACGTTATCACTGATGAAACAGACATACGGTAAACAGAGCAGGTGTGAGTGCCTGCAGAATTTTAAGGGAGCGGCTTATATCCAGGTATATTTTTCTCCCCCCCCCCCGAATTTTAAAGGTATGGCTTATATTTAGGTGCAGCTTATATCCGGGCCAATAGGGTAGTGTCAGGGAACTGCCATCAGAGCTAGAGGCGGAGGCAAGGCTCCAAAGCGATGCTGGAGAAGGGCCCAGCAGGGAGAGAGGCAGCTCATCGGCTGGGGAAGGAAATCAGCGTAACACCAGGGATAAAGGGGGGCAGATGGGGAAATCGGCGAGAGGGCTCCAGGACTCCTTGCCGGAGACCAGCGGGGAGAGCACGGGTCCTCCGCTGCCCACACCCACCCTGCACAGAAGACTTCCGCACAGGGAGAGTAGGCGGAGACTTGGCGTCAAATAACTTATTTGCTGGAAGAGGTTCAAGAAACGCCCACTGACGGATTCTGCTAGCGACTGAAACAGCCACGAAGTGAAGGGCTGTCCAGACAGAAAAGGTTTAACCAGGCAACCTAGCCAGGAGTGGCGGCAACTTATGCACGAGCAACCCCTATAACCATTACAGGTAGCTTTGGAGAACAGCCCTTCATGATGTAGATGCCCTTGAGTGATCACCAAGGCAGCTAAGACAAATCTCTTCCCTTCCTGCACTCCTTGGCAGCTGTGACAGACAATTCAATCGACCAAATCAAAAGTTCCTCCCCGATACAATCACCAATGATATGCAGTAGGTGAAATAAGACACGTTCAAGGCCACCCACAATTCCTATTCTGTATACACTGATATTAGACTGATATACGCTCATACTGTCATAAACAGATGAGAGTGAGGGATGCCATGCTTGATAACAAAGAGGTGTGTAGCCACCTTTTAAGATTGCTCTTGCATCACTTCAGGTACAGTACCTCCAGACTGTCAGTATTTTGTGGGAGAGTTCAAAGAGAATACTGGAATTTAAGGCTTGTGCATTTACAGTGGTACCTCGGGTTAATAACTTAATTCGTTCCGGAGGTCCGTTCTTAACCTGAAACTGTTCTTAACCTGAGGTACCACTTTAGTTAATAGGGCCTCCGGCTGCTGCCACACCGCCACCGCACGATTTCTGTTCTCATCCTGAAGCAAAGTTCTTAACCTGAGATACTTATTCTGGGTTAGCGGAGTCTGTAACCTGAAGCGTCTGTAACCCGAGATACCACTGCAATACAGATTAGGATGCCCTATTGCCCTAGTTTTATTATTTTTATTTTTTTATTTCCCACTTTTCCCTTGGAACTAAAAGCAGCTTACACAAATTAAAATAGTAAAGGTAAAGGTACTCCTGACCGTTGGGTCCAGTCACGGACGACTCTGGGGTTGCGCGCTCATCTCGCTCTATAGGCCGAGGGAGCCAGCGTTTGTCCACAGACAGCTTCCAGATCATGTGGCCAGCATGACTAAGCAACTTCTGGAGAACCAGAGCAGCACACGGAAACACCATTTATCTTCCCGCCGCAGCGGTACCTATTTCTCTATTTGCACTTTGACATTCTTTTGAACTGCTAGGTTGGCAGGAGCAGGGACCGAACAACAGGAACTCACCCCGTTGTGGGGATTCGAACCGCCGACCTTCTGATCGGCAAGCCCTAGGATCTTTGGTTTAGACCATAGCGCCACCCGCGTCCCCATAGTAAAGGTAGCGCAGGACTATTTAAAAGCCCTTCTGTTTTTTTATAAATTCAGTCCCTTGTCACAATAAAATAGCATTCAGAAGGACAACACAGAGCTCAGTGACACTGCCAATAAAGTTAATTGGCCTAAAGAATGCAGCGTGTATTACCACCAACCATACATGGAGGATCATTTCGTGTTTATATCTCATCTGAGAGAAGAGCAATGGAGTCGACATTTAACAGCTCGCTGTGCTGAAGGAGCCCTCTTTAAAACGTTGGAGGTAAACTGTGGGCACGAAGATAACATAAAGCAAGTATTAAATGCGGGCTGAGGGGAAAAAACCATATTTGTGCAGTGCATGATGATCATAGAGAGATAATTTACTTTTACTCATACATTTTCCCTCCATAATAATATTATATTTAGAAGCCCATTTATAATAATGCTTATCTATCTGTTGTTAAACTAGGCGTGACACAGCTAGTCCTGCCAGACTGTAATGTTGGAAAGCAGTTTACCAGCACAGTCAAAGCAGTGAGAAGCCAATCCCCCCCTTCTGAATTAATTAATTAATTACTGAATTAATTACTAAAATGAGTATATGTAGGAATGTAGGAAGCTGTCTTATATTAAAGCCAGACTATTCTCCCCTCCCCCCATTATTATTTTGGCAAAGTAATAATCATAAATAGATAAGAATAAAAATGTGCACCCCACCACTGAGCCCATTCCATTGTAACTATCCAACCTCCCATAATTCCAACACCTCTTGCGATGGTGTGACCCCTTTCTGTTTTAACAGTATGAATTCTACACACACCTTCCATATCTCCTTGAAATCATTTCTCCTGCATATTCCCCATCTTACCTTAATGGCACATGTTAATCTATCATTAATAGCTATATCCCACACCTCTTTATACCATTCTTCCATTTTAAATTCTGTTTGGCCCTTCCACTTTCTAGCCATCATAATTCGTGCAGCTGTCAATAAATTTGTGAGCAAGCCCTTCATAGCCTGTATTCCAGCATGACAATGACCCAAAACACACGGCCAAGGCAACAAAGGAGTGGCTCAAGAAGAAGCACATTAAGGTCCTGGAATGGCCTAGCCAGTCTCCAGACCTTAATCCCATCGAAAAATCTGTGGAGGGAGCTGAAGGTTCAAGTAGCTACACATCAGCTTCAAAATCTTACTGACTTGGAGAGGATCTGCAAAGAGGAGTGGGACAAAATATCTCCTGAGATGTGTGCAAACCTGGTGGCCACCTACAAGAAACGTCTGACCTCTGGAATTGCCAACAAGGGTTTTGCCACCAAGTACTAAGTCATCTTTTGCAAAGGGATCAAATACTTATTTCACTCATTGTTGTTGTTATTGTTGTTGTTTAGTCGTTTAGTCGTGTCCGGCTCTTCGTGACCCCATGGACCAGAGCACGCCAGGCTCATTATAATACACATCAATCTCTGACTTCTGTCTTCTGGGTTTCTGGGGGTTTTCCTATTGTTATTCTGTCTCTCACAGCTACAATAAACCTACCATTAAAATTATGGACGGTCATTTCTTTGTCAGAGGGCAAAGGGGCAAATTTAGCAGGGGATCAAATACTTTCCCCCCTCACTGTATGTACACCCCCACCACATGTGAACATAATTCCCTGTTTTCTGGCATCCCCTCCAACATAACACCGAATATTCCTTGTTTATTTGATTTAATCTGACTGCTGTTAAATACCATCTCCAAACTAATTCATAATAATTTTCTTTTTTTCATCCATTGAGCATGGCATGGCATTGTCTTCATACAGGTACACATGTAAAGGTGTGGGGGGATGGGGCAGGTTGGTCTATTTGTTAATTGTGTGTGTGGAGAGACAGACAGACAGACAGACAGACAGAGTGAGATTGTGCCGGAATGCCCAATGAAACTCAGTGCTTAAGGTGGGTTTTAAATTGACTGATACACGTTGATCAGACACATTTATTTCCAATGGAGGCCAGCTTAAGATTGGTTGAAGCACTGGAGCTGTACTAATTTGCCAGGGGTCTGTGTGTGTGTTCCAGAAAGCACAATCATCTATAGAACAGAGTTGCATCAGTCTGGTTAAAGGAACCAAAATGTGATGTATATGATATAAGCACTGTTCCCTTTTGCAGCCATTTTATACCCTGTTCTGCATTTTCTCAACAGCCATGCAGTGAAGGTTAGGTTGAGAGTTGGTGACTTGCTCAATCCAGAGAGCAAATCTGAAATATACTCAGAGTCGAGAGTGGATTTCATGTTCTTTATTCAGCTCATAGTGGTGAGGAGGAATGAAAGTTTCCCCAAAGTATCTGCATTATATACATTATTTGCACAATGGGCTGCACGTGATTGGCTAATTCTGGAATTCTCCTGTAGGCCAATCAGGTTGTGGATTCACTTCCATCTGGAGCTGGATTGGGTGGTTCCTGCAGACCAATCATACTGCTGCATTGTTCTAGGACCAATCAGACTGCTGCATTCTGAATCCTATTGTTCTAGGACAAATCAGACTGCTGCATTTTGGATCCTAATGTTCTAGGACCAATCAGACTGCTGCATTTTGGATCCTATTCAACTCAGTACATAACAAAAACCAATACTGAGTTAAGTGCACATCCTTAAAGTATCTATCCTTCTATCTATCTTGGCAAAAAAAAGAGTTAGCCATGTGCTAAGAGTTGTGGAACTGCTTGTGATCAGTGTTCTTTTTGTGGTCCATGAAAGCTTAAAAGTAAAGGTACCCCTGACTGTTAGGTCCAGTCATGGATGACTCTGAGGTTTTGGCACTCATCTCGCTCTATAGGCTGAGGGGGCCGGCATTTGTCTGCAGACAGCTTCCGGGTCATGTGGCCAGCATGACTAAGCTGCTTCTGGCGAACCAGAAACGCCGTGGTACCTATTTATCTACTTGCACTTTGACGTGCTTTCGAACTGCTAGGTGGGCAGGAGCTGCGACCAAGCAATGGGAGCTCACCCCATCACAGGGATTCGAACCGCCAACCAACTGCACCAGGGCCCCCCAACATTTTCATCTGGCCTCGCTCCAGAACCTTATGGTTCATATCTGTGGAAGTCTTAAATCCTTCATTGACAAAGCAATTCAGAGGCAAGTTCACTATTTCACATATCTTTCTTTATTTGTGTTTTTGTAGCTTGATAAATCCTTAGCAAGTCCTGGGCTTCCCCCTCGAAGGCTGATGCTGGCACAAGCTCCATTAGCTTGAGCAGGTCTCCCAGTAACTGCATTTATTTCATTTTTAATTTTTATTTTATTTTATTTAGGCCTGAGGTTACCATTTTGATCCTCTCGCTAATGAGGAGAACTGGAGAGGGAAAGAGAGAGAGAGAAAGAAACAGAAAGGAGTTTCCTTAATTGATAATTTTCTAGCTGACAGTCATTCGGAGTCCCTGGTGGAATATTCTGACAGAAAATATGCAGAGAAGAAAGCAGTAAAATAATTTCAATAAAGCAGAGCTGTGTTTTTGCTGGAGGAGTTATTAGCGAGAGATGGGCTCTAGGATGCCATTTCATGAAGCAGCTATCAAACAAGAAATTATGCTGTGAGTCCTTGTCAAATGCTTTGGAAAATGTGAATAACAAGTACTGTTACATTTTAAACGTTCCATTCCCTCCTTCTCTCTCTCTCTCTCTCTCTCTCTCTCTCTCTCTCTCTCTCTCTCGTGTGTTTTCAGACAACAGGAAAAGTTGCATCAGAAGGATGGGGTCCTATGGCCACCAGGCTTCCTTACCAGTATGAGTTGTTTAGAGTTCTCAGTTGCTGTGCATCCCTCTAATTTATATATTCATTACATTTATATCCCATGTTTTCTTTAAGAAGCTCAAGGCGATGTATGTTATCGTAACTCAGACTCTATAAAGTGACCATTTGCTTTTTGCTAAACTTATACTTTCTTGGCCCAATCTAGTGGTTTACAAAAGTGATGCAATCTCTTTCAATCTTCCTGACAGTGTTGCAAGCTTCACTTCAATCATGGATATTGTTATTTACAGTTCTGCCGTTTATATTCATTTTCCAAAAACAAACAGCTATGTGCATGCCTCGAGGAGTATTGTGATCTGTCTGTCTCATGGTGCCACATTAATTTTGACATATCCCTTTCTTCTTTCAACTTTTTTAAAAAGGACTTTAATGAGGCTTGCATGTGCAGCTGAACAAAGTACTTTGTTTTGCTGTTTATAATGTTTACTCAATAAACTGTTTTAAGGCTGCATGTTATATTGCTGTAACCTACTCTGAGACCTTCTGGTGAAATGTGGGTAACAAATATAATAATAATAATAATAATAATAATAATAATAATACCTTTATTGTCAATGTACAACCTGTGTACAATGAAATCATCATCATCCATCCTCTGTTGTGCTATTGGTCCTGTTTGTTTGTTTGTTTTTAAATTGTCATTATAGTTTTACTTTAAGCATGTTTGTAAAAATACTTTTCTTAAAAAAGGAAGAAATCCTTTTTTTAAAAAAAATAAGGATTCAATTCAAACTACTCAATCAATATGCTGCAAATAAGCAATATTAACAATATTTTAAGTTAGATTCAGGTTTTAAGTGTAAATATTCAAACATATAAAAATATAAATCTTCCCCTGTGTACAAGGTACAGGGCTGTGAGATTGTAATAGGCTCTGTTTGTCCTTCAAATGTCCAGCTGCTTCTCCATGGAAAAAAATATTCTGCATTGTTCCCTTTTCTATATGAGAAATAGATGAAAACATAATATTAATATATGAGGAACTGAAGAGGAGAGATGAGGAGACTAAATAAAAGGTGTGTAATTCAGAACGACCTCAGTTTTGTACAATGCGTGAGACTGTGTGACATTTCGAGAATCTCGCAGAATCATTCTTTCTTTTATAAATTATTTGCTTATGTATTTATAAAGCTACTCGTGCCATTAAGGATTCTAACTGTACCCCTCTCCCAGCTCCACACACAGTCATGCAATAGGTAGTTATATAAGGGGAAAGGATAACAAATGAATGTTAGTGACTACCATCATCACCTCAATAAAACAGTTCAAGGGAATACACATTTCAGCACATTGGATTGGAAGGTAATCCGAATCAATGACAACAAACCAAGTACTGTTAGTACAATAGGCTGGGTTCAAGAACATTGTCATTACATATATTCTTTTCTTTAAAAAAATAATGTGCCATTAAATATCACTGAAACCATTATCAGCTCATATGGTCAGTGAATGAGTGAACAGCACAGAGCTCACATTAAAGTTGTAAAATTATCCACCTCACTTCCATGTGACCTGGGTTACACTGAGTAAAGGTGGAAAGGTAGAGGACCCCTGGATGGTTAAGCCCAGTCAAAGGCGACTATGGGGTTGTGGCGCTCATTTCACTTTCAGGCTGAGGGAGCTGGGTGTTTGTCCACAGACAGATTTCCGGGACATGTGGTCAGCATGACTAAACCGCTACAGGTGCAACGGAACACCTTGACGGAAACCAGAGCGCACGGAAATGCCATTTACCTTCCCACCACAGTGGTACCTATTTATCTACTCGCACTGGCGTGCTTTCGAACTGCTAGGTTGGCAGGAGCCAGGACAGAGCAATGGGAGCTCACTCCCTTGTGGGGATTCGAACCGCCGAACTTCCAATCGGCAAGCCAAGAGGCTCAGTGGTGTAGACCACAGCGCCACCCACATCAGTGACTGGCGCAAGGTCATCTAGTGGCTGAGTGGGTATTTGAACCCTGGTCTTCCAACACTCTGATATACTGCTGTAGTCCTGTTGTTGTTTCCTAATTGTTGGTTACACTGTAGTTTTAACTTTTCTGGTACAGTGGTACCTCAGGTTACATACGCTTCAAGTTACATATGCTTCAGGTTACATACTCTGCTAACCCAGAAATAGTGCTTCAGGTTAAGAACTTTGCTTCAGGATGAGAACAGAAATTGTGCTCCAGTGGCGTGGCGGCAGCAGGAGGCCCCATTAGCTAAAGTGGTGCTTCAGGTTAAGAACAGTTTCAGGTTAAGTACGGACCTCCGGAACGAATTAAGTACTTAACCCGAGGTACCACTGCATGCGGTTACAATGATTCTGTATGTACTCTGTCCTGGGCTTCATGGTGAAGGACAGGTTGTAAGTATTCTAAATAAATAAATAAATACAGCATAACTCTGACAGCAGCTTCAGGAGTAAGGTATTTTGAGTTAGCGCTATTGGGTGACAACAGGGATTGTGTGTTTGTGTGTATTTTAACCTGGATATTTAAAATGGTCACCACATGCTATTCGCAGTTGCTGCCAAGGTGCTGCCTCTATTACCCTTTCCCAGTCTGGTTTGCTGTCTCACCCTTTCTCTGCCACTATTCTAGAAAGGTCCCAGTTTACCACCCACTATGGGCCCTGATGTTGCCCTTTGGCATCCACAAAGCTGTGGGATGACAGCTTGTTGAACTGGCGTATTGTCGAACCAAAGAAATGACAGCTGACATTCTGACCAAGTCACTGCCGAAAGACAGTCTTGAGACCCTTCGAGTTGAGATTGGACTTTGGGTTGTTCATTAATAGTGCACGCAATTGTTATATTTGCCTGAGAAGGTGTTTGTGAGATAACCAGCCTCAGGTTACAAACATGCTTAAATATAAATAATGCATGAGGGGGTTAATGCCTTAGGTCCTGAGAGATCTGCATTGGCTCCCAGTATGTTTCCGAGCACAATTCAACGTGTTGGTGCTGACCTTTAAAGCCCTAAACGGCCTCGGCCCAGTATACCTGAAGGAGCATCTCCACCCCCATTGTTCAGCCCAGACACTGAGTTCCAGTGCCGAGGGCCTTCTGGAGGTTCCCTCATTGCAAGAAGTGAGGTTACAGGGAACCAGACAGAGGGCCTTCTCGGTAGTGGCGCCTGCCCTGTGGAACGCCCTCCCTTCAGATGTGAAGGAAATAAGCAGCTATCCTATCTTTAAAAGACATCTGAAGGCAGCCCTGTTTAGGGAAGTTTTTAATATTTAATGCTGTATTGTTTTTAAAACTCGATTGGGAGCTGCCCAGAGTGGCTGGGGAAACTCAGCCAGATGGGCAGGGTATAAATAATAAATTATTGTTATTATTATTATTATTATTATTATTATTATTATTATTATTAGTAAGCTGTCCTGCCAGGATTAACTAGGTCACCTTGGGAGGAAGGCAATCAAGCCTATTGTTCTGCCTGAGAAGCTCAGTGTGTAAAGAGGTCTGAGCTGCTTGCTCCAAACTCAGACCTCATGGCTTTTACAAGCCATTCTTGTGTCCCTATACAAATAATTTAGGAACTTTCACCACTGTTAATGATGCCAGGTTTTCCTGCCTGTGTTTTCTGACTGATGTATGGGAAAGCACATGAACCTGATCATTAAAGAGTTTGTAATTAAATCATGTTTAACTTACCAAATGTGCAGTCTTTTCTATGCTAAGGGAAAAGGGAAGTTTTGGAACTCACAAAGGCATATTTTAAATGCCTAGCAGCCTGTGCTTTACTTTGCTGCAGATTCTGTGATTTTAAATCTCTGTTGGGGGTTCTCTCACCAAAGAGTACTTGCTCCAAACCTGGATCTTGGTATTCAGGGAATCCTCCTTCTTCAACCTATTTTTCCTTGCCACCAACAAAGGCATCAACATGGGCTCATCATCAAAGCACAAGTAACTAAATGTCCAGGCTGTTTCAATCACTGTAAATTCCAGATCCTTTTGCATTTCACACAAGGGTGTCTGTCTCTGGGCCATGCCCTCCCTAACTCCCTGATTTGTCCAATATTAGCTTTCCTTTTTCTACCGCAGATGCTCTCTGTGTGTCTGCATAGCAATGATTGATTCCTATCGACACTTCCTTTAGCTTCCCTTGTGCTGCTTGCTACAGTGCAATTTAAAAGCCTGCTGAAATTCATGGCTGGCATAGCGGAGCATGACATCTCATAAATGGAATTGCCACTTAGGCTTAATCTATCTGCCCTTCTCCCTTTATGTGGAAGAACACTGCCAGGAGGTGGGCCACAGCATCCAACACTGGGACGTATAAATTGTGTGCATTCTCCAGGTGTTTTTCCCTTAACTGGAGTTCATCTTTCAGTTGGGTGTTTGTTGTAGGATCTGTCCTTTGTACGCTACTGCAGAATGAGCACTTACAGTTAACGTTAATTAACTTTTCGGCATATATCAGTTTGGTATTGAATGCTTTTTAAAATGATAATAAAAAGTTACCATAGTTTTCTGCGTACAGTGGTACCACGGGTTAAGAACTTAATTCATTCTGGAGGTCCATTCTTAACCTGAATCTGTTCTTAACCTAAGGTACCACTTTAGCTAATGGGGCCTCCTGCTTCTGCCACACCTCCACCGTGCAATTTCTGTTCTCATCCTGAAGCAAAGTTCTTAATGCAAGGTACTATTTCTGGGTTAGCGGAGTCTGTAACCTGAAGTGTCTGTAACCTGAGCTACCACTGTATAAGAAGAGGTTTTTTCCATTTAAAATAAATTTAAGAAATGGGGCTCGTCTTATACACGGATAGTGCAGAGGGGCACTTTAGCAGAAATGCTCCAGGTTCTTCAGTGCAGTATATTTGTTGTGAGCTATATATACAAATGGGACGCGGGTGGCACTGTGGGTTAAACCACAGAGCCTAGGACTTGCCGATCAGAAGGTCGGCAGTACGAATCCCCGTGACGGGGTGAGCTCCCATTGCTCGGTCCCAGCTCCTGCCAACCTAGCAGTTTGAAAGTACGTCAAAGTGCAAGTAGATAAATAAGTACTGCTCCGGTGGGAAGGTAAACAGCGTTTTCGTGCACTGCTCTGGTTCGCCAGAAGCGGCTTAGTCATGCTGGCCACATGACCCGGAAGCTGTACACCAGCTCCCTTGGCCAATAAAGCGAGATGAGCGCCGCAACTCCAGAGTCGGCCATGACTGGACCTAATGGTCAGGGGTCCCTTTACCTTTACCTTTATATATACAAATATCTACAGGCTATAATACATGAGCAGTTCATACAGTCAAACAGAGTACCTGGCTGCACATTAAGGCAAATAGGAAGACCTCTCTCTCTCTGACCACACTCCTCTACACAACCACTTACTGCTGGACAGGTTTCCCTTTTAAACCGATGACAGCCAATCAACTGTTAGCACATTACTCCTGAGTTATTCTGACCCAGCACTTCCATAAAAAGTATTGCAGGCTGATTGCTAACAAACTCAAGCCTGCAGACTTACTATCTCACACAGCATTCTGTGATCCCAACAGGACGGGGGATTTCTCGCTGCCGTGAGCAGGAGATTGCCAGCGGTGATAGTGTGGGTAATTTGTGGCTCTGGCAAGGGCTGTTGTTGATTGACTCCTGCAGTGGCATTTGGGCGGGCGATTGGGCTTGCTGGCTGCAGGCAACCAAACAAGTGGTGGCTTCTGCACCTCGTGTTTTTTCTAGCGTTGTCCTCCCGGGTGAGTGACTATCGGCAACCCTCCCCCCCCTGAAAAGCTGAAAAAGGTCCCCCCCAACTGTGGGCAATAGTCTGCAAAAAAATCTCAACAACTCTGGGCAATATCCCCCCCATTTTCTTAATTATGAGTCCCCCAAAATAGGGCGCGTTTTATACACGGGGGCATGTTATACACGGAAAAATATGGCGTCTTGTTTGAGACAACTTTTTGTAAAAGGCAAAGGTAAAGGAACCCCTGACCATTAGGTCCAGTTATGGTTGACTCTGGGGTTGCGGCGTTCATCTTGCTTTATTGGCCGAGCTAGCCCGCGTACAGCTTCCGGGTCATGTGGCCAGCATGACTAAGCCGCTTCTGGCGAACCAGAGCAGGAAACGCCGTTTACCTTCCCGCCAGAGTGGTACCTATTTATCTACTTGTACTTTGACATGCTTTCGAGCTGCTAGGTTGGCAGGAGCTGGGACTGAGCAACGGGAGCTCACCCCGTTGCGGGGATTCGAACCCCCGACCTTCTGATCAGCAAGTCCTAGGCTCTGTAGTTTAAGCAACAAATAATAATATAAAATATGTCTTCTGGATCCTGCGTGCTTCATAGCTGAAACAAATGGCTGCTAAGACTGGGGAAGGAATTGACTTGGTCTACTTTTCTCGCTGGACCAACTCACTCAGACGTTCCCAACTCTGCTTGCTGATTGGACTGCAGCTTTCCAGTCTTCAGATTTTACAATACAGTTCCAGCATGCTGTGCACCAAAAAGGATGCATGTTATGCAAAAGGTATGTATAAAAAGTGCGTCATATGGCTGAATGTGTACGAAAAAGGATTGAAAAAAATACATATTTTACACATTGTGATCCTTTGTATTGTGTATTGTGATCCTTTGGCCATCTTTCATAATGCATAAGGTAAGAACAACACCTATGGACCACACAGAGACTCTTCTCTCCCTCCCTCCAAAAGAGGTAGGAAAAGAATTAGAGGATTTTAATGGAAAATAAAGGGAAGGGTTTAACACAGAATGACTATTAATATCTGGTCTCCTCCCAAGGATCTGGATGAGCTTTCCTCTGTGTATCCATCAAGCCTCATCCCTATCATCCTATAAATCTATCTGCAAACCCCATTTCCTCTTCAAGAAGCTACATAAATTTTAATGCCGTATAAAGTTATTAATATAGGAAATAGCCTTTTAGGTGGGTTTCAGGGAAATTAATGACAAGCGTGAACACAAGAGAGCCTAAAATATTAAAAACAAAGCATTTCTCCTTAAGGTTTCTGCTTGAATTTTCAAGAAGTTGGCTGCGTATGCTTTGAATATCCTTTGCGAGTTTTGATTTATTTCTTGTGGACTCTGTAGAAGACAGCCGTTCTCCAGGGGGAAACTGAAAACGTAGAGAACAAGGCATGGTTTGAATGGGACTTCAGAATTATAGCATGGATGCTATGTTGGGGGAAAGTATAAAAGGAAGATAGCAGTCACTGCAGCCATCTGGCTTGGTGCTTCTCCCCTTGTAACTCACACCATGTTGGGCTGCGCTTGAGACTGACCCAGAAACTCCAGCGGGTGCAGAATGCCACGGCGAGACTCCTTACGGGGTCCTCGCTGTGGGATCACATTCACCCAGTGCTATACCAGCTGCACTGGCTCCCGGTGGAGTACAGGATCAGGTTTAAGGTGCTGGTTTTGACCTTTAAAGCCCTATACGGCCTAGGAGCCTCGTACCTATGGGACTGCCTCTCCTGGGATGTCCCACGGAGGACCTTACGGTCTTCAAACAGAAACATCTTGGAGGTCCCGGGCCACAGAGAGGTTAGGCTGGCCTCAACCAGAGCCAGGGCTTTTTCGGCTGTGGCTCCGATCTGGTGGAACGCTCTGTCACAAGAGACTAGGGCCCTGAGAGACTTGACTTCTTTCCGTAGGGCCTGCAAGACAGAGCTGTTCCACCAGGCCTTTGGCCGAGGCACAGTCTGACCCCCTCCTTTGGTAATCCTCACAGAACTCTAGCCCAATGGTTGCCATTAATTGATTTTAAATTGATTTTAGAATGAATTGATTTTAGAATGCTGTGTTACTTTTATTGTTGTTAGCCGCTCTGAGCCCGGCTTCGGCTGGGGAGGGCAGGATATAAATAAAATTTTATTATTATTATTATTAGTGTCGAGTCCTTAAAAAACATGCTACACCCAGGTTTGAAAACAACAGCAATTACCAACCGTAGAAGAATGGCGACAGAAGGTAATGGAATATGCAGAAATTGATAGATTAACGGGGAAAATTCAACAACAGGGCGATGAAACATTTCAAAAAGAATGGGAAAATTTTATGTCATACATAGGAAGGATAAGGTGAAATAGTGAAACCAGTAGAACTGAAATAAACCTCATAATGTGAAATACAAAGAAAATTTCTGGATAAAGAAAATAATAAAAAGTAAAATGTACAATGTGATTAATGTAACCAATGCCAGTTGTAAATGAATACAGACAGACAATAAGAATTGTATATGCAGGAGGATTTATTTGACTATAGACACTCTGTGGACAAATACAAAAGAAGAATAATAATATACAAAATGGATGAAGACAATGCAAAAAAGTTAGATGTGATATAAAAGGTCAGAAGAAGGAAGGAGGCTCTTGGGAGCAGGTGTAAATGTGAAATGTAATACAATATGTTTCACATTTACACCTGTGAAATGTAATACAATATGTAGGAGACTCTTGAGAGTCCCATGGACTGCAAGAAGATCAAACCTATCCATTCTTAAGGAAATCAGCCCTGAGTGCTCACTGGAAGGACAGATCGTGAAGCTGAGACTCCAATACTTTGGCCACCTCATGAGAAGAGAAGACTCCCTGGAAAAGACCCTGATGTTGGGAAAGATGGAGGGCACAAGGAGAAGGGGACAACAGAGGACGAGATGGTTGGACAGTGTTCTCGAAGCTACCAGCATGAGTTTGACCAAACTGCGGGAGGCAGTGGAAGACAGGAGTGCCTGGCGTGCTCTGGTCCATGGAGTCACGAAGAGCCATACACGACTAAACGACTAAACAACAACAACAATACAATATGTGTATGTGGAGTATGCAAATGAAAATCAATAAAGAATATTATTGGGGGGGGGACATGCTATAAGCTGACATCAGACCTGGTGGGTCATTTTGGGGTGTCAGGGGAGATAAAAGAGGGGAAAGGTCCAAGGGTTGCCCTGTTGAAGACTTCCTTTAAATCCCCTCAGTTTTTGTACTAAATCAGGTGTTAGGTATTCAAATCATGCAAGGGCTCAATTATCACAAATGTAATCACATTTCTATTAAATAGTTCTGGGTGACAGAAATGCTCCAGTGATTTATTAATAGGATGAAATGTCACACTGCTTCTTCATACTGGCTTCATTCTTTTCCTTTCTTTTTTCTTTTTTCTAAATCTACATAAAAAGAATATAGTTTTTCTGACTGCTTTGTCAGGAAGAAGAATATGGGGGGCGGGGAGAATATTGTGCAGACTTTTGTCTAAGAATAAGTAAATGAAGAGCAGGATGTGTTTTCTACCTTTTCTTTTAAGGGAATTTCATTTTGTCTTGCTTTTTTAGAATTTAACCTGCCATTCCGGAAGGACTAATTAAGCAACTATGGCAGAATTCCAAGTATCAGGCATACTTAACATGGCGGCTTACATAGTATTATTATTTTTCAGAGAAAAAGCTGGTGAAGCTTTCTGAACCCTTTGACATTTATCCCTCAGGTTATTGCTATGTACACAATCTATGGAAAATTCCAAATATCCCTTGTCATGTTTGTTCATGAACCCAACTCAACTGTGGAGGAATCTTTCAATTTCAGTTTCTCTTCGTTTCTCATTTTTTTTCAATCTTAAACACAGTTCTTCGCAGAAATAAAATAAAATAAAATAAAATAAAGTCCTCGTGAAAATTCATCAGCACTTTAGTGTGAATTTCTCCCAAGAGACATCTTTGCAATTTTGCCACATGTACACATTCTTGATAAGCAATTTCCCCGTGTGTTATTGTGCCTTTTTAATTACACTTTACCCTAGTATATGCATTTTTTGGACATGTTAATTGGCTGAGAACTACATCGTAAAATTCAGAGAAAAGTGAATTCCAAAAGTTGGCTTTGTTTTGGTTCTCATATTGTTTCAAAAAGTGCCAGTTCTATTTTGAAATCATTTTTATTTGTTTTACAAACCTAAGTTTATAACAATACCAAATACATATCCATATATAGAGATTTCTCTGCATCTCAAGACTTCCCCCCATCCCCTCCATGGGTCTTATTGTCAACATTTTCAACTGGATATTATTTCATAATCTATATTTTATATCCATTCATATTATCCATAGTGTTTGTTATGTTACAAGTGTGATTAAAATCCTGCTAATATTTTCATCTGCTTACAGTGGTCTCCTAAATAAATTATAAACATTTCCCATTCTTATTTAAAGGTTTTGTCCTCTTGGTTCCTGAGGACAATCAGGATCAGGAACCAAAAAGTGACAGTTCTAGATTGGGTGGGCTTAGAAAAAGTGCCACCAGTGATTCTCACTTCTTCTTCAAGGCACTTTTGTCCACACACTTGATGTCTCCTTCTGTGCTCAAGCTGTAGAATATCTCAGAGTTTGGTGGAGAAGGCTGCTTCATCTCCCTATTCTTGAAATTATTATTATTATTATTATTATTATTATTATTATTATTATTATTACTATCTCTACCCCGTTCATCTGGCTGGGTTTCCCTAGCTACTCTGGGTGGCTCCCAACAAAATATTAAAAACACGACAAAACATCAACCATTAAAAACTTCCCTAAACAGGGCTACCTTCAGATGTCTTCTAAAAGTTGTTTATTTCCTTGACATCTAAAGGGAGGGCGTTCCACAGGGCGGGCGCCACTAGCGAGAAGGCCCTCTGCTTGGTTTCCTGTAACTTCACTTCTTGCAGTGAGGGAACTGCCAGAAGGCCCTCGGCACTGGATCTCAGTGTCCAGGCTAACGATGGGGGTGGAGACGCTCCTTCAGGTATACTGGGCCGAGGCCGTTTAGGGCTTTAAAGGTCAACACCAACACTTTGAATTGTGCTCGGAAACGTACTGGGAGCCACTGTAGGTCTTTCAAGACTGGTGTTATGTGGTCCCGGTGATCGCTCCCAGACACCAGTCTAGCTGCCGCATTCTGGATTAGTTGTAGTTTCTGGGTCAAATTCAAAGGTAGTCCCACATAGAGCGCATTGCAGTAGTCCAAGCGAGAGATAACTAGAGCATGCACCATTCTGATGAGACAGTCTGGGGGCAGGTAGGGTCTCAGCCTGTGTACCAGATGGAGCTGGTCGACAGCTGCCCTGGACACAGAATTAACCTGTGCCTCCATGGACAGCTGTGAGTCCAGGATGACTCCCAGGCTGCGCACCTTTGTTGCTTTATTTGTTTTTACATTAATGACCAATGTAAAGTTTTGTAAATAATAAAGACTCTGAGAAACAGAACCAAAAGGTTTCTTCCTCTAATGGGAATTTTACTAAGAGCTGGAATGCTATGGATGCTGCTGTAAAGAAGTAAAAGATTCAGAAAAACTTTTCTGTAAAAGGAACTCTGCTGCAGAAAGAAATCAAAACCCAAGAAAAGATACTTCCGCACCAACAGTAGAAGACTTTTTTAGTTCCATCAATTGTGGGGGTGGTTTCATGTGTTACTTAGTGTGCTTTTCCTTTATCATTCTTTTGTTTGCTTCTTTATGTTTACATTGTCTTTATCATTCCCTCCTTAGGGCAAATCAGAAGGGTGGCTAAGAAATACGAGAAATTAACAGCAACAGCAAAAACATCAACCCAGCTGGGTATGCAGGGAGCTGTATTCCCAGTCCTTCTGAGTTGGGTTGGTGGGCTATAGCTTTCCCTTTGAACCACACAGCTCCTTTACAGTATCTCGCTGTCGATATTTGAAGGTGACCAAAACATTTCTCAAGGTTAAGAGATTTTTTTAAAAGAAAAGCGTTTTTACCCCTAATAAACCTCCAGCAATTTAGTTTTTGAATCAATCCCACAAAACGGCTCTCAAGAGCGATCAATGCTTTTGCCATCAAGAAAGAATTATTGTAATTTACCCTACCTGGGGCCCAACAGCTCCTGAGCAGAGCTGCATGCCATGTAAACATCAGTTTAGACATACATTTTTATATACTCGTTAAAATATATTCCTAAAGAAGTCCATTTCTTTTTCTTTTCTCAAAGAAAACATGGAGAAATTGTTTTTAAAAGAGAGAGAGAGAGAGAGAGAGAGACTATAAGAGGAGAGAGTGTCCTTCTGTTTACATCTTGTCTGTAGGTTTCCCACAAGCCACTGTGAGAATGGGATGCTGGACTAGTCAGCCAGTGGCCTGATCCAGCGGTCTAATTTTATGTTCTTATTTCTCCATAAGCTTACAAGTGTTGTCATTTTATTTCATTTCAATGCACCCTTTATTCATACAGATAGCAGGACAGCATACTTCAGGCCTGTCTAAACTCACAAAGTGACAATTCGCAACACCTCAAACTACAGTTCACAGAACGTTCTTTCATATGTGGTGGACTTGTAAAAGAGGACTGCATTTCTCTTGCAGTCACGGGAGTCACCATTTTCATTAATTCCTAATGGCAAGTTGCAGAGTTCCTGAGAAGAGCCTAATCATCCAGCGACTGTATTTTATTTTTGTTCTAACTGTTCGCTGTGATGTTTTTAAAAGCTGACTTAACATCTCCTGTGGATTGGTTTTTAAAAGCTAATTCAAAAGCAACAAATAAAAACTCTTGGTTATCTCACTTCAAAGTGAATTTGCAATGAGAGAAATTCTTCAACAGAATACTGAACAGCTTTTTTTTATCATTGAGTTCGATCCTTCTACTTCCATGTCTCTGTTCTCTCTCTCTCTCTCTCTCTCTCTCTCTCTCTCTCTCTCTCTCTCTCTCAGTGATTGGTGATTGTTGGAAAGTGTAAGTTTGGGACATTAGACTGGCAAATGATTTTCGAAAACCCTCTCCTCTTCCAGGCACTGGGATTGTCAACATTAAATGAGGGGAGGGGATCAGATAAACAATGGGAATGTCCAGATGAAATAAAGCATTTAAGAGTTCGGTGGGGCTTCCACCCCAGTAAGCACACCAGTTTAAGCACAGTGTAAGTCCCACTGATGTCAGTGGAGGAAGTCAAACATAAGGCAGAATAAATCCATGGGAAAATCAAAGGGGAGAAATGGGATTGAATCTGCTCATTCCCACTTGAAGTGTTTAACTCTCATTGTAGCCAAAATTAACCAGTTCCAGCTTCTGGCATTCTCAATAAAATAAATGAGAACTGGCTTTATGGGTGCAACCATAAAACAGCTTTATGATGAAATTGTGCACCACTCAGGTTACTTTTAGTAAATATCATTAGTACTACTATTCAGTAGTAGATTCTTATACGCTAAAACTCAATGTAATACAATAAAATCTAAACTACCTAGATGTTTAGTAGCTTCTAGTTTGTAACATACCTATGAAGGAAAATTCCAGCTCTAAACAAAACTACTGGCAGAGTTCCAGAAACTACTGCTGAGAACCCCTGAGAAATCTTCAGCGTCTGAAAAGAGTCCCATTTCTGTTACATTTTTGGTTTATTTCTTAATATTGCATCTTAGCTTGTCTTCCCATTTCTACTCTACCCCCAAACACTATGGAAAATTGTCTTTCTTTATAGCTAAATTCTTCTTGCCATAATAATGGAATCATGTTAGTTCTCCTTTATTGAGAAGCTGCAGTGTGACCCAACAGAACTAGAGATGAGCAGAACTCCCTTGAGAAATTTTGCTAGCCTTATCAAAGCTGTCTTTGCTTCAGCTGAAATTCCTCAGACCCCACTTCCCCCAAGCGAGAACCTCCATAAATACATGCAGCCAAGCTTTCCTCAAAATCTTGCTTGGGGGGGTAGGAACTAAGTGGAGAGCCTAGTCCCTAGTGTTATTAGTTTTGCATGACTAAACCACTTCTAGTGCAACAGAGCACCTTCTGATCGGCAAGCCTAAGAGGCTCAGTGGTTTAGGCCACAGCACCACCCATGACTCGAATCCTGTTGCTCTGTCCCAGCTCCTGCCAACCTTGCAGTTTGAAAGCACACCAGTGCAAGTAGATAAATAGGTATCAGTGCGGCAGGAAGGTAAACAGCATTTCCATGCACCTTGGCTTCCGTAAGTGTCCCGTTGCGCCAGAAGCGGTTTAGTCATGCTGGCCACATGACCTGGAAAGCTGTCTGTGGACAAATACCGGCTCCCTGGGCCTGAAAGCGAAATGAGTGTCACAACCCCATAGTCGCCTTTGACTGGACTTAACCATCCAGGGGTCCTTTACCTCTACCTCTACCTTTACCTTCCACTGTGGGGAATTCCTTCATCAGAGCTTGAGATTGGGCATTCTGTACAGGTGTAAGAGAAAGAAACGTGTCCAGAGGAGGGCAACCAAAATGGTCAAAGGCCTGGAAACAATGCCTTATGAGGAACGGCTAAGGAGCTGGGCATGTTTAGCCTGGAGAAGAGGAGGTTAAGGGGTGATATGATAGCCATGTTCAAATATATAAAAGGATGTCACATAGAGGAGGGAGAAAGGTTGTTTTCTGCTGCTCCAGAGAAGCGGACACGGAGCAATGGTTCCAAACTACAAGAAAGAAGATTCCACCTAAACATTAGGAAGAACTTCCTGACAGTAAGAGCTGTTCGACAGTGGAATTTGCTGCCAAGGAGTGTGGTGGAGTCTCCTTCTTTGGAGGTCTTTAAGCAGAGGCTTGACAACCATATGTCAGGAGTGCTCTGATGGTGTTTCCTGCTTGGCAGGGGGTTGGACTCGATGGCCCTTGTGGTCTCTTCCAACTCTATGATTCTATGATTCTAGGACACCACACCGCGCAAGTAGGGATGGAAAAATCACTCCTCCATTCTGTATGAATGTCAAAAAAAATATTTTTTATAGCCAACGGCCATCACAGTGTAGTATGAGCACAAATCAAACGGACACAAAGCAAAAGACATTGCATGCATTCTGTGTCACTTTTGCACAGGTTCACCCAAATGACTGGTCCATCCCATTTGCCACAGGTGATATAATGGTATACCAGAAGAAATTTGCATTAAACTGCTAATAAATTTTCATGAGGACTTCAAAAAAATATACTCACAAACTGATGTGGAGAACCAAACTAAAGATTGGAAGAATAAGAAACTGACAGAAACTGAAATTGACCTATTCTCCTACACATTTTTGAGCTGAGAACTATTGCTGTGCACAGAGTGGAACATTGAAAGCATATTTAAAGTACATGACCTCTTCGAAATAATCCCAGGAGCGGAATATCAATTCCCTTAACATACTACGGTTCTCAGGATTCTTTGGGGACATCGTGTGTACACAGCCTAAGTCTCAACTTTCAGAGATGTGTGAAAGCCATTGGAGAGTTCTGTTCCAATCCACATAGTCACTCAGGAAGTGTTGATCAGGCCAGTTCATAATGGAATCCACAAAGTTTCTTGAGCACCCAATACTTTGCTTGAAACTGGATAACTACAGGTGAATCAATCACCTTTCCTCTTCTTGTACAGCTCTCACACAGGGTTTGGGTTAGTTCTGTTATCCTGGGGGAAGATCCAACGTGGTAGGTTACTATTTCTCCATTGTGCTGAATCAACAAAAGAGATGAGAAAGAGGAAGGAAGTGGAAGTGCCTTACTTTTAACTACCGTATTTTTCGTCCCATAGGACGCTCTGTCCCATAGGACGCACCTAGTTTTTTGGGGGGGAAATAAAGGGGGGGAAATTCCTTTATTTCCCCCCCAAAACCAGGTCGGGGAACAGTGGGATGGCGGCGCTGCGCCTCCCCGCTGTCCCCTGAGCTTGTGGGGCTGCCCGATGTCTGCCTGGCATGCGGGGTGCTTTGCTTCAGGGTGCCCTGCGCGCCGGGCGGCAGGCTGCTATCCGCAGCCTAAGGAGCCCTGCAGGAACTCCCGCGGGCTCCCCAGGCTTGCTGATAGCTTCCTGAAGCCTGGAGAGCGAGAGGGGTCGGTGCGCACCGACCCCTCTCACTCTCCAAGCTTCAGCGAAAGCCTGTATTCACCCCATAGGACGCACACAGATTTCCCCTTCATTTTTGGAGGGGGAAAAGTGCGTCCTATAGGGCGAAAAATACGGTACTTTTGGAATTTATGTCACAGGAAAAAAATCCAGTTTTGAAAGTCATAGGTTACTGTGACTGTGATTATAACTGTACGCAACTTTTACATTATGCCTTTAACAGCAGCAGCAGCAACAACAACAACAACAACAATTTATTATTTATACCCCACCCATCTGGCTGGGTTTCCCTAGCCACTCTAAGCAATATCATACTACTCTGAGAAACCTGGAAAGTGTTGGTTTCTGTGTGTTGAACTGTGCAGTGCTTTGGAGTCACAGGACTCTGTTTACATTCCAGGGATTCCAGACTGTTGGAAGTCTCACGGAAGACAGGAGATGGATGTGATGTTACTGGTTTCCTGTTCCTTTGTTGTTCAGTTGCTCTCTGCTCTCACAGAGAGAGGATGTATTTCTTTTCTGTCTGTGTAGCTTAGCAATAAAACTCTTTAGCCATGCAGCTCGAACTTCTCGTCACTTCTGCTGCTTTGAAACTCTGCTGAATAGGGAATGTGCTTGGAGGCTTATCAGAGGGTCAGGTCATTAATCATGTCGGAGGCGATTTCGGAGGAGCTCGGTCGAACGCAAGTCCAACAGAAAGTACAGTCCAGAAATAGAGCAATGCAGGGAGCTTACAGTAGCTTTAGAAATATTTGTGGGGAGTCCTGTCCTCCCTGTCATAGCTGAGAGGTAGATATCATGCTTTGTGTATGTGAGGTCCTAGTATCTCAAGGTTCAAGGTCTCACGTGGCAGGTTTGCAGGGGTGACATTGACCATCCCAACAAATACAATCCCTCAGGGGAAGATGTGTGCCACTGAGGTTTAGATTAGCTACAGTTTAAGGATTGGCTCTTTGTGTGTGTATACATGGCATGCACAGTCTGGATGTCTCTCTTACTCAGGGCTACAATTTCCCTTGAGTCCTTGATTAAAGGGAATGGCTTTGAAATTTTGCATGGAACCAGCTAAGATGACAATTGTTCAAAGTACAATAGTGTTTGCACCCTTCCACCACAATTTCTTTGGCCGGCCTGTCTCTCTCTCTCTCCTCCTTCAGGGTATAGCTAAAAGTTTGCCCCTTTCTTGACCCAATCCTGTTATCTCAAATAGGAGACAAAACTGTAATGGCCACACTGATCACATATCTGGGAAGTGCGATTTTGCATGCAAGGGAAACACCATAAATGATTCATCGTGCCCCTATTTCTCATACTTTATTTCCTGCGGGTGTAGAGAAGCGAGATTTAGAAATGAAAAGCACCGCTCACTATCCACGAGGGGGTTTGCCTGGAGCTGAATTTACTGCCTTGAGTTTTCACATTAACTCTCTGGGTACCATATTCAGGAGTCGAATCCTGAGAGCAAAGTATGTTTCAAGAACACGGCATCATGTTTTGGGAGGTGGGAGAAGGACAGGAGAGGGAGCACCTGAAGACTACAATTAAAGAGGGCTTCCTGGAGTGACTGCTTGAGACACTCAGGGAGGACTTCAAATGAAGGAAACCACTTCCAAAGAGATAAAAGGGGAACAACTCAGGTGTCAAAGGAGAAATTATATACACACAAAGGCATTTAAAGCAGGGTGAAATGTAAAGGTAAAGGTAAAGGTAAAGGTATCTCTGACTGTTAGGTCCAGTCGCAGACGACTCTGGGGTTGTGTGCTCATCTTGCTCTATTGGCCGAGGGAGCCGGCGTTTGTCCACAGGCAGCTTCCAGGTCATGTGGCCAGCATGACTAAGCCACTTCTGGCGAACCAGAGCAGCGCACGGAAACGCTGTTTACCTTCCCACTGGAGCGGTACCTATTTATCTACTTGCACTTGACATGCTTTTGAACTGCTAGGTGGGCAGGAGCTGGGATCAAACAACGGAAGCTCACCCCATCACAGGGATTCGAACTGCTGACCTTCCAATCGGCAAGCCCTAGGCACTGTGGTTTAGACCACAGCACCACCCACGCCCCTAGGGTGAAATGTAGTGGTGCTTAAAACACAGTATTGTTGAGTAACAGCTCAACAATGGTGCAGATGAGTTTGAGCACTGGCTGAACAGCCATTCCTTTCCCCCAAAGAACTCTGGGAACAATAGTCTTGTGGGGAGCACCAGGGATCCCTGACAGGAAAGTCGTACAATCCTCAGCAAGCTATAGTTCCCTAGAATCTTTGAGGGACATCATATTGAATAAACTGGAAGTAAATTCTTCAGTGGGTGATATGTCCTTAAGGCATATTATACTCAAGGAGGACGTAATGGTGCTTCTTTGTCATCCTGGGCTTCTAATGTTCTAATGCATGCACATACCCAAAGATCAGCAAGAAAGGAGTCCCTAGGGTGGTGGTGGTAGCAATGATTCTCTTTCATGCTCCCACAGAGCTATTATCTGTTATTATCTTCCTGTTGGTTCTTACAGAAAAGTCAGTGGTTTCACTTGTGTCTGGGGAGGTAATTAGTTTTTGTCGCCAACTTGGACGCCTCACCCTTTAATTTCCTCCCATAAAGATGGACTGAAAAGCCATTCTGTTCTATCCAGCTGTATACACATCACACAGACCTTTTACATCAAATACACACTTTTCAATGCGTTGGCCTGCAAAATATGCATTTTATTTGCATCTTTTACACAGATTTGCATTCCAACCTGCAAGCAAGTTTGGGAGTGTCGGTGGGGGCTGGTCAGCTGTGAAAAGCAGGCTGAATGAATTCCGCCCCCATCCCTAATGTGTGAATGACTCCCATTGAGCTCTTGAGAGAGAGAAAAGTAATCACCGTCCTTTTTATCGATGAGCACATAACTAAGTTGAGAGACAGATATCTCATAAATCTGACAGAACAGTAAAGATGAAAGGAATGCATCTGTCACCAGATCTAAGATCTATAGAAAGGACAGAGTAAGTCAGACTGGAAAGGGTGACACACTGAGGCATAGACTGGGCCTCTGCTGCCTCCAAAGTTGGCAAGCTCCCACTGAGTGTCAAATGTGTAGAAATTGGATTACACAGTGTGCAGGGGCAGATCTACTATGAAACTAACGAAGCGTAAGCTTTGGTGCCCCTAATCCTGAATGGGTCCCAGAAGCGGCTTAGTCCACACTGCTTAAATAGTAGTAGACCCAATCTGAGTTGCACAACTCAGATTGATTGATTTTGGGTTGTATATATTTCAACAATCCCAAAGTTTGAGAGTTGGTAGCAAAGATGTTGTAAAGGTTTGGTGATCTGTCATGGAACAACCCCATTGAAGAAGACAACGGTGGTTGCCCAGACCTCGTTGCTGGTTGCAAAGGGGCCCCCATAACAGTTCAAGCTTCCGGGGCCCAAAAATGTAGACCTGCCACTGAGCATGAGCCCCATTCATATCCATTCACTGTTTTAACTATATGCCCTCAGTACCAGGTGTCATGGTGTGGTGTTGACTCCACCAGTGCATTTAATAATGCACCCCATTGCCTCTCTCCCAGTAAGCAGCAGCAGCTCAGCTGTGGGGAGGTCAATATTGCTATGCCCACCATGTTATCCTCCATTGCACCCTCTCATTGCTTTTGGCATTCAGTTCAATTCCGCCCCTACCCACCGTTACTAGATGTATGCACATCCCTTTTATGGGTTGCAATCCCCAAACAAGAAAGGACGTTTTTGTTAGAATTCCTGCTCCGTGATTGCAGTCATGGGATTGTTGACAGTGTATGTTTTGACTCCACAAAGTGGGAAGTGATGGAGACAGGATGTTTGTGTTACTGTGTTCCGTGAAGTGGGACTATTGTCCTTTCTTCTTTTTCTCTTTGCTGGCTGATGCTAGAAAGAGAGGGAGACATGTTGCAGTGCTCCGTGTGTGTTTATATGTAAATAAAGTAGATTAGCCAAATGCTGAGTTACTGAGGTCTGTTACATAAACTGCGAAGACTCTGCAGATCTCTAAGTGTGCCGGTGTCTGTTGGCATTGGTCACTGTGATGTTCGGCCTGAAGAAAGCTTTTGAAGCTCCCGAACGAATGTCCAGGAGGGAGAGAACATGCCAGTCAGGCATGTGACTCTACCAGGGTCCTATTCAAGTTGAGCTCCTGACAATTTTATCACTTCCCCTGACAAATATTTTGGTGGTGGTGGTCTGAAATACAGAGAAGGTAGAGGGACTTCCGGGTTGGTGCCATTGTTTAATGGCGGATTCCCTCCGAGCTCCGGAGGGAATCGGCTCCGTAGCGTCTGGGTCTGGCCGCTGTGGCGAAGCGGGGACCCTTAAAATCACAGGCGCGGATGCCTGTGAACACAGAGACTCGGCGGGCACCATTTGCGCCCCCCCAATCCGCGACGGAGCCTTTTTAAAGGCTTCGGAACGGAGGCAGGGTAAGGCGTGGTGCTGAGAGTACGGCCTCGTCTACGGAGTGAAGCCGCAAGCCATTGACAGAGAGCGCCAACTTCTTCTAAGATTGATTGGATTCTAAAACATCAACCCGTGAGTAATACGGAGATTGGAACTTTGAAAAAATTCTTATCTTGGATTTGGAACGAGCGGGAAGGGGCTAAAAAGGAAGTCCACCCCCCCCTCTTTGTAAACAATTTAAAGCAAAGGACTGGGCAGCTAAGGTCGAGAGAATCTGTTTCTTGCTTTTTTTTTAACAAAAGATCCTGACCTCACGGTCTGGACATTATAAGAAGATATTCTGGAGGATAAAAAGAATTTTGGGAGCTGAAACTACACCCCCCCCTAGACCCGGGAACGTCCGATGAGAAAGCCTGTTGCATGGAAGATTTTGACAGCTGTCAAGTGAGCTGCTAGTCAGCTAGTTGTCAGCTGGAAAAAGAGAACATTGTTTCTGCTGTTTTTGCTGGTTTATTCGGGATAACTTGTTGAAAATAAGGTTGATACAATATAACTGGACTTTTGGTTTTTGAGCTGAAAGGAAGATCAAGGAATTAAATCCCCCTAGAGGGGTAACAAGGATACTACATTACAAAAATGGCTGGAGTGTCTAAATTCCAAGCAGAATTGGACAGAGCACTTGTTCTCTTGGGAAACTTACAAGATGAGTACGATGCTTTGTCTACAGAGGTATTGCTATTACACTGGACAGTAAACAACAGCTTGGAGTCTGATAAGGATTTGAAACAGGAAGCCTATTCAACTGAACAAATAAATGAAACCGAAAGCGTAGACACGATGGAGCAATATGTTCTTTTTGAAGAAAACGAAGGAGGAGATGGAGGTTTGCAGGAGTCAAAGGAGAGCTACAATATGAGGCCTGACATGATGATAAAAAAGGACAACAAAAACTGGATGCGGAAAGCCTGGTTTGATTGGGAGTTTGGAAAATGGAGAGATCCTCTTTTGAGGAGATCTGAAGACCTGAGGATTATAAATTTGTTGAAGGTGGAAGCTGGAGCTGTGGGGACATTTGGATTTGAAAGAAATTTGAAACAAGAGTTGGAATACCCCATAGGCTTTGCTTTTGCTTTTAAGTATGGAGGACTGGCTAGAAGCAACACCGATTCTGTTGGGCCGGAGCCCCTCCGAGACCTGGGGCTTAACATCAAGGTCTATCAAAGAGACCGGCAGAAAGGAACTGAGAGAGACATAAGGGCCTCGGACCTGAGATCTCCAGGCTAAATAAATAATATAAAGACTGATGGATATTGGTTGGGGACTGGAACCGGGAGAAGGGTGGGTGGAGGTTGGGAATCCAAAGGGTACATAAGGATAATTTGCATTGCTTTGTTTGTTTTATATTTTGTTAGTGGTAAGGAAATTGGGTAAGCCGTGGAAGGGAAATTTTGGTCGACTTTAGGAAAAAGGTTTAAGAATAAATTAATGAGGTATAAGTATTGATGTGTAATTTTAATAAGGTGAAATTGGTTTTTTTTTCTTTTTTTTTAAATTAAGTGAAAATAAGGCTGTTAAAAATAAATTGAGGAAATGGAAAAAAGAAGTAAAGTAAAATAACAGTATGTTAGAATAAATGTTTAAGTTAAGGTGAAGAAATAAGTTAAGGACTTGCTGAATTGACAATTTAAATTGGAATACAAGAAGGGGAGGTGTGAGGAGGTCTGAGAAACAAGGTTGAGGAAAATAAGTATCAGAAACTGTATGTGTTTTCTCTATTTTTCTGTTTAGTTTCGAATATGCTTTTTTGTGTTGTTTTTATTTTGTTTATTTTTTGTTTTTGTTTGTTGTGTGTTTTTCGAAAATACTAATAAATATTTAATAATAATAAAAAAAAGAAATACAGAGAAGGTAAAAGGGGGGGGGAGGCAAGCAGCAAAAGTGGATAATACATTACAACTGGAGATGAAAATAGAGTCAAGAAGACACAAGGAATTGCTTTAAAACTAGGCCCACATTTTTTTTAAGATTTACAAACCTATCTGCAAAGGAGAAATGAAACATGAACTAGACCTCGCCTTTCTTGCCGGTGGAGAGCTACTGTTTCCCCATGTCTGTGGTAAATAAAAGCTCCAGTCATGACGAGAAGAGAGGTTCCAGTCTAGTTCTAGCTCAAGTCCTGATTTATTCCATTTGATTACTGGCTCTGGGATGGCAAAGCCACTTCCGGTCTGCCCAGGAGGTGGGGTTGCGGGCTTCACGCCCACCCCACGTGAGCGGGGGCTGGTTTCAGCCCCCGCGAGAGCAGGGGAATCCCGTCCGCATCATCCCCCCCAGCCGGCCAATCGGGTGGCTGGGGGGCGTGGCCTACCCTATTTAGGGCTGGCGCAGACGGGGGCTCGCCCTCTTTGCCAGCTAGCCCCCACGTTTTCCCACCCTCCCTCCCTTTAGGTAGGCTTTAGGCAGGTCTCTGACTTTGCTATGGACTTCGGTCTGTCGCCGCAAGGGGCATGGTAGGAGTTTTTCCCAATTGGCAATTTACAGCCATTTGGTTTTTCGCCTACCTCGTAGCAACTCGTCACAACTCCTCAGCATTGGCGGTTAGGCATTGGTAAGAAGGGGTTAAGAGGATGTGTGTGGGGGGAGGAACGCCATCACCTCCCCCCCAGTGAACGAAGGGTGGTCCGATAAAGGACTCCGGGGGGCATGGCCCTATCCGAAACCTATGGAGGTGTGGGCCAAAGGCACGCCCCCGAGTGGTGACCCGGGGGAGCTCCTAGTTGACGTGCCTCAGCAGGAGACTCCCCCTCTATGGTGTTAATCCTTCCCGTGTCTCCAGCAAATGGGCTGGAGCCGGATAGTCAATAGGACCAATGCCTAAGCCAATGCCTCTCATTCCTGAATTCAATAAAGTTGTGGCCTAATTTGCCCATTTAACCTTAAATTATGGTGTCTCGTGTCTTTATTTATCCTGGTTGGAGGCGGGAACTCGCCACGCAATTCATATTTCTTTTCGCTCCTTATAAGTTGTGCACTAAGTACTAGCTGATCATCGCGATGTGCATTCGCATCAGCTCCATGTGTGAAATGGTGGCAATAACAAGTGGAAACAGTAAGCGATTTTGGCTTGGAGCAATTGCTTGTAGAACCAGTGAGACAAAATGTATCTCTTGATTAAGCCCTAAGTGATGCAAGAATCTAACGCAAGGCATAAGCATTGCTAAGCAGATTCGTTCGATAGGATCTAATTTTCAAGGAGTGGGTTTCTGAGGGGAAAGCATGTGACATGGTTGTTTAAAAGGATGCTTAACCTCAAGGGCACTGAAAGGGGAGCACGATCCCTTCGGGCAGCATGGAGGTTAATTAAAGTAACCATTTTGGAGAAAAATAATAATTAAAATAACTCTATTCCCCAAGGAGCATTAGTCGAAGCCCTTGTATCCAAAAGGTTCTGAGCTCACTATCTTGATTATTTTTATCAGTCTCTTCTCTCAAGAGCAAATGCTGTTTGTACAAAATTGGCTTCTTCTCTTTCCTTGTGGAAAGGTTCTAATGGCTACCTTGGAGAGCAGGCTTCCCTGTCAACTCTGTTGCATGCCATCAGACTTTAATGTCAAGTTAGAAAATGCTCTGTATCATGGAAGGAAAACCTTGGCTTCTCCAGATGTTGTTGAACAACCACAATTATTATTTATTGTTTATGTGCCACCCATCTAACTGGGTTGCCCCATCTACTCTGGGCAGCTTCCAACAAGAAAAACATAGTAAAATACAATACATCACACACCAAAAACTTTGCTGAACAGGGCTACCTGTTGTCTTTTTGAAAAATCACATAGCTGTTTATCTGTTTGACAGCTGCTGGGAGGGTGCTCCACAGGGTGGACACAACTACTAAAAGGTCCCTCTGCCTGGTTCTCTGTAACCTCACCTCTCACAATGAGGGAACCACCAGAAGGCCCTCAGAGCTGGATCCCAGTGTCTGCGCAGGACAGTAGGGGTGGAGATGGTCCTTCAGGTATACAGGACCAAACCTATATTTCTCATCATCCCTAAAAGTTGGCCATGTTGGTTAGGGCTGATGGGAGTTGGTCAAGCAACATTTGGAGGGCTACATGTTCCCCAGTCTTGTTCTATATCATACCATTTCATAACATGTACAGTTTTTGTGATCACAGTGTGCTCAGATGGTGTGCCCAGATGTTTGCCGGTTAGGGACTACAGAAGTTATAGAGCAAGCCCAGAGAGAAAGGTTGCTCTGGGAACTTGAACCAATCCTACCAAGAACCCCCTAAGTAGGCCTAACTCACTTCTCCCTCTCTCTCCCTCTCTCCCAAGCAGATTCAGGGAGCTGAAAGTTATTCCAAGCCAACAGCACAATAAATAATGCAGGGATTTTCAACATTTTAAGTCTCATTTGACCAACACTCCAAGCTGCAGGACAGAGAGTACAAACTGACACGTCCCTAATCAAAATTGTGTACACACAAAAAGTAATTATATGCATATATAAGGTTCCGTTCGATGATAGCCACAGTCACATAATTGCTTGGCTGACTTAACGGCTACTAGAACAGACCTCTTGCGAGGGTATCTCAACAAATGCAGGACCACCTGCTAGGTTACTTAATGTATCCCTTGTTAGGTAAAATATCCCGAATGTATTTACGCGTCTGGAGCTTTCAATCAATGTCACCAATCATTCTGAGCACATCCATGGTCTCTGCTGGCGACAGGTGTGATCTGGTTCTGGTTTAATTGCCTGCCTGGCAGAATGATATCAACAAATATCTTCTCCCCTGTGTGTTTGTTGTTGTCTGCTGAAAATATACAGGAGCTGACAATTGCAAGCACAGAGCATGGGGTGTATGAGTGCTATACTAGGCACAAATCTGGATGAGAGAGAGGGACAATGTTATCGGAGAAAACTGGGAAGTACAGTCAAGAAATAAGAGGAAGCTCACACTAGCTTTTAAAATATGTGTTACAATCCTGCTCCTTTTTTCAAGGCCCCTTAGTTCAGTGGTAGCTTGCCTATGTAAGTTCCCAGTATTTCAAGATGTGACAGCTAAGGTATCAGGGCTGGGAAAGGCTTCCACTTGAGCCCAATGCACATCACTGCCAATGAAACTTAGCACACCCCCAATCTGCACTACACCTTTAAAATGGTATCATACTGCACTGAGAAGTCCAAAAATGGAGTTCACACAAGCTTTTAAAATATGTTAGGGGAGGCCAGACTCCTCTTAGGTCAGAGGCAGATCACATGCTCTTCAGTCAGCATCGGCCAACATGGCCAATGATCAGGAAGGATGGAGTCCTAGACCTCTTTGGCAATCACTCGTAGCCGAGTAACATTGTCTTACATGAATATGGTGTGTCCGTAGGTGATTGTGGAAGCCAATTCTTGATCTGTACATCCTTTCACAGTAGGGACATAGGTTTCCGGGTGGAAGTTAATCATGGTGAGGATTTGCCAAATGTGCCTTCCTCTTATCTCGTTTCTCCCTTTCATCCTGAATCCGTGCTCCTTCAAAGTCCATGATGCCTTTGGAAGAGGCTCTTCTCCAATTGGAGCGCTTGCAGGCCAGTGATTCCCAACTGACAGTTTTTATACTACTTTTTTTTAGATTTGCCTTGAGAGAGTCTTTAAACCTCTTTTGTTGACCACCAGCATCATGCTTTCCATTTTTAAGTTCAGAATAGAGTAGTTGCTTTAGAAGATGATAATCAGGCACCCACACATCACCAGTTGATGTTGACGAATCATTGCTTTGACACTGGTGATCTTTGCTTCTTCCAGTACACTGACATTGGTTCGCCTATCTTCCCAAGTGATATGTTATGTAACAATTTTCAGAGACACCGTTGGTGGAATCTTCTCTAGACCAACAACATATGGAGGGTACCACACTGATGATCTGATATAACTCAAAGGCAGCTTTAGGTGTTCATTGCTGCATCAGTGTTGGAATATTTGCATCCAGGCACTCAAGATAAATTTTAAAACATAAATGGGGGGAATGCTTGCTTGTTTTTATGAGCCTTAACCAAGGGGACCTAACTGGCTCCTTTTTCAGCAGATGCTTTGCACCTTGTGAAGAACTCCCAGCTTATGTCATGTTAGTTTAGATGGTTCCAAGATTGCCTGACATTGTAGGGAACTTGCTCCGCTTATGACAGCAGTAGGTAAGGAAGAGATAGAAGGAAATGGACAAGGGATGCTGTGCAAAGAAACAGAAAAGACTGGAGGAGAAGACAGAGAATGTATAGGTAGAATATGGAAAAGTAAGGGAAGGAGAGCAGGCATGTGTTGTGAAGAAAGCCTAACCTTAAAATAGGAACTAAAACAACCTAGCAAAACTCTTTTGAGGCAGAAGACAAGAAAGCCTTCTTGTTTTAAGGATGCTTAACTGAAGCAAAATTGAATGCTGAACTTATTGTCCTCAGAAGGAAAGTGGATTTTTTTTGGGGGGGGGTTGGGGGGGAAGTATTTCAGTAAGCTGTTAAAATTCTTGAAATGGTTGATTTTTATCACCTAACATATCCTAAGGGGTGGGATCCTATTGAGTTTCCTTTTTTATTTTGCAAAGAATTAATATATTGAAAAAGTTGAGTCCAAAAGATACTGGGAGAATGTAGTCCTCCTTGAATTAATTACATTTTTATCACTATCTTTCTGCCAATAATCATTGTACTGGGGAAATAAAGACAAGAAATAAGGCTTCTCCATAAAATATTTTGCTTGTAAATGAAAACCCTGCGATAATGAAAGGATACTGTTAGCAAACCGCAGAACAATTTGAGATAGTGTGTCACCTTGGATAAATCTGTCAATTTTGATCTCTCTCAATTTCTCATTTACTTATTTATTAAATTTATATCCTGCCCTTCCTCCCGAAAGGAGCCCAGGGCAGCAAGCAACAAAGCGATAAAACATCTTTTTAAACATTCCAATGCAGATGTAGACTGGATTTTTCCAATCCTAAGATCAGTGTGTCTGCACTCTGCGTTGGGGTAGGTGTGGGGGAGAAGCTTGTCTTCTTGGCCAATATGCATCTAGAATGGAGAAATTCCTCCTTGCTCCCCCAGAAAGCAGCCAGGCTATAAGGCTATCAATGGCTCCCGGTCATGCCGGCCTTGCTCTACATCTACTTTTTGTTTCGTAGGGAAACCAAAATGCTTGTTTACAAAGCTATTGTACTACCAACCTTACTGTATGCTTGTGAAACATGGAACACTTATAAATGCCAGCTCCTTGAAAGACTCCATCAATGGTGTCTCTGAAAAATTTTACACATCACTTGGGAAGACAGGCAAACTAATGCCAGTGTACTGGAAGAAGCAAAGATCACCAGTGTCGAAACAATGATTCTTCAACATCAACTTTGTTGGACTGATCATGTTGTGCGAATGCCTGATTATCGTCTTCCAAAGTAACTACTCTATTCCAAACTTTAAAATGGAAAGTGTAATGCTGGTGGTCAACAAAAGAGGTTTAAAGGCTCTCTCAAGGCAAATCTTAAAAAAAGTAGTATAAAAACTGACAATTGGAAAACACTGGCCTGAGAGTGCTCCAATTGGAGAACAGCTTTCACCAAAGGTGTCACAGGCTTTGAAGGTGCTCAAACTCAGGATGAAAGGGAGAAACGTGCTAAGAGGAAGACACGCTTGGCAAACCCTCATCATGATCAACTGCACCCAGAAGCCTATGTGGAAGGGCGTATGGATCCAGAATTGGCTTCCACAGTCACTTACGAACTCGCTGTTAAAATCGTGTTTATGGAAGACAATCTTACTTGGCTACAAGTGATCACCCAGAAGAAGAAGCTCTACTTCCACTGTCAAAGGTAGTGATCCAGTTGCTGGGAATCAGAACTGGGAAGAGAGCTGATGCAACAGCATGATCCAGCAAGGATCATTTTATGTTCTTATGCTCATGTTGCTGCAGTAAGAACAGGCAAACAAGTGCTAAACTATTCAAGAGTGCTGGGAAAGTGGGGAAACATAGAGAGTTCACCAAATGAATCCCATCAGCTTACCAGATGTAACAATCCCCCTTCCCCCCTGTGCTCCCCATTGGCTCAAGGGGTGGTGGTCAGGAGAAACTCCAAAACAAGATGCAGGGACAGGAGACTAGAGATCATTCCACGTGGCAAGCTGATATTGTGCTGATGGAATATTCGTCATAGCACAACCCCAAATTCATCCCCTGGTCTGTTCCTATTGGCATGAGGCTATTGCATCCAGTTACTTCCAGCCGTGTCTGAACCCAGCTTCCTTACCCACTGCTGGTTGCAAAGCTACCCTGCAACTAGAGCGCAGTGAGGTGGAAGTGGAAAATAAGCAGACCTTCCAGAAGCACGAAGAGATAGCCATTTGCTGTGGGCAAAAAAATACGCAAATGCTTTGCAACATAAGAAATGCTCACTAAAGTGCCTGCTACAAATGATAAAATAAGGTGACTTTTTAGCATTCAGGCTGTGCTTGTTGTTTTGACCAAACTTGAAATGATGTGCAAAAACAGATAGTTAATACACACGAAAGGAGAAAACGGACAATAAGTCACGGCATTTAGAAATGGTATCTTTTTGGGGAGCTTTGCCTACAGAGCTAATAGAAATGTCAATCATGGTTAAAGTATGTGAGGAGAATCAAGGTACCAGGGGTTATAACCACGAGAGACTCCTCCTTTAGTTTGATTTTCTTGTTTGTGATGGCTTATTTATTTTGTGTAGATCAACGTCTAACAGATCTCCAGAGACAGATCAAATGATCATCTCTAAATGGAACATTTCACGGCCAGGCTTTATGGAACTCCAACTTCAAGGTCTGCCTCAGGGCAAACAATGGATCTGGCCTTAAAACTAATCCAGCTAGAGACTTGAAGCCTATGATCCAGCTGGTTAGTATAAATTCACTCTTCTCTTTAGCTGGTTGAATTCACCCATCTTCTCAGTTATCATCCTGCCAAGCAACATACATGCCCTCCTGTGTCTCGGCTATCATAATGTCCCTTCTGTCCCCTCCCCTCTTGTTCATTGTCATGTTCATTGTCTCTTCCACACTTCTTCCTCCTAGGTCTCTCTTCCATCCATCAAACCCTCATAAGTCTCTTTCCCAGAGCCAAACTAGACTTGAGTTCTCTCTCTACTGGGGGAGCATATGCCCTTTTAACAAACTTCTATTTGAAGGGATGTTGGCAGGCAGTCCTCTGTTTGAAGCAGCCCTCCTCCAGCAATGGTGTCCATTTTTATCCATGGTTCTTATTACCTTGCCGCAGATTCTGTGTCTTTGCTCCCTTGATTCATTTTGTGTTTTTGTTCTGATGGAGCCATGCCTTCCCAGGCCATATACTCCTCTCACCAGCCATGCTCTGCACCCTCTGTATGGGCAATCTATCCAGAAGATAAATTGTACATTGAGGACTTACTGGTCTATATGTTAGAATACCTGCTCCATGATTGCAGTCATGGGATTGTTGTCTTTCACATGATGGTATATGTTTTGACTCCACAAAGTGGGAAGTGACGGAGACAGGTTGTTTGTGTTACTGTGTTCTGTGAAGTGGGACTATCATCCTTTGCTCTTTTTCTCTTTGCTGTCTGATGCTAGAGAGAGAGGGAGCCATGTTGCAGGGCTCCGTGTGTGTTTATATGTAAATAAAGTAGATTAGCCAAAATGCTGAGTTGCTGAGGTCTGTCACGCGAACTGCACAGACTCTGTGGATCCCTAAGGGTGCTGGTGTCTGTTGGCATCGGTCACTGTGATGTTCGGGCAGAAGGAAGCTTTTGAAGCTCCCAAACGAATGACCAGGAGGGAGATAGCATGCCAGTGGGGCATGTGTCTCTGCCAGGGTCCTACTCGAGAGTAGGCTGAGCTCCTGACACTAAAATGGTTGCCCTTCCTGCTTCTGTTCCTTCTCCTCCTTGTCTCTTGTTAAGTTTTTTGATGGCATGAGAACAGCCTTTAATGTCTTAATAAATTGGAAGGAAGTGATAGTGCTGGGTACCATCTTTGATGTTGGACATTGTTTAGAGAAAGTGAGGCACTGGGAGGTGGTGGCTAATGAATAATCTGCACATAGCCACTAATGAATTATCTGTACGTAGCCAGTCGGGCAAGCCACACAGGCTAGCTACCTATAAATCAGATGGCTTTGGGCAGAGTTTTTTCGGAGAAGCTCGTGCATGGACTGACGGCTGCAGGGCTGTGCAAACTGAGGCTACCTGAGGGAGTCACTTTGCTGCTTCTTGAGGGTTTCCAAGTGGCAGATTGAGGTGCTTGCTTGGTATGTATATATTGCTTGCTGTTTAGAATAAAATCTTTAATCTTCTCACTCACTTGTGTTTTGTATTACTTCTGAATCTCATTTTAAAAGAACCACCTTGCATTTGGCAAGACGCACTCCTCTAGTGATTTAACCTAACCTGAATGTGTCCTTGAACAGTGATAAAACCTCTTGCTTGCCTTGATGGAGGATGGAGTGTGGGGTGTGAGACCAAACCCACGTCTGCCACACCCACCACCATTATGTGGCTCCTGGAAGGTTGCCACAAGGGAATGTTGTCTTCAGACTGTAGAAAGTTCCTGAGCTCTGCCTCAGCATCTGTAGAGTTACAGAGAAAATGATGGCAGAGTTCTAGGTGCCGCCATATCAGACTGCAGGTATTGGACTGTATTTATGAATTACCCCCATGTCGTGGTTGGCTCAACTATCAAGCAAAACAAAGCAAACTTTTCTGTTCCAGCAAGATAACCTTGATATGCAATTTCATTATTCATGCAATAATTCATGTCATTTATTACATATCTATGCAATAAATGCCATTGATTTTATTTTGATAATTGTATTGTGTCTATCTACTTGTGTTAGCATATTATTGGTCCTCTCTGTATTCGTGCCAATTTATACCAAACACACAGAGTTTCTTCTTTGTTTTCCTTTTTTCCTTTTAAATCAGTGGTGAAAAAATAGTGTGAAATAAAAATAACTAACTAACTAGCGTAGTATAACAAGGGTAGGACCTACACACTTGTAGCCTGAAGTAGTACAATCCAGATTCCATCCAGCCTGCCTATTCTTTCTTTGCAATTTATAAAGCAGTGGTGGCAACTGATCGTAGGAAGGAGGAAATGATGGTGGTAGGGAACAAATTCATACATGCAGAAGCAAAACAAAACAAAACATCTTTCATTCCCCACCGAGCAAATGTTTCAACCAACGTTTCAAAGGCCAAATGGAGAAGAAGGACTCAGCTTTGCAATCCCTACTTGTCCCACCATCAGATCTCTGCATCAGGTGAAAGCCAGATAATTTAGATCTCTCTTCACACACCCCAGTCCATGTACCTCTCCTTCCTCCCCTGTCTATTTTCAAAGCAGCCAGTCACAGTGGTGAATTCATTAGCACACTAAATGAGGATCTGAGCGGGTACGTAATTCTCCAGAGGGGAAGAGTCAGTTCAACGATCGGCCTGTTCTATCTGAGGATTTATGCAAACTGTTGATTATTCTTTTGTGAACGCACTGGTGTGATCTAAAGCGTTTTTCTTTTTTCTTCCTCTTCTTTTCTTAAAAAAACTTTTTTTTAAAAAAAAAAGACTGATCTTCACAGCTCAGTGCACCTGGGCTTAAGAGGAAATAAAGGCTGGTTGATTATTCACTTAAAAATGAGTGTAAGAACTCCAATGTAGATTGTCCAACCTCCCTTACTGGGTCTTGCATCTGATTTTATTTTCTCTCATGCAGAGGATGGAAGAGAAGGCCTCTCTGGACAACAACAAAAACCACTGTGCCCTGTTCAATTGGAGGGCTGTTGCTGCAGTGTTTTTACCACCACTACCACCCTCCATTTTCTCCTGTGCTTTTTTCTAACTTTTTGTCAACGTGCCACTTCAATAGAGTTGCCACAGAATGCAAATCAGAGGTGGAAGTTCCTCGTCTGCCAAAAAATATAAAGAAGTCTGAGGGTGTGGGAATGTTCAGGGATGCAGGAGAGGATATATTGTCTGATTATATCCTTATCCAACTTGTGTTAACAAGTTCCACAATTTCAGCAGAGTAACATTCCCTTTATTTTCAATTTGCAGCAGCTGCATTTGCTCAGGCTCGCTAAAGCCTCTATAATAACTGTTCTGGTATTTTCCCCTTATTCCCTCATAAAATATAAGAGACAACACAGTCTTTTACAAAAGTGTAAAAAGAGTTTACTCACATTCTGTTCACAATCAGATCCCAGAAGGCAGACTTAGCTTAATGAAGTAACATACACTTGGAATCTATCTCTTAAGAAGACAGTCCCTCTGTCCTCTCTTGGCTAGAAGCCAAGAGGGCATCTTTGGCTTAGTAGATGTTGTTTCTTCGATCATGTGGAGAAAGAGAGAGAGATGGCTGCCCTGCCCTGTGCTTTTGTCATTACCTGCACAGGTGAGGCCACACCCACCTCCAGTCACATGCAGAGGAAGTCTGTCCCAGCCCAGAAGGAAACAGGAAGTTTAACTGCTGGCTGGACAAACATTCCCCCCATGTGCAAACATGTTCACTCTAAGAATGTTGTACTTGACTGCTCTTGTGTTTCACATCCTACAGAGGGAAGGAAAGAAAACCAGAGTAGTGAAATTTCTCAGTTCCCAAGAGGCTCCCTATATCTTTTAGTAGCCTGGTTTTCCAGGGTGCTAAAGTGCATGCAGAACATCTACAAGTCTAGGAAGCTTCTGGCTTCATACATTTCCCCATTCAACTGAAACAGACCCTCCAAGTCTCCCTATTTTCCAGGGACAGTTCCGGATTTACAGAAGCCGTCCTGTTTTCTGATTTGATCCTGGAATGTCCCTCTTTTCCGTAGGATGTCCCTATTTTCATCGGAGAAATGTTGGAGGGTATGGACCCCTAAACCAAGGAGATAAGTAACTATACAACCTTTAGAAGACATCTGAAGGCAGCCTTGTATAGGGAAGGGTTTTTTAATGTTCAATGTTTTATTATGTTTTTATATATGTTGGAAGCCGCCCAGAGTGGCTGGGGCAACCCAGTAAGATGGGGAGGGTATTATTATTATTATTATTATTATTATTATTATTATTATTATTGAATAGGACGCCCCTATTTTCATCAGAGAAATGTTGGAAGGTATGGAATGATTGAGGTGTAAAGCTAGTGCACTCCTGCCCACTGAACCACTTATGTGTTTGCTTGATGCTAATAATAATAATAATAATAATAATAATAATAATAATAATAATTTATTTATATCCCGCCCATCTGGCTGGGCTTCCCCAGCCACTCTGGGCGGCTTCCAACAATTTTTTTTTTAAATACTGTAATACATCAAACATTAAAAGCTTCCCTAAACAGGGCTGCCTTCAAATGTCTTCTAAAAGTCTGGTAGTTGTTGTCCTCTTTGACATCTGTTGGGAGGGCATTCCACAGGGAGGGCGCCACTACCGAGAAGGCCCTCTGCCTGGTTCCCTGTAACTTGGCTTCTCGCAGTGAGGGAACTGCCAGAAGGTCCTCAGCGCTGGACCTCAGTGTCCGGGTAGAACGATGGGGGTGGAGATGCTCCTTCAGATATACTGGACCGAGGCCATTTAGGGCTTTAAAGGTCAGCACCAACACTTTGAATTGTGCTCAGAAACGTCCTTAAAGAGGACTATTAACATTCTAATCAAGTAGGAAATTCTCAGTTTCATATGTGCCCTGATATTGCATGTTTTTAGGTCCCATCTGCACTATTCTTTTAAACAGGGCTTTTTTTTTCCAGTTGAACTCACTGGAATTCAGTTCCGGCATCTTTCAGGTGGGTGCCATTGCCATTTTAAGAGAAAAAGATGAATTCTGGTACCTCTTTTTCTAGAAAAATAGCAATATTTATTTTAAAGCAGTATCATGCCTCTTTAAGCTGTCATGGCTCCCCCCTCCCCCCCAAAAAATATATCATGGAAAGTGTAGTCTGTTAAAAGTGATGAGAGCTGTTAGAAGATCCCTATTCCCCTCACAGAGCCGCAATTGGCAAAGTTCCCTGGGAAGAGGGATTAACTGTTAAACCACTCTAGTAATTGCAGCTCTGAGAGTAACAAGGGCCTCTTCACAAATTATAGGTTCCAAGATTCTCTGGAGGAAGTCATGAGTGTTTAATGTGGTTTGATACTGCTTTAAATGTACAGTGTGGTGGAAGAAGACTGGAAGAAATTTAAAGACTACCTTCAGAAACACTGTAAAATTAATGAATGTTAAAATGATGTTGGACTGAAAATAAGTGGCATTAGCAACAAAGTTAATAAGAATATGCAAAAATGAATTGATAAATGGATGAAAATATAGAGTTATAATATGTTAAGATATAGAGTTAAGATAAACGAAAGAAGGTAAGGATTTGCTGATTTGATTATTTAAATGGGAATACAAAAAGGGGAGGTGTGAGGAGGTCAAGGAAACAAGCTAATGAGTTTAAAGTTACTAAAAATGGATTTGTTTTTTAATTCTTTTTTATCTATTCGTTTTTTGTATTTTGTATTTTTATTCCTCTTTTTTCTTTTTTATGTACTTTTCTATGTTTTCTTTTTTGTATCTTTTTTCTTTCTATGTGACTTTTTTCTATTTTGTAAACTTATGTTTTTGTAAAATCACAATAAATATCTTTTAAAAAATAATAATAAATGTACAGTGTGGATCACACCTTATTGCCAGCTAAGAGAATATCAGTTGGCTGTGGATGCCTCACCCTATTTGAGATTAGTAGTGTCATTCCAATAAAAGCCCTTGAGCCCTAGAAGAGATTCTAAGTTGCCAAAAGGTTTTTTTTCCCCCAAAACAAGTGGGGAGTCATTGAATGGAGTCAGGCTCAATTCTCTTTCGAAGTTCTTGTCCTGCTCAATCCTACCCCAAATTCAAAGCATAGCAAATGTAGCAGCGTAGCTATTACGTGTCTAATTGAACCAAATTTTCTATGCAACTCTATCAAGAGTAATTTAAAATTGGTGAGCGTGTTGATATTGTCAAATGTTAATTAGGTTGATAAGCTTTGCATAAGTGTCTTTCTAATTGCTTAAGTTAAACTAGGCAGACAGTGTTGTTGTTGCGGCATTTTTCTGAGGGAAAGACTTATTCTTTGCCACAATCACATCAGGATAATTTGCATGAAAAACTTGGACGGCTAAACATTATAGAATCCATCATGTTTATTGTGTGAGTGAAAAAGGCTACACTGCCAAATTGCCTGAACTCCAATCTTGGGGGAAGAGTGGTACATATGATTTATCCTGAACTATAGAAAGGAAGCTACAAATATGGGCAGCCAACTTTGGAATCTTTCTGTGAAGAATTCTTATGCCGCATTATAAGAACCATTTCATAAAATCATAGACTTGTGGGATGCCAAGGCTCATCTAGTCCAGACCCCTATAGTGCAGGAATTCTGCCCATAGCCATCCCTGGGTGGGCTCAACCCACCAACCTTCTGTTTAACATCCAGACACAATGACCCATTTCACCACCACAATCCTTCCTTCCTTATTATTAGACTACTCACCACTTGACTTCTGTTCTGATGGTCAAAATCCAAGCCAGAGAAGAATTCCCAACTTCACCCCAATCATCCCTACCAGCCTTTCCTATCCTTCAAAGCCAGTCCTGCCTGCCCCAAGCTCCTCGCAAATCCTTCCTCTCCTCTTTCAATTACGTTGTAGCAGTGGAAATAAGTGGCAAGATGAGAGGAGGGGGTAATTTTGTTTCCTTCCATCCCTTGCTACCACCTAGGGTAACACACAAGGATGCAAAACCCAGGAGACCATAGGATATATTGTTCTCCTGAGGCCTACTGCAATTGGATTTTCTTTTCTTAAAGAGATGGCAACACATGAGAACACAGGAAGCTGTCTAATAATCAGAGCATAGGCCACCCAGCTCAGAACTGTCGTCCCAGTATACCTGAAGGAGCGTCTCCACTCCTGGCTGAGGTCCAGCGCCGAGGCCCTTCTGGCGGTTCCCTCATTGTGAGAACCAAAGCTACAGGGAACCATGCAGAGGACCTTCTTGGCAGTGGCACCTGCCCTGTGGAACGCCCTCCCAACAGATGTCAAAAAGATAAACAACTACCTGACATTTAGAAGACATCTGAAGGGACGTTTTTAATGTGTGACATTTTAATGTATTTTTAATCTTTGTTGGAAGCCGCCCAGAGTGGCTGGGGAAACCCAGCCAGATGGGCGGGGTACAAATAAATAATAATTATTATTATTATTATTATTATTATTATACTGATGGGCAACACCTCACCAAAGATTCAGACATGTGTCTCTCCCAGGGTGGCTTGGAAACACCAGGGAGTAAACTTGTGACTTTCCTCAGATGCTCTGTCACTGAGCTACATCTGCAGAACTGTACTTCATCGAAGAGCAGCTGTAAAGCTTAGGGATCCCTTGGTCACAGAATGGATGAAAAAGCAATGAAAAAGTGTAAGATATTGCTTGCCTGCATTCTGTCCTCCTCTACCACCATCACTAACATCTCAGGCTGTAAATCCTCATATACCTTCCTACCCACACTGCCTGGTGAGCAGTTATGATTCCCCATGTCATCTTTTTCCCTACTCAAGACATACCTCTGCAAGTAACAAATAGAGTCTTCTTTTCAACTAAATTAATCTCCCTAGAACTTTGGGGATGGAATGTTTTCACATTTCGAGAATTGCAAATTCATCACCTTCACATTGCTTTCGCCAACCTCAGTGGGGATAATTCATCATCTTTCTGTTGGCATTAAATGAGTACACAAAAGCCAATCATGTTTTCCCAAAGTCTGTCAGATGTCACTTTCAATCGCTTCTTGTTTCGCTGCATGAAAACAATACACCAGTGGTCTCTAGTAGCTTGAACGGCTAGAACAGTTTGCACAGTTCAACTGCCAGGGCTGGATTTAGAGGCCAGTGATCCAGGATGCCAAGCTTGAGAAGACAACTGGTTGAGGGGCACCTGTCAAGATACATCTAGTCATCTGCTTAGAAAGCTGACAATAGGGACCTGAACGGTCAATGCTGCTTTAACCTTTGTTCTTCATTCAAGTGAAAATTTCATTAGGTAAAGGTAAAGGACCCCTGACAGTTAAGTCCAGTCGTGAATGACTCTGGGGTTGCGGTGCTCATCTCACTTTACTGGCCGAGCAAGCCAGCATTTGTCTGCAGACAGTTTTCCAGGTCATGTGACCAGCATGACTAAACCACTTCCGGTGAAACCAGAGCAGTTCACAGAAACGCCGTTTACCTGCCACTGGAGCGGTACCTATTTATCTACTTGCACTTTGGCATGCTTTCGAACTGCTAGGTTGGCAGGAGCTGGGACAGAGCAACGGGAGCTCACCCTGTCACGGGGATTCGAACCGCTGACCTTCTGATCGGCAAGCCCTAGGCTCAGTGGTTTAGACCACAGCGCCACCCGCGTCCCAATTTTCATTAGGACCCTTTCAATGTGTTGCATTTGCAGTTACAGGGAACCAGGCAGAGGGCCTTCTCTGTGGTGGCGACCACCCTGTGGAACGCCCTCCCATCAGAGCTCAAGGAAATAAACAACTATCTGACTTTTAGAAGACATCTGAAGGCAGCCCTGCATAGGGAAGTTGTTTATGTTGGATGTTTCATCGTGTTTTTAGTATTTGGTTGGGAAACTGCCCAGAGTGGCTGGGGAAACCTAGCCAGATGGGCGGGGTATAAATAATAGATTATTATTAGTAGTATTCTTATTAGTATTATTATCAATATTAGTATGATCCAGCAAGAACTTTTGTTAGAATTCTTGTACATTCTTAGACAAACTGATCATGTCCATCAAGAGATTAAGTGAGCTGTTACCTAACTTGTGGCATTATAGTATTAATAGGTGGCTGACTTTGTAAAATCAGATTCTAAGAAAAAAGGCCCCCCACTATCATTCATGAGCTCAGTGTCTCGGATACTCCAACAGCGCTAAAATGCTTGAGTGTGCCATGCTCAGGTTTAATACCTGTGGTCCCAGATGGGGGTGCCTATTAAAACAGCCATCCATCCTTGCCGTTTACTAATCATAACCTCCATACTGACATGCTATGCTGACAACACGCAAGATGAGACAGTTTGGATTTGTAACACCAGCTGCTTTGAGCAATTCAAACATTTTGCAAGAACAGTAAATGGATTCATCAAAAGGCTGTTCCTCAGCTGCTCCAAAAGAATAGGGACCCACTGGGAAATATTAGGAGAGTCTACTGTAGTTTATATTTCATGGGTGTATCATGAGACCTCCACTTAACTTCACAGGAATATGCAATGTTCAACGGGTCACGTTTTAAGAGGCCATCGTTGTCATAAAGCAGTCTTTGCAGTTTCGTTGTATTCTACAGGTGTGCATCAGATGTGGATGGATCCTGATTCCCAGGCCAAATTGGTAAGCCTCAGAGGGATTGAGGATTTGTCGGCGGCAATGCAAGATCTGCACAAGTTAGCACAAGTAGCACAGGGACTCTTGAATTGCTTTGTTGTACCTCAGTAATCCCATCACCTCCTGGCAAATAGAAGGGGAAGAAATGGAGGCAGTGAGAGATTTTACTTTCTTGGGCTCCATCATCACTGCAGATGGTGACAGCAGCCACAAAATTAAAAGACGCCTGCTTCTTGGGAGAAAAGCAATGACAAACCTAGACAGCATCTTAAAAAGTAGAGACATCACCTTGCCAACAAAGGTCCGTATAGTAAAAGCTATGGTTTTCCCAGTAGTGATGTATGGAAGTGAGAGCTGGACCATAAAGAAGACTGATCGCCGAAGAATTGATGCTTTTGAATTATGGTGCTGGAGGAGACTCTTGAGAGTCCCATGGACTGCAAGAAGATCAAACCTATCCATTCTGAAGGAAATCAGCCCTGAGTGCTCACTGGAAGGACAGATCCTGAAGCTGAGACTCCAATACTTTGGCTACCTCATGAGAAGAGAAGACTCCCTGGAAAAGACCCTGATGTTGGGAAAGATGGAGGGCACAAGGAGAAGGGGACGACAGAGGATGAGATGGTTGGATAGTGTTCTCGAAGCTACCAGCATGAGTTTGCCCAAACTGCGGGAGGCAGTGAAAGACAGAAGTGCCTGGCACGCTCTGGTCCACGGGGTCACGAAGAGTTGGACACGACTAAACGACTAAACAACAGCAACACCTCAGCAATACAGACCAAAAAAAAAAAAAGAGTACTGTTAATAAGCTTACTGTAAAAGCAGTAATGCCAGGATAGGATGATAGCTGAAAGGAGAGCCAATATTAGCAAATGGAGAGAGGGAAGAGGGAGGACTGTATTGCAACTGAAAGGTCAGGCTTGTAATGAGAAGAAATGATATTACCCAGAAAGCGAATCCCTTTTAGTTTTTTTTAGCATAGATCCACATGAAAAACAAAAACAGTTTTAACACCCATCCCCGAAACCACTATGACTGCAGTGACCAAGGAAAATACTGTCAATTTGCATTTCTTAGTGCAGAAAGTATTGATCTGATGTGTAAAGATCTTTCCTATTCTAATTAGTTCAAGAAGGTTCTGGAAGCTTCTCTGTGTGAATGAAACAAGCAGAAGGTTTGTGATGTTTGGGTTATACTTTCAGAGAAGCTGAGTATAACTGGCTTAAACTGGTTCTCTTATCTCTTCTGTCAAGGTCATGTTGATTATAAAAGTAAGGCCAGAAGGAGCCTGGGTTTCACTCTTTCTATCTTTTTCCCTTCTGGTGTGGTGTTCTGTATATCGTGTTAAGGTTTAGTCTTATTATATGTTATTGTACTGTAAGTTTAAGTTAAGTCTGCTGCAACTGGATTTCTTATGGACAGTGCCAATCCTGAATGTATTGGATTTGTAACCATTATGCTCATTTGCCTTCAGTAGCAGTAAAGCTCTGCTGGATGAAATATTAATTGCCTCTGGTCTATTTTTTGGGACTCCCGCAATGTGTTTAAGTTTTTACTCTGCTAACATTACGCTGGAATCTACTCTGGATCAATATTGAGTAGAATTTTTCAATGACAAATACATTGCTGTGATTACAATATAGAGCTTTTTGTTAATGACTGGAACAAATTCAGGCATGTAAAAGCCTAATCCAAATCACTTATTTTCACTTTACAGTTCAGCAAATACACAGAAGTGGTGCACACCGCCGGCTGCAAGCTGCATACATGGTATACCTGCCCAGGGTTTTCACTGATGGGACTTCTTGGGTGAAACCAGAATGCTATAGTTTTGAGTCCCTTTTTAATGTCTGAAATTTGGATTTGGCTACCTAAGTTTCAGCACATAAACACTGGGGATTGGATTCACCCACAAACCCTGAAATTGGCCTGGATGGGTCAGAAGAATCCCCCAGAATAGTGCTCAAAGAGAGAAGAAGAGGACTGTTCCATCTGGCAAGGTAAAATACTTGTGCAGAGGGAATGTCTGTGATAAAGCAACACTGAATTTCACCCTGGGATTTTTAAACCGAGAATTCTTATTTACTACTTATTTACTACTTAATCCGCTTTGAATATGAATGCATCTGAAAGACTTCACCCCCAAAAGTGTGTGTGTGTGTGTGTGTGTGTGTGTGTGTGTGTTCCTTTCTGTGTGTTCAGCACTGTCAAAATAGCAGAAAGTGCCATTTTCAAAGCTCCAGGCCCTCCTTCTGTAAATTGAAAATGGAAACAGACATCCTAATGCGTTGCATTCTGGACATGATGGGACTCAGTATGCCGTTTGACTTGGGAGCTTATCCACATGAACTTCATTGGCAGCTCATTTCCACGGCTCTAAATAATTTATACAGCACTAGGCTACAGTTTTTTTTTATAGCAATAGCTATATAGGCTCCCACCGTAATGTATCATATCATTTCCAAATGCACCATTTCCTCATTAGGCTTCCATCAGCATTGCACAAACATTATTCATTCATATAATGTACTGGCTACATAATTACACTGCACAACAGATTACCCTAAATTACACTTTCCTACAAAGCACTGTCTTGTTTCAGACTTTAGGTCAACACTGTAACCAAAATGTTTGCAAAAATGGAAAAGAAAAGTACAGTGACATTAAAAAGGTAAAGATACCCCTGCCCGTACGGGCCAGACTCTAGGGTTGTGCGCTCATCTCACTCTATAGGCTGGGAGCCAGCGCTGTCCGCAGACACTTCCGGGTCACGTGGCCAGCGTGACAAGCTGCATCTGGCGAGCCAGCGCAGCACACGGAACGCTGTTTACCTTCCCGCTGGTGAGCGGTCCCTATTTATCTACTTGCACCCGGGGGTGCTTTCAAACTGCTAGGTTGGCAGGTGCTGGGACCGAACGATGGGAGCGCACCCCGCCGCAGGGATTCGAACCGCCGACCATGCGATCGGCAAGTCCTAGGCGCTGAGGTTACAGTGACATTACAGTGTGCCAATTCAGCAATTGGGAAGTCTAAACCACTGAGTCCAGGGCTTGCCGATTGGAAGGTCGGCGGTTCGAATCCCTGTAATGGGGTGAGCTACCATTGCTCGGTCCCAGCTCCTGCCAACCAAGCAGTTCGAAAGCACGGCAAAGTGCAAGTAGATAAATAGGTACCACTGCGGTGGGAAGGTAAACGGTGTTTCCGTGCGCTGCTCTGGTTTTGCCAGAAACGGCTTAGTCATGCTGGCCACATGACCTGGAAAAACTCTGCAGACAAATGCTGGTTCCCTCAGCCAGTAAAGTGAGATGAGCACCGTAACCCCAGAGTCGTTGGCGACTGGACTTAACTGTCAAGGGTCCTTTACCTTTTTACCTTTTAAGTCACAAACTTGTACCAAGGATACCACTCTGTACTATTGAAATCTGGTCATGTTCAGAAGCCCTATCATGTGATCATGGTCACGCAAATTCTAAGGTCTTCTCTTTCCTGTCTCGATTAGGGACAGAAAAAAAGGGAACAAGACCCAAACGAAAACAGAATCCTCCTGCAAAATTTGCACTTTTCTGAATTTTGCAATGCAGCTCTCCACTCAAGTAATATGTAGGAAAATGCACACATTGGGGGGGCGGGGAAGTGTGTATCTATATTAGTGAAAATAACATATAAAATACATTCCACAGCACAAAATGGCTTTGCAAAAATGTATCTAGTGTGAGAACTTCAAATGAATTTTCATGAGACCGTTTCAAAATAATTATAACTACAAACTGATGTGGATGTGAGGAGAACTGAACTTAAAACTGGATGAATGAGCAACAGGGAGAAACTGACACTGACAGATTCACTGATGACTACTTTAAGTATCTTGATACAGCCGATCCTCCAAGAAGCTGCAATGCCACCAGCAGGTGGCGCATTGCCGGTGAGTGGCTTGGTGGTGCGGCAGAGCAGGGTAGCACTTCCTGTTTTGCCTCAAGGGTTGCCTCAGGATTCCTGAATTTTCAGCTGTTAGTTCTGAGGGAAGGTGGCCAAGGACCCACATCCCAGGTGGGGCTTGCTAGCTTGGGGAGTAGATGTGTGATTTCTGAGCTAGAGCAGGCTCAGGACAGCTAGGGGGGTCACATGCCTGTGTCCTGACCAGGCCATAGCTCTCCTGGGTGATAATTTGGTCTGGAGCCACAGGATGGAAATAAAGGTTGAGATTGACCCAACTGCTCTGCCCTGGGTCCCCAATATGGTGCACCCAGCCCCCACTCACAATACTCCAATGTTGTGAAATTGGGGGGGGGGGTTGCAAGGAAGACGTGTTTGATTGGCATAAGACACACTTTTTTCCTCCTAAAAAGTAAGGGGAAATGTCTGTGCGTCTTATGGAGCAAATGCGTGGTCGATCGCTGGCTCCCTTTCCGGCCCCACCCCCTTGCCCAGGCCTCCAATGTTCCGCAGATGGATGATGTTTGTTTCCCCAGCAACATGTGACTGGCTGATTAGATTATCTGTCTGGAAACTGTAGAAATGGCTCCCTTTCCTTTCCTAAAGAAGCTGCAGAACTGTGAGTTGAACCCCGTAAAAACAGGATTTTTTCCTTTGCAAAGTAAGCTCAACAACTTTGAGCTGATCCTCAAAAAAGGGGCTTTTTCCCTTCGCAAAAGAAGCAGCACAACTGTGAGCTGATCCCCTCAAAAACGGGGCTTTCCCCCTTTCCTCCTTTAAAAACTAGGTGCGTCCTATCGTCAGGTGCGTCTTATGGAGTGAAAGATATGGCACTTCGCAAGCTAGCAAGCCCCACCTGGGCTATTTCACAATTCAGGTCAACTTTACAAGGTTTAAGTTCCTTCATCTCACCAAACCTTTCTTTGGCAGGTTTACTATAATTCTGACGTTTCCGTGTCCAAGCCCCTTGTGCCACAGATGAACACAGGTTGCACTTCAAGAAAAGGACATAAGAAGAGAAACTAAATACAGCAATATGAGGCAAGCCTGAGGCAAGAAACAAAAAGAGAGTTTGGGTCTCTGTTAACTGACATTCTCAACTGAACACACACTGAAGGGAGGGGCTGATTCCTGACCAAAGCACCCAAGCCCTGCCCACCAGATACCAAGCACTCTACTACTCAAATTAGATGGAACTCTACAGCGCCCTCTGGTGTCAGAGAGTTATAGCTCATTTAAAACACTTTTTTTGGCAGAAGGTAACTGAAACCATCAACAGAACTGTACAGAACAACCTTACATTTACAGAGCAAAATACCCTCTTGAATTATATACCCAGCCCATGGAACCTGACAAAAGGACAATATGAATGGACTCTCTGTGCCCTTACCACAGCAAAAAGACTGATACTGATGAATTGGAAAAATAAAAATTCGGCTCCCTTCTAGGATTGGATTGAAGATTATACAAACTTGCAACATATGAACAACTTGCATATAAACGCAGACTTGCCATGGACAAATTCAATTATATTTGAAATCCATTCTTACAAATACTGTAATAGGTTAAGATCTGGTGAAGCACAATAACAACCTTGTAAAATATAAAAAATAAAAATAAAACACTTCTTTTTTTATAAAAAAAAAAACCCCTAATGTACCTGAGTCCTCAGTTGCAAATGACCCATTCATCTTTAAAACCTTGTGTGTGAGATTGGGGGGGGTGTGTGTCTTAATTTCATGGATATTGTTACATATATTGAACAGATTTCTGCTTAAACATAGATCTGACACATTTAACTCAATCGTTAATCCTGTCTTGACACTAGCTGGGAAATTTAGGTGACTCACAAGCTGCCAATAGGTTATAACTGTAATAAAACTGCATAGGGGTACGAACAGGGTTAAGACCCAAAGCAACAACTCTTTTGGTTCTGTCAATACAAAAAAATACATTTCTTGGGTAGCATCTCCCACTGTAAATTTCACCTATGAACTTCACACAAAGGATTGCTGACCTTCTGTTGCCGTAGCTTTAACACTATTTACCATGAAAGGTTGCTGTTTCCCTTAGGCTTTCCTAAGCATCCAAAAGATATTAAACACCTGGGGCAAAGGATGACAACTTCGATTCCAGAGATATTTCTGTGCTTGATGTTTAATAAAGAATCAAAGGCAAGCCAGGCTGCCTTCTCTAATCACTGGTTTCATTGAGCTTCAAAACAAGAGTTGCTTTAAAAACATTAGTCCCCTTCACCCCTTACTTGACACAAATTAGGAAAGCCTCTGTGTGTATAAATCTGTTCCTGGACCCTTCCCCTTCTCAGACCACCACACAAATTTTTAGACATCAGGACATCATGTACAGATGTGTTTTTTGCAGATGTTCATGGGGTCTTCAGCCCTTAGCCATTCTGGGGCTGATAAGGGATGGAATATTAACAACATCCAGGGGACCAAAGGTTCCTCATCTCTGCTTTTTACAGTTAGAGAATGCCTGAAGAGGGCACTGCAGAATGTCAATAAGCAGATTAGCACTGGGTTAATAATGGCTACAGGATGAATTTTCCAGGTCCCATCATTGTTTTCATTACTTGATGTCTCTCTCATCTACTTTAATTCTGTCATTGTAAATTGCTGAGTTGGTGAGAATGTCCTGGCATCGAAAGTAATGAGCATAAGGAGATTAAAAAAATCTGTGGCATCGCTTAGACTCTCCTGTCGGAATAAATGATGTACTGCTGGAAGAATAATTCAAATCTCCATAAATCTGACCAGGGTGGTTGCTTCTCGTGGAAGAAAAATCATTTTAAAAATCACAATCCAACTTTGTTTCTTTGATCATTCTCTTCCTATGTGCATCTGACCTTGACTTGCCAGGAATTCATGAGGTGGGCTGGATGAGTGGTGTGCAAATTAAAAGCAAAATGAAAGATCCACATATTTTAACAATAAAACCACCTCATATAATAACACACACACACACATGCACACAGTTTTCAGACTGAGGATTATATATTGATATATGATTAACATTTACACCTATTCTGATATTTATACCCTAGTTTAAAAAATAAAATGTGAAAGAGTGGGGCCTGTTGGCATCACCCTATCCCAGGCTGTGCACGTCAAGCATTCCCTTCACATAATAATAATAATAATAATAATAATAATAATAATAATAATAATAATTTATTATTTATACCCCGCCCATCTGGCTGGGTCCCCCGAGCCACTCTGGGCGGCTTCCAACAAAACACTAAAATACAATAACCTATTAAACATTAAAAGCTTCCCTAAACAGGGATGTCTTCTAAATGTTTGGTAGTTATTTTTCTCTTTGACATCTGGTGGGAGGGCGTTCCACAGGGTGGGCGCCACTACCGAGAAGGCCCTCTGCCTGGTTCCCTGTAACTTGGCTTCTTGCAGTGAGGGAACCGCCAGAAGGCCATCAGCGCTGGACCTCGGCGTCCGGGCAGAATGATGGGGGTGGAGACTCTCCTTCAGGTATACTGGAGCGAGGCCATTTAGGGCTTTAAAGGTCAGCACCAACACTTTGAATTGTGCTCAGAAATGTACTGGGAGCCAGTGTAGGTCTTTCAATACCTACTCTAAGATTCCAGAGTAAGTTACAACAGTGTAAAAAAATGCAATTATCATTCAGTTAAGTGCAAAGGCTTGCATTCAACCTAAAATGCCTAGGGCTTCAGATCATGCACAGCAATTTTAACCTATGGAACACATGAGCAGTGGTAGCACCAACTTTGATGGCTTTATAAAAGGATTAGAGGAATTCATGGAGGATAAGGCTCCAATGGCTACTGGTGGAGTGCCAACTTGAATAAAATATTGAGGGGAAGGCAGGTAAGACTTGCCCCCTAATCAATCACAAGATGCAGGGTATGCACACCATTGGAATTTGTTTGTTTGTTGATTGAATTTATATTCTGCCCTATACCCGGAGGTCTCTGGGCGGTTCACAGTAAAGATCAAAATGTATAAAATCAAAATAAAAACAATAACCCAATAACACCTCCCTGATTGACCTGTCAATCAGATGAACCAAAAGCCTGGTTAAAAAGGAACATTTTTGCCTGGCGCCTAAAGGTATATAATGAAGGCACCCCGCGAACTTCCCTGGGGAGAGCATTCTGCAGGCGGGGAGCCACTGCAGAGAAGGCCCCGTCCTTGTCTCACCACCCTCCAGACCTCTTGAGGAGGAGGCACACGAAGGAGGGCCTCAGAAGATGATCTCAGGGTCCAGGTAGGTTCATAATGGCAGTGCCCACCAACTTTGCTGGGCCCGGTCCCCTCAGATATTTTATTAAGGGTGTGGTGTAGGGACCTCAGCCCCTAGGAGTTGACTATTATGGCTACTAGCCACAAGGGCTTGGCTTTGCCTCCATAGTCAGAAGCAATAGTACTACTTAATGCCAATTGTTGGAAACCACAGAAGAAAGTGCTCTCACACTCAGATCCTGTTTGCAGGTTTCCCATGGGCATCTGGGTGGCCACTGTGAGATCAGGATGAATCCACTGGATTCAGTTGCTGATTTGTCAGCTTTGCTTATTCCAAACTTGACGGGCAACTGTGTCCGTATAGTTTTGCAAATACACTAAGGGGAGGTCAAAGGTATCTAAACTTAAGTGTGGAGAGGGGATTCTTTGAGAGACAGAAATACACAAGCTCTTCTTTTATCTTGATTCTTGTGTGCAAATGTTATGAAGATAGCCAGCATCACCTATCAAGTAACTCAACAGAACAGCCAAGCAGGTAGTACACATACTGTGTTGGGTCAGGTATTTCTGACCTCATGTAGGGTCAACATTTAATTCCCCCTCTTAGGTCAAACAATTTTAATTTGAGCATGGCTCCTGTAGACTTGCACAATGAGAGGTCACCGGTATAGCTGCTAATTAAACTGTCAGGTCATTGACAGCAGAAATCTAGCTATTCTAACTCGTGCCCATTAAATACAAGCTGCCTCTATTTATACTTTTCAGACAGCTTTTTTGACCTACATTTTGAACCTTAGATTTGATAATGAATCAATGGTCTAGTTTTGACAATCGGTTCAACGACCAGGTTAAATTAAAAAGCCCATGGTCTCTTACAAAGTGCTTTGACTGCTACGGGACTTGCTGTTTTAAAATCAATAATGCTCTTCTTGAGAATCCACAGCAGGGGAATGAAAATTGGAGGAAGCATCTTGTTATTCAGGCTCAGTAGACTTGCAGAGTTCCAACTGTTCAACTTTTTTGCTTTTATTTTTTGTTTTAAAAGCCATTGCACATCAAAAGGAATATTATTGGCCATGTTCAATCAATCAGCACTCATGTGCTTTCCCATTAAGCATCTCTGTATATATTTCTGTTGCTGGGTTGCACAAAAGCCTGACAATGAGATTACCTGCACCAGGGAGCTGTTCAGCTACTTTAGCACTCTAAATGCCTGGCAATCTCTGTCACTGTTCTCTAGCACAGCTTTCCCCTCCCTGGTGCCCCTCATTGAGACTATAACTCCCATCAGCCAGTGGCCAGGGATGTAAGAAATAGGAGACTAAAAACATCCAAAGTTCCCCACTCCCTTTTACAAACCCCTTCTGTGGATTCCCCATCCCTGTTCATACGTTTAACGAAAGAACAGGGTAGGCAATAAGGGTGACGATGTGATCTAAACCACTGAGCCTCTTGGGCTTGCCGATCAAAAGGTTGGTGGTTTGAATCCCCATGATGGGGTGAGCTCCCGTTGCTCTGTCCCAGCTTCTGCAAACCTAGCAGTTCGAAAGCATACCAGTGCAAGTAGATAAATAGGTACTGCTGCAGCAGGAAGGTAAATGACATTTCCATGTGCTCTGGTTTCCATCACAGTGTTTCACTGTGCCAGAAGCGGTTTCATCATGCTGGCCACATGACCCGGAAAGCTGTCTGCGGACAAATGCCGGCTCCCTTGGCCTGAAAGCAAGATGAGTGCCACAACCCCATAGTCGCCTTTGACTGGACCTAACCGTCCGGGGTCCTTTAACTTTACCTTTACCTAAGGATGCCAGGGCGAGTGAGAGCAGCTTTAAATCCCCTTGGAGGAGACTTGAGGGAAGCCTGATTGCTCAGTCAGGCCCGCTGCCCAGAGTGCAGACCCTTTGAGATTAATGGTTGGATTTTTAAAATTCATTTCAGTGAGTCTACTCTGAGTAGGACTAGCATCGGAGGCAACCATGTGTGGTGTGGGGGGGTGTGGGGGGGTGTGGTGCAAATTTATATAACGGGAGGGGGGTTTTATGGGGTGTCACGATGTATTCCTGGAGGAGAAGGTGAAGAAGATTCATGGCTGCATGTGACACATCTAGTGAATGTCTACTTTTTTGCTTATTTCATCAGGATGGAAATAGAGTAGTCCAGGCCCATAGGCCAACTGTGCCCCCAGGGTTTTCTCTTTGGCCTTTGCGACTCTTCACCAGACATAATAATTATAATAATAATTTATTATTTGTACCCTGTCCATCTGACTGGGTCTCCCCAGCCACTCTGAGCGTCTTCCAACAAAGATTAAAAATACATTAAAATGTCACACATTAAAAACTTCCCCGAACACAGCTGCCTTCAGATGTCTTCTAAATGTCAGGTAGTTGTTTATCTCTTTGACATCTGATGGGAGGGCATTTCACAGGGTGGGCGCCACTACCGAGAAGGCCCTCTGCCTGGTTCCCTGTAGCTTTGCTTCTCGCAGTGAGGGAACCGCCAGAAGGCCCTCAGAGGTGGACCTCAGCGTCCAGGCGGAACTATGGGGGTGGAGATGCTTACCAGCTTCCTAGAGTGCTCTTGCTGGCTGGGATGAGTCCTTGAGCTGTGATAAGACCTCTTCAAGGCTGGAGAGAGGTGATGTCAGGGACTGGGTAGAGGAGAAATGGTGGAGCCCAACTCCCCAGCCTGACCCTTCCAGAGAAGAAGAAGAGAGTTTCGAATTACAACAGGGGTTTGAGGGAGATCATAGCTCAGAGGCAGATGATCGGGAAAGCTGGGGAATAATGGGAGAGGAGGAAGAAGAAGGGGTGGAACACAGTGTCTTGAGAAAGCATTCCAGACCCTCCATCTCTCAGAACCCAGCAGGCCTTGAAAGTAGGACAGTAGGGAGCTCAGAGACAGAGGGCACATAGCAGCACCCTTAGTGATGACATATAATGGGAGAGAGGGAGGAGGTGGAGACTCACTTGGAGCAATGCCATTATTCCAAGAGGCCACATTTCCAAGCCTCTCTCTGTGAATATTGAATAAAAACAGAAGGTAAGGACATTATCTTGTCTTGTCCATTTCTGGCAACCTGCCGTGGGGGTTGGTTCCTTTGCTGCCTGACAGGTGTGTCTGAAGATGTGTGTCGAAAGGTCTGACTTTTGCATGGCCTGCCACACAAACTAAGAGCCATGTAGGTTACTCCACTCAATTTTTCCTCTGGCCCCGCCCACCACTGCTGTGTCCCTAAAAGGACAAGCCCCTGCCCTTTATCAGGAGATCCAAATCGCACAAGAGGAAGGGGGAAAGCATTTCAGTATGTGAGATTGCAAAGTCCTTCCCAAGTCCACATAAGACAAAACATTCTGTCATGATTTACCAGAGAGATATGAAAACTCGGAGAAGCTCTGTGATGACAGCTGCACCTGAAACTGACATATGAGCATGCATGGAAGAATGATTTGTTGGGTCAGTGGTGTTAAGCTGCTTATTCATATATGACAGGTTGAATGACAGCAATCTCCACAATGTTAGGCCCCATGCAAGGGCAGCTTTGTAAATTCACCTAGCAAAGCACAGTGCACTTGTTTTGTTCCAGTTTGTTCTAGGCTTCTGTGGGAGACTGTCACTGGGAAGCAAGCAGCATGGAAATTTCTTTTCACGTGAGAAGAAGAAGAAGAAGAAGAAGAAGAAGAAGAAGAAGAGGAGGAGGAGGAGTTTGGATTTGATATCCCACTTTATCACTACCCTAAGGAGTCTCAAAGCGGCTAATAATCTCCTTTTCCCTTCCTCCCCCACAACAAACACTCTGTGAGGTGAGTGAGGCTGAGAGACTTCAGAGAAGTGTGACTAGCCCAAGGTCACCCAGCAGCTGCATGTGGAGGAGCGGGGAATCAAACCCGGTTCACCAGATTATGAGTCCACCGCTCTTAACCACTACACCACACTGGCTCTCACAACTCAAGGTTTTCTTTGTAGCAGCAATCCTCTGCATCAGGGGTGGGGAAGAGCTTTGACAGACCTAAACCTCTGCTGCTTTGTGGGATATCTTCAGCAGGAGAAAAGGCTAAGGAGTAAATCCTGCACCATCCCTAAGACAGTTGCCCAAGCTTACACAGTGGGGAGGGATACACAACCTGACTCTGGGCAATGCTGGAGTTTATGGACTTGATGGAAATGTAATGACAGTGCCAAACTTCTGCCTTTAAGAAGTATGATGTACTAGCATTGGCCATCAAATCTGAGTCCTTGCTAGCTTCTTTGCTAGCACACCAAGAAGAAGAGTCAAAACAACCAAATGTGGGCAGTTATATTTATTATGTATCACAACTTGTGGATCTGCAAAAGAAACAAACTAGTCAGATTCAACCAATGTAACCAAATCAAATTAAGTCTGGGCAGGTGTTCATTACTAGATAATGGGAATCTCTACTTGAACCACTGAGCCTCTTGGGCTTACTGATCGGAAGGTTGGCGGTTCGAATCCCCATGATGGAGTGAGCTCCCGTTGCTCTGTCCCAGTTCCTGCCAACCTAGCAGTTCGAAAGCACACCAGTGCAAGTAGATAAATAGGTACTGCTGTGGTGGGAAGGTAAACAGTGTTTCCATGCTCTCTGGCTTCTGCCATGGTGTCCCGTTGTGCCAGAAGCAGTTTAGTCATTCTGGCCACATGACCCAGAAAGCTGTCTGCGGACAAATGCCAGCTCCCTCGGCCTGAAAGCAAGATGTGTGCCATAACCCCATAGTCGCCTTTGACTGTCCAAGGGTCCTTTACCTTTTACCTTGCATGCAGCAAGGTTTCTTAAGATTCCTTCCTCCCCATTGCCTGGACCTGGGATGTAACAGCCCAAGAGGCACACTATGGCCCCATTGGCCAACGTTCACCCTGATGTCCATCAGGCCAAAAGGCACTTCCCAGCACCCTCAGGTCATGTCTGACAGTAGTAACTAAGGAATGCCCACAACCCAACAAGACCTTAGATAAGTGTTCCATTCTTTCTTAAATCTTCTTACTTGCCCAAACAACATTCCAGTTTGTCAAGCTGAAGGAGCACCACTCCAACATCACTCAACAGTGTGGAGCAGCAGAAAAAGGGAAGACTCTGATCCAAAAAAAAAAAAAAAAAAAAGACTCAGACCAGCTCCAAAAATTTCTACTCGGTCCTTGGAAAACAGACGACTAGCCTGTAGGCTCACAGTGTAAAAGGACGGGTCGTTGAGTCCTGAATAACGGAGAAAGGAGGGGTGTGGGCCAGAGCAGGCTTAAATAGCTTGTCACCACCTCTTCCCATTGGGCAAAATTGCCCTCAGGCCATAATATTCTCCCCTAGGGAGATCCCCCCTCTCCTCTGCTTCCAGCAGAGGAGAGCTGTAGCAAATGGGGAATTGCATTGCTTTATCACCAACACACTGGTATTCTTAACAGGATAGTTTACTCTGAGTGTCTATCATGTCCACTTTTTTCCAGTTATGCTGAGTGTGCAAGTTCAATTTAGCCTTCAATCTCTCTCTCTCTCTCTCTCTCTCTCTCTCTCTCTCTCTGTGTGTGTGTGTGTGTGTGTGTGAGAGAGAGAGAGAGAGACTTCCATCTAGACATTTGCTGAGTCAAATCGGCTAAAATGATTTCTCTGTGATGATTGCAGGATAAATCAGGTAAAGTGCCATTGATTCTGCATCAATCATCAAATTCCCTGTGCATTATGACAGCTATTGAAAAGTATGCGATGCCAAGTGCCCCAAGGTCCTGCTGGAATGATCTACAAGTATAATGCACATGTGTGGAGCCAGATGCCATTTCTGAAATTAATCTTTTAAAAAACTCGCAGCTCAAAGAGCGGTCCGTTTCTCTGAAATGAGAGAATTGTCTCCAAAGAATATGAAACAGCGGCTGTATATAGAATTAGATCCTTGGTCCATCTCACCTGGTATTAGGAACAGGGCACACTTTCCTATCACTACATGTAGGCGACTAGAAATGACTTTGACAAGAAGATGAACCCCTGCCAGGGCAGTAATATGAACGCTCAGGCCTCACAACTCTCCTTTGCATGGAGTGTTTCCAGGGAGAGTGGTAACATTTAATGGTGGGTAAATTGCCTCCAGGCCAGTTCAGGATGGAGGCAGTTAAAAAGAATTATTTTGGAGCGTTGTAAGTCAGTCCCACTCCAGAGCAAGGCACTTATTGCACCCCAATTGACAAGACTAGCTGAAGACATTTTGCAGCCTGAGGCCAAAAACAAGACAGTGCTTCCATCTTGTCCATGTTTAGAAGCTGACTGGGCAGGCAGTCAAATTTTACTTCGGTGCTGGTGATGAGATGACATGTTCCTCTGTGGCCAATGGCAGCAGGGTAGCTAGTTTATGGGATGCAAGGCAAGCAACAAGGCACACACAAGGCTTCCACCAACCCCTTGCCACCATTCTGCCTATCACCTCCTGCCTGAACCAGCTGCCCCCAGTCAGTGTAATGGCAGGGCCAGCCCTGCATCTGTTGATGCCTAGAGAACCTCCTATCAACACCACTTCTTCTTCTCCTTCTTCTTCTTCTTCTTCTTCTTCTTCTTCTTCTTCTTCTTCTCCTTCTCCTTCTCCTTCTCCTTCTCCTTCTCCTTCTCCTTCTCCTTCTCCTTCTCCTCCTCCTCCTCCTCCTCCTCCTCCTCCTCCTCCTTCTCCTCCTCCTTCATCTTCTTCTTCATCTTCTTCTTCCCCACCCGTCTGGCTGGATTTCCCCAGCCACTCTGGGCAGCTTACAGCATCTATAAAACATAGTAAAATATCAATCATTAAAAACTTCTTGATACAGGGCTGCCTTCAGATATCTTCTAAAAGTTATGTAGTTCTTTATCTCCTTGACATCTGAAGGGAGGGCGTTCCACGGGGGAGGGCACTACCATGGGGTGGTGCTTTATTCTAAGTAGACCTACTGAAGCCATGTTCATTAATTTCAGTGGGTTTATGATGAGGAAAACTTAGCCGAGTACCCCCCCCCCCAGTGTACTGTTCCTGCCACTCTCCACTTTCCCAAATCCATGTAAGAGAGGACAAATACAGGGAATATGGCAGCAGAGGAACCCTTTTTAGACATGTGAATGTGTAGCTGGCCAGCTAAGGCCATTATCCTACTAATATCTGACAAACGGTCATTTCAGTTGTCTCTTCTGCTAGATTCTAAGCCTCCTTGATACAGAGGATAGATCTAAACACGGGGGGGGGGCATAAATCAGTCAGAAATTAGACCGTTTTAACAACAACAACAAAATCTATAAGGAAATTCACATTTCAAAATTTCCTGCTCTCTGGTTACATGTTTATAGAGTGTTCAGATCACTGTTTCTTTACTAATATAGCTGATTCCAGAATCACAGGCTTGGAAGGGACTAACAGATATCATCCAGACTGACCCTCCCTAACCTTTAACAGTAACTTACTGTGCAAAAGTCTGGATCACATATTCATCTACTTTTGCCTCTGGCCTCACTCATATCATTATGGCCCTGAATTTCTTACCACAATTGTATTTCATAGCAAGATGTAGTTCGAGCATTCCACACAGAGAGATAGACAGGCAGAGAAGACCTATCATTTGGAACTGGAGTCTATTGCGAGCAATTGGCAACAAAATGTTGGAATTGCAGAGATGGGCAGCAGAACTTGGACCATTCCAAAATAAAGATTGAGAAGTCCTTTGCTTTCCCAATCCCAGCAGTAGGGATACCAAGGCTGGGTTTAAGAAATCCAATTCCAAGCATGCAATAGCATTGCTGGTTTGGTCTGCTGCATGCTGACCAGGCAAATGCAAAAGGAGAAGATCGGCTCAACTATATCTTGCTATGAAATATAAATGGAGTAAGAATTTCACAGCAAGAGTGCTGAACCATACAGAGATGAATCACTGTGAGCATCAAAAATATGTACATACTGATAGACGTCATTCCCATCCCAAGCAATGCCCATGACAGCTGAGAGATGCTTAGAATTTTAATTAGATTAATTTATTGGAAGGGGCAAGGAAGACCCATGCACCCCTAGAGTCTGGCTAATTGTAAGTGATCACAAATGTGTTTTCAGTCCGTTTGCTGAGCACTTGCTGCTAGCTAGACTTTGCCTTTGGATTTATCTTATTATGTTTCCCCCCCTCCCTTTTGTCTTGCTTCTTCTCCCCACTGGCTGCCTTCTACCCAACTCCCCTGCTCTGTGGGCAGCTGGGTTTAAACGCAGGGAGAAAACCAACTAATCTACCAATTAAAGCCATCGCCTCCCTTCCGCCTGACTCCTCTACCACAGGCATGTGAGGCAGGTCTCGTTTAAGGAAGCAAATATTCTACCTATAAAACTATCATTATCAGCCAAGTGGAGAATGACTTCCCTCATTTGCATTCATTAGCCACCAGCTCCTGACGAAGGGACGCTGTCCGTCTCGGACGCATCTCTCTTAAGTTAAAGGAGGAAATATTTCAGTGTGTGTGTGCCAGAAATGTAGGGATAATTGCTCAGCATCCAAGCACCAGACTAATGGGCAAACCCCCAACTGTTTGCAGAGAAGCTGGCAAACAGAAGGTAAATCTAAAAGTGCAGGGCAGGGAGAATTAGGAGCACTAGTCTAGAGTTCCCCAAGAGACTACAATCCATTTTGATTCTAATTTGTGCCCTGCAAGGCTGGGAGTTAACCTATCTAAATGAATCCTTTCATCGAAAGGATTTTAAAGTGTGCAGAAATGAAGACTGGAAACCTAACAAAGAGGGCTAAACTGAGTTATGGAGGACAAGACTATCAATAGCTGCTAGTCATGACGGTTATGTATTGTACTACCAACCTTACTGTATGCTTGTGAAACTTGGACCACTTATAAACACCATCTCCAGCTCCTCGAAAGATTCCATCAACAGTGTCTCCAAAAGATTTTACACATCACTTGGGAAGATAGGTGAACTAATGCCAGTGTACTGGGAGAAGCAAAGATCACCAGTATTGAAGCAATGATTCCTCAACATCAACTTTGTTGGACTGGTCATGTTGTGTGGATGCCTGATTATCATCTTCCAAAGCGGCTACTCTATTCCGAACTTAAAAACGGAAAGCGTAATGCTGGTGGTCAACAAAAGAGGTTCAAAGACTCTCTCAAGGCAAATCTTAAAAAATGTAGTATAAACACTGACAACTGGGAAACACTGGCCTGCGAGCGCTCCAATTGGAGAACAGCCTTTACCAAAGGTGTCATGGGCTTTGAAGACGCTCGAACTCAGGACAAAAGGGAGAAACGTGCTAAGAGGTACATATGCTTGGCAAACCCTCACCGTGATCAACTCCTGCCAGGAAACCTATGTCCCCACTGTGGAAGGATGTGTGGATACAGAATTGGCCTCCACCGTCACTTATGGACTCACTTTTAAAAATGTGTTTATGGAAGACAATCGTACTCAGCTACAAGTGATCGCCAAAGAAGAAGAAGCCTCGAGCAGTAACATTCTGAATGTCAGTTGCAGCGGATCACGAGCTGCAAGCACGAGTACATTCATGCTCTGCTTGCAAATTTCCCATATATATCTGGCTGGCCGCTGTGAGATTAGGATGCTGGGCTAGAGAGAACTTTGTTATGAGTCACATAGGTTTTCCCTTCCTTACCTCTCCTCATTATTTTCATTATTTTGCTTAGAGGTCTGTACTTACTTCCCAAAAGAATTTGGGAATTATAGGGACAGAACTACCGAAACTGTATAGAAACGTATTCATGTATGCTACTACAGCGGCAAGAATGCTACTTGCCCCAAAATGGGAGGAAGCAGAAGTCCCAGCAAAGGAAGAATGGATACAAAAACTTATGGAATATGCAGAAATAGTGAAACTTACCGGAAGTATAAGAAATCATGGTGACAAACTTTTTATAAAAGAACGGAAATGGTTTATTGAATATCTACAGATAAATTGTAAACAGATAAGAACATTGGCAGGATCACTGTAATAACCTGCAGTTTCGTAAGAGTATATATTTAAAGTAGATGAATAAATGAGCAAAATAAAGTTAATTTGGATATGCAGAAGGTATTAAAAATAAATTTAAGGAACTGCAGAAAGAGGGGGAAGGAAGTCAAGTTTCGAAATGTCAAAATGATTGTAAAATCAGTGAAATGTATAAATCTGAAAAGTATAAAAAAATAAAAAATAAAAGGGGTCCTGTTATTTGACTAGGGCAATGTTGTGGAAGACTTGGCGGGGTGAGTGGGTGGGTGGGGAGATGCCAGAACTGCATACAACAGGCATCCCCAACCTGTGGCCCTCCAGATGTTTTGGGACTACAACTCCCATCATCCCTAGCTAACAGGACCAGTGGTCAGGGATGATGGGAATTGTAGTCCAAAACATCTGGAGGGACGAAGGTTGGGGATGCCTGGCATACAAGCATGTACTGCGAGAGAGAGAAAGCACTGGCTGAATGGGAATTTGAACGCTTAACTGCAGCATTTTTGGCTTCCATCAGATCTGTTTGAACGTCCCATCAGTCCCAGCTAACATGGTCTGGGATGATGGGAGTTATAGTCCAGGAAACTCCAGAGCACCACAAGTTCCCTACCCCTGGCATACATAACACGGAGGTTAAATGGGCCTGTAACCCAGAAAGTCCTCCTTTGAAGTACAACCTTCGAAGCAACATCCTGTAGGTCAAATTTAATTTTCAGCCACAGCCAATGTATTCTTATCACATCACAGGCTGGCCTACTTAAACACTATAATAAAAAGTTAATTAAGCATAATATGCAGTATATATCGGAGGTATAAAAATTAAAGGGCTAAAATAAATAGTGCAAGAAGTGTGAGATTCATTCATTTTTTGACTTAACGGTTCTTACCTGATACATTACACTAAACCGTAGGCTCAACAGAGGACATGGGGAGAGTAAATTTTTATCAGGACTTAATTTTGTTTAATTTAGATTCAGGTTCTATCATGCCTTACTCAAATTAGGTTAATTACGTGTATCAGATTTGTTCATAAATCTTTTTCTTTCAAATCGCCTAGAGGTAGAAGGTGTGTAGTCTGCAAGTTGCTTCCTTGAGTTAGTTTTATTCAGAAGCTTTGGATGTTGAGTAACGATTAAGGGCTGCAGAAATCCTGTTAGATAATTTGCAAAGTGGTGTGTTTTTTTTATAAAAAAAAATCTGTATTGAAAGTTCAAAAAGTACAGAATTATATGTGCGCTAAACATGGTAGATGTAAATAAAAGAGAGAAAAAGAAAAAGAGAAAAAACCCATGTACAAGGGGAAATGAATGGGGGGGGGGACGACCCAGAATTGTACACTTTACAACGTTGTTAATGTAGTTCACCAGATCTTGACCTATTACAATATTTGTACGAATGGATTCCAAATACCATTGAATTTGTCCATGGCAAGTCTGTGTTTATATGCAAGTTGTTCATATGTTGCGAGTTTACATAAGTCTTCAAGGTCTCTGGACCTTAAACTGAGGCTCATACAACCAAAAATAATATTTAGAATATACTGTAACCCATTACATTTGTTTGGAAAAGGGCTATCTAAGGTATCTAACTGTTGGAGGTGCAATGGGATAATGCTTCTCTAAAACATAGGCTTTTTCATTGTCCTATATTGAAAGATTTTTGGCAGAAGGTAACAGAAACTATCAACAGAACTGTGCAGGGCAATCTTACATTTACAGAGCAAAATATCCTTTTGAATTACCTACCTAGCCCACGGAACATTGCAAACTGGTTGTTCTGTGCATCTTCCTGTTGGAAACTTCTTCTTTCAAACTGAATGGGCCTTTTTCTGCATGAGCACATCTGTGATCTTCTACTACCTACAAAGGAAGTTTTAAGGTAGGGCAACCAGTTCAGCGGCACTGGGCACCAGGTTGCAGGGGGCGTCAGAACAACGCTGTAGAATGCAGTGCGAGAGGTGGGGAGGGAGTGCCAAATTTTAGCATCGCACAGGCAAACTCAGCCCTCCAGATGTTTTGGGACTACAACTCCCATCATCCCTGACCACTGGTCCTGTTAGCTAGGGATGATGGGAGTTGTAGTCCCAAAACATCTGGAGGGCCGCAGGTTGGGGATGCCTGTTGTATGCAATACATTCCTTCATTTCGTTCTTTTCCAAATTACTTTTATTAGTTTTCCAAATTTTTACAAATCGAACCGAATTCCTTAATTTAATACAATTTCTTTCTTTCTTTCTTCTTCTTCTTCTTCTTCTTCTTCTTCTTCTTCTTCTTCTTCTTCTTCTTCTTCTTCATCTTTTCCTCCTGTAGCCACAATCATCTCTTCATTGATATAAATTTCATCCTTCGCTTGTTGTTGTCCATTCTTACAGCCGCCTCTCATTGCCTCCTCACAGACAGCGTCTTGGTTATTTATTAAAAATATTAAATCCATTTCACATGTGTAGTCCTTCATAATCGTTATTGTCTCAGACCTGATGTGCTGGGAGAGTTAATTCTTACCTTCCTTTGTTCCTTTGGCCAGTCTTTGCAGTGTTTACAAAATCACACTCCAACTTCCGCTCTTCACCACTCGCATGCAGGCTGCGAAACTCCCATTCATTTCAATAGGTCTTGCAAATGTGCACATAATCAAGGCTGAGAAAAGGTCAAGGAGCTAATTTACATAGCCAGTTTTTGAAAGTATTTTCAAATCTTAAGATGTTGTGCATACACAAACACACATAAATAAACATACACACATATACATATGTATGATCATATACTTTAAAAAATCCCCCCCACACCCCATCTTTGAAGAATCCCCCCACTGGATTTTGTTATATACATGCTGACCCCATGTATCATGGTCGTACAGCAACATGGGATATGTAGTACCTCAGAATTCAAATCATTCTTGCACTGTGCACATGGCTCATTCTCATGCATGCATATTTGATACAGTTTGCAAGAATCCAGATTTTGTGAGAATACATAATCCTGTGTATTCCTAAGTATTAAAATCGGAAATGGAAAATTTTCGGCTGAATTTACTGTAGATTCAATTCAAGTGTGGAAAAGGTTGATATATAGGGGTGAATGTGAATTATGCCTGTGTTGAATTTTGACAGTGGTAGTTTCCTCATTTTAAAATGAAGATTTCAGAGAGGCCAATTGCTCCGCCATTGACACAGATCCCAATCTAGCATGCTGCTGCAGAGATTTCAAAATGATAATTTGCAGGGCTTGGCTATCTGAACTTGTGATGTAGTGATCAATTCACTACTCACTTCCCTACTGAACTCAGACTGACCAAAATAAAATAAATCAGGAGCATGAATAGAGAGATAGAAATTTTGAAAAATAACACCCCTTTTTATTTGTTTTAAATCATATACCACTTGATTGAAAGAAAAACACTCAAAGCCGTTTTTACTCTTTGGGTAGACATACACTGAAAAGTAACAAATAGAATACCTCTGAGCACTTAGTCAGCTCAGGAAATAGTTGCGTCTCGAGGCCCCAAGACCCACCCCCCAAATAAATACACACGGACACTTATATTAGCTTAAGTTTTGGGGCAAAATTTTTGGCCACAACTTTATTGAAATACAATCACGTGAGCGGTATTGGCTTAGGCATTGACTCCCCACTATAACTAGCTCCACCTCTCAGGGTGATCGTCAAATGGGGTAAACCAAACGAGGGATCAAGGCCAATGAGGACCAACCTAAGCTCACCCCGGGGTTCCTGTGGTCCTGGCATGGCCCCTCAAGCGGACTTCAGATGAGATCCAGGACCCCCAGATTCCTTTAACGGAATACCCAGTTCCTGGAGGGGCAGGTGATGGCCGCACCTCCCCTCCCCACAATCCAACTGAGCCAATGCCTAAGCACCACCTTACAAGTTGTGACAATTTGCTAAGGGGTAGGCGGAAACCAAATGGCTAAAGCCAATCTGCCAAATGGAAAAATTCCTACCCAGCCCCTGTTCCAAAACAGGCGACCCAAAGCAAAGAAAGGCCAAGCGACGCTACCAAAACTAGGGAGGGTGGGCGGGTGTTCAACAGTGCAAAGCAAGTGCCCCTCCTTGCATCACACTGCTGTTTTTAAAGCCCCTGGGATCATGCCACCCACTGGCTATTGGCTAAAATTGCCTGGTGTGATCCCAGGGGAATGGCCAGGACTTCTTGCTCCTCCCCCCCATTTTAACCCCATCAGGTGAGCTCTTGGGTCCCATGCGCAACCAGGACCCTCTGTTATGAGGATCCCATTTATCAGTCCCAAAACCAAGCCATCAACTCCATTCACACACAAAAATCCACTCTTCGCCCCACCCCAGCTCCCCTTTTGACCAGCCTAACTGGGAACAGGAAGAACTTCTACGTTGTTGCTATCGTTAAGACAACTGGGAATCTGAAATCTGTGCAGATCTACTACAAATCAACTCAAGATCTACAAGTAGATCCTGATCTATTTTCTCTCCCCCAATAAGGTGGACTTTCATGTAGATGGCATTGACTGAGAAAGAAGCACATATAAAAGGTTTACTGTGCTAAAACAACAACAAAACAGCAGCAGCAGCAACAACAAAGCCATTTCCGACCTGGGAGGAGAGGGGGTTGCGGGCAGAAATCCCTCCCACATCTCACACGCGGGGGCTGGCCCTTGCCCCCGCGTGGTTAGGGAATCCCCGGGCGTGTCAGCGACCCGGCCCGCCAATCAGCGGGCCGGGGAGGCGTAGCCTAGCCTATTTAAGACTAGGCACGGCCGGGGACCACCCTTTTTGCCCCCTTTCCAGACTGAGGACGATTCAGATGGAGCGCTTCCGCTCATTAGCGCCGGATGCGGAACAATCATCGATGCCTTTCCCGGAGCATCTTTGGAGTCTTGGGAGGAAGAAGTGATGAAGGGAGTATTCGGTGCAGTCGCCCCTTCCACAATGAGATCTTACAAAAAAGCATGGGCGGACTTCCTAAAGTTCCGCAATAAATTTCCCAGCGCGAAACAGAAATCTGTTCCCTCAATGAGGGAGGTCCTCCACTATTTAGCTCACCTGAAAGAGATGGGCAGGGCACCTAAGACTCTTAATATTCACTCCGCAGGGATTTCATATTTTTGTAAAACCTTTTTCGCCACCGACCCGTGTGCGTAAGACCTTAGAAGGGTGGCGCCGTAAGTGCGTAATAGTGCGTAAGACCTTAGAAGGGTGGCGCCGGCTTCAGCCCCCCACCCCTGACAGGAGGAGGCCCATAACTTTCGACATTTTGACCCAGATACACAAAAAATTACGTGAAATATGCTGGTCAAAATACGAAGCTCGCCTATTCTCGGCCGCTTATTCCATAGCCTTCTTTGGGGCCCTTCGCATAGGGGAAATGGTTTGTGAGGGAGGGGCTCTCCACGCCCAGAGGGGTATTCTCTTAAGCGATCTGACCCTTTCAGCTAATGAGCTTATAGTCCAAGTTCGGAGCTCTAAGACTGACCAGCAGGGCAGGGGGGGCCCTCCTACGGTTACCAGCCGCGCAAGGTAGCGGCCCCTGCCCAGTTAGGGATACAAGGCGTTTCCTCTACCTAAGACCCAGTAGCCCAGGCCCCCTGTTAATTCATGCTGACGGAGCGCCTTTGGCTAGGCACCAGTTTACACGGGTGATGCGCAGGGCTCTGGCTGCATGTGGGCAGCCCGCGGCCGAATTTGCGGCTCACTCCTTCCGGATCGGTGCTGCAACCACTGCCGTGCACCTCGGGCTTTCCACGGAGAGGGTAAAGGATCTGGGCCGGTGGAAATCTAATGCATACAGAGCTTACGTAAGAAAGAACCTATGACTACTGGGCGCATCGCTGACCTCGGTTTCCTTGTCTATTTGCTTTTCAGAATTCCGAAAGATACGCATTTGGTTGGTGGGCCACAGCATTGTGCACTGGGCCAGGAATCGTGCCATTAGTACCGGGCTGGGGCAAAACTTGAACTTACCTGCTAATGTTGAGCTAACGTGGATAGCGCGAAGAGGGATGCGCTGGAGTGAATTTAAGCCAACCGTGATGGCGAGAGCCGCCTCTGAGGGCCCCCCGGATGCCTTGCTCATCCAGTTGGGGGAAAATGACTTAGCGTACCGCAAAGCTATTGATTTGAGATGGAACATCTTTGACGATTTTGATGGCCTGATGGCGGTTTACCCAAACATTACTATCCTGTGGTCCTCGTTGCTTGAGAGGAGGACATGGAGGGATTGCGTGAGCCCGGTTGGAATCAATAAAGCAAGAAGGGTCTTGCAGCGGGCTGTGGAGCGTAGAGTGGCAGCTCTGGGCGGGGGCGTCATCCGCCACCCGAGCATCCAGTACAGCAACGAGGCCCTCTACAGATGGGATGGCGTGCATCTGTCTGACGATGGAAATGATATTTGGTTGGGGGACATCATAGCAGGGATTAGGAATTGGTTACAGGCTTGAAGGTATTGGCGGCGAGCTTTGCTCGAGTGGCGGTTAGGCATTGGCAGGGGTCAATTGTTATGCAAATGAAGGGGGGAAGGAAGCGGCATCACCTTCCCCAAAAGTAAGGGTAGTCCGGTAGAGGACTCCGAGGGGCGTGGCCTTGTCCGAAACCTAGGGAGGTAAGGGCCTCCGGCACGCCCCAGAGCGGTGACACCCGTGGGATCCTAGTTGGCGTACTTCAACAGGACTCCCACGGTTTGTGGACAACCCTCCCTGGTCCCCATGCCGGGTAGTCGATAGGAGCCAATGCCTAAGGCCAATACCTTCCAATTCTGTAATCAATAAAGTTGTGGCCATTTTATGCCCATTAACCTAAAATTCTGTGTCCGGTGTCTTCATTTCACATGGGGGAGGGGACTTGCCACGCAAAGCCATTTCCGACCTGGGAGGAGAGGGGGTTGCGGGCAGAAATCCCTCCCACATCTCACACGCGGGGGCTGGCCCTTGCCCCCGCGTGGTTAGGGAATCCCCGGGCGTGTCAGCGACCCGGCCCGCCAATCAGCGGGCCGGGGAGGCGTAGCCTAGCCTATTTAAGACTAGGCACGGCCGGGGACCGCCCTCTTTGCCCCCTTTCCAGCTGAGCGGTTTTCCCATCCCACCCTCCCTTTAGGTTTAGCTAGCCTTGACCTTGCTATGGACTTCGGTTGGTCGCCGCAAGGGGCCTGGTAGGAATTTTTCCAAGTTGGCGCACTTCAAGCCTTTTGGTTTTTTCGCCTACCTCGTAGCAAACGTCACAACTTATTTTGGTATTGGCGGTTAGGCATTGGCAGGGGTCAATTGTTATGCAAATGAAGGGGGGAAGGAAGCGCCATCACCTTCCCCAAAAGTAAGGGTAGTCCGGTAGAGGACTCCGAGGGGCGTGGCCTTGTCCGAAACCTAGGGAGGTAAGGGCCTCCGGCACGCCCCAGAGCGGTGACACCCGTGGGATCCTAGTTGGCGTACTTCAACAGGACTCCCACGGTTTGTGGACAACCCTCCCCGGTCCCCATGCCGGGTAGTCGATAGGAGCCAATGCCTAAGGCCAATACCTTCCAATTCTGTAATCAATAAAGTTGTGGCCATTTTATGCCCATTAACCTAAAATTCTGTGTCCGGTGTCTTCATTTCACATGGGGGAGGGGACTTGCCATGCAACAACTTTCCCTTAAATTTGGATGCATAGGCAGAGTATCTTTTCTCACTTCACAGAAAACAAAGAGGAAACCTTTTAGGTGCAGGCTGGCTTGTTATTGATATAGCTGCAAGACCAGCCGCTCCACTGCAGTGCATTCATTGATCTACCAATGTGCTCCTTTACAGAAGATTGTTTCTTTGGTCACTGGTGCAGAAAAAAAGAACTTTGCTTGTAAATTGAAACCATCCGTGGATATTTGTGCCCACATGGTATAACTTAATATAAAAAGGTTGGTGGAGAGGAAAACAGCCAAGAGTAAACATACGCTTCACCTGTTGCACAGTTTACATATCCGAGCTAGGAAAGGGCACTGCTGATCAAATAATGAATCTATTTTGGATTCTGCGTTTGACTAAGGCATAGCATCAATGAAGAAGGGTATTTCTACATAACGCTGAGGATCCCCCAATCCTTAGCTATGAGCAGTGGTGGAGGAACCTCTGGTACCCAGGGCAGGGCAACTTGTACAAACTGCACATGTGTGGCATCCTGCGCGTGTGCACTCTGTACAGAATGCCACACATGCACATTCCATACGGGCTGCCGCTCGCACGCGGTGGCCATACGGGCTGCCACTTGCATGGTGTCCATATGGGCGGCCGCTTGAGCGGTATCCCGTACTGAGTGTGCACGCACAGCAGCCCGTACAGACACCCGTATGGACGGCACGTGAAAGCAGCAGCCCGTACGGTCGCCATGCGAGAGGCAGCCTGTACGGACGCCCGTATGAATGGCACACGAGTGCGGCAGCCTGTACAGACGCCTGTATGGACGGCGTGTGAGAGCAGCAGCCTGTATGGTCACCATGCAAGAGGCAGCCTTTACGGATGCCTGTATGGACAGCGCATGAGAGCGGCAGCCCATACGGTCGCCATGCGAGAGGCAGCCTGTGCAGATGCCCATATGGACGGCGCGTGAGAGCAGCAGCCTGTACGGTCGCCATGCGAGAGGCAGCCTTTACAGATTCCCGTATGGACGGTGCATGAGAGCGGCAGCCCATACGGTCGCCATGCGAGAGGCAGCCTGTACAGATGCCCGTATGAACGGCGCATGAGAACGGCAGCCTGCACGGTCGCCCCTATGAATGGCACACGACTGTGGCAGCATGAATGGTCGCCTTGCAAGAGGCAGCCTGTAAGAACGACTGTATGAATGGTGTGTGAGAGTGGCAGTCCGTACGGACGCTGCACTGGCGGCGCCCATATGGACTGTGTGTGCCCTTGGCCACTCTACAGCTGGGGGGAGGCAGGGGCCATCTTGTCACCCCTCCCCAGAGTAGCACCCGGGGCTGCCCGCTCCCTCCACCCCCCACTTCATATGCCCCGGCTATGAGCAGACATTCAATGAATGTGTGTGCGTGTGGGCAATCAGAATTGTAGCCCCTCTCCTGACTTTCATCTGTTCAACTGAAGGCGAAACAAAGCTTATGCACCTGTCCATGCACTTTATAAATGGAAGAATAATATAAACTGAAGCTAAATCCAGACCAGACTGTGATGCAGATAGAGGGTCATTCCTCTGTCTGGCTGAGTGGTGTGTGGCCTGGTCTGAATGAAGTCACACTTCCTCTGAATAAAGAGATTGGTAGCAGAATGGGTCTGAAAGAATACAGATGTTATTGGCCCAGAGATGGAAAGAAGATAAAGTCCCTATGAGAGAATAATGGCAGATCAAGTTGATGGATTATGCCGAAATGGCTAAAATGACCAGAAGAAACATGAAGAAGAAGAAGAAGAAGAAGAAGAAGAAGAAGAAGAGGAGGAATTTGTACCCCGTCCATCTGGCTGGGTTTCCCCAGCCACTCTGAGCTCCCAACTGAATATTAAAAACACAATACAGCATTAAACATTAAAAACTTCCCTAAACAGGGCCGCCTTCGATGTCTTTTAAAAGTAAGATAGTTGCTTATTGCCTTGACATCTGCTGGGAGGGCGTTCCACAGGGCGGTCGCCAAATTTTTGGTCAGGAAGACCAAATTTTTAATAAGGAATGAGGAATGCTTATAATTTATCTTCAAAACCATTGCAAAAACCATTATCTTCAAAACCATTGTAAAGGGTTAAAATCATTAGTAGGGTTGGAACAACACTTGTAGTTTAATGGTCAATTTTGGACACCTCCTTGCTGAAAATGTTGATAATTGTCCCTCTGTAAGTAGAATAGGTGTCATTCCTCAGCATCCTTAACCAAGGACATCTCCCATAATTCTTTGGGGGAAGCCACAAGTGCTTAAAGTGGTATCGTCGTGCTTTGAGAGCATGGTGTGAATGCGGCCTAAGACATTTTGCTGCCTGAGGTCAAGGGAAAGGTGATGGTATCCTTCCATTTCATTCCATATAAAGTTGCAAGCAGGAGCGGCTGCTCAGTTTCCTTGAACACTGGTGATGGTGACAGCATCTTCAATGAGAACCAAGGACAGTAGGCTAGTGCAGGGGTTCGGGGCAGGCCTACAGCTTTGTCCTCCAGCACCTCACCGCCACTTCCCATTCCCCAGAATTCACTGCCTCAGTGTTGGTGCTCACCTTTAAAGCCCTAAATGGCCTCAGTCCAGTATATGTGAAGGAGCGTCTCCACCCCCATTGTTCTACCCAGACACTGAGGTCCAGCACTGAGGGCCTTCTGGCAGTTCCCTCACTGCGAGAAGCCTAGTTACAGGGAACCAGGCAGAGGGCCTTCTCGGTAGTGGCACCCACCCTGTGGAACGCCCTCCCACTATATGTCAAAGAGAAGAACAACTACCAAACTTTTAGAAGACATCTGAAGGCAGCCCTGTTTAGGGAAGCTTTTAATATTTGATGCATTACTGTATTTTAATATTTTGTTGGAAGTCCTACAGCCCAGAGTGGCTGGGGAAGCCCAGCCAGATGGGCGGGGTATAAATAATAATAATAATAATAATAATTATTATTATTATTATTATTATTATTATTATTATTATTATTATTATTATTATCAGGTGGCTGCCTCATTGTAACTAATAGGAGAGCAAGCACTGTTTCTGACCTTAAAAAACCACTCTTCCCCTGTTATGTACTGAAGTTCTCACCCTGGGCCAGCAGGGGGAGACTGTAGATAGTTATGCAAATAAGGGATCGAAAGTGACGTTCAGTGATTGGATAGTTTTAGAAAATTGTTGCAGTTACAATGTACTGGAGCTCTATATAAGCAGGCTGACTGAACCCTTCAGTTCAGTTCTGTCCTGGCCTGTGAATAAACAAGAACTGTTTGAAGAATCGCTGTGTCATCTGATATGTTCACCCACAACTTAACATCCCCCAAATTCTTTTAAATTTCACACCAGGAGAAAATTGGGAAGAAATTGGGAGGAAAATCTATGTGGCTATTGTGATGTTCCCTCTCCACACTGCTCAATATGTTGCACCGCTGTCATTTATACTTGCATCTTCCTTTGCAAGTCAGGTCCAAATCTCTCTCCGTTGTTGCCCTTTATGCCTTTCTGTAATGTTTTCTCTTGCTTTCAGGGTCTCAGTTGCTTCTGTTCTGTCAAACCTATAACAGGTCACCACAGTACATTGGCTCTTTATTCCCCTCCCCTCCCTCCCAGGCTTTTAATGTTCCTTTTTGCATCATAATGGTTGTGTGTTTAATGTTAAGATTGGATGGTTTTGGAGACATGGAACGTGGGCTATAAAAATGTTTTTACTACATCCTCATTCATGGGAATGACCTGGGAGAGTTTCAAAACAGTTTAGATAATTAGAAGTTTTGATAAATGGGAGTGCTATTTTCAAAGATTTATGCTGACAAGAGAAACACCCGGTGGATTTGGATAATGAGCTGCTTCAGATATTAGTATTTTTATAGCATTTTAAATGTGCCAAGTACTTCATAGTTCTTAGCCAAGTTGACTCAAGTTATAGCAGAGGCTGGCAGGAGGTGGAGCTGATGTTTGCACTTGACTTCCCCACTGTTTCAATTCATATGACAATGGCTGCCACTAGGGATGTACAGATCCATTTATTTCCAGTCTGTGACAGTTTCAGATGTGTTCATTAACAAGTCTGTCCCATCCCATGTCCACTGTCTTCTCTAATTTATTTTAAAATCCATATAAATCTTTGCATGCAAGAATGCATTTTATACTCATATTTTATCACAAAATATGTATTGAAATATGCATTTCTTCAACGTGCATGCATTAAAAATACATATATTTTATGTCCCCGGCCAGCCACAAAATATGCATTTGAGAGGGTACCTGGGAGGGACGCAGTTGCTCCGGCATTGTGCCCTGAGCTGCTTTTTCAGCCAACTGGAGGGTGCCTGGTGTGAGATATGATAATGTTGCTTTTTCACATAAGCCACAACACTGCAACTGCTAGATAACCTCAAACGACCTAGACTTACTTACACTCATAGTTAAAGCAGCTTGTGGTTAGGATGTTTTTAAATAGGACAACTTGAGGCTGGAATATGAGGTGTTCATAGGCCTCAGTAGGTATAGAACTCGCTTACACCTGTAACTGGGACAATTGGTGGTCAGGATGCGGCTCTGTCGCTTGTATCAGTAGGTAAATCCATAGGGGCATAGACCAAATAAGGAATAATGTAAATATGAGGGGTGGGCATCAGAATTTGGAGTAATGGGAGATTATTTTAGTAAGGTAATTAGATGGTCCTGATAGACTGTAAACCGTGTGGTACCCAGCCAGTGGGGAAACAAGGGAGGGGACCTGCGCTTCTGGTATAGGGAATATAAGCTTAAGCTTCACCAATTTTGTCGAGATTTTATTTTGAGGGTCTCAGACCCACTTCTAACACCCGGGATGATCGCGGTGGCTTAGGTGCCCAGCAGGCCCAGTGCCGCCAGGGGCAATCCACCCCTCCTGCCCCAGCCTAACTATGCCATTGTTTTGAGAACATTCTTTAACTGAGAACTGTATCACAAAATCTGGAGGAATGCAAAATCTGGAGGATGATTGCATTCCGCTTATGTATTATTAGTCTGGGAGGTGCAAATTAGGTGTCAGGGCTGGGTGGTGAAGAGTGGTGGGAGACACAAGCCCAAGAACACCCACACACCCACACCCCGGGATGTCACACAGGAAGAAGACTTAGACCCGGGACAGTGGTGGAGGGACACTGAGGACCAGTCTGCAGAAGGGACAAGCTGGGAGGTGATAGAAGCAGGAGGTTTGAGTGAATGCAGGGGGTCAGAAGAGGAAAGCCATTCTAGGACAATGTTCCTGGGTGCTGAGGGTTGCAGTGTAAGCCAGACTTGATAGAGAGGAGCCAGACACTGCTTCAGTTGCCCAGCCACTAGACAGCCCCTTTTCGGCTAGCTCTCCTCTGCTGACACCTAGATCACAAACGGTCTTGCATAGTGCTAAGCAAGGCCTAGAAGGGGATCCCTTCCCCTCGTCAGTATCTATGGTTGCTTGGGAGGAGTCCAGAAGGAAGGGCCAGATGCCAGCAACGTCTTCACCTATGGCAGATGAACTCTGTTGTGATTTTACTTTTATGAATAAAAGCTGGTTGCACTTGAGTCCTCTTCCTGGCCTGTGGACAAATCTGCATTCCTGACAGCCCCTTGACATTAGGTTGATTCACCGAAAAATATGAAATGAATGCAATTCTCCTCCATCCCTAACTACTAAAGACATTGGCTTGCTGCTGTGTCATGTGATGTTAGCAGACAAATCTGGTGATCTAGGTCCTATTGACACAACTCTTTCAGGTGCAGCTGGGGGATATCATGTATGAAACCATGGAGAATCACTACAATTCATAGCAAAAGGTAAAGGTAAAGGTCCCCTGGACATTTAAGTCCAGTCAAAGGCAACTATGGGGTGTGGCGCTCATCTTGCTTTCAGGACCGAGGAAGCCGGCATTTGTCCACAGAAAACTTTCCGGGTCACGTGGTCAGCATGACTAAACCACTTCTGGCACAAAGGAGCACCATGACAAGTGCCAGAGTGCACTTTACCCTCCTGTTGCAGCGGTACCTATTTATCTACTTTTTTTTTTTTTAAATAAATTTTTATTGGAGTTTTACAAAAGAGAAAAATAAAGATTCACAGAATAAAAAAGAGACCACAGATAAAAATAGACATTACAAAAAAGAAAACACACAAAATACACAAAAAACAGCTAATTAAGAAAAAAAAAGAAATTTGAAAAAAGAAATAAAACAAGTCCATTTTTCTCAATATCCTCAAATTCATATGCTTGTATCCTTGACCTCCTCACACCTCCCCCCTTTTGTGTTCCCATTTACATACTTAATTCAGCAAATTCTTACCCTTTTTCAAATATCTTAACTTTGTGCCATAACATATTATACCTCAATATTTTCAACCATTTATCAATACATTTTTTTACATAATCTTAATAACTTTTGTCACTAGTTACCACTTATTACCAATCCAAGCATAATTTTAACATTCATTAATTTTACAGTATTTCTGAAGATAGTCTTTAAATTTCTTCCAGTCTTCTTCCACCAACTCTTCTCCCAGGTCTCGGATTCTGCCAGTCATTTCCGCCAATTCCATATAGTCCATGGTACCTATTTATCTACTGGCACCAAAATGCAAGTAGATAAATGGGCACCGCTCTGGCAGGAAGGTAAACAGCGTTTCCATGCGCTGCTCTGGTTCGCCAGAAGCAGCTTAGTCATGCTGGCCACATGACCCGGAAGCTGTACTCCCTCGGCCAATAAAGCTCCCTATTGGCTCCCTCGGCCAATAAAGCAAGATGAGCGCCGCAACCCCAGAGTCGGTCATGACTAGACCTAAGGGTCAGGGGTCCCTTTACCTTTACCTTTTTACAGTTAGGACTAGGAAAAAAATCCTTTTGCCAGCCACCCAATGTGCCCAAGTACCTAAAGTTTGAGAAGGGGAGGTCAGCTGTTACTGCTTTCTTTCTTTTATTCCCTCCAGGCAGCTAAAGAATCAGCCAAGCACCTCAGCCCAAACCATAGCTGTCAACTTTTCCCTTTTTTAAAGGGAAATTCCCTTATTCGGAATAGGATTCCTCGCAAGAAAAGGGAAAAGTTGACAGCTATAGCCTAAACTGACAAGCCGTTTACTTGTCTTTTGTAGTGATGGTGGTGACTGACTCAGCCTTTCTAGCTACTCCCTCTGACCTGCACATGCATTGCTCCAGCTCCAGCATGTTGCATGACAAAGACCCAAACAAAATGATGCAGCCAGGCTATTCGGCATTGATTGATTGATTGATTCTATTTCTATGCTGCTTTTTATTCAAATAAATTCCAAAGTGGCTTAAAAACAAAAGATAAAAATAACATAATGGAACATCACGAATACAGCATAAATTGTATAGAATACTTAACAGATCATCAGCAAAACAATCCCAAATAAAACAATTACCATCTATGTAATACTATGAACAAAACAGCTAAAAAATAAGCTAAACATCACAGTTACACCAAAAATCATATTACAGGATTCACAAAGTGCGCCAGCATTCATGTCTATAAAACAATATTAACGACGTTAACAAAATAGCAACAAAACAAACACACAAATGAGCCAAGTAATGTGATAAACTTGTACTGCTGCAGTGAGAAAGGAAGTCAAAGGCTGGGAAGGCAAGAAGGGGACACACATTTGGGTAAGGATGCAATTATGGTACCCCTTGAAGTTTAGATAGAATTTGGCGCCCCAGGCTTATGATCGAGCTGCCCTCTGTTGGTCCTAGCTGCATCTAAGCATCTTTAGCCCGAAAACCATGCAGAGTGAGATGACCCCCCCTAGTGCAATATAAAACAGTTACTGCCAGAATAATGTGTTCTGCTGCCAATGTCAGCCTGCCAATTTCCTCACTGCATTTAGTATTGGCTTAATTCAAGTATGGATCATTTTATTTCAAACCACACAGATTTCCCCCTTTGTATTCAGCTGCTTAGGAGAAGCTGGTTCACTTCCTGCTGTGCAATGTTACTCAGGGCTATTAAGCAATTCCTGTGCCCATGCTGGCTACAGTTCAGGAAGAAGTACAGCTCTTTATATTATTTAAGATTTACAAAGCATGTGAAGCTTGGTTTTAGCTTAGTGTCGCTACCTCTCTAATAAGGGGAAAAACCCACCAGTCTACTTTTGCACCTTTATATTACTCTTTTCTTGGAATTTGATAGACTGATCGGATTTATTAAATAAATTTATTGTGCAGCTTCTAAATTAGCTAATTGAGGTACCTGGGAATTCTGTGGTTGTCCTGCATGAGACAAAACCAGCCTGGAAATTTGACAGAGAATTTCATCCTTTTCAGGACTTGCTGGTAGAGAAAATAGACACTGCGTAGATGTCAGGGACTGGACTGAGGAGGAATGGTGGGTGCCCCCGACCCCTTTTCTGAACCTTCCCAAGGGCAGGAGGGCAGTATTGATTTAGAACAGTGGTTTGCAGAAGGGCATAGTCCAGAGGGGGAAAGCTAGGAAATACTGGGTGAGGAGCAGCTAGAAGAGGAAACACAAGGAGAGAGAGAGAGCTGGCAGATTCAGTGTCCTTGGTGCACATCCCAGGGGCGCGGCACGCCGCCTGCAGGGGCATGGCTGTCGGAATCTCCACTCGGCCAAGCTGATAAAGCTCATCTTCTGGGCCAAGTCCTTCGGAATTGCCCTCCAATGAATAATTAACGACCTGAGCCTCTGATAAGGCTTCCCCCATTCAGCATAGTTTCCAGCAGCATGCAGAAGGATGAGATAGTATGAGCTACATGGCTAAAGAGTTTTGTTATCTTCTACGCAGACAGCAAAGAAAAATACATCCTCTCTCTATGAAAGCAGAGAGCAACTGAACAACAAAGGAACAAAGGAACAGGAAACCAATAACGTCACATCCATCTCTAGTCTCCTGTGAGACTTCCAACAGTCTGGAATGTGTGGAATGTAAACAGAGTCTTGTGACTCCAAAGCACTGCTCAGTGGCAAACAGAAGCTAACAATGGTGCAGGCAGGATGACAGCCGCGATGGCACCCCACCGGGATTGCGCTCCCCCGCATTCCTCTTCCTCCGCCAGTGCACAGCACCTCTTCCTTGCCTCCTTCCCTTTCCCCCTTTCCTTCCCATATTAAGCAGTATTGATGCTGCTGCTGGGAGGTCAGGTGCCACACCCCACAAGTCATTCCTGGGACTCTTCTTGATAAGTGTCTATTCCCCCACCCCATTCCTGGCCGGTCACAGTTATGCTTCCATTCATGCATGTACTGTGCACAGCTCCTCATCCCATTATCTGCTTAAAATAAGAATTTAGTTCTCAAGCTCACAAATGAGCCAATAATTGGGGAATTATTTTTGAATCAAAAAATAAAATGGAGGCATAAAGGCTTTTTAGAGGTCCTTGTAAAGCCCATTAATTGGAAGTTATATAACCGGCGCCGCAGTTAAGAATAAGACATAATAGCAACAGTTCCCATTAATGTGGGACTTTTCATTGCTGTGTAATAATTGAGAACTCACTGTTTCAAAGGCTCTGTTGCATTAATCCTCTTTGGAGATCTCATGCTTTCAAAAAATATATATATGCTATGAACGGATGCACCTTCCATAGAGGATGTGTTAGGCTGCCTTATATATTAAGTATAAATGCATCCATTTGGCACATTATGTGCATGTGAGATGAAGTACAAGGAAAATATTGATTTCCACCTTGCAGGAGACGATAAACTTTGTTGTAGTTAGGTGCTGAAGTGGAGAAAATGCACGACGATATCGAGGTTAGTATTAAATCAATTCATCATGTGGTGCTATAACCTGGTTTTTAAAAGACTAGGTCACCAGAGAGGCCATTTCCAGACTGATTTTATGCTATGATGCAGAAACACAAAGCAGTGAATAATAATAATAATATAATAATAATAATAATAATTTATTATTTGTACCCCGCCCATCTGGCTGGGTTTCCAACAAAGATTAAAAATACATTAAAATGTCACACATTAAAAACTTCCCTGAACAGGGCTGCCTTCAGCTGTCTTCTAAATGTCAGGTAGTTGTTTATCTCTTTGACATCTGATGGGAGGGCGTTCCACAGGGTGGGCGCCACTACCGAGAAGGCCCTCTGCCTGGTTCCCTGTAGCTTCTCTTCTCGCAGTGAGGGAACCGCCAGAAGGCCCTCGGCGCTGGACCTCAGCGTCCGGGCAGAATGATGGGGGTGGAGACGCTCCTACAGGTATACTGGGCCAAGGCTGTTTAGGGCTTTAAAGGTCAACACCAACACTTTGAATTGTGCTCCGAAACGTACTGGGGAATGTAGGTCTTTCAAGTTATGAAACCTTCTCTCTCGTCCAATGAAATGTTTCACCCATTCATTATTGTATCTATATGGTAACACAGAATGCTGCTTTATACATAGTGAGACCAGCGGTTCATCTAGCTTACTACTGCCTGCACTGAATGGCAGTAGCTCTGTAGGATTTCAGGGGTATTTCCTAGTCTTACATGTTGGTTTCTGTTATGCCACTGTGCAGTTTTTGGAGTCACAAGACTCTGTTTACATTCCAGACTGTTGGAAGTCTCACAGGAGATGGGAGACGGATGTTGATGTTTCCAGTTTCTTTGTTCCAGTTGTTCACTGACTCTCACAGAGAGCAGATGTTTATTCTTCTCTGTCCTGCGTAGTTAGCAATAAACGTAGCAATGTAGCATATATTTCTCGGCTCCTTCTGCTGTTTGGATACTCTGCGGAAAGGGGAGTGTGCCTGAAGCCTCATCAAAGGCTTAGGTCGTTAATCACCATCGGAGGAGGAGAGCCTGATAGATTCTGAATATATGACGTGGAGGAGAGCCATTTCAGTTAGGTCATACAGAACCTCCGACATTACATGCCGAGGCTAGGATTGAACCTGGGAACTTTGCAAAACAGATGTTCATGTGGAGATGCCCTCAGGCAAGATGCCACCTTGCCCTTGAAGCTCGCTGACTCTAGTGGTCCTCGTCAATACTTGTCTCCTATGGTGTCAGGGACTGGACTGAGAAGTGGAATGGTGGAGACAGCCCCCTCCTCCTGCTGCACTTCCCAGAGAAGAGGGAGACAATATAGATCTACAACAGTGGTTTGCAGAAGGTCACAGTGCAGAGGCTGCAGAGGGGAGAAGCTGGGAAATACTGGGAGAGGAGCAGGAGGAAGAAGAAGGACCAGGGCAGAGAGAGCTGACAGACTCAGTGTCTTTAGAAAGTATTCCTGACCCCACCTCTCCTAGGACCCAGCGGGCATTGAAAGTAGGAGAACAGAAAGCTCAGAGGCAGAAAGCACAGATCAGCCAACGTAGGGATGATGTATAATATCCCCCCCTTTATTTATGCTTACACACCAACAAAATGCACAAAAAAGAAAGTATTTACATCATTTGTTACAAATTACACCACTGACCAAAAAGGATAAATTTATATAATTGACAATAAATCTTCTTGTAGTTCATTGACTTCCCGTCTTCTCTATACTTCATTTCTAATTTACTAACTCTTTGCATAAACCTATCTATTCATTTTGCAGTAGAATATTATTTCTCCTGTATCCTTATTTCTTACTTGGTACAACTACAGATGTTATTCAAAAGCAGCGACCAAGTTCAGACTTCCACAGTTGTTCTTAAGATATGTTTTAAGAGGTTCCCATTTTGCAATAAATACTTGTTTGGCCTTACCTTTCATTCCTTCCATTAATTTGGCTAATTCTGCATATTTGACCGATTTCTGTAGCCAGTCTGACTTCGAAGGGGTTTTATCACTTTTCCAATTGCTTGCAATTAAAATTCTCACAGCAACGGTAGCATATAGAAAGAGATCCGGTCCTGTGATTCCCAGTAAGAAGGCCTCTGGTTTTGTTTTGTTTTTGTTAAAGAGGCCCCTAACATTTTTATTTTTTGTTCTAAATAGACAAGGGATGTTGTATAATAGGAGAGACGGGGGGGGGGGCTTTACTCAGAGCAACACCATTACCTCGAGGGAATGTTTTAAGCCATTACCTCAAGCCTCTCTCTGTGAACATTGAATAAATCACATTGGTAAGAGCTTCTTGTCTTTCCATTACTGGCAGACTGCCATGAGGGAGGGGGATCAGATTCCCTGAAGCCTAACATATGGCAGCTTCTTCATCCTTCTCATCTTGCCTCGGCAGTACTTTTTAGCTGCTCACTGCTGTCTCAGTAAACATGCTTGACAAGGATGTTAGCTGTTCATTGCACTATCTGCATTCAGGCACCAGTGGTGCCACATCTGTTTTGGTCCCATGCTCCATCTTGGTGGGGGCCGTCACAGTGTGGAGCTGTTGTGCATTTGTTGTTTAGTCATGTCCGACTCTTCATGACCCCATGGACCAGAGCACGCCAGGCACTCCTGTCTTCCGCTGCCTCCCGCAGTTTGGTCAGACTCATGCTGGTCGCTTTGAGAACACTGTCCAACCATCTCGTCCTCTGTCGTCCCCTTCTCCTTGTGCCCTCCATCTTTCCCAACATCAGGGTCTTTCCCAGGGAGCCTTCTCTTCTCATGAGGTGGCCAAAGTATTGGAGCCTCAGCTTCACGATCTGTCCTTCCAGTGAGCACTCAGGGCTGATTTCCTTCAGAATGGCTGTTGTGCATATCCCCTGACAATTGCTCCAGCAGTCAGGTCCATCCAATAGTCACAAGTTGGCCCTCCATGCTCTTTATTCTATATTATTTATCCCACCTTTAATCCAAATATCTCAAAGCAGAGCACAGTAGAGTTTCCATAAATAACCATAATCACAACTGAAAACAGGACACACAGAGCAGCAATAAAACAAACCGTTCAGCATAAAATTGGTCACAGTAAAGTACATGCCTTTGTAAACATTCATGTTTTAATTTGGCATCAGAATATCATTAGTGTAGATGCCTTTCAAATCAACTCCCCTTTTCTGGGAAGCAATTCCAGGGCTGGGGCATAGTTATGGTGGAGATGTCTGGTTCAGTTCACATTTTAATTTTACTGCAAACCTATCTCATTCACACTTCCCCAAACAATGTGTGCATTGAAAAACAGCTATCTTCTTCTTCTTCTTCTTCTTCTTCTTCTTCTTCTTCTTCTTCTTCTTCTTCTTCTTCTTCTTCTAATTCACACGTCTCTGAATGTTCTCCATCTAACAAAACATGTATATTGGCAGAAAGTGTGCATCAAATGCATAAATATTAGTGAAAATAGCACACATATGATGGGAAATGGCTTGTGGATCTTAGACAAAAATTGCAATAGAAATCTGTATATTTTAGGGGAAATGTGCAATACTAATGAATTTTCATGAAGGCTTAAAAAAAAAAATGAAGTCACAAAGTGATGAAAAACTGTTGCCCACTGAATTTTAGAGTGGAAAAATGAGTGGAGAGATGCTGAAACAGAAAAATTCATCCATCCCTACCGAGATACCACCACATTCCCAGATGGTGTATATCACTCAGTGATGGGGCACTAAGGAGGGCCTCAGCATAAGGTATCAACTTCTGGACAAGACTATACAGAGAAATACACTCCTGCAGATATCCAGGCCCCAAGCTGTTTAGGGCTATCAATGTCATTGACAAGAGTCATAGAATCATAGAGTTGGAAGAGACCACAAGGGCCATCGAGTCCAACCCCCTGCCAAGCAGGAAACACCATCAGAGCACTCCTGACATATGGTTGTCAAGCCTCTGCTTAAAGACCTCCAAAGAAGGAGACTCCACCACACTCCTTGGCAGCAAATTCCACTGTCGAACAGCTCTTACTGTCAGGAAGTTCTTCCTAATGTTTAGGTGGAATCTTCTTTCTTGTAGTTTGGAACCATTGCTCCGTGTCCACTTCTCTGGAGCAGCAGAAAACAACCTTTCTCCCTCCTCTATGTGACATCCTTTTATATATTTGAACATGGCTATCATATCACCCCTTAACCTCCTCTTCTCCGGGCTAAACATGCCCAGCTCCCTTAGCCGTTCCTCATAAGGCATCGTTTCCAGGCCTTTGACCATTTTGGTTGCCCTCCTCTGGACACGTTCCAGTTTGTCAGTGTCCTTCTTGAACTGTGGTGCCCAGAACTGGACACAGTACTCCAGGTGAGGTCTGACCAGAGCAGAATACAGTGGCACTATTACTTCCCTTGATCTAGATGCTATACTCCTATTGATGCAGCCCAGAATTGCATTGGCTTTTTTAGCTGCCGCGTCACACTGTTGGCTCATGTCAAGTTTGTGGTCAACCAAGACTCCTAGATCCTTTTCACATGTACTGCTCTCAAGCCAGGTGTCACCCATCTTGTATTTGTGCCTCTCATTTTTTTGCCCAAGTGCAATACTTTACATTTCTCCCTGTTAAAATTCATCTTGTTTGTTTTGGCCCAGTTCTCTAATCTGTCAAGGTCGTTTTGAAGTGTGATCCTGTCCTCTGGGGTGTTAGCCACCCCTCCCAGTTTGGTGTCATCTGCAAATTTGATCAGGATGCCCTTGAGTCCATCATCCAAGTCGTTGATAAAGATGTTGAATAAGACCGGGCCCAAGACAGAACCCTGTGGCACCCCACTAGTCACTCTTCTCCAGGATGAAGAGGAACCCTTGATGAGCACCCTTTGGGTTCGGTCAGTCAGCCAGTTACAAATCCACTGAGTGGTAGCATAGTCAAGACCGCATTTTACCAGCTTCTTTACAAGAATATCATGGGGCACCTTGTCAAATGCCTTGCTGAAATCAAGGTAGGCTACATCCACTGCGTTCCCTTCATCTACCAGGGTTGTAATTCTGTCAAAAAACGAGATCAGGTTAGTCTGACATGACTTATTTTTCAGAAATCCATGCTGACTATTGGTGATCACTGCTGACTATTGGTGAGTCTGTACTCAAACCAGAAAAGGTTAGAACCAGTGTAATGCAACTCTGATTTGCGGCTCCCTTTGAAAGCTGAGCAACCACATTTTCCAGTATCTGCAGTTTCCAACTAGGCATGGTGAGTTGGTGAGGTTGACTTACCCATAAACAGAATTTCCTTGGGGAGATTATATGAACTCATTATGTTTCTTTCTCTCTTCCTCTGAGAAACATCAACTCTATCTTTTGTTCAGGTTGCAGCATTGGCATGGGACATTTATAACTCACTGAAAAGTATAAATTGCCCCTCATGGGATAACCGATTGAAGGCTGCAGGGAAGCAGAGTTAGGAAGGACTTCTCAGGCAATGTCACAACTGATGGGTATAACTGAAATGGAGCCCACAATGTTTTAACATCATGCAAGCTGGATAAGCTTTGATGAATGGGCAATACCAAAGGCATTTGTTCCTTGTTTCCTAATAGAATATGTGGAGGAACTACAAACTAGCCCAGAGGTCCATGGATCACCTTGGCTGCTAGTTTGAGTTGGGAAGGTAGCAGAAGACATGGTACTTGTGATTGTATATATACAAACTCTTTAAAAGATATGAATGGCTGTGATGGGTTCCAGTTATACATACGGTGGCAGGTACCTTTCTGATATATCTTTCTCAAAAATAACTTCTGAAGTTGATAGCAAAATAAATAAATAAATAAATCTCTCATCGGTTTCAGATTATATGTTTCCTGTAGCCACAAGGGACCTCTGTTCTCTATTTCAGTTTGCGTTTATTGTTTTCCTTTAATATTGTTTTCCTTGGTTGAATTCGCAGAAATGTGGCAGCAGTATTGGTATATGAGATGCAAACTGCATTAACTCTGCGTCTAATAATCACACGAAGGCTAAATTGCCTTCTATTTTTTGCCATCACAGCTTTATGTCTCAGTGTGATAAAAACCTAACTTTTTAAAGTTTTTTTTTTTAGAGGGGGGTTGCTAAATGTGCTTCCGTGTGCTTCCCAGTGGGAGCCAAAATTATTGCTTCTGAATTTTAGAGGGGTTTTTTGTTTTGTTTTTTAAAAGGTTTTGTGAAAATTTGCAGCTATAATCACATACTAAGTGTTACTAGTAGGGCAGAGAAAGCCTTCTCTGCAATGTTTCTTCCTGAAACTATCTAAACAGGCCTTGTTGTCTCAAATCCTCATGCAGCGTTGGCGCCCTGTTATAGTGAGGTGCTGGCCTTAAAATCACTGATGACAGCTGTCAATAACAGACAGCTGGATGTGACTTATTAAACTTATAGTGGGTGTATAGGGGAGTAGGATGTACAATCTTCAGTCTTCTAGTTGGCCGCTGTGAGAACAGGATGCTGGACTAAATGGACCACAGGACTGACCCAACAGGCACTTATGTTCAGGACCATGGAGAGATACAAGGCTACAGACAAGTTGCCTCAACAAGGTTCTCGTCTAAACTAAATCTGATGTGCTGGCACAGGCCTTGATGACTGTCCAATTCCCACCATTCAGTAGAGAATGTAATGGAAACAAAGGCTGCATGCGTAGTCCAGTTTGGAGCTGAAAACTGGGACATGCTGGGAGTAAGTCCCCTTGAACTAAATATACTTGTGAGTAGACATCTATAGGACCCAGCTGTAGATGCTTTGTGAGTTTGCCATTCTACCAAGAATCATATTTGGCCCTGTTGTGGATAGTCCCACCTTCAGAAGTTAGGCCCTGAAGTCAGGACCCATTTTGTGGTGGGTGGCACCATCTTTTAGGGAACTTCTGAGTTTGCCTGGTGCTGACACTAAAAAAGGTAAAGGACCCCTGGACTGTTAAGTCCATTCAAAGGCAACTATGGGGTTGTGGCGCTCATCTTGCTTTCAGACCGAGGGAGCTGGCATTTGTCCACCACAGAAAGCTTTCCGGGTCATGTGGCCAGCATCACTAAACCGCTACTGGCGCAACCAAACACCATGACAGAAGCCTGAGCGCATGGAAATGCTGTTCACCTTCCCTCCACAGCGGTACCTATTTATCTACTTGCTATGGCGTGCTATCAAACTGCTAGGTTGGCAGGAGTTGGGACAGAGGAATGGGAGTTCACTCCTTCACGGGGATTCAAACTGCCAATCTTTCAATCCACAAGCCCAAGAGGCTCAGTGGCATTTACGTACATGTCCTGATTTCCTGAATCTCTGGTGATAAACAGTAATGTATATCTACTCTAATTTCCACAGTGATATAAGGTAAAGGTAAAGGGACCCCTGACCATTAGGTCCAGTCGTGAATGACTCTGGGGTTGTGGCGCTCATCTCACTTTATTGGCCAAGGGAGCCGGCGTACAGCTTCCGGGTCATGTGGCCAGCATGACTAAGCCACTTCTGGCGAACCAGAGCAGTGCACAGAAACACCGTTTACCTTCCCACCGGAGCGGTACCTATTTATCTACTTGCACTTTGATGTGCTTTTGAACTGTTAGCTTGGCAGGAGCAGGGACCGAGCAACGGGAGCCCACCCCATTGTGGGGATTTGAATTGCCAACCTTCTGATCGGCAAGTCCTAGGCTCTGTGGTTTAACCCACAGCACCACCTGTGTTGGGTCCACAGTGGTCTACTCTAATTTCCACAGCTGCACATCTCTGCTGTCTTATATGCTGTGGTTGCACTCCCCTTACCATGTTTGCTATGGCATTTTATATCGCTTTTGAACTGAGTTGCTGACTGCCTTTGAGGACCTAATGTACAAAGAGAGGTGTTTAAAATACGTAAGTAATTAAATCACGGCTATCCTGCCAACAGAATTGACTCTATTCTCTTTGCAGCCCCCAGACTTGCAGTTCTATACAAACTTACCTGGGAGTTAGTCACATTGAACTTGGGTAGGCAGGTACAGGCATATCTCATTTTATTGCGCTTTCGCTTTCTTGCACTTTGCAGATATTGCTCCTTACAAGGACGTAGGTGCAGCTGCAGACATCTCCCCTGTTGCTGCTGTCCCTCTTCTGGTCCCAGGATTGGAGCTGGCTAAGGCTGGAACAGGGGAGCCTGGCTTAATAGACTACAGTATAGTATAAACATAACTTTTATATGCGCTGGGAAACAATTTTGTGTGTGTGATTTGCTTTATTACAATATTCGTTCTATTGTGGTGGTCTGGAACCGAAACTGCAGTATCTCTAAGGTATGCTTGTAAAGAATTGCACTAAATACATCACTGTGTTTGTGTGTGTCTAGTTTTAGCTTGCCTTAGAAGATTACAGGTACCAAAGAAGAACATTAAGTCTTTAAAAGTCCATAGGTTCCCCCTCTCCTCATCTTATACAAGCATCATGAAATCTTAATGTTATTAGAGTTTAAATAATGTATGTAGCTTGGAAAGATGGGGAAATGGTTCAAATAACCACGTTGCATTGGGCTCAATTTCCAAGACGGACCTTAAATGACAAACTAAAAGCCAAAATACATTGGGATGAGGAAAATGTTTGACTATTTGCTTGTCTTTCCATATAATGAAAAGAAACTTGATCCACCGGAGAGAAGAAATAACTACATAAATCAAGACAGCAATTCCAAGAACAAATAGATATTGGAGCAGAAGCACTTGGTTATTTTCTGAAGTGACATAGTTTTCTCTGTGAGATTGCAGATTCATCAGTTGTTAAGAATTATGCAAGTCCTATATGTTCTTTCTTTAAAGAGGGAGCTGAAAAGCATTACATGCCAACTGAAATATATGTGGGCAAGGTCTTTATGGCATCTTCTGCCACTAGCTTGTTTGAGAGATTTACAAGAGGAGTGTTCTCCGTTATTCAGGTAGAAATCTTAGTGATTTTGCTTCAAGGTTGCAGTCATCAACAAGGCAGGCATGTAGACAGTGAGGCAAATGTAGTTTATAGATCTTCAGCCAGGCTAAGGAATTTAGAAAGTCATACAAAATTGCCCGAGAATAGCTGTCTAAGCAGATAGCTTAAATCCTGTAAATTGTGCGACGGAGAAACAAATGGAAAGAGGAGATAAGCCGGCGTTGAAAGAAACAAATCAGCAAGTAAAATATCATGTTCTGTTCTTCTGTTTTTGTTTTTCCAAATGCATTATTCCAGAATATCATTATCAACAGGAAGCAATAATTTAGAAACTCACATACAGTGTTTGGTTTGAATAAAGCATTTTTGAAAGTTAGAGGGTATTGTGGTATTTGTATTCTCCTTGGTCTGGTGCTGGAGCTAAGGGAAAACTTGTCATTTGGGTAACGAAACAGGAAGGATAGAAGAAGATGAGAATGGTAAAAGGAAGTGTACATTTTGGCCCCTGCACATGTCACAGATGTCAATAATGGCATTGGGTTCTCATTCCAATGTAAGGATTTGGACTTATGGTATCATGATTAGAGATGAGGAAGAAATCCGATTTAGTTTATATTTAAAGATGAACCTGTCTAATTCACACTTCCTGAAACAAACCAAAATTTAGCTATGCTTTTAAATGCACACTTCTCCAAATTTTGCAGTACAGATCTTCAGTCAAGTAACGTAAAAAATCCATATATTAGGGTGGGAAGTGTTCATATCAATGCATAGATTACAGTCCTCCTCCTCTTCTTCCTCTCCCTCTATTATTATTATTATTATTATTATTATTATTATTATTATTATTATTTTAGTTATACTCCATTCATCTGACTGAGTTGTCCCAGACACTCTGGGCAGCTTCCAACATGTATAAAATGTTAATTAAAACATTAATCTTTTTTAAAACAGAAAACAAAAACCTTCCCTAAACAGGGCTGCCTTCGCATAACTCCATACCCTTCAACATTTCTCCAGTGAAAATAGAGACGTCCTAAGGAAAAGCAGGGACACAGGTGGCACTGTGGTCTAAACCCCAGAGCCTAGGGCTTGCCGATTGGAAGGTTGGGGTGGTTCAAATCCCCGTGATGGGGTGAGCTCCTGTTGCTCGGTCCCTGCTCCTGCCAACCTAGCAATTCGAAAGCACATCAAAGTGCAAGTAGATAAATAGGTACCACTCCGGTGGGAAGGTAAACGGCATTTCTGTGTGCTGCTCTGGTTCACCAGAAGCGGCTTAGTCATGCTGGCCACATGACCCGGAAGCTGTACGCCGGCTCCCTCGACCAGTAAAGCGAGATGAGTGCCGCAACCCCAGAGTTCAGGGGTCCCTTTACCTTTAAAGAAAAGCAGGACATCCCAGGATCAAATAAAAAACCAGGATGGCTTCTGTAAATCCAGGACTGTCTCTGGAAAATAAAGGCACTTGGAGGGTCTGATGTTGTGGATCGAGGGCCCGACCCCCGCTAAGTGAAATAAATACACAAGGACACGTGATATAAGGTTAATGGGCAAGGAAAGGCCACAACTTTATTGATTACAGCAGTGAAAAGGTATTGGCTTAGGCATTGGATGACTATAGGAGGTGGGTTTATTCAACAGTAGGTGGAGCCTGTTGATGCTAATCCAACTATAGGCTCACCCCCTGATGTCACCGAGGGTCGTGCCATGGCCTCCCGCCAAGCAGGCATCGGACGGAATACACGACCGCCAGATTCCTTTAACGGAATAACCCACGGTAGATAGCATAGGCGATGGCCACACCTAGCCCTTGACACAGCACAACACATGAATCCAATGCCTAACCTACCCACCAATACCACAAAAGTTGTGACGATTGCTACGAGGTAGGCGAAAAAACCAAAAAGCCTAATGCCAAATGGAAAAATTCCTACCAGGCCCCCCAGACAACCGGGGCGACCAACCTAAGGTCCATAGCAAGGCCAAAAACCTAGACCCTGAGCTAAATGGGAGTGGAGGGTGGGTGACTCGCTGAGGGACGACGACGAATGAGGAGGAGGCGGAGCTGGTGCCACAGCATCAAGCTGCTACACATGCCCCCCGGAGGCACCTGGTTGGCTGCCTCCGGTGGGCGAGGGCACCAGCCAGGTAAGGAGGGGAGGGGGCTTAGGCCCCCTACCAGGGGCGGAGCTCGGTCTCCCGCCCACAACCACTCCCCTCTCTTCCAGGGAGGAGAGTCTTTAGGGGAAATAATTTTGTAAAAAATGCATCTTATTTGTTATCTCTCTCTCCCCCCCCCCAAGTTATCTTTTTGCACCAAGGTCCCTGCACTTCCTTAAAAATACAAAGCAGATAGGCCTAAGAAACAGAATGTTGGATGTGTCAGTGAAGTCTTTTGTTGGAAAATGGGAGGGAGAGGGAAGAAGGTATATGGAGTGTCAGGAAAGCTTTTAAAAATGTCATCTGATTTGTGGCTGAAGTGTCAAAAATCGCACACAAAAATTAAATCAGAAGTAAATAAAAAGCAGCTTGATTCATGCCTCTCAATAAATTGAAAAGCAAGGTCAATTAATCTTGCAAACTGCAAGACACATTTTATACACATTAAAGCATTGTCTGGGCAGTCAGCTAAATAGCGAAAGAGGGGGGAACTGGATTCAGCTTGCAATTAATTTTTGAAACTAAATTTAAGGTCATGTTTGGGCCTTTGATTCTGAGTCAAGTTGCTATGGAAAATGCCTAGTGAGATATTGGCTCTTGCTGGGGCAGAACCAGATGCTTCAGGTTTGCAGAATGTGTGAAGCCTCAAGCAGATAGTCTGATGAAGGTTGACTTTGTCCTGAATTGCTCTGCTGCTTAAGACTCTCCCAAACCTTAGCTCAGGCTTCCTCAACCTCGGCCCTCCAGATGTTTTGAGACTACAATTCCCATCATCCCTGACTACTGGTCTTGCTACCTAGGGATCATGGGAGTTGTAGGCCAAAAACATCTGGAGGACCGAGACTGAGGAAGCCTGCCTTAGCTGGTTTATTGTCCAGTTTCCTAATTTGTTTGTTTGAAAAATCTTATTTAATCTAATCTTTGCTAGTCCTTCATTCAGCTACCATAGCTGCTTGACCGGTGGTTCTTTGATTTCCACGCTCCTTTGCTTGCTACTTCTTTAACTGCAAATCTCCCTCCTTGTATTGCACTATTATTTTTACAACCCCCCTCCTTCTCCTCCTTCTCCTCCTCCTCCTCTTCTTCCTATTATCATTATTATATCGGCCCTTCATTAGCACATCCCAGGGCAAGTTACATCGATTTAACATGCAGAATTAAAAACAGTCACTTTTTTCTCATTCTCATTTTTCTAATCTTAAATTCTGCAATAGTTTGCACACATTTTGCTTTAAGACGCCCTCATGAAAATTCACCACCATGTTTTTATGCCGCTTTACCTAATATAGACTTGATCATGGCAAGATTTTTGAGTCATGGCATGAAATTACATCACCATAGGTCCTAAGAGCCATTTTTGTACCTCACAATGTCTGGGCAGTTTTATCCTAAAGTATCTCCTCCTATGTTTTGTTAACCGTGTTGTGTTCTGATCCATGTATCTGATGCACTTTTTCCTATGCCAGTGAAGGAGAACCTAATGTAGTGGTACCTCGGGTTAAGAACTTAATTGGTTCTGGAGGTCTGTTCTTAACCTGAAACTGTTCTTAACCTGAAGCACCACTTTAGCTAATGGGGCCTCCTACTGCTGCTGTACCGCCGCTGCATGATTTTTGTTCTCATCCTGAAGCAAAGTTCTTAACCCGAAGTAATATTTCTGGGTTAGCGGAGTCTGTAACCTGAAGCGTATGTAACCTGAAGCATATGTAACCTGAGGTACCACTGTATAGACTTAATGGGGTTTTGTAGGTTATTTTCACTAATATAGTAGGCACATTTTCCTGAACACTTCCCTCTGACTTACACATTTGGGGGGCATGTTTTTTGGTTGGAGAATTTTAGGATGTGTGAATTAGGTAGGCTCTTTTTAAAATGGAAGCCATATCAAATGTCTCCTTCGTCCCTTGTTATTCCCATAAGGAGCCACTACAAACTCTTAAAATTGTTGACGACTGTTAATGACTGCAATTAGTCCTATGGGAAAAAGCAAGGGATAGTATGCAGATGACCTCAATACTATCCCTTGCTTTTTCCTGTAGGACTAATTGCAGTTGTTAACAGTCAACAGGGCTGTCTTAATCATATGTGGCACTGAGGTGCAAAGATGCGCCCCCCCCCCAGGTTGCCCAGTCCCAGTCGTGCAGAAGGGCAGAGCCGGCCGGGAACCCCAGATTCTCACTGGCTCGGTCGCCCCCGAACTCATGGCACAGAGCCACCCGCAGCAGAAGATCACACCGTGGCACTCCGACCGATGGGTGGGCTCTTCCCCGGACTCAACTCTCGGGCCATGGGCTCTCGGCCTGGCACCCCTGTGAACCTGGCACCCGGGTGCCCCACACCCCTAGCGCCTATGGGTAAGACGGCCCTGGTCATCAACAGGTTTACCATACCCATTGAGCCAATCACCCATCTCCTACTACCCTTCTGAGAAATACCCCACCCCACCCTCCCACTATAAATAAGGGTCTGTTGACTTCTGTTTCAGTGTATCTGAAGAAGTGTGCATGCACACGAAAGCTTATACCCAGAACAAACTTAGTTGGTCTCTAAGGTGCTATTGGACAATTTTGTTTATTTATTTCGACTGCGTCAGACCAGCACGGCTACCCACCTGAATCAGGTTTCTATACAGTTTAGGCAGTTTTATCCCTATAATTTCCAAAAGAAAAACCCGCTACAAACTCTTATCCATGCCTCTGCTTCCTTTTGTGTATTGCCTTTATCTGCATGGATCAGGCCAAAACTTGTGTGGCATCTCCATTCAAGAGAGAACCAGGAATGCCTGGTACCAGCATGGAATCACTGCATGCATTTGTTTGGACCCTGGAAGTAAAGGTGTATTTAAACATTACATTACACCATGTGTAAAATGTTTTTCAGTGGCTCCACCATGAGAGCCATAGCATTCAAATTGGTCCTAAGCGCTTGAGCATCCTTGAAGATATGGAAGCCAGGACATGACCTCTAAGATGCTATTGGTTACACGTTTACTTTAATATTTAAATTGCTCGGTAATGTTCTCAAAAACGAGCCTACATATAAATGTACAGATGGAGCAGTAACCAATATATGCCTCCAGGCACGTATTAAAACTCAAACATACAAACAACCCGCAAGGAGTGGGCTTTCCCAACATCCCCCAAAACATCTTCCCCCAAAGAGGAAAAAAGAACACATTCTCATCCAAAAGGCATAAAATGTCGGGCCATAAGCTTAATTTAGAAGCAATTGAAAGGAGGAACATACTTGCTTCCTACCTACGCAAACGATGCAATTGAGCACCATAACGTGAGATAAGCGAACACAACCCTACTGAGACAAGTTTAATACATAGCCAAAATGCCAGAACAAGGATTATCTCCTTTAACACTTATGAACTGTGGAGTTTTTTCTTGATGTGACATTTCAGATCTCACTGGTAGCATAACAATACACAGTAAGGTACTCAGATTATTTTATCTGGTGCTGCAAATGTTTAGTGATGATAATGCCCCTTGCTCTGTCAATATATATAAACCCCATTCTAGGGTGCAACTGTTCTATGCTCATAGTGCAGAGTGATTGATGGGTGGTCCAGGACTTTGAGTCACCTGTAAGAAGGAAAAACATTGACTTCTTAAGAGGCTTATTTCACATATTTAAAAAATTTGTTTGAAACTTTTCGTGCATGGGTTGAAAGCACCTTGCAGCAAAGGGTGGGTAGAGATCATGGACGTTTAAGATCAATTAATGCAGGTGGAAAAGCAGCATGCAATAACTGGAAAATGCATCAACCAGTGAGAAAAATCTATCTGCAGAGAAACCCCAATGGAAGAAGAAGAGGCTGGTGCAAACAAGCACAGTATCCCCACTTGTCACTGTTCTCTCTCCTTTAAGATTTGTTTTTATCGAAAAAATTAACAAAGGTACATATAAAGTCTCTGTTTTCAATTCATAGTCTACCGAATTACATTCGGTGTGACATTATGAGGTTGGGGAAACCGGGGGGGGGGGGGGGAGTGGCGAGGAAGATCAGGGAATTGCACTTACAGAGTTTATATTATATTATATTATGTTATGTTATGTTATGTTATGTTAAGTTACGTTACGTTACGTTACGTTACGTTACGTTACGTTACATTACGTTACGTTACGTTACGTTATATTATATTATATTATCATATCATAATTAAACAATATATAAATCATGTTAAGTAAAATAAATAATTACATGGGCAATAATAGCCACCTTTTGTATAACCTGTTGGAACATCTCTCTGTCCACATGACTTTGATATATTTTTATTTATTGGGTGTGACACCAGTAGGGGAGACCTACATTTTTGGGTCCCTGAAGCTTGGACTGCTACGGATACAAAAACTTATGGAATATGCAGAAATGGTGAAACTTACTGGAAAAATAAGAAATCAAGTTAACAAACTTTTTATAAAAGAATGGAAATGGTTTACTGAATATTTACTAATGTACTGTCAACAGATAAGAGCATTGGCAGGATTATTGTAATAACCTGCAGTTTGATAAGAGTATATATTTAAAGTAGATGCATAAATGAGGAAATTAAGTTAATAAAGATATGCAGAAAATATTAAAAATAAATTTAAGAAACCACAGAAAGAGGGGGTAGGAAGTCAAGTTTTGAAATGTTAAAATGATTGTAAAATTAGTGAAATGTATAAAATTGAAAATAATAATAATAATAATAATAATAATAATAATAATAATAATAATAGGTTTGGGCTGTTATGGGGGTCCCTTTGCAACCAGCAATGATTCTGGATAAGCACTGTTCTCTTCTTTAATGGGGTTGATTACAACAGCCTTTACAACAAAATATTAATTTGAATTGTGCAACTTAAATTGGGTCTACTAGACCCCCCCCAAAAAAATATTAAGCAATGTGGACTGAAATGACTTCTGGGGCCCCTCTGGGAATTAGGGGTCCTAATTAAGCTTCATTAGTTTCATGGCGGATCTGCCACTGTGTGGTGTGACTACTCATAATCTTATAACTGTCAGGGACTGAGCAGAGGAGGAATGGTGGAGACCGCCTTCACAGCCTGACCCTTCCAGGGAAGAAGAAGACAGTTCAGAATTACAACAGGGGTTTGAGGGAGGTCACAGCTCAGAGGCAGATGGGGGGAAAGTTGGGAAATAATGGGAAAGCAGGAGGAAGAGGAGGAGGAGGTAGCACCAGGGGGTGACAGCTGACAACACATTGTCTTAGAAAGCTTTCCAGACCCACCCCCCTCCCAGAACCTGGCGAGCATTGAAAGTAGGAGAGCAAAGAGCTCAAAGGCAGAGGGCACTTAGCAGCACCCGCAGGAGAGATGATGAGATTGACAAATGAGGAAGTGGGAGAGATGGGGGGGGGGTGGAGATTCACTCATGACAATACCATTATCCAGGGGGGCCACCAGGGGGCGCATTGGAAGATGGCCGACAATAACATCTCTCCGACCCACACGAGGTAATTAAGAGGTTGCTATGGGAGTATGTAGCCTCCCTTGCCCGCCCAAGGGGATGGGGGGGACTGCCTTGCCAGCCGTGTCCATAATTCACCCCCAGATTCGAAAGAAGGGGGTGTGGACACTTGGCACGAAGCCCTCAAGTGAGGTCGGCCCTCCCTGACGCTGTCTCCAATCACGCACTGGTTCGCATTAGCTCGAAATATATAATTGGAAATATATAATTGGAAAGAAGCTAATGCACATACATCAAGCGAAGATCGGGAGTAAAGACTGCTGATTAATGGATATCTGTGAGCGGAGTGACGGGCTGGACAATAAATCAAGTGAAGAACCATCATCAAAAGATCGGTATGTCGGACTGAACCGGAAAGGGGGGGGAGGAAAAAACTTTTCTCTTTTTTGTCTTATGTGAGTATTCAATAACCCTCCCCTCCAGAGAGAGAAGAATTGTTGCAAATTACTAATCACAAGCAGGAGAATAAGAAACTGTGTGGAAATGATTTATTGATTAAAGAGAGGACTGGTGGAAACATCGGGGATTGGAAAGAAAGCTTTATGACGCAGTTACAAATGGAGCGTCTTTTAGACAGGCTTGCTCATAGGAGGACGAGAGGGAGGAGGACCAGGGTCATCAGAATGCGATTGTATGGTGATCGGAATGTGATCTTGACCTGGCAGAGCCCCCTGAGATATAGATTGTCAAGCCTGTGAAATCAACGGACAGACTGTGGGAATGTTCTTTACGGAGGTGTGGAAATGGCGTCTGTCCTTTATGTGATATGATTTTTGGAGAGTGTAAAACCCACACAGGACATGTTTGTTTTCAACCCCCTTGTGAAGATTATCAGAGATCACAAAGAAAGGAATATATGATAACAACAAGAAGATGAGGAAAATAACAAAGAGACTATCTGGACAGAACTGGATAGAACTGTTTAATTAAAGCAGCAGCAAGAGTGATGTTTGGATCCCTTTCGGAGCTTGAAGTATGGGTACCCCCAACACAATTTTTAAAATTTGGCTGTATAATTTGGAACTAATGTGATTTGGAATTGATGTGATTTGATTGGCCTGTTAATAAAAATTATATTTTTTAAAAAAGACAATGCCATTATCCAAGAGGCTGGGTTCTATAGCCTCTCTGTGTAAATACTGAATAAAAAGCAGACAGTAAGAAACATTCCCTTGTCTTTGTACGCTCCTGGGCAACTGGCTGGGAGTCACTGGCAGCAGCCTGACAATAACTCATACCATCCAACATTTCTTTGATGAAAATAGGGACATCCTATTCCATATCCTCTAACATTTCTTTGATGAAAATAGAGACGTCCCCTCCAACATGTCTCTGAAGGATGTCAAGTGCTATTTTTCTAGAAAAAGAGGTGCTGGAACTTACCATGAACTGCTCCCTTGTTCTCTTATACAGTGGTACCTCGGGTTAAGTACTTAATTTGTTCCGGAGGTCTGTTCTTAACCTGAAACTGTTCTTAACCTGAAGCACCACTTTAGCTAATGGGGGCCTCCCGCTGCCACCGCACCGCCGGAGCACGATTTCTGTTCTCTTCCTGAAGCAAAGTTCTTAACCTGAAGCACTATTTCTGGGTTAGCGGGGTTTGTAACCTGAAGCGTATGTAACCCAAGGTACCACTGTAATGGCAACAGTGCCCACCTGAGAGGTGCTGGAACTGAGTTCCAGTGGGGGGAAATGCCCTGGGGACATCCTATTTCATACTCGCCAACATTTATGATGAAAATAGGGATGCCGTAAGGAAAAGCGGGATATTGCAGGATCAAATCAGAAACTGGGATGCCTTCTGTACATCTGGGACAGCCCCTGGAAAATAGGGACACTTGGAGGGTCTGGTAACTTGGTGATCTTATATTAAATACTTAATGAAGTAGGAGTTGGTTCCCAGAGAAAGATGAGGTTTATTAAACACTGGGCAGAGAACAAGACATGCCTAGTGGGTTATGTCCTGTTAGTGGGTCACAAGTTGTCCAAGTCTAGACTAGGCAAAGTTGATGTGCTTATAGAAGATGATAGGTTTTGTGCAAAGTATCTCTCAGCACTGACTTCTGGGCCAGCACGACTAGGTATAGTTCTTAGGGGGTGTTCATTTATCAGTTTTAAATCATATCCTTTAGCTTAATTGAACACAGTGCGCTGTCATTTCAAATGTGAGGCCAGCTTAATTGCCGACTAATTGTCTGAAAAAGTACACGATCAATCAACTATCAAAGTTGCACTCTTTGTTACGCACAGTGTCGGCCTGGTAGGAAATGGCGCTTGCATTTAATTGACATTTAACAAAATAATTATGAATGCTTCGGGATAATTGGAGTGTGTACTGTATCAGCAAAGTGCTTAAAATACTTGTTGACCTTTTGTAAGTGTGTTAATCAATAGCAAACATAAAATTGCTATTATGTCAATTAGAATGTCGGTATGTTGCTTTCAGATACTTAATGGAGGAAGATGAATGACTGAACTGTCAGAATGGGGCTTCGGGGAGAGAGCTGCTCACATCGCTTTCAGGACATGACAGTTATAAAGCAAGCAAGGTTGACATGGAACAGCCACTTTCCATTGGCAAAAGAGTATGCAAGCTTTTAAGTAACGCAGAACAGATTCTTCTAAATAAAGAGTGTGTAATGCTAAAAAAAATCAGATGCTTTTGTCACACTAATGTATTCAATTTTGCATATCTCAGGATGGAGCCTGGTTAGGACGTATGCAACTTCTTTGAGAAAGAGGAATTTCAGTAATCTCATCCTTCAAAATAAAAAAATAAAAACTGTCTTCTCTCAAAATTGCTCAGAGTGTTTCACTTGAAGAGAAAACTCCCAAATTTTTGCTTTGAAACCTTTGGATTTCTGTGGTATTTTCAGGTGAAAGCCTTCATTCATCACTTCTTCACTGCGATTCAACCGAGGTTCATTTTCAAAATGCACAGCAGGGTGAAACGTGTGTGAAAAGGTGATGTCTGATCACTTACTTAGTACTTTTAACACATAAGGTGCTTTCCAGTCTCTGTTCCTGGTATTCATCATTGCAGCAGTTCTATAAAGGAAGTCACTATTAGAAAGCTGTAGTTCCCTGACTGAATGAACCAGCAGAAGGGACGTCTGTTGTTCTCTGTCTTTCCCCAGACTCCTGGCCAGCAGAGAAGCAGAGTGAGCCTTGGGATCTAAAATCCTGTGGAGATTCTTCAGAGTTTGCCTCTCAGGAACCAAACTCCTCTGTCTTTGGAGTCCTTTCTGTGTGTGAGAGAGAGAGGGGGGAGGGGGAGAGAGACCACACATTGCTACACCATCTGCCCTGATGGGGATTGAAAAGGGATTGGAAGCAGAAGGAGCAGAAAAGACTTTTCATGTATGCAACGACAGCCGCACGGATGTTACTAGCCCAGAGATGGAAAGAAGACAAAGTGTCAGCTAAAGCATCCATGACCAATGACCATCCAACCTCTGCTTATAAACCTCCAAGGAAGGAGCGTCCACAACCTCCCGAAGGAGACCGTTCCACTGTCAAACAGCTCTTAGTGTCAGAAAGTTATTCTTCATGTTTAATTGGGATCTCCTTTCTTGCAATTTGAAGCCGTTGGTTTGGGTCCTACCCTCCAGGACAAGAGAAAGCAAGCTTGCTCCTTCTTTCATGTGACAGCCCTTGAGATACCTGAAGATGGCTATCATATCTCCTGTCAGTCTCCTCTTTTCCAGGCTACTCAGCTCCTTCAACTGTTTTTCATAAGGCTTGTTTTCCAGAACCCTGGTGTATGTATCCTTTTTACTGTGACCTATCCACCCCAAGCAATGACTAACCTAGACAGCATCTTAAAAAGCAGAGACATCACCTTGCCAACAAAGGTCCGTATAGTTAAAGCTATGGTTTTCAACAGTAGTGATGTATGGAAGTGAGAGCTGGACCATAAAGAAGGCTGATCGCCGAAGAATTGATGCTTTTGAATTATGGTGCTGGAGGAGACTCTTGAGAGTCCCATGGACTGCAAGAAGATCAAACCTATCCATTCTGAAGGAAATCAGCCCTGAGTGCTCACTGGAAGGACAGATCCTGAAGCCGAGGCTCCAATACTCTGGCCACCTCATGAGAAGAGAAGAGTCCCTGGAAAAGACCCTGATGTTGGGAAAGATAGAGTACACAAGAAGAAAGGGATGACAGAGGATGAGATGGTCGGACAGTGTTCTTGAAGCTACCAGCATGAGTTTGACCAAACTGCAGGAGGCAGTGAAAGACAGGAGTGCCTGGCGTGCTCTGGTCCATGGGGTCACGAAGAGTCGGACACGACTAAACGACTAAACAACATCCACACCAAAAATGCTCTGTGCACCTCCACAATCCACTGAGCAAAACTCCTAACCATCTCCCACACCCTCCCACGATGACCTCTATTTCTCTTAGACTCACCAACTTTTCCACTGGCTTCCACAACTCTGCCTTCAATAGCAGCATGCTTGGTGACAATGAGCAGGTGATAAATGCCACGCTCCACCAGCTGATCTATTTTTTTCCTGCATTTAAACCCTGAGCTGCACAGGCTCAATGGAAAGCTGGCAAACCTAGCGTCCATATACCACAGAGGGTTGCCAACCTTTTCCTATGGGTCCCTGTTTTTGTGCCATATCACAACAGATTGGTCTGCAGATGCTACCAGGTAACAACACATCCCCTTTTAACAATGAACTTGTTTAAAAGGAGAAGCTAAAAAGCAGTCACGGGGAAATGGACATGAAAGCAAGGTAATGAGGCCATCTCCTTTGGCACACACATCGTACCCGATCAGATGTCCTTCTTCTGTTCTCCTCCGGCATTTTGTTTTATAAACTAATCTGAGCTTTATAATTTGTGCAATCAAGACACGTTAAGGGCAAATAGGTTCTTATGGACTCAAGAGGACTTCTGAAGTCTCTTCAAGATGACCTTGAAGACACAAGATAATATTTACAGGTCCATGGGCATGGGGCAATCAAAATACTTCCGGTCTGCCTGCCGGAAGTGACGCATACATCAATTCAGGCAGGGGTTCCTAAGACTTACATCAAATAGGGTGACCCCCACAGGGACCACCATCTGGGGGAGTACCTTCAGCCCTGGCCCCGCCTCAGCCATGACCAGCCCCCCTGGAACCCTTTAATGAGATACCCCAGAGTTTGGAGGGACAGGCGGAGACTACAACCTCCCCTCCGTCCAAAACAAAGGATTGCTCCAATGCCCAACCAGTTGTGGCGATTGCTACGAGGTAAGCAAAACCACTGGGTCAGAGCCAATTTGCCAGATAGACAAATTCCTACCCAGCCCCATAAAGAACAGCGACCACCATAGCCACAGCAAAGTCCCTGCTTATCAGCCTAAACCAAGGGTGGGTGGGAGGGGAAACACGGCGAAGGAACAAACAGGTGGTGCCCCAGGTGCAGGCTGCTTAAATGGCCAAGGGGCAGACCCAAGGGAAGCATTCCCACTCTGTTGGCTCCGCCCCCTGGCACGGCCCAGGGCCCAGCCTGCATCCCCATTCGACAAAGCAGGGTGCAGGCTAGGTTCTGACTCCTAATAGGCATGGTGTTCTCGTCGGCGCCCCAGTGGAGCCTCTGCCGTCCTGCAATGCACCAGAAGAGCTGAACAGACTTATGCCCAACAGAATAGCCTAGTTGACTTCATTGAAAAAGTACTTGGCCTACAAAGACTTGCCATTTTTAGGCCATTGCTCTATAATTGGCATAAAAAAATATATTATTCATTTATTCATTCATTATTTATTTATTTTTAACTGTAAAATAAAATTTTATTTTTTTGAAATGAAACAAAACCTACAGTAAGATGGGCAAGAATGCTTATTTCTGTATAGTTCCACTTGATTTATATATATTTTTGGGTGGGAATCCTACTTTTTCTGATTGCATTATCAAAACTCATCTTCCGCATTGCAGCTCCTTCCATTCTGGGGAGAGGTAGGACTACCATATTATTAAATTATTTTATTTATTAATGTATATACCACTTAATGCTGAAACAGGCTTCTAAGAAGTTTAACAGCCAGTTATGCCAAGGTTAAAATATAACACCCAGAATTAAAACACACAGTACTACAATACCATTAAAACATTAAAATAAGCACCCTTCATTAATACATGCAATAAAACCATCCCAAATGACTCACATTAATTAGTAGGGATTCAGCATTTAATCAGTAGATTAATCAACTAAAGGTTTCTTTTAATGGAAACCAATTTTAATCAGACGGCTGTGAATTAAGGTTGTTTTGTTTTGAGTTTGCTTTGATTTCATTGCTATTGTGATGGAGGAGAAAAATAATACATTAACAGTGGCCTTCCCTTCTACCAAACAGTAGCATTCCTTCCTTCCTTCCTCCCTTCCTTCCTTCCTTCCTTCCTTCCTTCCTTCCTTTCTTTCTTGTACCTTATGTTAGACAGCTGTATGTCAAGAAAGCACCCATACTGAGGTTTTGGTCACATGCAAATGTATTCTAGCATAATCAGTTAATTAACTGGTTAAATCTTAGATGAGATATCAACTGAAATGCCTTTAGTTGGCTGAAAACCTTCCTAACTAGCATATGCAGTAGAAAGAGTCAAGGGAAAAGCTTTTAAATTAATATTACTGGCAAACAACAAAACAAAACAAAACCCATTGCACAGCGGAACATGTTTGTTCTTACAAATAATGTACTGGATGTACATATAAAATCTTGTGAACTATACAACCAGTGGTGGTGATAATAAAGCAAATAAAATGCTTTGCCCTGTTATGTAGTCTATGAATCAGCTTCTTATCTGTTGCAAAGCTTCCTGCCCCATTTATCTCTATGCAGAGTTCCCTTGCTACGTTAAGAACAACATTTAAATTGAAACATCTATATAATACTTCAACAGAGTGAATCCTAATCACTGCCCAGGTGGGTGACGGTTTTATTAGGACTAAGCAAAAGGTCATGCAATAGTGACCAGGCTTTCAGGTTTTCTAGCCCCAGGAAGCCCCCACCCAAGAAGAGACATCCCAGAAAATACAGATTGGTTCAGCTGACCCAACCTATGTTTCCAAATATGAAAGCAAAGATTGGGGTAATCTGTCTAGTAATCTGTCCAGATTGGAGTAATCTGTCCAGTAGCCTGATCTACCCTTTTAAACTTCTCCTCAGGCTGCAGATGCGTGTTTTACATGTATGTGCATGTAAAGCAATTGAGGGAGAGGTGCATTCAACTAAGTTTTCCTAAAAGTAGACCCACTGAAACTAATAAACTATTAAATTATTGGTCAGAAAAAGATGCTGCTCCCAGCATATCATTTCTACCTATTCCAGGTGTGCTATGATGGGAGAGTTAAAGCCTATGTAACACAAGAAGAAGAAGAAGAAGAAGAAGAAGAAGAAGAAGAAGAGGAGGAGGAGGAGGAGGAGGGGGAGGAGGAGGAGGAGGAGGAGGAGGAGGAGGAGTTTTGATTTGATATCCCGCTTTATCACTACCCTAAGGAATCTCCAAGTGACTAACAATCTCCTTTTCCCTTCCTCTGTGAGGTGAGTGAGGCTGAGAGACTTCAGAGAAGTGTGACTAGCCCAAGGTCACCCAGCAGCTGCATGTGGAAGAGTGGTGACGCGAACCCGGTTCACCAGATTACGAGTCCACTGCTCTTAACCACTACACCACACTGACTCTCTGGCACCAACTATAGAGGACCCTTCCAAAAATTTGTTGTGGATGCTGGGCACCCACACCTCAGGGCCTCCAACGTGGTTTCTGGTGCCTCACAGAGCCTCAGATGTCTTGCAAGGCCTTGGAGATGCTGTCTGAGGCTTCGCAGGGCCTCCAACATGACTTCCAGGGTCCCCAAGCACCTACATGATAGATTACCAAATAACCACACAGCTTGTATGTCATAGCTTGTAAAAGTCTGCATCCTAATGCAAGGAGCCAAGGGGAACAAACACTCTTCCTGACAAGCAGCTTGCATCCCTGGGCTTCTTTGGAAGAAAGGCACTTTTCACTAGAAAAATAATCATGATCAAACCGTACAAACTGGAAATTTGAGATAAGGCTGTAATTCTAAGCATGCTTGCTTGAAAGTTAATCATCATCATCTTCTGGCTGTGTTTTCTCAGGCACTTTGGGAGGCTCCCAACAGAATATTAAAAACACAATAAAACATCAAGCATTCATATGTCTTCTAAAAGTCAGATAGTTGTTTATTTCCTTGACGTCTGATGGGAGGGCGTTCCACAGGGCAGGTGCCACTACCGAGAAGGCCCTGTGCCTGGGTTCCCTGCAACCTCAATTCTCGCAGTGATGGAACCACCAGAAGGCCCTCAGAGCTGGACCTCTGTGTCTGGGCAGAACGATGGGGGTGGAGATGCTCCTTCAGGTATACTTGGCCGAGACCGTTTAGGGATTTAAAAGTTGGCACCAAGACTTTGAATTGTGCTCGGAAACGTACTGGGAGCCAATGAAGGTCTCCCAGGCCAGGTGTTGGAAAGGACTCTGAGGATCATCTAGTCCAACCCAAATATGCAGCTGTCCCATACGGGAATCGAACCTTCAACCTTGGCATTATCAGCACCACGCTGTAACCAATGGAGCTATCCAGTCTAGAATAGGTTTAGGACCAGGTGTCTATGCATCATATGCTGCTATTTTTGTTTCAGAAATCTGTTGACATGTGAACACAGGTGACTCCTTAGAAATAGCATTTGCCCCTTCTGTGCTTCTCCCCCCTTTTTTTTCTTGTTCAGCCACTTCCCCAGAGTGTGGATGGAGCCTGCTCATCATACATAAGGAACTAGTCACAAACGACAGAAACATTCATGTAGAAGCATATTAAATTGCTGTTCGTTTGGATTCTTAATCTGCCTTAGTTAAGCCTTGGGCAAGGCAGCAACACAGATCGGAGTCAGCTGGTCGGTGGGGAGAGTGTAAATGAAAAACCAGAGGGAGCTCCCCTAGGCGGCTTGCTAAAATCCGTGGTTCTTTTGGCATCAGTACAACCATGTTTTCCTTTCTTTAATATGTAAGAGAGAGGCTTTTGATGACTATTAATCATGATGGCTAGATTGATTTCAGCGTCAGAGCAGCATGCCTCTGAACTAGTCAATTTTGGTTTCTCTTGATTTTTCATTTTCCCAGTCTTGAGTTCAGTTCCCTACATTTCCACATCAGTTTGTGATTAAAGAATAAAAACCATGAAAAAATATTTCTCATTTCTTAATTCAGGGAAGAATTTAATGTAAAAAAGGTAGAGGTAAAGGACCCCTGGATGGTGCTCAACTCGCTTTCCGGCCAAGGGAGCTGGTGTTTGTCCACAGACAGCTTTCTGGGTCTTGTGGCCAGCATGACTGAACCACAACGGGACACTGGGACAGAAACCAGAGCGCACGGAAATGCCGTTTACCTTCCCGCCACAGTGGTACCTATTTATCTACTTGCACTGGTGTGCTTTCGAACTGCTAGGTTGGCAGGAACTGAGACAGAGCAACGGGCCCTCACCCCGTTGTGGGGATTCGAACCACCGATCCTCCGATCGGCAAGCCCAAGTAGCTCAGTGGTTTAGACCACAGCACCACCCGCATCCCTATTCAATGTAGAGCTAAGGAGATTGCTCAGCCAGTGGAAGCATTTCTACTTGCCTGATGGAATGATCAGGGACCATTTCATAATTCACCCCAGGTGCCAAAATGTGTTGGGTTGGCCCTGGTTCCCCATTTATTGTTTATGGAAATTCCATGGCTGGTCACAGTGAGAGCAAGACATTGGACTACATAGGTTTTTGGTCCTGGAAACTCTTCTTAAGTTTTTAGGACACAGGAAACACTTGATTTCTAGGCATAGGAGAATACTACTTTGGCCAGTATCACGCTGCCCATCAGGCTGTTACAAAGCAAATAAGATCAAGGGCACATTATTCCTTACACTCCCAGTGCTACCCTTGCACTGTAGCATGATTTTGAGCCATCAGTAAAATTAATTCAGGCTCCTGTTCATTAGCGTACATTTGATCAGCCTATTTAATTATAGGGCCAATCATCTGCGATGACCTTTTAATTTCCAGTGACTGTCAGGGTTGAGTAAAAAATAATAATTACTGTTTCTAACTATGTAGATTTTTTTCATTAGAGAAAGAAAAATGACCCTTGCAGCTGTCACTTGCTTTCGTAGGATTTATTGGGGAAAGTTTCTTTAGATTTCTTTTTGAGAAGACATCTGAAGGCAGCCCTCAGTTGGGAAGTTTATAACGTTTGATTGTTTATTATGTTTTTATATATGCTGTAAGCCACCTAGAGTGGCTGGGAAACCCAGCCAGATGGGTGGGGTATAAAATAATAATGATGATGATAAATAGGTACCACTATGGCGGGAAGGTTAACGGTGTTTCCGTGCACTCTGGTTTCTGTCACAGTGTTCTGTTGCACCAGAAGAAGTTAAGTCATGCTGTCCACATGACTGTTAAAGTTGAGCATAAATTGTTTAAATAAATAAAATTATTGTTATTAGAAGTAGTAGTAGTAGCAGTAGCAGTAGTGATATAGCCATGTGGTTCTCTGAACCATATGAGTATTAAGTGGGTTAGGGAATAAGTCTGGATTAAGAATAGTAAAAAATGGAATTTGGGCCAAATAAAGCATTTGACACCTGGCTCCTGAGCTTCGACCTCTAGGAGGTGCTAGAGACATAATTGACTCCCATTCTGAGCCCTTTGTATCACATTGTTGAGTAAAGTGAGTGCTTTCCCCCCAGTAGGTACTCAAGGGTATGCAGTACCGGCACCTCTTTTTGTTGTTGTTAAAAGCACTTACTTAGGGTTTGCCATATTTTGAAGAGCAAAAAGGAGGACACACTTGCCGACTTCTACTTTTAACTATGGATCTCTGTGATGACTCTCATTTTACCTACCCATGAGAAAAGAGGACACATCCTGGAAAAAGATAAAGACACAGGTAAAGGTACCTGTAAACATATCCATTCTGAAGGAAATCAACCCTGAGTGCTCACTGGAAGGACAGATTGTGAAGCTGATGCTCCAATACTTTGGCCACCTCATGAGAAGAGAAGACTCCCTGGAAAAGACCCTGATGTTGGGAAAGATGGAGGGCACAAGGAGAAGGGGACGACAGAGGACAAGATGGTTGGATAGTGTTCGTGAAGCTACCAGCATGAGTCTGACCAAACTGCGGGAGGCAGTGGAAGACTGGAGTGCCTGGAGTGCTCTGGTCCATGGGGTCACGAAGAGTCGGACATGACTAAATGACTAAACAACAACAACAAAGGTACCTGCACTGGTGTGCTTTCAAACTGCTAGGTTGGCAGGAGCTGGGACAAAGCAACGGGAGCTCACCCCGCCGCAGGGATTCGAACCGCCAACCTTCCGATCGGCAAACCCAAGAGGCTCAGTGGTTTAGACCCCAGTGCCACCCGCATCCCTATCCTGGAAAAAGAGGACACATGGCAACCCTAACTTACTGTAACAACTTCATGGTGAATACCGGTGCCTATTTTTCTGGGGGGGGGGAAGCACTGGGTAAAGTGATGCTCCTAAGCAAGATGATTTCTGGGGAAAGCTTCATGTTATTACTGCTATGATTACTGCTACACAGACTCACCCTTCTCCCCCCCACCTCCATTTAGCACAAGAGCTGCTGGAAGAGGATGTTAGTGTTTCTCTTAATCAAGTAACACACCTGCCTTCCATTTTGAGGCATTTATGTTTTGAAAGTAATATATCCCGTTGAAAAATCAATAAGGGAATGTGTGGAACACCATGTACAGCAGGACAAAAGAACAGCTAAACAATATGATGATCTTGCAGAAAATCAATGGAGTATTCAAAAGGGATAGGAAAAGAGCAGATAGAAGAATCGCCTATGAGACCATTCCGAGAGAGTTAGAGGAAGTTAACCAGAATCCATTTCTGCTGCGTCTCTCAGATACTGAGAATCAATGAAATATGCAATCAAAATATTTTAAAGCACACACAGAACAACTTCCAAGAATATTACCTTCAGGAATTAGTTGAGTAAATCTGAAGAAGACTACTTCTGCTATGGACTTTGGAAATAGGTGTTTTAATGTAGCGGCATTTAAGGCTGTTGACACACAGCACAGGAGACAAGCAAAAGAACACCAGAAAGAGATAAAATATATCAATAATTTGTACGATGGAGCGCAGTAAACATTGCAACTTTGATCTTGTGTTATGTTTAAGAAGTTATGAATCCAGCACACATGCATCAGCTCCTGGTGGTTGCAGATCAGGTCCCTCGAATAAATATATTGTAGGCAAAGCAGAGACATCACCTTGCCAACAAACATCCGTATAGGGGGGCCACCAGGTGGCGCATTGGAAGATGGCCGACAATAACATCCCTCCGACCCATACGAGGTAATTAAGAGGCTGCTATGGGAAGTATGCAGTCTTCCTACCCCCCCAAGGAGATGGGGGGCTGCCTTGCCAGCGGTGTCCACAACGCACCCCCGGATTCGAGAGAAGGGGGTGCCGGTCACTTGGCACGAGCCCTCGATGAGGTCAGCTCTTCCTGACGCCGGTTCCAATCAGCGCGTGCTGGTTCGCTTTAGCTCGGAATTATAATTGGAATCATATGATTGGAATGAAGCTAAAGCACATACATCAAGCAACGTTCAGGGGATAAGACTGCTGACTAATGGATCTCTGTGACCGGAGTGATGGATGGATAAGTAAATCAACTGATGAACCACCATTAAGAGACTGGTATGTTTGGATTGAAAAAGAAGGGGGGGTGGAGGAAAAAACTTTTCTTTTCTTTGCATTATGTGATATTAATAACCCTCCACCCCAGAAAGAAGATCGTTGCATTTTATTAATCACAAGCAGGAATTCAAGAACTGTGTGGAGTGGATTATAGTTAAAGAGATGATTGGTAAACAACGAGAACGGAGGAAAACTTTATGACGCAGCTTAAAATGGCGTCTCGCTAAGACAGGCTTGCCTGAGAAAGAAAGACAGGGGGAGGAGAATCAGGACCATTGGAATGAGAATGATGATTGGAATGTGATCTTAACCTGACAGAGCCCTCCTGATATACTTGGCAAGCCTGAGAAAATTAAAGGACAGACCGAAGATAATTTTTTTATGGAAGCGTGGAATGGCGGCTGTCCCTGAGTGATATGATCTTTGGAGAGTACAAAACCCACACAGAGGATGCCTGTCTCTAATCCGCTTGTGAAGATTATCAGAGATCGCAAAGAAAGGAATATATGAAACAACAAGAAGATGAAGAAAGTAATAAAGGACTATCTGGATTGAACTGGATAGAACTGTTTAATTAAAGCAGTAATATAAGTGATGTTTGGACTCATTCGGAGCTTGATGTATGGGTACCCCCAATAAAATTTAAAATTTGGCTGTACAATTTGGAACTAATGTGATTTGGATAATGTGATGTGATTGGCCTGTTAATAAAAATTATTTAAAAAACAAACAAACAAACATCCGTATAGTTAAAGCTATGGTTTTCCCAGTAATGATGTATGGAAGTGAGAGCTGGACCATAAAGAAGGCTGATCGCCGAAGAATTGATGCTTTTGAATTATGGTGCTGGAGGAGACTCTTGAGAGTCCCATGGACTGCAAGAAGATCAAACCTATCCATTCTGAAGGAAATCAGCTCTGAGCGCTCACCGGAAGGACAGATCCTGAAGCTGACGCTCCAATACTTCGGCCACCTCATGAGAAGAGAAGACTCCCTGGAAAAGACCCTGATGTTGGGAAAGATTGAGGGCACAAGGAGAAGGGGACGACAGAGGACGAGATGGTTGGACAGTGTTCTTGAAGCTACCAACATGAGTTTGACCAAACTGCGGGAGGCAGTGGAAGACTGGAGTGCCTGGTGTTCTCTGGTCCATGGGGTCATGAAGAGTCGGACACGATTAAACGACTAAACAACAAAGGCAGTGCAAGCAGCCAGCTCACATCCTTCTTGAGGATAAACAAATGTCACTTTTGAGTTCCTGTGTATGAATGTGATTCTATTTGGATCAAAGAGACCAGGGTTCAAATCCTAGTAGCCACATCATCTTACTAGTGATTTGAACTCAAATCAGATTGCCACAGTCAGAGCCAGAGTGTAACTTGCAGTGGCCACTTGGATGATGCTATGGCCAGATGAATCAGAAACAAGCATGCCTGAGTCGGTGATGGATGACAGTGGATGTTCTACTCTGCCCAAGAAAAAACAGATAGGGCTGGAAAGGTCAGGAAGACGGAGGGTCAAGGCTCAAGAGATGAAAAACAAGGCATGCACATGATAACCATGTGCTTCTCCATAGGGACAGAAGCTGCAGGAGCCAAGGATACAGCCAGCAGAGAGTAGCCTCCAGACATTTCAGAACCTAAAGCAGTGGTGAGGAATCTCCAGCGCATGGAAATGCCACCATACCTTCCCAGTTGGAGGCCACATCAACCTCCCCTACACCTGAAGTTGGATATGACGTCAAGTGTGGGGCAGGTAAAGGCATGGCTGGACTGAACCTACTGATTTACAGGGTTTGTGCAGCCCACCGCACAGCACTTTGCAAGCCCCAATGACCAACTGAGCACTGGCACTTGCAAAGTTCAGGGCTGTGCCTTTGCAGTTTGATTTCAGGGATTAGCATGTGGTAAGCTTGCCCACCTGCCAAACTTGGTGGCTGGGCAGCTCCTAGGATGAGTAAAATTTTATCCGTGCGTTACAAAAATGTGGAACTCATTGTATGAATGCTACAGACATTTGTAGAGACAGCTTGTACCTGTGTTCAGTGTTACATGTGGACAAGCCTATTGTATACTTAGACACACAGATTATATGATCATTGAATGTAACATGCTCTTAATAATTGTTGTCAACAATTACATTAGGCCTGCAAATGAAACCTTTTGCCTTTTTCTTTATCTTTTCTTTTTTTTCTTTTCTTTTTTTGTATGTCCTGGGTTGGTAACATTAGAGCTACCATACGTCCGGATTTTCCCAGACATTAACAGAATTCCAAAGGTGGAATTGACGTCTGGGGGAATTTCCGAAAGGCAGCACTTTGTCCTGGATCTTAGAGAAGTCAATCGAGAAGTCAACATCTTTGGGGCTTTCTTAAAAATAGCTCAACAATTTTTGGGGTGTCCTGGTCTTTACTTTTTGAAATATGGCAACCCTAGTAACATTGTAGTAGTTATGATGTGTGAGATAAAAAATATACAGCATAATAGATGCTCTCAAAATATACAACTTTATATGAACCTATATATATTTCAACACCACCCCACACAAAATATGAAATGATCAGTTTTTCTTCTAGGAAAATAAGTTCTGGTACTCACCATGAAGTTGTTACATTAAGTGTTATGTATTCAGTGGTCTGTGTTTGCTTGAGCTTGAGTCTGGACTAAGGATTCTGAGCTCCTGTGTTCTGGTTTGAAATATGTTGTACAATCACAGAACATTTCAGGATTTGGGCCTATGCCATTGGCCCTTGAACTCTGAGTTGTGATTTGCAGTTTGGAAGTTTAGACAGCCAATCATGTTGGGAGTGGGAGTGGCCCAGGCTTTCAGAAATGTATATAAGCAGTTGTTTTGCCTCTGTTTCCCAGTTGGTAGTTCAATAAAGGTTCTTGCTGTTATTGCTGTGTCTTGCCTCATGGGAACCCACCTATACTTCAGTAAGTGCCACACTTTTTTAACAACAAAAGAGAGAGGTGCCGGTACTATGTGTCAAGAGCTCAGCCAGTGGCGTAGCATGGGGGGTGCCAGGGGTGCCGGCCGCACCGGGTGCAACATCTGGGGGGGGCGCGAGTCCAGAGGGAAGGGACAAGCAATCGAGGCTTGGTTGGGGTGGGGGGTCGTCGTCTCCATTTGGCCGGCCCCCCTCGAGGAAGCGGGAACCTCTCCAAGGCGCAGTGCGCCGTCGGTGGAGGGAAAAGAGCCGCGCAGCAGCAGCAGCAAAGCCGGGAGGAGGAGGAGGTGGAGGCGCCGCCTGCCGCAGGATCCGATCCGAGCCTGCTAATCGCTTGCTGGGAATTAAGTGCCTCAAAGAGGCAAAGGAAGAGGTGGAGCCACTGGCCCGGCCGGGAGGAAGCTGGAGAGAGCAGCGCGCCTGGGCGCGGCGAGGTTGGGTAGGTGCACCCTGGCTGGCTACCCGCCTCCCGGGCTCAGTGCCTCCATGACCCCTCCAGCGGCGATGGGAGAGATGGGGGGGTCTGGAGCACCCCCGGCTGGCCTGCTCCTGCTTCTCCCCCGCCTTCTTCCCGTTGCCGGCGCCTTGATCTCATCCAGATCAGGGACGAAACACGCCCATCCTTCGCTACTCCTTGTCGGGTCACTGCTTCATTTCTCCAGGGAAAGAGAGAGGAGAGGAGAGGTGCCAGGGATTGCCAAGCACGCGTGACGCAAAGGGCCTGCCCACACGCAGGCTGAGCTCCGCGTGGCGGGGGCGGAGGGAGGCGCTCTGCACGTGCTTAGGAGGTGCTTGCTCTTTCTGAAGAAGGACCCTCGCTGCCTCGAGGGCTTCCGAGATACCCTGGGGTGAAGTCCCGCTTCACCTTCTTGGGAGTCCCTCTCTTATGCTTTGGGGGGGGTAGCAAGGGGGAAGAATAATGATTTCCTCCACCACCAGCCCAAAATTCTATAGTAAGAGAAATTGGGGGCCAAGCCAACTGGGGAAATGGTGAGTCTCTAACTATAGAGCTCAGGTATTTAGGAGCAAGCTGGCTCTGCCCATAGGGAGGAAAAGCACTCTGTGCAAGCTCAGAAAACCCACGCTACGTCACTGTGCGCTCGCACTTGCAGCTCTCTGCCCCTACCTGGCTCACTCACTCTCTCTCACTGCAGTGCTGGCTGTGCAAATCCGATCCAAGCTGCCGGGTCGCCGCCCACTGTGGAGGGGGACCTGCCCTGGCCTGCTCTATAGGGGGATCTATGGGGGACCCTGCTGTAAAGGGGGATCTATAAGGACCCTGCTCTAAAGGGGGATCTATGGGGACCCTGCTCTAAATGGGATCTATGGTATACATTGATAATTGTTTATTTAATTAAAAATGTTTTAATACTGCTTAAATGTTTGTTTACATTTATTTTTAAAAAGTGTGTGTATATATATTCATATATATATATATATATATATATATATATATATATACACACACACACACACACACACACACACACACACAGTGGCGTAGCGTGGGGGGTGCGGGGGGGCCGGCCGCACCGGGCGCAACATCTGGGGGTTAGGGTTAGGGGGCGCAAATCCACGGGTTAGGGGGCTCAAATCCATGGGTTAGGGGGCGCAAATTACTTGCCTTGCCCCGGGTGCTGACAACCCACGCTACACCCCTGAGCTCAGCCTACACTCAAGTAGGACCCTGGCAGAGACATATACCGTCATGTGATAGACAAAAATCCCATGACTGCAATCATGGAGCAGGAATTCTAACATCACGTACCCTTGAGAGCCCCTGAAAAACAAGCCAAGTGTTTGCACTGGAAATGATGCCTTCTTGAATGCAGGGCTCCTTGGACAGGTTCTGTACATGTGTTTATTCATCCATCCAGGCACTTCCATGCTTAGGCAGGTGTTGCTTTCCTTCCTTTCAACAAAACCTTTCAGCCTTTCTGTCTCACAACTGTCACAGTCTGTTGAAAAACAGGATGACTCAACACTTGGCAACTTGAAGGAGGAAGGTTATTGCTAAGTCAAAGCCTGCAAAAGCCTCTTTTCTTAGTCTTGGTTCTGGTGGTGGAGTGGCTGGGAGGGGGGAAAACCTGCCGTGCTTTGGGATGACTGAAATATGAGAGCAATGCATTTAGCATCTTACTTGGGAATTATACGGACAGAACTACATAAACTGTATAGAAACTTATTCATGTATGCTACTACAGCGGCTAGAATGTTACTTGCACCAAAATGGGAAGAAGAAGAAGTCCCAGCAAAGGAAGAATGGATACAAAAATCTTATGGAATATACAAAAATGGCGAAACTTACTAGAAGAATAAGAAATCAAGATAACAACTTTTTTTATAAAAGATTGGAAATGGTTTATTGAATTTTTACAGATAAATTGTAAATAGATAAGAACATTGGCAGGATTATTGTAATAACCTGCGGTTTCATAAGAGTATACAGTGGTACCTCGGTTTAAGAACAGCCCTGTTTACGAACTATTCGGTATACAAACTCCGCAAAACTGGAAGTAGCGTTCCCTTTAGCAAACTTTACCTTGGTCTACGAATGGAAGCCGAACAGTGGAAGGGCACCAGCGGCGGCAGGCCTCATTAGGGAAAGTGCGCCTTGGTTTAAGAATGGCTTTGGTTTAAGAACGGACTTGCAGAACGGATTAAGTTCGTAGATCGAGGTACCACTGTATAGTTAAAGCAGATGAATAAATGAGCAAATTAGGTTAATTTGGATACGCAGAACGTATTAAAAATAAATTTAAGAAAGTGGGAGAAAGAAGCAAAGTTTTGAAATACCAAAACGATTGTGAAATCAGCGAAATGTATAAACCTGAAAAGCATAAATAATTTTTTTAAAAAACAAAGAGAGAGAATCTTATTTGGGATGTTCTTGTTTACATCACTGTAATCTCATTGAATTCCATGGGAGGATTTTCCCTCTGCAAATGGTTTCAGACTCTCAGGATCATGGAAGAACCTCAGGTCCTACCTTTCTTGTTAAGCTAGGCCTCTTTTTGTCCTGCAGAAGCAGAAAACCTACAGTGCCTATCTACTATTCTGCCCCCAGTGCAAGAACACATATCAGCACCATTGGATCACACTTCCCTGATAAGGAACAGAGTTTTTTCTAGTAAAAAAAGAAAGAAAGATATTTTACTTGAAATGATATTCTCCCATTGCAGAATATTTCATCGGGGCTTTAAACTAACGAATACACCATTTTTCTTCCCCTTTTCATTCTGGAGATCAGATCTCTATTGGTTTCAGGAACATAAGTAGACGATGCTGCCCCCCCCCCCTTTGAGGCTTGCAGTGCATATTGCATGTCGAGGTCCCCAAGCCACCCCCCAAATAACTCACAAAGCACACTTAATTTTGTTTAAGGTTTTTGGCATAATTTTGGCCACAACTTTATTTAAATACAAAACCGTGAGTGGTTGTTTAGGCATTGGTTAAGACTATCTGTCCCCCCGCCTGGGGACAGAACTGACTTCCGGGCACCACCGAAAGACAGTGCGGGGGAAAGCAAATCAGGGAGAAATGGAGCTGAGTCACAGACCCTCAATTCTCATCCGCATGCTCCCCGAAGGCTTGCCGGCCCTAGTCCCATTCCAGGGATTGGACGAAAAGATGGCAAGCCCCAGGATTCCTTTAATGGAATTCCCTTTCCGCAGCAACCATGGAGGGGCAGGCCCAGCCTATCCTAACCCCTCCTCCACCAATTTATAACCAATGCCTAACCGCAACCTTACAAGTTGTGACGATTTGCTACGCAGTAGGCAAAAACCAAATGGCCCAGCCAATCAGCCAGATGGACAAAATTCCCACCAAGCCCCTGCCCCAATGGCAGACGACCCCATGACAGGCAAAGCAAGGTCAATGCAACAACCCCTTACTCAAGGGCGGGTGGGCGGGTGATCCGATGCACACAGCAAAGAGAAAGCTCCAGGCTGTGTGCAGAGTATTTAAACATTTTACCCCTCCCACCAAAATTGCAACGTAACTTTTACCCCAGCAACCCAGTGAACCAATCACTGCCCCAGGCCATCTTTAGAGACCCTGCCTGGTAACAGAGGGGTGGCTCAGCAGACCCCACCGCAACACGTGCTCTCCATGAAGGAGAACACGCTTTGTTCAATAATAGTTGCAATGAAGAGCTCAGGTTTAGCAATTTAAGCATTAAGGTAACAGGAAAGGGGATTCCAGTTTGAAATGGGCATCCTTTGTTAGCAACATCTATATCCAAATAGCCTGCCGGACAAATTGCTTCAAATGAAAACAAGGGTGATAAAGGCTGTGTCTTCATCACAATTTGTGCAGGGTCCAAGTGACAAGGAGGCACAGTACAATCTGCTGCGGTTCAGCTTGCTCATCTATGGCACAAATATGCAGGGGTTCTTAAACTTTATATTCCTGGGGCTCACTTGAATCAAAATTACTACAACCACAAATTCATGCAGGGGCAGAACCAGTCGGAAAATGGCAAGAGGCTAGAGATGAGATTGGGATAATCAGCCGGCAATTACTCACATAATTTTCTAATCATTCTGCTAATCACTCTACAATTCTGGATAGGTTTGCCTGAACAAGAATGTTTTTTAGCAGGTGGTGAACAGTCTACCATGAAGGCACCTGCCTAATGTAAATCGGCAGGAAGTTCTGGATTGTAGGTGAAAAATCTCAATTTCTTACAAGTGCATCTGTGGCAGCACTCCAGTGGTTGAGTAGGCATATATGGATGGTAAGGCGATCTCACAGGTAAACTGGTTGCAAATTAGTAAAAGATAAAGGGACCCCTGACCATTAGGTCCAGTCGTGGCCAACTCTGGGCTTGCGGCGCTCATCTCACTTTATTGGTCGAGGGAGCTGGCGTACAGCTTCCGGGTCATGTGACCAGCATGACTAAGCCACTTCTGGCGAACCAGAGCAGCGCACGGAAACGCCGTTTACCTTCCCGCCTATTTATCTACTTGCACTTGGACTTGCTTACAAACTGCTAGGTTGGCAGAAGCAGGGACCAAGCGATGGGATCTCACCCTGTTGCGGGGATTCGAACCGCCAACCTTCTGATCGGCAAGTCCTAGGCTCAAATTATTTGTATGCTAATAATAACAAGTTGAACCTGGCCCAACAGCAAATTGGCAACCAGAGCAGGTCTTGAAGCAAAGGTTCTACAGCTTGACAGGGTCAGCTTAGCAGTGTTCACAGTGGATTCGAAAACACCGTCATCTTGCTTCACATAAAATGGAGTCTCTCCTTTACTAGATACATCCCATGTGACCAACGCTAGCCAATCACATGAGAACTACTAAAGAATTGTCCAGAATTCAGTTACCAACCAATCAAATTTAAACACATGGTGATGCATACAAGCATTTACAATTTCAGTGAATTAAATTACCATACTTAACAGCCAAATGGGCATTTATTTATTTTTGTTTTTGCCCGCTCTGTACTGCTTTATCTGAGGGGAAGCTAGCATTTGCTACAGATTGCTGTTTAAATAAATTAAATAAGCTATCTGTAGTAGATGCTAGTTTGGTCACAACACCAGGTCAGTGCAGGATGAAGAAGATGTAGGAGATCCAGTAATAGATGAGTGAGTACTAGCAAGCACCAAGGAGGTGAAAGGGAATCCCCAACATTAACCACTCTATGGAAGATAAGGATATTATCAATGGCTACTAGTCATGATGACTGAGTACTGCATCCATGGAAGCAACAAACTTTTGCATACCAGTTGCTTGAACTCACAAGTGGAAAGGGTGCTGTTCTCAGATTCTGCTAGCCCTGGGCCCCTTTGGAAGGAAAGTAGGATATGAATTTAATAACAAAATGAAATGAGGTGAAATGAAATTTTCAACAGGACTATAGAATGATGTATAAAACATACTGAGAAATGAAATTCATCTGCCGACATGAATTGGGGTATATACTCTAAAGGTAAAGGACAGTTAAGTCCAGTCAAAGGCAACTATGAGGTTGTGGTCCTCATTTTGCTTTCAGGTCGAGGGAGCCGGCGTTTGTCTACAGACAGCTTTCTGGGTCATGCAGCCAGCAGGACTAAACTGCTTCTGGCACAACGGAACACTGTGATGGAAACCAGAGAGCACGAAAATGCTGTTTACCTTCCCGCCGCAGTAGTACCTATTTATCTACTTTCACTGGCGTGCTTTCAAACTGCTAGGTTGACAGGAGCTGGGACAGAGCAACGGGAGCTCATCTCATTGGGCAGATTCGAACCGCCAGCCTTCTGATTGGCAAGCCCAAGAGGCTCTGATTGGCAAGCCCAAGATATCACCACCCGCTCCTCTGAAGCAGTATGGGTGTGTGTTTGTTTTGTTACATACAGACCTGCATGCTTAGTTGAGATATTGACTTTGTGTTCTAGCAGAGGTTTGAGGTATCATCCACCACTGCCAACATCAGCTTGTCAGATACCGTGCTTTCATATTATGGTGCTGTTGCTGTTTTTAAAATTATTTCAACCTGATCCTGGTTTTAGTGGTTCCTGGGATCAAAGAATAAGAAATTTATCTCTTGCAAACACGCAACAACTCCAGGATCAAAGAAGTAGCAATTCATTTCTTCCAAATGCAGCAACTACAGTTCAGCGGTCTTCTGCAGAGAACTACGTGCTCTGAAAAAAAGTTGTTGTTTGCCTGATCACACAAATGAACAAATAAATGCATCAAATCAAATGATGGACTGGAACCAGTGGATTCAAGAAAAGCAGCTGGAAATGATCACACTGCATTTGAGAAATTCATTAACAGAGTTCTGCAAGACTGCAGCAGACCACTAGAGATATAACCACAGCTAACTTTAATTAAAACGTAAGATCAATCTAATGAAACGGTCATGATTATGAAAGATTTTTTTAATTGATTGCCATGCTGCCATGAAGCCTGCATCTTCCTTCACCTAGGCTGAAGGATCTCACTCCTTAGCCCCGCACCCCCGGATCACTCAAAACACCACCACCCCCTGTTTCAGTTCCTAGGGAGCACGATGGAATTGAATTGCTGTGCTCTCTAGACCACAGCGTACATTTGGGCAGACAGGCTGTTGAACATGAAAGGTTGGTGAGCTATTAAAGGGCAACAGTTAGTCAACAGAGTTGCACAAATTCCTTTGAAATAAGGTTTAGTTCCCGGTGTCTGGGAGAAAACCATTTTTCAGCAGCCGTGTTCTGTCTGCACACATTTAGTCCCATCTCCCCTCCCCGTCGCTGTTGATATGTGCTGGGTTGTTCCCATCTATATAGCTGGGATTGCTCTGCGATTTATTCAACTCACCTAATAAACTTGATATATTAACCATTTGTCCTTAACGTTGGGTAAGATGCAGCATCCAGGAGCCTGAGGCTGTTTGTATAGTCCCGGTTACAGATCTCTAAATTATATGGACTTTAAAGAAGCACTGGCCCTGTCATCCCAAATAACATGTAATCAGTATTGGAAATGAAAAATGAAAGCTCTGGACTTGCATGCATACAAAAGGAAATCACTACTGGGAGATAGGAAAGTTTCAATGGAGATAAATTTATGAATAATGAAACAGTAAAAAGCCTGATTTATAGGCTTCCTGTACTGGGAGAACCCTGGCAAGCTGTTAGTCAGAAATATGACCAGTGGCAAGCAAGGCCATTTCTTCTTTTACTGGAGGACACCCTTTGGGTTTGAATTCATTGGGCAACAATAAAACGCAAGCAAGAAAGCCATTCCTATTGATACTTGTTAGCTACCAGGCTGCCATGGAAAGGTGTGATCAATACTGCCTCCACATCTTCTTGTTGTTTCATTCCTTTCTTAAGAAAACAGAGGGTGTTTTTGAGAGAGAGAGATGGAGACAGAGACAAGAAAACTTAAGGAGGAGAGGCTTGCTTTTTGCAACCCCACTTTTTTGTCCGTTGTAAAGCGTCCAGCTCTTTTGTCGATTTGCAGAGGAACTCTAAAAAGAGGACACAATTATTTCAAGTGTCAGCTCCATGTTTTTGAAGGGCACTTTTAGGCATGGCACCCCTCATGGAGCCCCATCTCTCAGTGGATCTATCTCCTTACTGTAATATTTTATTATTACGATCAAAGACTCACTCTCCTCACTGCAACAAGTCCAGAGGGACCCCACCCAGAAAGCGGTAAGGTTGTCGCTACTCCTTCGGAAGGAGGAAAGTAAGAAGAGCAAAGAGTATAGTCAAGAGTGTGTGCTTGCAGCTACAAAACGCTTAAGCCTCATGCATAAAATTGCATTTGATATGCCAAGAGTATGAATAATTTCTCTGACTGAAAATCAAAGCGCTTAATGTTTCGGGTGTTTCTATTGTAGTATGGATTGGCCACAGCGATGGGAAAACGGGGGTACAAGGAACGACGATGTGACTCAGACCCAGTAAGGGGAACTGGTGAGCAAAACTTTGTCCACATCAGCGGTGCTCCTGGGTGTGAATCCTCATCCTAATGTTCTTCCAGATGCCCTTGAAATGCAAACGTCTCCACAACTGAGGGCACAACCCAACTTAAAATCCAGGCCATAAAGAGGTGCTACTATTTGAATTTTGGTCTCTGCTCTTTTGATTTATGTTTGGGTACCGAGGCAAGCAAACACAGAAAGTTGGAACTCACCCCATGCAATAATAATAATAATAATAATAATAATAATAATAATAATGCCCCACCCATCTGGCTGGGTTTCCCCAGTCACTCTGCAAAATGCAAACTTGGTTGTAGGGAGTGCTGTAGCCTCCACTTGCTCCTTAACAGGTAAGGGTATCCTGTTAAAAGGATTTGGGAGGAGTGGCTCCTGTCCAATGCCCAACGGAGACCACTTGGAGGACACCCCGATTTGACATAGGTCTTAGGGCAGGGGTGCCCAAACTTTTTTCAAAGAGGGCCAGATTTGATGAAGTGAACATCCAAAGTGGTTACCCCAATAAATAAACTGCCACAGGGGCCGGGTTAGGCCCCCAAAACAGACTTTGGACATGCCATGACATGGGGCGTCCCTCCCGGCTGGCTTTACCCTTAATAACACTACCAGCAGATGGGCTGCTGTGATACACTCAGTTGCTTACCCCAATACCTACAGCCAAAACTTCACCACTGTAACCAATAAAGTTGAGGTATTTTATCCCAAACCAATATACTGTGTGCTGTCTAGTTATTTGTCCCTATGGAACAAGGTGGTCACAGGGCTTCAACATGCAAGAGAGCTAGTTGCCCAGTTGCTCAGATACCTGTAGGCTCCACCCAAAAGGCAATCTTTGTCCAGTGTCATCACCTTTGAAGAATCATGGTGGAGGATGGGAGGGGTTCGGCTTCTCAACCTGCAAAGGAGAGTGAAAAGCCATGAAGGTTGTTTTAACCTCTGCACCAATGTTCAATGTTGATTTGCAGAACAGTGCCATTTTGACAGGTGTGCATGGGTAGTCAAAACCTTCAGGACAGTGAAAGAACCCTCAGGAATATTTGCAACGGGTAGCAGGCAGCAGTGTAAGAAGAGGCAGAAAATCTCAGCAGTCGTTTCTCTCTCTCTCCCTTTGTGGTGGTGGGGGATATGTTCATGGGATAGAAATGATAGAAATGTAAACTTGAAACAGACTTCCTGCAAAAACTGGTCCTATACCTGTTGATTTGGAAGTAAGTCCCATTCAGTAAGGCCATTCAGTTAGGTGGGGCGCGGGTGGCGCTGTGGGTTAAACCACAGAGCCTAGGACCTGCCGATCGAAAGGTCGGCGGTTCGAATCCCTGCAGTGGGGTGAGCTCCCGTCGTTCGGTCCCAGCTCCTGCCTACCTAGCAGTTTGAAAGCACCCCTAAGTGCAAGTAGATAAATAGGGACCGCTTTCTAGCGGGAAAGGTAAACGGCGTTTTCGTGTGCGGCGCTGGTGCTGGCTCGCCAGATGCAGCTTAGTCACTCTGGCCACGTGACCCGGAAGTGTCTTTGGACAGCGCTGGCTCCCGGCCTCTTGAGCGAGATGAGCACGCAACCCTAGAGTCGGTTACGACTGGCCCTGATGGGCAGGGGTACCTTTACCTTTACCCATTCAGTTCAGTGTAGATCTATAGAGATAGACAGATAGATGATAGATAGACAGATAGACAGATATAGATATGTGTCAGGGAACTGCCATCGGAACTAGCGGAGGAGGCGAGGCTCCACAGCGATGCTGGAGAGGGGCCAAGCAGGGAGAGAGGCAGGTCTCCGGCTGGGGAAGAAAATCAGCGCAACACCAGGGATAGAGGGGGGCTGATGGGGGAAGCAGAGAGGAGGCTCCAGGACTCTTCGCAGGAGACCAGCGAGGAGTGCACAGGTCCTCCGCTGCCCACACCCACCCTGCGCAGAAGACTTCCGCGCAGGGAAAGTAGGCGGCGACTTGGCGTCAAAGAACTTCTTTGCTGGAGGAGGTTCAAGAAACGCCCACTGACGGATTCTGCCAGGGACTGAACAGCCACAGAGTGGATGGCTGTCCAGCGAGAAACGGTTTAACCAGGCAACCTAGCCCAGAGCGGCGGTAACTTACGCACAAGCAACCCCTAAAGCCATTACAATATGCAATATATATTGTGAGGCCAGGAGTTGTTCCACTTGTGCAATGACTTAGCTGGAGATAACCAACTGTAGATAAAAACATAAGGTTCCAAAGGACAAAAGATACTTGAGCTGAGATTCCTGCATTGCAGGCGGTTGAACTACATGACTCTTAGAGTCCCTTCCAACTTTACAATTCTATGATTCTATGACAACTACTACCAGTTTCTGACCTGAATTTGGACAGGTTAACTGTGCTGTGGAGGGAAGCCTTCACTTTATTTTTTTTTATTTCACCAGTGTTGTTTCCAGAAAAGTGTTTCCTGGAGATAGGAGGAATTTAAAATGAAAAAGTAAATGGTGGGAAAGCAGCTAAAACACATCCAGTACAAAAGGTCGGCAAGAATAGCAACAGGAAGGCAAGCTGGGAACTGAAGCCTATCTGTTCAGCATACGAGGATGCAGGGATCGGTTAAGCAGAAATGCTATCTGTCCTCCTCGTTACAATGTAAGTGGAATGAATAAACTTCTCAGACTGCTTAAAAAACCAGGGTTTCTCGAGTCCAGAGGCTTTGTCAGGTCTGGACCTCTAAATGCAGCATCCTCCGTATTCCTGAAGCTTGATTTTTTTGACAGTCCGAAAGCTCCCTCTCCTGTTAAGCAAGGCAGGTCCATGACCTGAGAAAAATCTGTAATCCTTACGGGTGACAGTTCCCTTCAGCTTTCTGGGCAGACTAAAATAGCATGTCTGAAAGAGAGAGAGAGGCTGACAGATGAACAGCTAGACGGCTCCTCACCTTATTGTGCCTGACAAACAGTTACTGTATGGCAAGAAAGAAAGAAAGAAAGAAAGAAAGAAAGAAAGAAAGAAAGAAAGAAAGAAAGAAAGCACTTTCTCTAGAGTGATCTGACTCCTTACTGGGAGCAAGAGAAATATGTTTATTTATTATGACGATACTAACATTTGTATAGTGTTTTTAAGTGGTCAAAGCACTCAAAGTCCATTATCTGGTTTAATCTTTGTAACAACTAGATTCTTACAATTCTCCCATGTTGCAGGTGAGAAAAATGAAGCAGGGGGGAGCAGCTTTCCAAAGGCCACCAAGTAAGTAACCAGCAGAGGCAAAACTTGAACTAGGGACTTAATGATTTCCAGCTTACAGTGCAATCCTCACCATGTCTTCTCAGAAGTAAGCTGTCGAATGCAATGAGGCTCACCCCTGGGATGTGGGAACTAGGATTGCAGCCTCAGTTTCTGAGCCACTACAGTCATACATCGGGTTAAATGTGCTTCAGGATGAGCGCTTTCGGGTTGCGCTCCGTGGCAACCCGGAAGTAACAGAACATGTTACTTCTGGGTTTCACCGCTCACGCATGCGCAGACGGTCAAAATGACGTCACGCGCATGCGCTGAAGTGGTGAATCGCAACCCGCGCACGCGCAGACGTGCAGTCATGGGTTGCGTTCACTTCTGGATGTGAACGGGGCTCCAGAACACATCCTGTTCGTATCCAGAGGTACCACTGTACTCTGCACAACCTATCTGGGTCCCCAGATGTCATCATGCAGAGAAGGGAGAGATAAACTGGAGATACGGGGCATAATTGCCCATCTATCATTTGGCCAAGCCATCCTGAATCACGAGGCTTATTTCCAAGCACTGTGTTGTGGAACAGAGAAATGAGGGACAAACAGAAGTTAAAAGGCAAAATCACCCATCTATTGTTTGCCCAAGCCAGTAGCATAGCATGGTTTGCTGGTGCCTGGGGCGTGCAAGCATACCGTGGGGGTGGGACATAGAGGATGAGCAGAGCCTGTTGCAACAGCCCAGCCCTTGCAAATGATGCTAGTGGGGTGACCTTCGCACTGGAGCCAAGTGGCACAGCGCCGCCTGTGCACCCACACAGGGGGGAGCCCAGCCAGCCAATGCAGCCCTTGAAGGGCTGCCCTGCAGGCAGGGTGAGAGGACAAAACAGCCACAAGGACACAACAGCCATGCGCCCTTCAATCCCAGCATCACAAAGAGCCACCTGGTGAATCATTCAGATCAGATGCCAGCCTCCCAAAGTGGCACAGGGCTGGCAGGGTGGTAGCGAGGAGCACAGCGCCCCCTAAAAACACACACCTGGGGCCATTGTTCTGGCAGCCCCCCCCCCCGGGCCGAGCCATCTGAATTACAAGGCTTATTTTCAAGCACTCTGTTGCAGAGCCTTTTCAATCAGTTCAGCTAGTCAGTGGGTTGCTTGTTCCACCTGCTAGGAGCAGCTTCGCTCGCACCAAGTGGCAAAGGCAGCAAAGAGTTTTGAGGCACCTTGAAGACGGATGTTTGTGCTACGGTGTAAGCTTTCGTAGACCAGAGCACACTTCATCAGCTGCATAGAGCGTTATCCTCAGTTGGCAGGCACATATATACATGGCTGTAGGAGGCTGGGGGCGGAATGAAAACAATATCTGACAACTGAGGATAACAGTGGTGATAACTGATGAAGTGGACTCTAATCCCTGAAGGTTTATGCCACAATAAATCTGTTAGTCTTTAAGGTGCCACAAGACTCTTTGTTGCTGTTTTCCTGCAACAGATGGACACAGCTGCCCTTTGGGAAGTTGTTCCAAATAGTGAAGTTGGCTGATATAGGTCCACTCCTCCTTGCAGTGTAGCAAGCTCCGAAGCACCTCTGAAGCACCTCCAGGTAGGTCTGGGAAAGACCCCATGCTGAACCCCTGGGTAGTTGCAGCTAATTAGGGTAGACCAGAGTTTTGCTGTCTCTCTCTCTCTCTCTCTCTAAATTTTATTTTCAGATTTTTCTCATTTTACAGAACATATCTGATGCAGGCCAGAGTTTCTCAAACTTGGGTCTCCAGTTTTTGGACTACAATTCCCATCATCCCTGACCACTGGTCCTGATAGCTTGGGATGATGGGATTTGTAGTCCAACAACAACAACAATTTCTTATTTATACCCCGCCCATCTGGCTGGGTTTCCCCAGCCACTCTGGGTGGCTTTCAACAGAACATTAAAAACAGAATACAACTTCAAACATTAAAAACTTCCCTAAACAGGGCTGCCTTCAGATGTCTTCTAAAAGTCAGATAGTTGATTATTTCCTTGACATCTGAAGGGAGGGCGTTCCACAGGGCGGGCACCACTACCAAGAAGGCCCTCTGCCTGGTTTCCTGTAACCTCACTTCTTGCAGTGAGGAACTGCCAGAAGGACCTCGGAGCTGGACCTCAGTGTCTGGGCTGAAGGATGGGGATGGAGACGTTCCTTCAACAGCTAGAGACCCAAGTTTGGGAAACCCTGGTGTACACAGTAGTGAGCTAGATGTATAAATAAAATAAAATAAAATACAACATGCTAATGAGAAGAAGCATAACACGTAATTTGCCCCATGGACGTTGCTAATGGGAAATGTTGCTTTTGACCCTTTGCTAATAGCCAATTAATTTGGATGACAGCACAGTGCTGGCAACTACGGCTTACACTGACTTTGTCTCACTGGTGCCATGCAAAGAAGTGGTTGTGTACAGGTTGACAGTGGGAATAAACTATGGGTTGGCCACTGCGGGCTCTTGAACAGCCATGCACTCTCATGCAGCGTACTAAAACTCAACTATCTAGCTGCATGCAACTAGTTGTGCATAACAACTTATGGTTCTGGAGGGGGGATGCACATCTAGATGCAGCCATGAAGGGAGGGGAGTCCTAATTTAGATTAGAACCATGGAGCTGGAGAAGGAGGGTTTGCTCTTACCAATGACTCCTGCTCCGTATTATACCTTTTTGATTCCCCCTGCAGAGCAACTTAGTAGCTCTAGCAAAAGAGTGGATTGAAATTGTGCTCAAGTTTTTAAGACTCCCCTTCCTCAAGAGTTTATCTGTGAAGCAAATCAGGACCCTCTGGAACTACTTTGAAAAATAAATCCCATCTAGGACCCTTTACAGCCTCATCTTGTTGCATCCCAAGTGTCTCATCATGGGACAAACTCAGTATTATCTTGGACTGTTGTTTTCCCACAGCAGTTCTCTGAGTGATCAACTTGCACCTGTAATGGTGCGTCTCAGCTGACCACTTTGTCACAGCGACACAATAATGGTGATAAGAGGACATATGTCAGTTTGGAGGGAAAACAAACGCTTAGCCTTCTGATTGTCTGTGGGTTAAAAAACCAAAAACAAACAGACTTATTTTACAATTACAGCTTTTCACAATTACAGCTTGCTTAAACAGAGCAATGAAACCCTTATTACAGAAGCCAGCTAATTAAACAGAATTAGGATGCTTAAATGATTGCTCTGGGGGTGGGCAGATTAACTCCTAATGTTCTCCTGTGGCACTCCCTAGTGTCAGATATCCAAACAAACTCCAAAGAGTGTCTGTGTCTGAACAGGTCCCAACAGGTGTTCCCTCCCTGCTTCTGCTTGCTTGTGTGACAGTTTGCACATTGCCATTGATCCCGCAAAGTTCAGCGATATTGAATGCAGAGCAGCAGCAAAATTGGTGTTATAAGAAAAACTGCTCCCTTTCCCTTATGGGGTATTCCTGAGCCTGTATAGAGTCCTTACATGGGTTGCCTATTGGTAGGAGGAAATAACAGAGGCCAACCAGAGTATATTGAGAAGCAAAGCGACCAGTAAGCCTGATCTTTATTCAAGGAACTGTTGCCACAGGGTCCCCACTCACCACACGCAGGAGGGAAGAGAACCCTGAACAATGGCGCACAAGCCCTTATATAGACTTTTGAAATTGCCCACCCTGTAGCCCAAGACCACCCCTCAAAACATCATACGTACACCACAGAATGAGGCTGTCTACAGCAGAAATCCTGCCTGCCAGGATACCTGATAATGCTCACTGTTGCATTACCTGGACAGCCTGGCCATTCTTTTGTGATGATTAATATTTTAGTTCCTGAATCCAGGTCGCAGGCTCACCCTATTCATACACAAAGACACCCTTAAGACAGGATTTATAAGCAAAAAGACAATGGAGGTTTTCCCCATTTGCCTCCCTTACTGCAGAGGAATATTTGAGGTCATTGGGAAAGTCAAAATGGCTTCAGGATTGCTCTTCCATACTATTTCAGACACATGGTTCATATATTTAGAACTGTGTGCATTTATGAATATTTATTCTATATTTGAGACCTTAAAACTCTTAGAACATTAACAAGACCCACCCATAGATGCACAAATGCCCTGCTGAAAACACGCTGCGAGAAGCCTCCCTTGGTACAATGGGTCAGTGCGTCTGGCTGTTAACCAGAAGGTTGGTGGTTCGAGCCCATGCAGGGATGGCTGTGGACAGGATTCCTGCATCGCAGAGGGTCAGACTTGTTGATCCCTGGAGTCCCTACCAACTCTATTATATGATTCTTCCTTGTGCTGAGCATGTTTAGCCTGGAGAAGAGGAGGTTAAGGGGTGATATGATAGCCATGTTCAAATATATAAAAGGATGTCACATAGAGGAGGGAGAAAGGTTGTTTTCTGCTGCTCCAGAGAAGCGGACACGGAGCAATGGATCCAAACTACAAGAAAGAAGATTCCACCTAAACATTAGGAAGAACTTCCTGACAGTAAGAGCTGTTCGACAGTGGAATTTGCTGCCAAGGAGTGTGGTGGAGTCTCCTCCTTTGGAGGTCTTTAAGCAGAGGCTTGACAACCATATGTCAGGAGTGCTCTGGTGGTGTTTCCTGCTTGGCAGGGGGTTGGACTCGATGGCCCTTGTGGTCTCTTCCAACTCTATGATTCTATGATTCTATGATGAACTTTTCATTTAATATTATCTCCAAAACTCAGCGGAGCTCTGCCACTTTACACGGCTGTCATATTATGACCCTACGCCAAAAACTTGCTGTTCTTTCTTATGGCAATGTATTTTGACAGCAGAGGGGAAAGTTTCTAAGATATTAAGCTGCCTCGCCGGCAAAGATGCCATCATATTTCATCTTTCTCTTAGCATTTGAGATGAACACAATCATCCATATTTATGGTTCCCACTATGTCAGTGAAGTAGCTTCCAAGTAAATTATATCAAGAATGCCATAAAACAGGGACTGTATGAACTCTCTTCTCACTCACTGGTACTTTCACTCACAGCACCGGCTTGTGGAAGAAGAATAACAACATGGATCAGATTAAATGTTTAAGGGCACTCAGTTGCTCTGTTTATTTAAAAAGGAATCCTATTTAGCAGTGCTTTCTTGAATCAGGGTCCGTGTTTTTGCAAAATCAGATTCTCCATTATTCTGTGATAGGACCTCAGAAATCTGATGTATTTGGAAATGGTTCTCCAAAGGGTCAGGATGAAGATCCTCATGCAAGGGAGGGTCCTGCCCCATTCAGAAACAGGGATGGCAGAGAAATTTTGATTCAGTTCACATTTAAAGCAGAACTTATCAAACCCACACTTTCTGAAACACTGAACCGACCAAAACACTCCCATCTTGCAAAAATCACAATTTTCCAAATTTTGCTGTCTGTTGCTGGACTGGGGCCTCTGGCTAGAATCCCAAAAGAGAGACCCTGCCAGTCTTCCTGTTGTTCATGAGAAACTTCAGTAATTAATTTTGGAAGGGGAAAATTCACTTGCTGCAGCTTTCTGTGCTTTCTGTTCCTTTACACGAGAGCCCCTGTTACTCCATGATTGAAAGGAAGGAGCAGAATGCTGGAAGCAGGCTGGAAGCTGCACAAATACAGCATTTTTAAAGACATTTGGAAATCCCAACCAAGAGGCTGATGGATACATGGTGCATGAAGTTGTTGTTGTTATTGTATGTAGGGCAGTGCCAGAGTTAAAGGTAAAGGTAAAGGGACCCCTGACCATTAGGTCCAGTCATGACCGACTCTGGGGTTGCGGTGATCATCTCGCTTTATTGGCCGAGGGAGCCGGCGTACAGCTTCCGGGTAATGTGGTCAGCATGACTAAGCCGCTTCTGGCGAACCAGAGCAGCACACGGAAACACCGTTTACCTTCCCGCCGGAGCAGTACCTATTTATCTACTTGCACTTTCATGCTTTCAAACTGCTAGGTTGGCAGGAGCAGAGTTACGTATAAGCTAAACAAGCTATAGCTTAGAGCCCCACTCTCTTGGGGCCCCCCAAAAAAATTAAAGCAAAAAAACCTGGATGTACATTTTCAAAATATAAGATTAAAAAAACACACAAAACCTACATACAGCAATGGGATGCGGGTGGTGCTGTGGTCTAAACCACAGAGCCTATCAGAAGGTCGGTGTTTCGAATCCCTGCGACGGGGTGAGCTCTTGTTTCTTGGTTCCTACTCCTGCCCACCTAGCAGTTCGAAAGCATGTCAAAGTGCAAGTAGATAAATAGGTGGGAAGGTAAATGGCGTTTCTGTGCGCTGCTCTGGTTTTGCCAGAAGCGGCTTAGTCATGCTGGCCACATGATCTGGAAGCTGTCTGCGGACAAAACACCAACTCCCTCGGCCAGTAAAGCGAGGTGAGCGCTGCAACCCCAGAGTCGTCCCCGACTGTACTTAATGGTTAGGGGTCCCTTTACCTTTACTTTTACATACAGCAACAGTGTTTTGTGTTGTGTAGGCTCCTATGATGTAAGTAATGGGCCCTGCCTGCTAGCCTGTTCCCTAAAATATCACTGGTTTGCTCATTTCTATATATAGAGTGCCTGTATTCTGCACGGACTGGTTGCATGGCAACATTTGCAAATGGCCTTAAGTACCTATTAGGTCCATAAATTACCATATAGCATATATTCAACACACAAAAACAGCGACAATTTGTTGTTGACAAAGGACAGCTGGACATATAAAGGACCCCATTACCTTCAGTAGCTTAGGGCCTCATCAAACCTGAATCCGGCCCTGGTGTAGGGACCCAGTAATTCTGAACTGCAAAAGCTGTGTGAAAATTCAGCGGGGCAGGATTTCACAAGCATCTCTTATGGGTAGAAGAGCATCCTTTTGATATGATTACAATCCACATCACCAGTACTCTGTGCACTGCATTGACCTGGTAAACACAAATCCGAATATGACAAATACCAGCTTTTTAGCAACCCTTGACATCTTCACTTGTTAAGCAAACACCATTAAAGGAATTACATTGCAATGCCAGAAGATATCACATTAGCAATGGCATGTGAATATGCATATGATTTAAATTTCATAAATTGAATTATTGTCCTAGACCACTTGTAAAAACATTAATATACATAATCTTTGTGTGGCAGACATTCTACTAACATTGATTGCGTTTATCTCTGCATGCATTAACTACAGCATTATCTATTTTATTGCTACAACATTTTATCATCTTGAGTGAGGCTCAGCTGTTTCGAGGAAAGGAGAGAAAATGAAATGTGGAAAAAACCAGAACTCTGGATCAGCAATGATTTGTTCAACTTTAGCGCAAGAAGTATGCTGACAAGATAAAATTAATAAAATTACACGTTCTTAAGCACCTTAAATGTGATTGATGCTCCCCTTACAAATCCAGTTATTAGGATATAATTATTATTATCATCATCATCATTATCATTTGAACTGATTCATTTCCCACAACTGCATCCTATTGCACATTTACCTGTCGGATGTAAAAATCACTGACCATAGTGGGATACAGTCACAGTGGGGTAATAGCATCATCAGGACCAACCAAAATGTCTCAAAGCTATGGCAAGCTTTTGAGATCTCCATAACTCTTCATCAGGCAAGATGTTATACAAAGTAGAGGATGGGGGTGTTGGAGGAAGGGAAACACATGGTGTTTGAGCCATGAGGTCAACAATATCTGGAGGGTCATAGGTTCCTTGCCCCTGTATTGGATGCATAGGTTTGAGAGATAAAATCCGGGCTCCTTTGGAATAGGATCCTGAGTTCTCTGCATGACAAACTTGAGATTATGTTTGGGACATATTGCTGAAAGCCAACACTTTCACCCTGTTCTCTTTAAATGTCAAGCAATAATGGAGAGGAACATTTGCGATGAGTTACCCGATTGAAAAACAGCTACCTGTTATTCTCTGCGACAAGCCCACTCTGGTGATGAATGCCATGTAACAGACAGACTTATTAATGTCCCCAAGACTGAGATTGACAGGACGCATCATTAAAGTTCAGACACAGTCATTATGGAGTGCCATTGTGTTTTGTATTATTAATGTTTCCAATGCCACGAGGAACCAGGGGATGCACCAGTGCTCTGTGTATTCCTGAACTTCATGATGGATCGAGTTGAAGGAGAGATTCCTTGAAACAGTCGACCTGTTGGCCTTTTAGAAGTGGCTTTTTCCAGATTAGGGGCCCATTAGTTTACAGCTTCACATGTGAATTATTAAGACCAATGAGCCTTTTGAGAGTCATCAACGGAAAGCTTAAAAATAGGGCTTTCAAATGAACGAAGTGAAAAAGCAGTTCATTTTCTGATGGTAAAATTAAGTTAAGGACTCCAACCATGCATTGGTGGAATGGGACAAGCATAGACATTCTAGGAACTGTGTGTAACAGCCTCACTGATGTTCATGGAATTGTACAAATTTAGACTGGAGGCTAATTGATAGAGCTAGTGTATTTTTGCTCCATAAGACGCACCTGACCATAAGACACACCTAGTTCTTAGAGGAGGAAATGGGGAAAGCCCCATTTTTTGGGGGGATCAGCTCACAGTTGTGCAGCTTCTTTTGCAAAGGGAGAAAAAAACCCTTTTTTGAGGGTCAGCTCAAAGTTGTTGAGCTTACTTTGCAAAGGGAAAAAATCCTGTTTTTATGGGGTTCAACTCACAGTTCTGCAGCTTCCTTAGAAAAGGAAAGGGAGCCATTTCTACAGTTTCCAGACAGATAATCTAATCAGCCAGTCACCTGTCGCTGGGGAAACAAACATCATCCATCTGCGGAACATTCAACAATGGAGGCCTGGGCAAGGGGGCGGGGCCAGAAAGGGAGCCAGCGATCAACCACACATTCGCTCCATAAGACACACAGACATTTCCCCTTAGTTTGTAGGAGGAAAAAAGCATGTCTTATGGTGCGAAAAATACAGTATGCATCAGGAAGAACTGGGTTCAGATTTCACCTCTGCTGTGAGATCTCCAGGTGCCCTTAGGTGCTGTCTCAGGTTCAGCTTCCCATCTGGAGCACCAGAGTAATAATGTTGATGCTGGTCAGCCACAGATTTGGAATAGGTTGTCAGCAATATGCCCAGCTCTACTTCTCCTTTACATCTGCAGGATTGTGGGTGTGCTGGATTGCTGAACTGCTTCAGTAATGGATGGGATGAGAGCCAATAAACTGAAGCTCAATCCAGATAAGACTGAGGCACTGTTAGTGGGTGGTTGCCTGGTTGGATGGGAAATTTCCTGCTCTTGGTGGGTTTATGCTCTCTCTCTAAAGGAGTGGTTATGCAGCTTGGGGGTACTTCTGCATCCATTGCTCTCACTTGATGGGTAAGTGGCCTTGGTGGTGCAGATCGCCTTCCATCAACTTTGGCTGGTGGCCCAGCCATACTCCTATCTGGACAGAGATATCCTAATTTCTGACGTCTGTGATGCTCTGGTAACCTCTAGGTTAGATTACTGCAGGCATGTCCAACTCCCAAAGGACTGCGATCTACTCCCACTATTAAAAAAACCTGGAAGTGATCTACCCATGATCACTCAGGATCACACGATCAACGAGGATCGACCAGGGGCGCCCCGCGATCAGCCAATAGGTCGTGAATGACCTGTTGGACAGCCCTAGATTACTGCAATGTCTAGTTTAGAGTACTGTATTTTTTCCCCCTTCTGTACTAGCAAGCTTTAGAGAAATTGAAGTGTAGAAACAGTGGTTTTCAATAGCTGCTTGAGGCTAAATGCATTAAATTGGGGGTGCATTAAATGAATCAGATGGTGCAGTTTAATTGGGTATGCAGCCTCTGAGTGGCATTTCTTTCTGTGCAATTCACCCAATAATTTGCATCGCAAAGTGTTTAGAGTTTGTGTGCATGTCTACTCATAAGATCAGGTTCTTTCATGAATACCTATTTGGATTTAGTCTAGGTAAGTGTGCATAATATCATATGCTTAATGACCTGCAAAATCACTAGTCATCAGAGGAGACAACAGAGAGTGAGCTACCTGAACTGGTAGGCTGCTTTGAATAATATCTAATGAGTGCTTGGACAGGGCATCTTTCCAACATTATCGCCTCCTATTTCTGCTTCTGCTTCTTTTTCCCCATTGGAAGCATCCTACGGTCAAGTAACTGCTTTGGTTTACTTTCGTCAATGCACCACTAATGGAAGGATAATGAGCTTGCCATTGCAATGGCTTGCACAGCAATCAGCTCTTATTGACTCAGATGATAACTATAGAATTGTGTTGCCTACCATGCATCTAAATGCTCAGCAGGTAGTAAACCTCCCTCTTTAGCATAATGTATCAAACAAAATCTGTACGACGCACCATTAGCGGAGTGTGTAAACCTCTTTGCTAAATTATGCACCCCAATTAGCAAAGGATAAATGGAGCAACCAGTAAAAGCGTGTGCAATTTTATCAACTCTTTGCGACTCAGTAAAACTCACAGCGGCATTCAGTAGACACATCTCCAGTTGAACCAGTGCTCCTGTTTACTTTGTTACCTTTGACTAGATCAGAAAAGGTGTGCAAGCAAGTCGGAAAAGCGAATGAAGCTGTAAGCACAACATACCTACGGCTCAATCAAGGCGTACTTAATTAGCAAAGTGTGCCATTTGCTTAATTAAGTGTATCAAAACATGGCACCTGAAGTGTGATATTAAACAACCGAAAGATGAATCTTGATCAGCACGGCAGGAGTGAGCCAACCTGAGTCTTGTATGATCAGCTTTCTAAAAACCAACAAAAAGCTATGGTTCAATGTTACATTTTAAACTTGGGAAGTAGGAGGGCATACTCAGGATCACAGCACAGGCCAGCTATAATTGTACATACTTGGGATCTCTTAACTTTTAAAAGACTACTACTCTGTACTGAGCAACCCTGAATAAGCATTCTTGCTTAAGAACTAAGAGACAAGCTGTCTCAGAATGAGGTCTACCAACATTCTTTCCTAAAATCCCAGCAACTAGGTTCAAAGTGGTCCACTAGAAATTCACCAGGGACTTATCTTCTGTCTAGCTGTTACACCATATTTAAGAGTTAGGACCTTTCCATAGTTAACTTTTAAAATTATATATAATGACCGCTCCCCGCTTAAAACGGGGGGCGCCCTTTGCATGGACGCGTGCAGCCCCTAGATCTGGAGCGGCTCCAACAGCGTAGGCTTGGCTTTGCCTTCCCTCAGGTGGGATACCTGGAGGTCTCCGCCTACCTCAGTCAGTTGTCCAATCCCACCTGGGGGAAGCGTTGCCAAGGAGACCAGGCCAGGTAGGGGAGGGATTACCTGCCCACACAATAGAGGGAGGATCTTACCTGGGAATCCTCACTTGGCTCCAGAGCTTCTCCCACCCTACCCACCCTCAGTTAATGTCTTATTTTGCAGGTTAACTTTTCTTCACAGGTTTTGCAGGTTAACTTTTCTTCATAGGTATGCGGGCGCTGCTACGTTAAGGTCGCTGTTAAAGGGCCGGAAAGGAATTTCCCTGCATTGGCAGGTTTCGCCTTTCCCGTAGCAAAACGTCACAACTTTGGCGGTATCAGGCCTTGGGCAGAATCCTTTTGTCCATCTTCCTCTTTGCGGCGGCGATACCAGGGTTCCCCATTAAAGGGGTTTTCTGAAGGGAGGCTTTGACCGTACGCCGAAAGGTCGTCATTGCTCTCCCCTGCGGCGGCGGCGTTACGGGGGCGGCTATCTCTGCTTGAACATATGTTCTCCAGAGCCGGCCCATCCCCCCACACACACACTGGATAACCCTGATGCTCCCTAGGTCCCCGGCGGGGGACTGGGGAGGGAGAACGCCCAATGCCTGAGCCAAGGTCTACCCACATTTGAAATTTAATAAAGTTGTGGTCAATTTAATCCCATAGCACGTTGTCTTGAGTCGTTATTCCACATGACGGGGGGACCGCGCGGGATCTGGGGACTCCGCCTGTCCACGCAAAAAATCTCTCCCTCTACCCACCCCAAAATGCAGCAGTGATGCTATTGCCAGCTTCTCAGTGCTGCCCACTTTCCACAAGTCAAACTGAGTCGGAAAGCCAGAGTTGAAACTTGTTTGGCTGGGTTGGGGAGCTGAATAATATTTCTGAGCTCTTACCTCAATCTCGGGGGAGAATTGAACTTGCATTTATGCATGGTTAATTAGCAAAAGGATGAGAAATCAGTTCTAGTATATCCAGTATTATATGTTATATTTGTATTGCAGTGGCAAAGCATTGTTCTCCTTAAGTGCAGGTCACAACTTTGTCATTTGCTGTGGTTGTCTTGTTGATTCGGGACTAAAGCTTCTGGCAAACCGAATAATCCAAAACCCTGGTGGATTGGATGCATGGTTGGGCTGGCTGATTACAAAATCTGTGAGGATTGCCTTAATTTTCTCTCGGTACTCCCAGGGAATATGACACTGATCATGTGCTAAACAAATTACCTGTGCATTTATCTCTTTGTGGGCAACTGTGGCATTGCCGTTGTATAATTATGGTTTCACCGGCAGAGAAAATTGTTGACCTTAAATATTTTGATTAACCTAAGCCTTAGTGGGATCTACACAGGGAGAGGTTGCAGAGGGAGCCAATAGGAGAGTGCCACTGTGATTCCAAACAGCCATTGGACTATGACCGCATTCACACCGTACATTTAAAGCACCATAATACCACTTTAAACAGTCCCCCCAAGAATTCTGGGAGCTGTAGTTTGTTAACGGGTCTGGGAGTATTTTAAAGGCATCTGTTCCAAGGAGGGAAGATAGACATTTAGTTTTCTTTCAATTACAATGGTACCTCGGGTTAGAAATGCTATGGATTACAAACACTTCAGGTTACAAACTCTGCTAACCCGGAAGTAGTACCTCAGGTTAAGAACTTTACCTCAGGATAAGAACAGAAATCGTGTAGTGGCAGTGCAGCAGCATCGGGAGGCCCCATTAGCGAAAGTGTGCCTCAGGTTAAGAACAGTTTCAGGTTAAGAACGGACCTCCAGAATGAATTAAGTTTGTAACCCGAGGTACCACTGTACTTGGTGTGCGATTCTTTTCTGAGTATAATAATGGGATGCAATTGTATTATCATGTTCCCTTCCTCTGCTTATGTATTTACTTATTCTTGAAAACCAGATTTTTTTAAGGTCCCTATTCCCCTCACAGAAATATAGTTCTCAGAGTGGCTTAATAATCAATCCCTCTGGCTCCCAAGGAACTCTGGGAATTGTACCTCATATAACCATCGAATCAGAGAATTGTAGAGTTAGAAGGGGTGCTGAGGGTTAGTCCAACCTAGGATTGCCATACGTCTGGGAAATCCAGGACATGTCCTCTTTTGGGGGGGCCTACATGCCAATCCAGGGGCAGTTCTACAATGCATAGCAATTGTCCAGGTTTGGGGACTTATTTTTGTTTAATGTGTGCATGTGTGCGCGAGCTGGCACAGTTGGTAGCTGATGGCTGGTGGATGAGCGGGTATTTCCCCCCCCCCCCAAAAAAGCGCAGCTACCGTATTTTTCGCTCTATAAGACGCACCAGACCACAAGACGCATCTAGTTTTTTGAGGAGGAAAACAAGAAAAAAAAATATTCTGAATCTAAGAAGCCAGAACAGCAAGAGTGATCGCTGTGCAGTGAAAACAGCTATCCCTCTTGCTGTTCTGGCTTCTGGGACAGCTGCGCAGCCTGCATTTGCTCCATAAGACGCACACACATTTCCCCTTACTTTTTATGAGGGAAAAAGTGAGTCTTAGAGAGCAAAAAATATGGTACTTATTTATTGGGCGATCGTAGGGGAGGGAAGCTCAAAAACTTTTTGTGTCCATATTTTTACCTCTTGAAATATGGTAACCCTAGCAACTGCCTGCAATGTAGGAATCTCAACCTCTGCTTAAAAACATCTCCTGAGAACTCTCAGCCCCCTTAACAAATTATAACTCCCAAAATTCTTTGGGGAAAGCTATGGCTGTTTAAAGTGGTATGATACTGCTTGAAAGGTGTGAATGTGGCCTTACTCATTGATCGATAACACTGGCTCATATTCAGATTTGTTTCTGTTGTCAGCAGAAGATGTTGTTAGCTAGGAGACAGTTGAGGCTCTGCAGTCACCAATCTCGCAGCAGATGCCTTGTGATAATTAAATGTTTCTGCAGTGCACCAGGTTGAGGGCGGGAGATTTGGAGGGATGCGATGGGATTAAAAGGAATATTTTAAAAGCCAAAGCCTTGAGTCCTTTGAAGATAGTTCCTCAAGCCTTTGAAGCTTACATGCGTCCTAATGCAAGGCAATGTGTTTTTATGTTAAACTCGACGCTTTAATGTCTCCCATACCTAAAGGCTGATCCAGACAAAGCATTCTCCAATTGAATTTTGACCTTTGCAAAAAAGCAATGCTGTATGATATATAGTCAAGATGTTGAGGATAAGAGTAGCTCTGCTGTAGGGGAAGCAGTCTCGGGGATCGTATTTGCCATTTGATAAGAATAAGAATAAATCAAGGCGAGTTGCAAGACCAGCACCAGCAGTCAGAAACGTTGGACACTGGCTGAAGGTCACAGGAGCCAGTAGGGTCTCTCACCAGTCTGAACCGCCACCCATACATTTGCTCCTAGGCCTGGTTCCCATTCGTGGAAGCCAGCCAGGCATCTGCAACCACTGCCCTGCCTTGCCTTGGCTCTGAGAAAAGATTTCCCCCTATAATTTTTATTAAATTGTCTGTTTTACATTTTAGAATATTCATTTAAAGACCCTTAAAGTATCAGTGACTTCCATTCTTCTCTTTCCGTGGTTCATTTTACATAACATAAATCTCTTCATATTTTACATGAACTGAACCATTCAGTATTCCATTATTACATCCATCAAAACTTATTTATACTGTTGGATTTATCTTAATGCTGTACACAATTCCCCCCATATAATCAACAAACATTTCCCAATCTTCTTTAAACGTATGTTCTTCTTGTTCTCTTATTCTGTTAAGTCCGCAACCTGCACATATTCCATCAGTTTAAGTTGTCATTCTTCTTTAGTTGGGACCTGACTTGTTTTCCGTTTTGGGGCTAACAAAACACAGGAAGCAGTAGTGGCATACATAAATAACCTTGATCTGGAAAAAGATCAAGGGGGTCCTTAGTCTCAGAGTTCAGCATGAGCCCATGAACCTGCCACAGTTTGTTGCAGTGCCTAGAGAAAGGCTTTCTAGCTGTGGCAGCAAACTGTTGTGGTCTGCCTCAGGCTTCTGTCACCTGGCTACCTCATTCAGAACGCCAGGCGCTGAGAAGAAGACCATACCCTCCAACATTTATTCAGTGAAAAGAGGGATATCCTATTCAATCATCATCATAATCACCATCTTATTTATACCCTGCCCATCTAACTATGTTGCACCAGTTACTCTGAGCAGCTTCCAACATATATCAAAACTTAATAAAACATTAAAGATATAAAAAAACTTCCCTATACAGTGGTACCTCAGGTTAAGTACTTAATTCGTTCTGGAGGTCCGTTCTTAACCTGAAACAGTTCTTAACCTGAAGCACCACTTTAGCTAATGGGGCCTCCCGCTGCCACCGTGCGATTTCTGTTCTCATCCTGAAGCAAAGTTCTTAACCCGAGGTACTATTTCTGGGTTAGTGGAGTCTGTAACCTGAAGTGTCTGTAACCTGAAGCATCTGTAACCCGAGGTACCACTGTACAGGTTTGCGTTCAGCTGCCTTCTAAAGGTTGTACAGTTACTTATATCCTTGGCTTGAGGGTCATATAACTCCATACCCTTCAACATTTGTCCGATGAAAATAGGGACACACTAAGGAAAAGTGGGACATTCCAGGATCAAATTAGAAACCCGAACAGCTTTGATAAATTCAAGACTGTCCTTGGAAAATAGGGACACTTGGAGGGTCTGGAAGACCCTCCTTGGCACAGGTGCTAAAGGGAAGTGGCAGAGAAGCTGTGAAACACACACACACACACACACATATTAGGAGAGGGACAGACCAGCAGAAACAGCCCATCAGTGGCAGGGATTCATCAGCCAAGCCATACTGAAGACCCTTAAAGTCTGGTGTCAGCCCTACAGCCTGCTGTTGCATCAGGAAGGAAGAGGAAAACTAGGTGCAATTAAAACAAAGACACATTGATGAGCTGGGCTTCCCAGCTCTGAAACAAAGAATGAGAAGATCCCATTAAAAGAGCCATTTAAAAGAACGAGATTCAGAGTGGGACTCTGTATGTCTAAAGCAATGACACGCAGGGATTTCCGCGTTGGTTCTTGGGACATGCTCACACACAATGTGCATGTCATGACACAGTCTGACAACAGAGAGAGAAAATCACAGCTGATGACCCATGAAAAAGAGGGTGCAGGGCAGGATGGAAGAAAAGAAGGGCATTTTTCCTGTATAATCCACTTCAACTGCACAAAGCGGCATGTGTTCGACTTTTTCCTGCAAAATAGAGATGCAACAGTAGGGAGTGCTGTACAATGGAGGTTGGATCAGTGCCATAGGATTCCATTTTGGGATGCTGTCAGAGACTCACGGCTGTCGCCCAGGAAAGTATAAAGACAAGGGAAGATTTCTTTCCGTCCTTTTTCTATTCAGTATTTACAGAGAGAGGCTATAGAACCCAGCCTCTTAGACAGTGGCGTTGTCCCGAGTGACTCTCCACCGCCTGTCTCTCCCACTTCCTCATTCATCACTTTGATGGGTGCTGCTACATGCCCTTTGTCTTTTTTATTATTGAAGTTTTTATCTCTTCAAAATAACAGAAAGAAAGAAAGGTTTACACATATGTACATGTTAGTAACACAAAGCATCCCCCCACCTCACCCCCCACGACAATTGGTTTGACATAACTCAAAATGTGAGTTAAAATCTGACTTCCTTCCATCATTGCTTGACCTTAATTCTATAACTTATCTTTACAGTTGTGTTGTTATATTGTATTTGACAAATATTCTGATTTTACTTGAATTTGTAACCTTTCCCCCTTACAAACTTTGTTCTTTACATATCAATATTTCTGTACCAGAGCAGTGGTTTTTTCGTATATTCATTCACACAACTCCATTCCTTTATTAAATTTTGATTTGTTTGACCTCTGATAGCTGCCGTCATTTGGGCCAATTCAACAAATTCAGTAAGTTTGATTTGCCAAACTTATTGTGGGTATTTTGACTCCCTTCCAGTTCTTTGCTATAAGAACTCCTGCGGCAGCGGTACATGCCCTTTGTCTTTGAGGTCTTTGCTCTCCTACTTTTAAGGCTGGCCGGGTTCTGGGAGATGGAGGGTCTGGGATGCTTTCTAATGATACCGGGTAAGCCAGCTGCTGCTCCGGCTCTGCCTCCTCCTCTCCCATTATTTCCCAACTTTTCCCCTCATCTGCCTCTGAGCTGTGACCTCCCTCAAAACTCTGTTCTCAGTCTATACTGTCTTCCACTCCCTCCTCCCTGGAAGGGTCACGATGGGGAGGCGGTCTCCACCATTCCTCCTCTGCCCAGTGAAGAAGAAGAAGAAGAAGAAGAAGAGGAGGAGGAGGAGGAGTTTGGATTTGATATCCCGCTTTATCAGTACCCGAAGGAGTCTCAAAGCGGCTAACATTCTCCTTTCCCTTCCTCTCCCACAAAAAACGCTCTGTGAGGTGAGTGAGGCTGAGAGACTTCAGAGAAGTGTGACTGGCCCAAGGTCACCTAGCAGCTGCATGTGGAGGAGTGGAGACACGAACCCGGTTCACCAGATTAGTCTACCGCTCTTAACCATTACACCACACTGGCTTCAGGTTAGTGAGTTTTACAGTTTAGTAGGGGTTTGAACCTGAGTCTCCCCACCCCTAGTCCAGCACTCTAACTGTTGCTCATGAGCCATGGCTCTCAGCTGAACCTCATGAGATATGGATTCACACCAACATCATTTTTTTCTTTTTTAAAAAGGCATCTCTGAAAGAGCCCCAAAGGTATTTGCTAGGCAAGGGGCTAGAGAAAGGAATTCCTTTGGTAAGTAGCGAGAGGCTGAATATTTGCCACTAAACAGTGTACCAAGAGTCCCTAGAGTGTTTTTCACCTCTAAGAAGCAAATCCTTAGATGGAGAATTCAATGCTTAAAATAAAATTTAAAAAACGGGGGGTGGGGGGGGAGGAATCCCACAGACAATCTATGCATTTCATCCTGACTCTGTCTAGGCTACAATGCCTTTTCCATTGATCTAACGTCTCAACAAGATGATGATAGGTGGAGAAGTCAATACTATATCTTGCCAAGTAATCATCAGCAGTGCAGGTGCTAACATTAAAAGATCCCGCACCTTAAATTCAATAAATGTTATAAATCCCCCTGAAAAATAAGGATGTTTGAAGCAGAGCAGCAGTTTGCAAGCAGAGTAAAGGTGCTTTCAGGGAGCGTGGGACTCATATGGCGGACGAGGAATTAAAATCCAGTTATTCTGGGTTTGTCACCTTCAGTTCCATACATTCCTGTTCTTTTCAGCTATGGGTATTCATCTCTATCCCACCACTTGTCATCTACACCAGTGGGCAAAGCTTGAATGAATGTATTTGGGCCGTGTGTTTTTGTCCCTCTTCATAATCATTCCTCCCTGCCCTCCTCTGTCACTTAAAAAAATATATCTCAGGAAGTGTGCAAGAGGAGTTGCAGATGCACTCGCAGTGACCCCTCTCCAAGGAGCAAGGCCTGGCCCGTGAAGGTGAAACAACTGGACAGGATGTTATGGCTTACTGCCATCCCTGGGGTTGGACGCAAGCAGGCATTGTGTTGGAAGGGAGTGCTTTGGGATAATGTGGACGAAGATTACATAAAAATATGTGGGTATTAGGAGATACATTCACTAAACTGGTGAATTTTCATGAAGACTTGTTAAAATGCATATGTAGGAACTTAACAGGGGGGGGGGGCAAGGGGAAACCAAAATTAACAAATTCACCCATCCTTAGGCAAGATGCAAAAAGCAATGGAAAGGGGTCCCAGAGATATATATATAGAGAGGGAGAAGACAGATGGGATCTGAAGGTTTTACAGATCATGAGCAGGCTGCCGGGCAAGGTAAATAAACCAGGGAAACTAGGAAAGAAAGGAGTTGGGTTGGAAGGAGAGGTCAATGTTGAGGGAAGGGTTAAGATTGGGACTAGGTAAGTAAAGGTAAAAAAAAGGTTTAGGACCCCTGGACAGTTAAGTCCAGTCAAAACAGACTATGGGGTTGTGGTGCTCATCTTGCTTTCAGGCTGAGGGAGCCACCATTTGTCCACAGACAACTTTCCAGGTCATGTGGCCAACATGACTAACCTGCTTCTGGTACAACGGAACACCGTGACATAAGCCAAAGTGCACAGAAACGCCGTTTACCTTCCTTCCACCTATTTATCTACTTGCACTGGCGTGCTTCCGAACTGCTAGGTTGGCAGAAGCTGGGACAGAGCAATGGGAGCTCACCCCGTCACAGGGATTCGAACCGCCAACCTTCTAATCGGCAAGCCCAAGAGGCTCAGTGGTTTAGACCACAGCGCCACCCAGTGGCGTAGCGTGGGGGGTGCAGGGGGGGCCGGCCGCACCGGGCGCAACATCTGGGGTTAGGGCAAATCCATGGGTTAGGGGGCGCAAATCCACGGGTTAGGGGGCGCAAATCCACAGGTTAGGGGGCGCAAATTACTTGCCTTGCCCCGGGTGCTGACAACCCACGCTACGCCACTGGCGCCACCTGCCCAATGGCGAGCCAGGTGAGAAAAAGGGGGAAGTACAGTGGAGGGGGAAGGGAACCCTGCAACGCAAGATATCCATTAGCGCTGTAGAAAGGGAGTGTAACACTATAGGAAATGAACCACTTTGTGGGTTCTGATATTAGAAGGGTATCTAAGCCCAAACAGTAGCTTATCTGGGGCTTTAAGGATCCTTGGGATCTTAGGGAGCACAACTGTGACACAGAGTAAATTTAAAGTACAGGCTGACATTTTGATGCCGATGGTGTCATGTCCCCCCCCCCAAAAAAAAGATGTGTGTGAGAGCAGCACTATTTCTGCAATAAATTTGCAGCTGACATGAAAGGGAGGAGTGACACCTTTGTGCTCCCCATGTTTTTGAGCACCTATTTCTTTGAGCACCTGCTGTTTTAAGGGTGATGCTATATTCCGAGGGTGACACCCGACTCAAAGTGAGACGGATTCAGCTCTGCTACACTTACCGTGCTGCTTCCTGACACTAATTGTGTTATCACAAACTCTAATTCTATTTTTGTCCTCGCCGAGTGACTGAAATATTGAAAGAGAGCCACGCACGTTTGCTCTTAAAAGCGATTATGGGAATGGTAACGTTTTGCTGCTGTAAACGTTATTTAATGCAAGATGGAGTTTTGGGTGTCAAATAACAGGAGCTTTGCTTGAACAACGGGGCAGCCCTTACCATGACATGCGAGGGCTGATATCCAAGCTTTTTTCTTCTTTCTGAGAATTACCTGGAAGTGGTGCCCTCAGGCAACCGCTAACAGAACCTGTGCCCATAATCACCTGTGGAGCACCTGCATTATTTTGCTGTCCATTGTTTCATCTACATTAGGGGTTGGCAACCGGATGCGGCCCACGAAGACTGTTTTACAGACCCACGAGCCACCCCCAAACCAAGCCGCCCGCTTGGTAAGTCGCCTGCACACTGCGCTAAACCAGCGCAGTGCAGGGACTTGCTGAGTGGCACCAGAAATGGCATCTGTGCATGTGCAGATACTAGAAATCGCCTCTGCGCATGTCCAGATGCCGGAAATCGCTTTTGTCCAGGTGCGATTTTCAGTGTCTGAACATGCGCAGACGCGATTTCTGGCATCACGCTGTGCCAGTCTGGCCCACGGACGATCTCCGTGGGAGTGATCTAGCCGATGGCCGGTAAACCTTGCCGACCCCTGATCTACATCTTGAGAAATCATGAGTCCCATTCAGGCATTCATCAGGAAGGAGGAGTGTGTGCATGCATGTGCTAGCTTCACCCACCCCATCCTCATCACATGTTCCAGAGAGACTGTCTGAGATGGGGGAGGAGTCCTTCATTGTGGAATCCTATTTTTCCATGGTTCCAAACTGCAGGGACCTCTCCTGTTGACTGATATTCTTTCCTAAATCTTCTCCTTTTTCTTCTTCTTTGGCGATCACTTGTAGCTGAGTAAGATTATCTTCCATGAACACGGTTTTAACAGTGAGTCCGTAAGTGACTGTGGAGGCTAATTCTGGATCCACATGTCCTTCTATGGTGGGGATGTAGGTTTCCAGGTGGGAGTTGATCATGTGACCAGCATGACTAAACCGCTTCTGGTGCAATGGGACACCGTGACAGAAGCCAGAGCACATGGAAACACCATTTACCTTCCTGCCACAGCAGTACCTATTTATCTACTTGCACTGGCATGCTTTTGAACTGCTAGGTTGGCAGGAGCTGGGGCAGAGCAATGGGAGCTCACCCCGTTATGGGGATTTGAACCACCATATATACTCATACCACAGCCCTTCAGCTACAGTGTGTTCCCAGCTTCACAACTTGCTATGCAAACCAGCAAGTCAAATTGTGATTCAACGGTTACTCTTTCTTACCTTTGCATCCATGCTTCAGGTGGGCTGATTCTTCCTTTCTTCAGCTTATAAACAAAGAAACATATTTTAAAAGGTTGCAATGCTGCCTTGGGGACATGGAAGCAGGTATGTTGAGGATGTCCTAAGAAGTGGCCAAGACGTAACTACCACAGTCTGTAATTTATGTTGCCATGCTGGAAAGTTGGTTTTTCACAGCTTGGTCTTGAAGACAAAAAGATGCTCCTGTACCAAACACAATGAGGGCAATTCCAAACCATCCCTGCTGCTCTTATGCATAGGCAGGTAGTATGACTATGGAGGAATGACATGAGGCATTGAAATCCTGAACGAATCAGTGAAAACTCATGATACAGCTCTGTCTGAACCATTTTGCATACATGTACTATCTGCTTAAATTGTGAGTGGAAGGCAGCCAGGAGTACTCCATGAAGTTGAGTTTCCTAGCAATTTTGTCCATTGTAGCTTTAAGTGAAATTACTGGAAAATAGGTTGCTTCTCCCCTCCCCAGTATTTATGATCCATTCAGCTTGAGAAAGTACTCGAAATTTCCTTTGAGATTTACAGCTCAATTTCTAGACCCAAAGCACTTGGAATAAGTTCTGAGTAAGCATTAATCCTACACCAGGCTCTAAAAATCAAATGATAAATCTTTAAGCAAATAATATATATTTCCCACTCAATGGCTGTCAAGCGCAGGCATTTTTTTGCCAAGGGCTTAACATTGGAAAGGGGTATGCCAGAACTTTCCCTCGTCTATTCATGATTAGTTGGTTTTCTAATTTCATGCAAACTTCCAATTATTCTTTGTCTATGTGCGCACATTTTCCAAAGCTGAACATGCCAAATAATGGCAATTGGGTAAAGTTAAACAGTCACTCTTCTCTCTGATGAATTTACCCTCTGTTGGTCAGGTAAGCTGAGTCAGGGTAGTGGAGACCCCCCGCATCGCTGCTGACATAAAGCCGACATTCGGAGAGTTTCACAACAGGAGATGGTGCCAACAGTCCTGGAAAACCTGCTCCCTGCCTGGCAGGTCTTTTTCCACCTGAGATTGGAGCACGGTAGCTAAGGTGGCTGAACAGACACTTGGGTTGAGGTATTGTTTAGCGGGTTTTGTTTGGGGGTGGGTTCTGTTGCTATTTTTATTGCCCTAACTGTTAAAAATGTTTTAAGTTGATTTTAACAGCTTTTTACTTGTGTGTTTTTAAATTTGTTGTTTTTAAATAAAGGGGTGCAGAATGTGCCCGGGAAGAGCAAGGGCAACCCCAGTCACAGTGGTTCAAGGCAAGGGAAGTTATTGTGTGGGGTTGGCAAATTGTGGTTGTCCTATCAGCCACCCTTAAGTCTGTGGCTGCTGTTGCTGAATGCCAGGCTGGCTCTGAGTAAGACCTCCCTCATCCATGATCTGATTATGGATGAAAAGACCTACCTGGTCTTCATCACTGAGACCTGGGTGGGTGAGCAGAGTGGAGTTGGTGATGGGGGGGATGCTGAATATGCTGTTTAGGTTGGGGCTGCTGGAGTGGCCATGCCCAAGGCACCATCAGAGGGGGTCCTTCCAACAGTATGTTTGAGGTGTCACCCAAGTGGGGGTCTCCATTTGCTATTCCAATGGAAACTTCCCCAGAACCAGACATCTCTGAGGGTTTAGAATCCAGAACCTCTAACCCATCAGGGGTCCTCCCCTAGATCCTTCTGATCCAATTCCCCAAGCTGACCCATTCCTCCTCAAATGGTGACCACCCCTTCCATGGGACTCATGACAACAACTGTGTGTGTGCCCATTCACATAAATAAGTGATGACTGTTGACATTTCTATTCCATCTTAAGGAACACGCATGAGATTGTTGTGAGTCACATGCCTGTTTACATTCCAGCACAGTATGCTGGGAACTTCCATTTTGTGTATAGCTTTTGCTTTTGCTGTTCTCTCTGAGACGACATGAGAGAGAGAGACGACATGTTTCTTTGTCCTGATTTATGTTTAATAATATGTAGCTGTAGAATGACTTCACAAGCCTCACACCTATTCTGTGTGCACAGTACACTCTGCTAATAGCATGCCCTGGCTTTTGAAGTCCGGGTCACTGATTTACGTCGGAGCACAGGCCGATGGAAGGGAATGGCACAGCTGGGGCTTGCCAGCTGGCCTCCCGACCCTCTGCATGTCAACAATGACATGTCTGGATATCTCTGCAGACAGCCATGGCCAACACATGGTTGTCACAAAAGACCCAATGCTGGCTCTGCTGCCAACATGGACATGTGCTATGTGCGAGTAACACATGAATAGTGCCGCAGGCAGAGGTTTGTATCTCTTCACAAAACCTCCTGCTCAATGCTTTCCATCCATTCACCTCTGAGCCACTGACAAAATTGGAGGCAAGTATCATTAGTGTTTAGACTATTTATGGTTTGTACTCTAGTCAATGTTTTCATTTACTATGCTCTAGAAATGATTAATTCAGCTGCATCTTGTACACTATTCATATGCACAGTAATTACAGTGTGTGTGGAAATTAAAAAGAGTGCCACATACTCAGTTATCAGATTAAAACATTTTTATTGCCAAATTTTCTTTGTTTTCCTTTTCAAAAACAGATTTGAAATGCCACCATGAAATTAGTAAATGATTCACGAGAGAGGGATTATGCTTAAATTTCTTTTTTAAAAAATGCAAAATGACCTTTTTCATTCATTTTTGCTCATTTGTAGGGGGTTTCACTTTGTGTGCCTATAGACGTTCAAACAGCTGTCTTAATTCTGAATGGTTATTATGTTATGGTCTCTCTATAGCTGCGATCTGAGCCAATCGTGATCAACAAGAGAACGGCATTGAAATTGCTTGCCAAGATAACAAAATGATTTTGGTATTCAGGGCTCAGAATAAAATGTCAGGTCTTAACTGTGAACGTGATCAAATTATTCTGTTAACATACAGTATCCACCCCACCCCCCAGTATATTTTATCACTTAAAGGAACATGCTTAATATATCCAAGCTCTCTTTTACACATATGTTTTTGATTAAATTAACACATGAAAAATGTGTTTGCATTAATCACCTCTGATAGTTAAAAAAATCCCTAACCTCATCAATTTCACACAAAGAGTTATAGTTTTAAACAATGCAAACATATAATGTTCAGTATTGACTCCAATAAAAAGGTAAAGGTAAAATACCCCTGACCGTAAAGGCCAGTCGCGAATGACTCTGGGGTTGTGGCGCTCATCTCGCTTTACTGGCTGAGGGAGGCGACGTTTGTCCACAGACAGTTTTTCTGGGTCATGTGGCCAGCATGACTAAGCCGCTTCTGGTGAAACCAGAGAAGTGCACAGAAATGCTGTTTACCTTCCCACCAGAGCGGTACCTATTTATCTGCTTGCACTTTGATGTGATTTCGAACTGCTAGGTTGGCAGGAGCAGGGACCGAGCAACAGGAGCTCACCCCATCTCAGGGATTCGAATCACCGACCTTCTGATCAGCAAACTCTAGGCTCAGTGGTTTAGACCACAGCGCCACCCGCGTCCCATTGACTCCATATATATATATATATATATATATATATATATATATATATATACACTGACATATAGAGTCCAATATACTCCTCTAAATAAGTGAAAGTAATTTACCAGTTCACAATTATTATAATTATTATTGCTGGACTATCCAGTCAAACATAATTATGAAACACTGAGTTGTGAACGGTAGAGGAAGCTACCTTATACAGATTCAGATCATTGGTCTGTCTAGAGAAGTACTGTCTACACTGATTGGCAGCATCTCTCTAGGATTTCAGACAAGGGCTGTTCCTAGCTGTACCTGGAGACCCCAGAGATGGTACCTGGGACCTTCTGCATGCAAACGAGATGCTCTACCACTGAGATGCGTCCCTTACTCAGCGAGAAATAAATGCACTCCTATTCATGCGGACTATCTGGTTAAAATGCAGTAGGTCCCATTGGGACAGGTGAAACCATAACTTCCCTGCCTTACAATTTTGTGAGGCATTTATAGTAGTGTTGTGCCAAGCCTATTCTCCAGTTTCTCAAAAGGGTTCTTCCCCCGAGAAAAAGGTTTTCCTCCCTGCTCTTTTTCACAGAGTGCTTTATCAATACAAAATGGCTGTGAGTGGTGTATGTGTCAGTGTGTGGGTACTATTAAGATATTTATGCTCTGGGGAGCAGTTAGCTATAGAAGAAAAAAAGTAGAAAATTTTTGGCAGTGATAATGGGGGTGTACCTTGGTACTAAGAATTTGGGGTATATAAGCTATTTTGGAATGAGGGCAACTTTGCACTAGTTGGGAATGCTTTCTAAGGCTTGGCGTTTCTGAAGGAGGCAAGTTCTCTTCGTAACAGCAAGGGCTTGCTTTTCCCTCCAAAGGTTGCTGAACTACAACTCCCATGAGCCCCAGCCAGCACTCTGGGTTGACGAAGTCTGGTGTAGGGAAAGAGATCAGTCCGACAGCTCTGACCACAAACTGCCTCCTGTTTAGCCAGCGCCTCTAAGTAATACTGGAAAATACTTGTTGCATCATTCTCTCTCAGCACCGGGAGAGCCCACCGGGCAATTGCAGAGCTGAAAGGGACCCTAAGGGTCACCTAATCCAAACCCCCTGCAAAGCAGAAATCTGTAGCTGTGATTCCGCACTCCTTTGGGTTCCCACCCATCTCTACAAGGCTCAGTGTGTAGGTATGTCTTCCCCCCCTTTTCATTAAACATTTCTTCAGTGCTCTGCAGCCTCCAGGGCTGCCCATGTTTCCTGATCAGAAAAAGCTCCATGGAAGCTTTCTCTCTCTCCTTGGGCTTTGGCCAAAGAACTGGAAACCTGGGAGGCTGGCTACCAACGGACTCAGATCAGCGTGCTCACTGATTTTGTGTTTAGGTCAGACATGTCCTTACATACATCCTTAAAAGTAAGAAAACTTCACTTAAATAACAACGAACAGCTGTCAGGCATGCAATAGGCAGCCTCCCTGCCCTCCCACACATTCAGAAAAGCCCAGCCAAGGGCACCCAAGGAGCACCCAAGGAGGCTGCAGAATGCAAAGTACTGGAGAGGTGATTTGTAGCATTAAAGAAAGGAAAATCACAACACACACATCCCAGCCTCTACAAATGTGAGATGAGCACCAAAATGATTTGGAACCTCCACCACCAGAACTTCATTAAAATGTTCTCTCTCCTCTTTGATCATTTTTGAATGGCATTTCCTTTTGTATTAATTGACGGAGAATGATTGGGCTGGGCTGAGGAAACCATGGAAGAGATTTTTTGGCACAGCAACCTAGATGCCCAGCAAACAGGCAGCTCTGGTTTCCTTGGAAAATTGATGTCAGTTAGCCCACAACACGGTTTAGTCATGTTTGTCAGCTGTTATGAATACTAGAAAAGGTCCAGAATGTACAAAACCTTAGCTGCTGCTACACACACAAACACACACACACACACACACACACACACACACACAAGTTCTTGCTGAATCCAGTGACAACCTGAGCCCCCCCCTCCCCACTTGGTGGAAGATGGCATGATCCCTTAAGGGCAAAATAGATTGTAGGGAAGACCTCTGAAGCCCTTTGTCTTCAGGCAGCCCATCATTCTTTCTGCAAATACATCAACTACGCCATTAACTGCAGCATATGAATGGGAGCCAGAAAATTGCAGCCAAATGGCTATATCAAGTGCAAACTCCCACCTCCCCTTTCCCCATTCATTCTGTAGAATGCAATTTTGCTTTCCGGAGTTATGCTTTCATTACAGATTATTTCCTACAAGGACCAGGCACTGCTTTACACCTGGCCAGCCTAAAGTACAAAAGACAGGACCAAGTGTTACGGCTTTACAGCAACATTTGCCAACTTGGTGGTCTCCAATTATTTTGGACCACAGCTTCCATGGTCCAAAATAATTCCAGCCAGCATGGGAATCTGCTCTATGGAAGCAAAAATGTTTCCCTTCAGCTTGACTTATATTAGGTAGGAATTTTTCACGTGCCATAACAGAAGGGAACACATTATAGACTAATGTAGCTCTCTGATGTTGAGCCCAGAATCCATTTCAGATATGTCTCTCATCATGGATGAGCTAGGATTTCCCCCCGCTCCCTCTGTATATTGGCTGAAGAGAGTGCTTCTCTCTGTGCCTTTGAAGAATTCCTTGACATTGAGCAACAATGTCAATACAGTCCCTGTAAATGTGGAATTGGTCAGCAGGGCTTATAGATCTGGTGGCATAGCTTCTGGGCAGGTTTCTGTCCTGGTGCTTTGTCTTGTGCAAGTTAAATAAAGAGGATAAAGAGGAAGTCACTTGTACTTTATATCAGCTTAACAGTCTTTCCAAAACTGCCATTTTCCTAATCAGCTCTGTACGTTTTGTATTTTGCTGGCTTCAAAGGCATGAGAAAAAGCTGTGCACCAATACAGTTTTTCCTTTACACCCACCCCCAGAGCAGGTCTGCACCTGAGTTTAGTAGATCTGGCTTTTTGTTAGTGTGCTGTGAAATTTTACTGTGGCTTGCATGTCAAAACATGGCTCATCCATGGCATTCTCTGCATTAGGAGGAACATCACTCGGAGGTCAAAGTGGAGTTGCAGCAACAATTTGTCACAGCTCACATGGATTCTTGGCATTCTGAACTCCACTCTGACTTCATCCACCCTTGATATGCACCACTTTAGCACTTTGCAAATCTGAAACATTGACATTTCAAATCTAAAACTGTGAAATAATGAAAATACTGAAAGCAGATTCCGCCCTCGCCTCTAATCAATGTTTTCCTGGCAGCTGTACAGTTTCCAGAATCAGTTTGAGCTCAGATCTGATTGGGAGTCAGAATTCAAATTACTTCCATGCTTGCACATGAGTCACATTTATTTGGTGTCCAGTCAGTGGCATAGCAAGGGGGCACAGGGGCAGTTGCCCCAGGCACAAAATTGCATCTCAACAAAACTTTGTGCTTCTGTTGCTGGGCTCCATTGAAAACGGCTTCTCCGTGCAAACCCAGGAAGTGACCTCTCCAGACCACATAATGACTCTTCTTTTCTTATCTCTGCAGCTGCAGATGAATGCATATGCATACTCCACCCATTTCCCTCCCTCTAACCCCACTCCATGCAGCCGCATGCTATGCCACTGTGTCCAGCGCTGTTTCGATAAAATCTGCCAGAGAATCCATATACAACATGCTCCCATGTGCACTGTAGTGCCACAAAGCTGTGGCCTGTGCCAAATAGCGAACCTTGTTCTCTTTAGGTATTTTTATCACTACTACTTACCTGTTATTTTTATTCTCTCTGAGTTTGGAGTTGGTGGTGTGGGACCTCTGGAGTGCTATTTTTGCTTCGAGGAGAGGGAGTGCATATAACAAAGAATTCCTTCATTCAGCCCTACACTTTCCTATATTCCGCACTTTTATTTTTCCCAAAGGAGAGCAATATCTTTATGAGCAGAACAACATCTTTACGAGTCTCCTGCAAATAAGCACTAAAAAATGTGAAAAGAAAGAGCTAAAAACTCTTATCTTTGTGAGATAATTCAGGGTCAGCATAGTACCAGATCTTCCCAATGTATATCCAGCAACTGATTAGTTGTGCATGACCCTCTTCTGCTACTGACACTCAACGCTCTTCCAGATTTCATGTTATCTAATTGATTCTGTCCTGGAAATTTCATGCTATATAATTCTTTCCCAACTTGAATTAAATCAAGCTTCCACTCAGTTAATGCAACGCCGATGAATGTATTGGACAACGAAACATCTTGTGTTGGCACAGTGTACCTTGTCAATTTGACACGTTAACAAAATGTACCGCAGCCGCCGGAAATGAGTAGTCAACACTTCAACATCCTCAAACACAACAGGAGAACATTCTCAACACTCCATTCAAGCATCTAGAATATTCCGTTTTGAAAACTCGCTGGGTGCCTTAACCTCCCCTGTCGCACTGACTGGAGTGGCTTTCTTTCAACATGCTATCTTACTCCTCATAGACAAGCTAACTGAGCATTTTTTGAAGGCAAACACACACACAAACAAAATATACGTTGCCTATCAAAGTGCAGGTGGGAAACATATTTCAAATATCGCTGCCAGAGAGACCAATAACCGAGTGACTAGTAAATTCCAGATCAGCCATTGCGCATGCCACTATAACACGAGAGTGTCTCGGTCAGCTAAATCTATTGAGCATCAATTGTACAGAAACAACAATCATCTGGGGAAATTTGACTTGAGGCACTGCATCCTAAGGAGTGCAACGACTCAAAAATAGGAATTTCCCCTTGCATTGTGGAATGTCCTTTCCTCTGCCATACATAAAATGTACTATTCAGTTTGCACATTTGGACCACTCCCGGCACCTCCTTGTACCAACCCTATTATTACTGATTTCCTCTTTTATAATACTATTTTGCTGTTTTTTATGTTGTATTTCTGTTTTTATGCTTTTTTAAAATGTCGTATTTTGCACTATGTTTAGAGATTATTGAAAATAATAATAATAATAATAATAATAATAATAATAATAATAATAATTTATTATTTATATCCCACCCATCTGGCTGGGTTTCCCCAGCCACTCTGGGCATCTTCCAACAAAACACTAAAATACAATAACCTATTAAACATTAAAAGCTTCCCTAAACAGGGCTGCCTTTAGAAGTCTTCTAAAAGTTTGGTAGTTATTTTTTTCTTTGACATCTGGTGGGAGGGCGTTCCACAGGGCGGGTGCCACTACCGAGAAGGCCCTGTAACTTGACTTCTCGCAGCAAGGGAACCACCAGAAGGCCCTTCGCGCTGGACCTCAGTGGCAGAACGATGGATTAAGTGGTTTGGAGAGGTGTTGAATGAATGAAAAACAGAAAAAAATCTGACACTTTGTATCAATCTCTCTCAAATGTTTTGAACTTGTACCCACCAATACTTTTCTTTGGGGGATCCCTAAACCCAGCAATATCCATAATCACACTGGTGGAATGCAGAGATCTTCAGATAACTGGGAAGGGCTATAGCTCAGTGGTAATACTTAAGCTTTTCTATGCAGAATATCCTAGTTTCATCTCTGGCACATTCAGTTTAAAAAAGAATTAGGTGGCACAGGGGATAGGAACAACCCCTGCCTGAAAATCTGACATTTTAGCAAAAAAAAAAAAAAAATGGCACAAGGGAGGAAAGTATGTGGAGAGAGATAAATACACTGCATGCATGTGCCAGTCTGCTGCTTTAGTTTGCAGTCTGTGCAGTGGCATTTTGTAAAAGAAGATGAGACTTATATGTAAATCAATCTTAAGTGTTCCTTGATCCTGAGAATAGTCTCCTGAAGTTGGATGCCCTTCCTGAGAACCTCATCCTACCCCATTCAAACTGGAAATGAGTGATAATGCAATGACTCAATATCAGCACTGGATAGCTCAGTTGGTTAGAGCATGGTGCTGATAGCAACAAGGTTGCGGGTTTGATCCCCACATGGGGCAGTTGCATACGTTGCACTAGATCAGGCTTCCTCAACCTCGGCCTTCCAGATATTCTTGGCCTACAACTCCCATGATCCCTAGCTAGCGGGACCAGTGATCAGGGATGATGGGAATTGTAGTCTCAAAACATCTGGAGGGCCGAGGTTGAGGAAGCCTGCACTAGATGATGCTCAGGATCCCTTCCAACTTTGATTCTATGGCCCATCAATGGGAGTGGATACTTTTTGCATTCAAAAGGCTTCTCTATCTGGCACCTCTGTTTGAGGATCTCAGGTAACAGGATACCCACTGGAGACCTCTGAAAGAGTCTGTGAGTCAGAGCATATTAATACAGTGGTACCTCGGGTTACAGACACTTCAGGTTACAGACGCTTCAGGTTACAGATTCCGCTAACCCAGAAATAGTACATCGGGTTAAGAACTTTGCTTCAGGATGAGAACAGAAATCGTGCAGCGGTGGCAGCGGGAGGCCCCATTAGCTAGAGTGGTACCTCAGGTTAGGAACAGTTTCAGATTAAGAACGGACCTCCAGAATGAATTAAGTTCTTAACCTGAGATACCACTGTATAGTGGATGTGCCAGTGGTCCATCTCATTGTAAAATGGTTCCATGAGTTCATAAGAGTTTATAATTAAAAGGCTGCTTCAGTTCCTCGGTCTAGCATTTTCTTCTTTAAAAGAAATCCTTTCGAAGTTCATCTATCTATATCTGTCTGTCTGTCTGTCTATCATCTATTGGGATGTGGGTGGCACTGTGGTCTAAACTAGGGGTCCAGGGGTCCTTTACCCTTACCTTTTTTATCTATCATCTATCTATCATCTATCTATCATCTATCTATCTATCTATCATCTATCTATCTATCTATCATCTATCTATATCTATCTATCTATCTATCTGTCTATCATCTATCTATCTATCATCTATCTATCATCTCTCTATTTATCTAACCTATGCAAGGAGGAATAAAAATAGGTGTTCATGGCCCCTTTCTTCCAAACTGGCACGCTTCTCAGGAGATATGAGTCTTTTCAACAAGTTAGACAGAGATTGAGTTCTTTCCTTGTAAAGATCAGGCATCAATCCTGCCTGTAGAGCTCCCACATTTTCTCCTGACTCCCGCCCAAGATTTCAATTCACTTCAAACACTGGGAGTAAATCTCACTGTGGCAAGGATATCCAGAGGGGACAGAGAAATTCAAATTGCAAAGTTGCTTTAGGGTTTCTTGTTCCACATTTACAATGGAATCATTTTGCTGAGTAAGTCATGGATATCAAGCTTAATTCTTAAAAAGAACCAGGTTCCCCTTTGTGGAATCGCCTTTCACTTTCAACCGGCGGGCATGAGAAAAATTGCTGTAAGACTAAAACCTCTATTAAGTTAGATACCTAAAGATCAAGGTTAGAAAGTCCAAGGCAAAACCTCACCTTAGCAGAACCTGTGTGGCTGTCTAGGAAAGTGGTTTCATGCACTCTGATAGATAGATAGATAAAAGGTAAAGGTAAAGGGACCCCTGACCATTAGGTCCAGTCGTGACTGACTCTGGGGTTGCGGCACTCATCTCACTTTATTGGCCAAGGGAGCCAGCTTACAGCTTCCGGGTCATGTGGCCAGCATGACTAAGCCGCTTCTGGAGAACCAGAGCAGAGCACAGAAATGCCGTTTAGCTTCCCACCAGAGTGGTACCTATTTATTTACTTGCACTTTGATGTGCTTTCAAACTGCTAGGTTGGCAGGAGCAGGGACCAAGCAACGGAAGCTCACCCCATCGCGGGGATTCGAACCGCCGACCTTCTGATCAGCAAGTCCTAGGCTCTGTGGTTTAACCCACAGCACCACCTGCGTCCCATAGATAGATAGATAGATAGATAGATAGATAGATAGATAGATGATAGATAGATAGATGATAGATAGATTCAAATAACAAATTAAGGGAACTGTAAATAACCAAATCCAGAACGAATCGGCAGCTGATGATTGGTGTGTGGGGTGTGTGTGTGTGTACGATATGCAATGTCCAGACTATTTACATTAAAAAGAATTTTACTTTCATAAACATTTGACTGAGATGAATATATTTATAATCTCATGCCTATTCACTTACACGCCTTATAGAAAGTTCCTGCACCATATTTCTCCCTATTATTGTTTAGGGATCTTCCTCTCTCTGTTTCACTTCAAACAGATCATGCTGGCACACAATGTCCTCAGTATGGTTTGTGTTTTAATGAAAACCTGCCCAATCCAGACTTCCCAAACCAGTGCATGCACCCAAAAACAGCTGCTTTTTTTAAATTGTCCTTCTTCAGAATTTTTGATGCAGATCTCCAGCCACAAAATGTGCACAAGGTGTAATTTAGGGGAAAATGCATATAAGAATATATCTAATGGTGCCAAAATGCATTATGTTGGGGGGAAACAGCTTGCAAAAAATAAATTTTAATAAATGCAAAATTGCGTGCAGAAATGTGTACCATTTGGAGAGCTGTGCATGAAAATGAGTCTGCATTTCCATGCAAACTTTTAAAAGAAAAATTGACAATTGGATGAGGAAATAGGGCAAAGCGAAGATTGGGGGAAAATGAGAAATGGAGAGAAACTGAAATGGATAGCTTCACTCATCCCTAATCTGAATGAGCTCTCGGTGGTCCATTCACACATGCAAACCATTTAGGGAGTGCAGTGCCCATTTCTTCAGAACTACAAAATTGTGACTCTGGTCTTCCTCCACCCGATGGAATTGCTTGTATTCATTGTGACACAAAGAGGGAGTTCACCTCCACCCCCCCCCGCCAAACTTAAATGACTGTGAAATAGTGTATGATAGTAAGTGCTAAAGTAAAGAAGATGCCAGAAAGTCCCTGAAATTAAGGGACAAATAACTTCTACAGACTGTGCTCAGTAGTCGACTGAAAGTAAGTACCCAAAGTGGAGATGGAAAGAATTTAAAGTCCCTACTAGAGAAGTATGGCAAATTAAGTTGATGGACTATGCTGAAATGGCAAAAATGACCGGAAAGCTCAGAAACTAGGATGACCAAAAATTTAATAAGGAATGGGGGGGGGATTATAATTTATGTAGAAGACCACTGTAAGCAGTTGAAAACACTAGCAGGGCTGCAATAACACTTGCAATAAGAACTATGGATATAATGGAGTTACGAAAAAAACCTTGTACTATTGAAATAAGATGCAGTAGAAAAAGGGTAACAACAGAACCCATTGAGGGGAAGGAGGAATCTTTGAATTGTGGATTTGTTGTGGTATAATTATAATTTTAAATTTGTAAAACCAAATAAAAATTATTTTGAAAAAGAAAGAAAAAGTAAGTACCGTATTTTTCGCTCTATAAGACACACCAGACCACAAGACGCACCTAGTTTTTGGAGGAGGAAAACAAGAAAAAAAATATTCTGAATCCCAGAAGCCAGAACAAGAGGGATTGCTCTGCAGCGAAAGCAATGATCCCTCTTGCTGTTGTGGCTTCTGGGATAGCTGCGCAGCCTGCATTCGCTCCATAAGACGCACACACATTTCCCCTTACTTTTTATGAGGGAAAAAGTGAGTCTTATAGAGTCTGCAATAAGCGTAGATTGAACGTCGTTAACTTTCTGACACATTTGCCTCTGGAGCTGAGTGCTAGATAGCTTGCCAGAGGTCTTCTCCCCCAAATAAAAAAAGAAATGTCTAATAGAGATATTGAACAAAACTGGATAAGAGGCCACAAGATCAGGACCTTGGATTGCGTACTTTTCACGGGTGAAAAGTGAACCTCAAATCATCTTCATACATACACTAAAACCCCTGCGAACATCCGCCTCCTCTAGCGTTCATCACGGCAAACGTCCGCAGCAAACCCGGAAGTACCGGAGTGGGTTACTTCCGGGTTTGCCGCTCACGCATGCGCAGAAGTGCTAAATCACGCTTTGCACATGCGTAGAAGCGCAAAACTGCTCTGCGCGCCTGCACAGATGCGACACTTTGTCCTGTGTCGTTTTCAGGTTGAGGCGGGGCCTCCGGAATGGATCCCTACCTTAACCCGAGGTTCCACTGTACTGTGATTTTTCAGTATCAACTAAAGCTGCACACCTTTGGTCTTATTCCCAGAGAGTTGAAGCTGGACCAAAAAGTCCCTTGGTTTAATCCAGTAGAGCTCTTTTTAGGTTCCAAAAATGAGCATATGGAACTACCCTATTTTTTGCTCCATAAGACACACATAACCATAAGACGCACCTAGTTTTTAGAAGAGGAAAACAAGAAAAAAATATTCTGAATGAAACAGTGAATGTATGATTTTTGTGGTTCATGCTGTGGTCGCCTCCAGAAGCTAAACCAATTTGGTACTGCCATAAGGCTTGCCTTGGGCTGACAGAATTATAATTAGCAGAAGTCTCTAATAACAAATGACTGAAGTTCTTCCTCCTGTTGCCTGTCGTGTTACTATGGCCATTGAAAACACACAAAAACTAGCACATATTTTTCATTAAACACTTGTACGGAAGATTGTGCCACTGGCATAATAACTCGAGGCTGTTCCTGACATAAGATGGCAAAGTTGTTTAATATGGTGCTTCAAATTACAGATCAGGTGTGTGTAACACAAAACTTGACATTATTCAATTCACTTTCAGTATAATAATTTCTTACATTTTGACATCCCATCCTTACATGCGTGAGATTCCTGTTGTATTCCTTTATCTTTTACCATAAATGCCATTTATTTTCTATTGTATTATAGCTTATATTACAATCATTTATTTATTCTCCTTCTCTTGCCTCTTATTGACTATAATTTTTTTGTCAAACAGTCTGAAGAGAACCTCCACTCTTCGACAAAGTTTCCCTTTTTTATCTCTTCTTTTTGTTGTCGACTTTACCACCTCTGCATAGTCCATTAAGTTTAAAATCCATTCTTCTTTGGCTGGGACTTCTTTTTTCCACTTGTGCGCATATAGGATTCTGGCTGTGCTAGTAGCGTACAGAAACAACTTAACCATCTCTTTTTACCATCTGTATCTCATTTACATATAAAGTTCCTTTATTGCATAGCAAGCTGTACATGTAATATCTATTTTCCACAACTAAAAATACATATTTTAAAAAACAATAATAATCATAGCTTTCCACTGTAAGCTTGATGATACAAAGTTATTATTTACCCAGTACTGTGGGTTAAACCACAGAGCCTAGGACTTGCCGATCAGAAGGTCGGTGGTTTGAATCCCCGCGACGGGGTGAGCTCCCGCTGCTCGGTCCCTGCTCCTGCCAACCTAGCAATTCGAAAGCACGTCAAATAGGTACTGCTCTGATGGGAAGGTAAATGGCGTTTCCGTGTGCTGCTCTGGTTCACCAGAAGCTGCTTAGTCATGCTGGTCACATGACCCGGAAGCTGTCTGTGGACAAACGTCAGCTCCCTCAGCCTATAGAGCGAGATGAGCGCACAACCCCAGAGTCGGTCACAACTGGACCTAATGGTCAGGGATCCCTTTACCTTTACCTAATCTTTTTAAAAATAATAATAACAATTTTATTTGATTTTGCAAGCATAAAGTTATAATAATACCAAGTACATATCCATATTTAGAGATTTCTCTGAATCTCCAGACTTCCCACCATCCCCTCCAAGGGTCTTATTGTTAACGTTTTCAACTGCATATTATTTCATGAGCCATATTCTCCATATTGTCCATAGTGATTGTTACATCACAAGTGCTATTAAAATGCTGCTAATGTTTTCATCTGCTTACAGTGGTCTCCTAAATAAATTATCATTTTTCCGCATTCTTTCTTGAAGTTTTTGCCTTCTTGGTTCCTGGGTTTTCCAATCAGCTTTGCCATCTTGGCAGAGTCCATTCCTCTCTGCTAGGGACTTTGTCTTCTTTCCATCTCTAGGCTAGTAGCATCTATGTGGCTATTTTCTGCTCCTTTGGGATGTTGGTACCTACAATTCCTAATAAGAAAGCTTCTGGTGTGTGTGTGTGTGTGTGTGGGTGTGTGGGTGGGTGGGTGGGTGGGTGGGTGGGTGTTACCCAGTAATCTTACTGTTTACCCATCCTAATCTAGGGGCTGAGTGATAGAACATCTTCCTTCCATGCAGATGGCCCCAGTTTCAATCCCTGGAGAGCTTCTGCCTCTCAGTGGAGCAATGGTCTGACTCAGTACAAAGCAGTTTTTTATGTTTTGCTTCCCACCTTAGATTCGATTTCAGGTCCAGTTTCTTCATTACAGCCTTGCAAAATCCCAGTAACCTTTCAGATTTCTTTGTCAAACTTTTGTTTACAACAAAGCTTGCAGAAGATTTGAGAAGAATGTGGAAACTGTCCATGCTGGGATCATTTCTTATGAAGCTGAGCACCATTGTCTCGTTCTTCCCTCGAATTCCTGTCTGTTTGTCATACCCACCTGTTTGTCTTTGTTTCCTGTAAGCACAATACTTTACAGACAGCATGTTCACCCTATGGCAAAACAGCAGTATGTCATGCGATGCTCTTCTGGCAGTGCTTTTTGTCAGTTTTCTTGTTTCTGACAAATATGGTTTTAATCTGCTAGGTTGCTTTTCAAATGCATGCTGCTGAGAATGCATCTGATGGCAGGGATTTGCAAGCAGTGGTCTAGAATGCATTCCCTTTCTGGGACTGTTAAGGTGGGGTTTGCCTAGGGTTACCAGACGTTCCCGGTTCCCAGGGACAGTCCCCGGATTTGCAAATCTGTTCCCAGACAAATTCCGTCCCTGGAATGTCCCCAGATTTGCAGATCTGTCCCCGGGAAATGTGGCAGCAGCAGCCTCAGCAGCCCGGAGCCAGCCTGGTAGCACAGTTTCCTCTGGCTGGCTTCAGGAGCTACAGCTGCCATGGCGCCCGCCATTTTTCCTCTCTGGAAGTCCCCATATGATGTGTCTTGTGTGCAACCCATCATATGGGGACTTCTGGAGAGGAAAAATGGCAAGTGCCACGGCCGTGAGCAGCGAGCAGCTCCTGAAGCCAGCCAGAGCCAACTGCGCTACCAGGATGTCTCCGGGCTGCTGACTGCCATTGCCACTGCTGAAGGGGAACCAGGGATGTTCAGCGGTACAGATCTCCTGCTCGCTGCCCCCTTTGTTTTGACTGATCGGGGGAGGCTCGGGAGTTGTGGGTTTTTTAAAAAAACTCTGTGCATTTATGTTTCACAGGGTGTGAAAGAAGGGCTTTGCACCTTGCCTGGCAGAGAAACTGCATGCCTTGCACCCCTCCTGGGCAACGGCCACCCGTCCACGACCCCCAAGCCTCCCCTGATCAGTCAAAACAAAGGGCAAAGGGGGCAGGAGATCAGCAGAGGCTCGGGAGTCATGGACGGAAAAAGTGAAAGTGAAAGTGAAGGCAAAGGCTCGGGCCAGGGTGAAGTTGAAGACCTGGGCCATGGCAAAGGCAAAGGCCCAGGCCCAGGCCCAGGCAAAGGTGAAGTCAAAGGTCTGGGCCCGGGCCCGGGTCCTGGTCCGGGCGAAGGCGAAGTCGGAGGCCTATTGTGAAGGCATAGGCAAAGGCCCAGGCCACAATGAAGGCCCAGATTAGGGCAAAGGCAAAAGTGAAGACCTGGGTCAGGACAAAGGCAAAGTCAAAGACCCGGGCCAGGGCAGAAGCAAAAGCGAAGGCCCGGGCCAAAGCAATGGCAAAGGCAACGGCCCAGGCCAGGGCAGAGGCAAAGGCGAAGGTGAAGGACTGGGTCACAGCAAAGGCAAAGGCAAAGGCAAAGGCCCGGGCCAGGGCCAGGGCCAGGGCAAAGGGAAAGGTGAAGGCGAAGGCGAAGGTGAAGGTGAAGGCGAAGGTAAGGGCCCGGGCCACAGCGAACACAATGGCAAAGGCTCAGGCCAGAGAGAAGGTGAAGGCGAAGGCCCGAGCCAGGGCAAAAGCAAAAGCAAAGGCAAAGGTAAAGGCCCGGGCCAGGACGAATGCTAAGGTGAAGGCCCAGGCCTGGGCGAATGCAATGACAAAGGCCTGGGCCAGAGAGAAGGCAAAGGCAAACACTTGGGCAAAGGCAAAAGCAAAGGCCCACGCCATGGCAAAGGCAAAGGGAAAGGACAATTTTTTACTAAAAAAGATGACAATGTAAATTAATTATAGACGACAAAAACATCAAAGTATTCAAGGAGGTACCAAAAAGATTATTGAAAAAGAGACAGAACTGCAGACCGTTAACAGACACACTGAACAGAAACTCAATAGTATTTCAATGGGAATTCCCGGAGGGAATTACATTTACCTACAAAGAAAAAAGGAGAACCTTAAGAATAATAGATGAAGCAGAAAAATTTCAGAGGAGGTACAACAAAGAACTGGGAGAAACATCATCAGAAAAAGAAGAAGGAGTAGAAGAACCACAAGAAAACTAGTGAAGAGAATAAAAGAAACTCTAAAGATAACAAAGGGTTAGATAAATATAAATAAAGTGTAATGGATTTGAAGATGATCTCGTGGAATGTTAATGGGCTCAATAATAAATTATAAAGAAATAAAACGTGTGTGTTTTTAAAAAAAGATTTGGGATATCATCTGCCTGCAAGAATCCCATGTAGCCAGAAAACATGAGAGAGTACTAACAAACAAGAGATTAGGTCAATAATTTACCTCTTTAGATATAAAAAAGAAAAGAGGAATTGTTATTTATATAAATCCCAACTTAGAGGCTAAACAGGTCTTTAAAGATGAAGAAGGCAGAATACTAGGCGTAAAGATAACAAGAGGAAGGGAACAAATAGAAGTTGTAGGTATCTACGCACCAAATGCTAACAAAACAAAGTACTTTAAAGAAGTAGAAGAGAGATTACTAGATTACATACATGATGAGATCATCCTAATGGGAGAGCTAAACGGGGTTACTTCGTTGGAGCTAGACAGAACAGAAAGAGTCAGGAAATCTAGGAAAGGGAGACTGCCACATTCATTTTTCCAAATGGTAGAAAACTTAAATTTAAGGGATAAATGGAGATACAAAAATCTGAACAGGAATCAGTACACACATATTTCAGGAGCTAAACAATCAGCTGGAAGAATTGATGGTATATGGGTAACAAATAATTTAATAATTATTAATACACAAAGTCGACATCCAGCCAAAAATATTAACAGATCATAATGCAATAGTTTTGGAATTAAGGAATAAAGGGAAGATAAACAAAAGGTGGAGACTGAACGATAATTTATTTAACGATGAAGAGATCGTAAACAGAGCACAAAAAGCACTAAAAGATTTCTTTGAAATAAATAAAATACAAGACACTGACATTAGAATAATATGGGACACGAGAAAAACCTTTATAAGACGATTTTAAATACAGCAAACATGAGATATAAAAGAATACAAGAAGAAAAAATTAGAACAAATAAGAAAAGAGATATCACTAAATGAAAAATAATAGCTAAAGAACCAAAAAATAAGGATGCAATACATAAGATGAAGGTATTACAAACCCAAATCTCATCAATATTAGAATATGCAATTGAAAATAACATAAAATGGATGAGACAAATATCACGTGATTGGGTGGTGAGAAATGATCTCTCTAGGACATGTGCTATGAATTATAAATGCTGTTGGTACTTCCATGCTCAAGCTGCCCTAAGGATAATTTTCCTTTTGGTCATTGAACTCATATTGCACTCCTTGCAAGAAATTAAAACTATTTGTTAACCCCGTGGATGGGAAAGAACCCGTCCTCCGAGATTGTCCTGTATGCAATGCCAAACTTGCATGCCCATGCAAATACCGTTACACAGGGAAAGCAGTTAAAAGTTAGAATAGGCAAGTAAATGGACAAAATGTAGGACCACTGCTAGTATAATGTGGTGAGTGGAAGAAAAAGAAAGAAAGAAAGAAAGAAAGAGAAAGAGAAAGAAAGAAAGAAAGAAAGAAAGAAAGAAAGAAAGAAAGAAAGAAAGAAAGAAAGAAAGAAATCCCACAGTGTAAGATTTCCCTTTCTGGGCTAGAATAAATGCATAGGCCTTCAGTCGTGTACCCACATAACCTCAGAGTATGCCCCATTGAACCAGACTTCTTTTAGAAAAGTACAGTGCTGTAAGCTGGATTCATAGCAAATGAGCTAAACGTAACACCCTGTAGAAATGAGACAAGCTAGTCATCACGATTAAAGTCCATTAATTTCAATGGGAACCGAGATCAACTCATTGAACCCAATTGGGCTTAATGAATCCCTTCATTTCACTGCACTAGGATCTGTCTGCAGCTATTTTCAACTGGTCTGCTTGACAGACTTAAAAGCTCAGTTGATGCACGTTTTCAGTTTGAGTGCAAAAATTACATTTTTTAACTTGCCTACTTAAAGTTTGCATCTTTAGCTCATACACACAGTGGCTTGTCCCTTTTTCTGACTTTCCTGAGAATTAGACTTATTTTGATGAATAGCTTTTCTAAGGTTTTTGGGTGACATTCAACTAAGTTTTACTTAGAGTAGAAAATGACTTCAGTTAGGTCCATTAATTTCAATGGGTCTACTCTTAAGTTAAACTTCATAGAATACTACCCTTTATAGTTGACTTCTGGTCTAATACTGGGGGGGGGGTCCACAAGAGTTTTTCTAAAGGACTCTAATCTGTAACTAGTTAATGATTAAAGGTAAAGGTACCCCTGCCCGTATGGGCCAGTCGTGTCCGACTCTAGGGTTGCACGCTCATCTCGCTCAAGAGGCCGGGAGCCAGCGCTGTCCGGAGACACTTCCGGGTCACGTGGCCAGCGTGACTAAGCGGCATCTGGCGAGCCAGCACCAGCGCCGCACACGGAAACGCCGTTTACCTTCCCGCTATAAAGCAGTACCTATTTATCTACTTGCACTTAGGGGTGCTTTCGAACTGCTAGGTAGGCAGGAGCTGGGACCGAACGACAGGAACTCACCCCGCTGCGGGGATTCAAACCGCCGACCTTGCGATCAGCAAGTCCTAGGCACTGAGGTTTTACCCACAGCACCACCCGCGTCCCTAGTTAATGATTACCTGTTGATAAACTGAGAGTGAACCTTTAATCATGTGATGAAGGCACTGAGTTGCAAATTCGCCATCTTGAAAGGGTGGTGGTTGTTAGTCTTCCTCTGAACATGACAAAGCATGTGATAATGGCTCCCCAAAAGCAGGCTCGAGAGACAGAGACCTCTGCTTATAGGTCTGATTGGATCATTTCATATTTTGCAAGATGCTGAGCCTGTGTAGAAGACATTGTATTGATATTTCTGATGTACACTTGATGTTTTACTTCTGTTATGAAGAAAGCTCTGCTAGTAAAATTTGAATGATGTTTCCACAGGCCTGGACAATGTTGAATTTCCAAAGGAGTCAGTTCTTATGCTTCCAGTAGCTTCAAACTGCACAATATTTAATATCTGCAACACATACTCCCCTTATTAAAGATAGAGGTGGTAGGGTCAATTATAGTGAAATGACTAAAACCACCTTGTAAGTCACTGGCTTAGCTGAGATTTGTCTTCTGTCCTTCACATTTTAAGCAGGTAACTATTATGCAACACCAGCCTTTTTGGAACAGGCAAAAGTTCTATTTTCATATATATGGGCTCTAGACCTATGCAGTGGCTGAACAAGAAGGAACAGTTGGCCCTATATTGATTTAGCATTCTCAAAGGAGTGATTTTTTAATGCAGGCCATATGGTGGCTACAGCTGTGTATAATATGCCTTTGCTTTCTCAACCTTTGCTAGGATACATGCATTAGTGTATTGGCGCACCAGTTTTGGAGCTGGTAGAATGCCATTTTGTGTGAGAAACCTGGACATAAACTGCCAGGAAGACATTTCAAAGGATCAAGTGGGCATTCATAGCTCACATTTTCTGCAAGGGTTGTTGTTGTTTTTAAAAAACAAGGCTTTAAATTGGGGAGCTTCAGGCAATGGATCTGAAAATATAAGTCAAAAATAAAAATAAAAATGTTAAATCTAGCACTCTTGGGCAGGAGAAGAATTAGCTTATGATCTAGGAAGAACTCCACCCCACCCCCCAGAGGAGATGAATCCTGTACTGAAAACCTGTGACAGGATGGAAAATAAGAGCGGGTAGGGTATTGAAGGATTAAAGACAAGCTGAACTAAATGCTACCTAAATGCCAACAACAAACAATTTCTAACATTCTCAAAGCAGAACTTACATAAGAATGAGGCAGTGAAAGCAGATCATATCCTTTTAAATCTTCACCAAAACCCGCACCCCACAAGCACTATGATCACATATTCTCCAACATTTCCCTGATGAAAATAGGGACGTCATATTACATAATGATGATGATGATGATTTTACTTTTCATACCCCATCCATCTGACTGGGTTGCCCCAACCACTCTGGGCAATTTCCAACATATATAAAAACACAATACAAACCATTAAACATAAAAAAACCCCTTCTCTATACAGGACTGCCTTCAGATGGCTCCAGGATCAGATAACTCCATACCCTCCAACATTTCTTTGATGCAAATTGGGACGTCCTAAGGAAAAGCAGGACATTCCAGGATCAAATCAGAAACTGGGACAGCTTCTGAAAATATGGGACTTTCTCTGGAAAATAGGGACATTTGGAGGGTCTGTGATCGGAGAGATTGGAGAGATTTGGTGAGATTCTTGCCCTGAATTGGAAGCTACAGCTCTCAATAAGCAAATTCCAGCTCTCCCCCTTCTCCTGGCTTTACACGGTATTGTTTATATTTTTTTCTATCCATCTGGAGGTGGGCTGTCTGTCTTAGATTACATGGAAGGGGTTAACCCCCCCCCCCAGATAACCTTGGAGGGGCATCACCTGGGAGGAACTGTGCTTTGGTACGAATACACCTTCCTGTATTTGGGATTTGGACAAACCGCTCAAACAGCCCTAGTAAAAAAGTAAAGGTAAAGGACGCCTGGACTGTTAAGTCCAGTCAAAGGTGACTATGGGGTGTGGTGCTCATCTCACTTTTCAGGGCAAGGGAGCCGGCGTTTGTCCACAGACAGCTTTCTGGGTCATGTGGCCAGCATGACTAAACCACTTCTGGTGCAACGGAACCCGTGACGGAAACCAGAGCGCATGGAAACGCCGTTTACCTTCCCACTGCAGCAGTAGCTATTTATCTACTTTTACTGGTGTGCGTCAAACTGCTAGGTTGGCAGAAGCTGGGGCAGAACAGCAGCAGCTCACCACCGTCATGGGGATTCGAACCAGCAACCTTCCGATCAGCAAGCCCAAGAGGCTCAATGGTTTAGACCACAGCGCCAGCTGTGTCCCACTAGTAAAGACCTGACAAAAAGTCAATTGAATAGATTCACAATATGTTTCCCTATGGCTCTCGGAAAATGTCACTAGTTTTATTCAAAGGAATGTTTGCTTTTTCCCCCTTCATGATTTCTGAAATATCCTGAGCTATCTGTTTCGAGATTCTGCAAAATGCCCATGGCGTCACCAGCGAAGGATGACCGACTCACACATGACAATGGAATGTGGTGCTTGCAGGTTCTAACAGTGCGCAGTGCTGTGCAAAATGAAGATGCATTGCTCCAGACATCCGGTAGACGTCTGCCAGAGAGCCGGGGCCACTCACAGCTTTCTCGAGCATGTCCGCAAGCGTTCAGATACTCATGTTTCCTTTTTGCACTTTATGTATCCCTTGTAGGAAGCACCAGGGTAAACATGACTATAAAAGTGTGAATCAGCCCATGGAGAACCGGAGCTGGTGGGAATACAGAACTGTGATTGTTTCTTTCTCACCCCCCATGCAAACAATGCTCTGACATTTCTATTAGACTGCTGCATGTTTGTGAAGCCAGAAGCATTAAATTTTTCACATTTGACAATTCAGTGTGCAGCATGTGGTATTTTTTCTCCCTTGAGCAAATAAACGCAGGCTAATTTTTATTTTATTTTTTTGAAAACACGAACGAGCCCTTTATCTCTATTCCTCAAATGCCACACTTGCTCCAATAATTCATGACACCTGTGTGTTCTGTAGTCCTGGTCGCTTCAGTCCCAAGGAACGCTGTGTTCCAAACTGGGTGTCCGCTCCTCGTTTTATTTGTTGCTGGCTCTTTTTTTGTACAATGATAAATGCTCGGTAGGAGTCAGAGTCCATCAACCTCTGTGTCTGCCACCATCAATCACTGGCCTGACTTGGTGTAGCAGTTCTTACCCTTTGCCTCAGAGCTCTTAAAAGAACGTAAAGCCCTGACCAGTGTGGGATTTGGTCAGACTAAATAAGGCTTGTCACTCAAACTGGAGATATGACTCTCCACCACCACTAGAGGGGTTCTGTTTCATCCAGGGTCTGGTGAATTCACACACAACATTACTCCCTTCAATTGCTCAGCCCAGGATTTCTTAAGCAGCCTGCCAGTCTCCATTAGATTGTTTCTAGCTTCTCTCAAGGTAGTATTTATTTGTTTAAAGTCTTTATATTACATTTTCAGTCACAAAAGGAACTCAAAGCTGTTTACATAAATCAGTCAAAACAATGGGCTGCATTTAATGCTGTGGAAGTGGAACTCTGATCCTCCAATGGGACTTCCTTTATTCTCGTCTTACACCCCCCAAAAATCTACTCTGGAGGTTCCACCAACCTATTGGGGGCCCTTCCAGCTCTACAGTTCTATGACTCTATGAGTAGTCCAAACTAATTGTTGAGTAGTCCAAACTAATTAGTTGAACTAATTTATCATATTGTTCCATTCCAGGAAAGCTCCCAATCAAGTGTCATTGAGAATGTCTCTAGAAACTAGGGATTCAGCTAGATTGGTAAAGAAAAAGAGATTTATATGCATTGTATATGCGATATAACACTGTGACACCAGATGGCTCTGTGGAGTCCCGGATTTCCCTACCGGATTTCCCTGTACGAGTTTACAACACATTTAACTGAATTGCTTCTTTGACTTGTCTAGATCCAGCCAAGCTTTCACCCAACATGCAGCAGTGATTCCTTGAACTATGGGTCTTTACAGAGCTTTATTTCAGCCAGAGCTCATGGGAGCTCAGTTCCGGCACCTCTGAAGTGGGCCATTTTAAGAGAATAAGGGATAAGTTCAATGTGAGTTCCAGCACCTCTTTTTCTAGAAAAACAGCCCTGGATCTTTATCAGATAAAATAGTCTAGATCAGCCTTCCCCAAGCCATGTGCCCTCCACATGCATAGAGGTATAATGTGCTGGCTGAAGCTGATGGGAATTGTAGTTCAAAATATCTGGACAACACCAGGTTGGTGAAGGTTGTAGACTTTGTAGTTTACAGTTCAAAGGGATAAATGGTCATTAAGAAATCTGAGAAGAGAGGATGCCAAGAAACAGGGAATTATGTTCACATGTGGTGGGGGTGTAAATATGTACAATTTTTTTGGCAAAGGGTATTTAAGGAGATCCAGTAGTGACGTATGGAAGTGAGAGCTGGACCATAAAGAAAGCTGATTGCCAAAGAATTGATGCTTTTGAATTATGGTGCTGGAGGAGACTCTTGAGAGTCCCATGGACTGCAAGAAGATCAAACCTATCCATTCTGAAGGAAATCAGCCCTGAGTGCTCACTGGAAGGACAGATCCTGAAGCTGAGGCTCCAATACTTTGGCCACCTCATGAGAAGAGAAGACTCCCTGGGAAAGACCCTGATGTTGGGAAAGATGGAGGGCACAAGGAGAAGGAGATGACAGAGAACGAGATGGTTGGACAGTGTTCTCGAAGCTACCAGCATGAGCTTGACCAAACTGCGGGAGGCAGTGGAAGACAGGAGTGCCTAGTGTGCTCTGGTCCATGGGGTCACGAAGAGTCGGACACGACTAAACGACAACAACACCAATTTAAGGAGATAACAGAAATCACTGGGCTAAAGCTGACCGAAAGTCCAGAGGGAGCATTATTATCAATTTACAATGGCGTGGAAGGTTCGCAGGCTAAGAAGGACTTGCTCACAAATTTATTGATAGCTGCATGAATTATTATAGCTAGGAAGTGAAAGGGGCAAGCAGAATATAAAATGGAAGAGGTGTGGGATATAGCTATTAATGATAAGTTAACATGTGCCATTAAGGTAAGATGGGGAATATGCAGGAGAAATGATTTTGAGGAGATATGGAAGGTGTTTGTAGAATTTGTACTGTTAAAACAAAAGGGGTCAAACCATCACAAGAGTTGTTGAAATTTTGGGAGGTTGGATAGTTATAATGGAATGGTCTCGGTGGTGGGGTGCACATTTTTATTCTTATTTATCTTTGATTATTACTTTGTCAAATAAAATAAAATAAAATAAAATAAAATAAAATAAAATAAAGGGGGAAAGGGGGAAAAAGAAAAGAAATCTGAGAGGGTGTGATCTTTGGGGGGCACAAACCAGTTATTTTTGTAAATGGTCAGCACACTTCACTAAATTATATTCTTGCCAAAGGATAAATTACCTCGACATACACATTTGCACCTTCCTTGATAGGGCAGCTAAATTTTATACAGAACTTCTGTAACCAAAAATGGGTGTGGGGTGGGGTATGGTTAAACAAATTGATTCTTTGCCATTAAGTTGGCCTAATCGTATTAGGTATGTCACTCAAACGTGTCTAACTTCAACAGTGGACAGAGGAATGGAACATGAATAGGAGGCCTGCCAAGCAAATCATTATCTGGCTGTTGTTTAAGGAGTTTTTGATATTCCTTAACCTGGGTGAAGCTTAATTAAAGTCAATGAAGCAAAAAAACAAAACAAAAAATGGATTATTTTCTATCTCTTACCAAAAAAAAGATAACATGTGCAGCTTTAATGGGAATGTGCTTTTGTGGGGGACCCTTTAAGCTAATCCCCGCCTGTCAATCAGAAGTATCTGCATAGTGATTTCCACCCCTCTTTGATTCTAAAATATTGCACAATGGATTCATTTTGCTAGGCCTCCATCCATGGCAGCAAAGTCATGTGTAATCGAAAGTTCCTCTGGGAAATCAGATTTCTAGACGGAACACAGCAAAAAAATGCATGAAGATAAATGGAGACAGAGCAAATTTGAGACTATTATCTAGTATGAGAACAATACTTCCTTTATAACCAAGGATGTGTGGTTAATATGCTGCTGCATAAAGTAATGGTCACTGTTGCCTTGATAGGGGCAGCAGTACAGCCAATCCTAAATAAATCGACTCTGGGTCTTTTGGGTTGGACTACCTACACAAAGGACGCGGGTGGCGCTGTGGGTTAAACCACAGAGCCTAGGACTTGCCAATCAGAAGTTCGGCAGTTTGAGAAACCAGAGGCCTTTCTCCTGGGCATGGTCGGCCAATTGGTGTCAAAGAAGGACAGAACACTTTTTATGTATGCTACAACAGCAGCAAGAATACTCATCGCAAAGTATTGGAAGACAGAAGATCTACCCACCGTGGAAGAATGGCAGATGAAGGTTATAGATTATATGGGACTGTCAGAAATGACCGGCAGAATCCGAGACCAGGGAAAAGAGATGGCGGAAGAAGATTGGAAGAAATTTAAGGACTATCTTAAGAAACATTGTAAAATTATTGAATGTTAGAACGATGTTGATTCAGAAATTAAGTGGTTTTTAGCTGTAATGATTATGTAATCAAGAAAAGAAAGGTCAAAAATTATATAGAAATTAGGGGAAGGATTTGCTGAATTGAATTAATTAGAGATTGGAATACAGAAAGGGGAGGTATGAGGAGGTCGGGAAAGTAAGTTTTATGAATATAAGGGATTGAAATTATACTTGTTGTATGTGTTTTGTATGTATTTTTGCTGTTTCTGTTTTTTGTTTTTTCTATTCTTTATAAACCTTAAAAACTTTAATAAATATCTTATGAAAAAAAAGAAGTTCGGCAGTTTGAATCCCTGCGACGGGGTGAGCTCCTATTGCTCGGTCCCTGCTTCTGCCCACCTAGCAGTTCGAAAGCACGTCAAAGTGCAAGTAGATAAATAGGTACCGCTCCGGCGGGAAGGTAAACGGCCTTTACGTGCGCTGCTCTAGTTCGCCAGAAGCGGCTTAGTCATGCTGGCCACATGACCCAGAAGCTGTATGCCGGCTCCCTTGGCCAATAAAGCGAGATGAGCGCCACAACCCCAGAGTCGGTCACGACTGGACCTAATGGTCAGAGGTCCCTTTACCTTTACCTACACAAATACCTGCTGTGGAGTGGACTCATAGAATTGTAGAGTTGGAAGGGACCCCAAGCCTAAGGGTCATCTGGTCCAACCCCCTGAAATGGGAATGAAACCATTATTTTTTAAAAACTCTCATTTTGAGATCTGAGCTATCATGTGATGAGTTGTGATTTCTAGCTCTTTTCTTACCTCCATTCCCTTGGGTCATTAGCATGCTATATCAATGATATCTACGAGAAGTAATCAGCCTACAGGATATTAGATGACCAATGAGGCAAACCCTAAAACTTCCTAGTTGTTTGAACACCAGGTTTTAGATGCCTGCCCCCTTGATCCACTTTGGATTAGACTGCAGATTCTCTGAATTCTGGCTTGATTTTAAATGTATCTGTAAGTGTCCTAATCCCTGTTGCAGTCTCATTGGGAATCTTCCACATTAGTGAAACCCCCTAACTTGTACAATTTGGTGGAGGGAACCCTCATGATAGTGTGGAATGGGTTATTGATAACTAGGAGAGGATATACTAAATACAATTTATCCCTTCAGTTTCCCACATGTATGGGTTAAACCCTGTCCATGACAACAAAAATAGAAGTTTTGAAACTAGGCTGAGAAGCCTTTCCTGAGTAATTCCCCCTTTTTCTTAACCCTCTCAACAAAGAATCAGGCAACAACTTACAAAGTAAGCATAAAATATGTTAACTTACGTAACAGCCTTGCACTGGATCTCAGCAAAGATAGCAGCAAAGCCACGCAGCTAAAATACTTCTAGGTTTCAAAAGGTATAAAGGTAAAGGTAAAGGGTCCCCTGCCCTTAGGTCCAGTCATGGCCGACTCTGGGGTTGCGGCGCTCATCTCGCTTTATTGGCCGAGGGAGCCTGCGTACAGATTCTGGGTCATGTGACCAGCATGACTAAGCCACTTCTGGCGAACCAGAGCAGCACACGGAAAGGGCGTTTACCTTCCCGCCGGAGCGGTACCTATTTATCTACTTGCACTTTGACGTGCTTTCGAACTGCTAGTTTGGCAGGAGCAGGGACCGAGCAACGGGAGCTCACCCCATCGAGGGGATTCGAACCGCCGACCTTCTGATTGGCAAGTCCTAGTCTCTGTGGTTTAACCCACAGCGCCACCCGTGTCCCTTTCAAAAGGCATAGTTGATTACAAAAATGGAGTCTTTTCTCAGGGCCGGCACAGGCAGACATCCATCTGCATCTAAGACATGGTGAAGAAGAAAGCTGAGGGAGACAAAGGCTGCAGCAATTTATTGCATACCCTTCAGCATGTCTCTGATGAAAATAGGGATGTCCTAAGGAAAATCGGGACATTCTGGGATCAAATCAGAAACCGAGACGGCTTCTGTAAATCCGGGACTGCCCCTGGAATATAGGGACACTTGCAAATCTAGATCTGTGGTCGTTTGCCCCTAGACTTATTAATTGTAAGATATTTGACTGCTAATTTCCCACAAATGGAGACTGAGGTCTTCAATGTGGCAGCACATGGATGCACAATGATGCAGATAACTATGGAAATGTAGTTCTCATTGCTCCCAGTGAATGGTAGATGTCCAGGCATTTGAGACCATTTGACTCTTTCGGCCATTTTTTGCATTCTTAAGCGTAAGTAGTATATATTTCACTAGCTGTCCCTTGATCAAATGTAAATATGATTTTAAAGACATTCCACATGGCAGGAATCTATGTGAAAAGGTGGAATTTACTGTGAAACGTGTTGAGGAGGCTTATTGTTAAGTCAAGTGTGGTCAGCATAAAATGTTCCTCTTTAGTAGGTTTTTCTCTTTTAAAGGTAACAGGTCAGGAACACAGTTGCACTTCTCCTCGTGAAAGCCTTTTATTAGTAACAGGAGATAAAAACGTGAAATCAGTTTAATTAACCACACCACTCTGCCCGAAAATCCCAAGCAGAAATTAAAAGTGGTTCAGACTAATGATTTTGTATTTGCTCCATTGGGACTTTCTTTTGCCCTGCTGGGGTTAACATAAACTTTGTTATTTAAAAAAGCTTAATCAGGATTTTGTGCTACTTCTGATTAGGGTTTCCCTCTTGTTCTTGGTTCCCCCACTTTTGAAAAAACAACAACTATCTCCTGCTGCACTTTATTGGAGACAAAACGATTTTATAGCAGAGTTCAGGATTGTAATGCAGTAGCAAAATTTGTCACAAATGTAAGAATTGCTCTTATCCCACACAGGCTGCGCTGTGGTCTAAACAACTGAGTCTCTTGGGCTTGCCAATCAGAAGGTTGGCAGTTCGAATCCCCGCGATGGGGTGAGCTCCCGTTACTGTCCCAACTCCTGCCAACCTAGACCCTTGGAATTCTACTCAATATTGTTCCAGAGCAGAACTCCAACGTATAGTTAGCAGAATAAAAACTTAAACATGTTGCAGGATTTCCAAAAAATAGACCAGAGGCAATTCATATATCATCCAGCAGCGCTTTACTGCTAATGAAGGCAAATGAGCATAATGGTCACAAATCCAACACATTTAGGATTGGCACTGTCTGTAAGAAATTTGCAGCAGACTTAATTAAACCTACAATAACTTATAATATGACTAAATCTTAACACTGTATACAGAACACCACACCAGAAGGAAGAGAGATAGAAAGAGAAAAGTGAAACCCAGACTCCTTCTGGCCTTACTTTTATAGTCAGCATGACCTTGACAGAAGAGAAGAGAACCAGTTTAATAATAATAATAATAATAATAATAATAATAATAATAATAATTTATTGGCTGGGCTTCCCCAGCCACTCTGGGTGGCTTCCAACAAAATATTAAAATACAGTAATACATCAAACATTAAAAGCTTCCCTAAACAGGGCTGCTTTCAGATGTCTTCTAAAAGTCTGGTAGTTGTTGTTCTCTTTGACATCTGGTGGGAGGGCGTTCCACAGGGCGGGCGCCACTACCGAGAAGGCCCTCTGCCTGGTTCCCTGTAACTTGGCTTCTCACAATGAGGGAACCGCCAGAAGGCCCTCGGCGCAGGACCTCAGTGTCTGGGTAGAACGATGGGGGTGGTTTAAACCAGTTGTCCTCAGCTTCTCTGAAGGAATAACCCAAACGTCATGAACCTTCTGTTTGTCTCTTTCACACAGAGTAGCTTCCAGAACCCTCTTGAATTAATTAGAACAGGAAAGATCTCTACACATTAAATCAATACTTTCTGTACTAAGAAATGTACACTGAAGAGGGGATGTGCCTCTTGGGGTAAAAAATGTTCCCCACCCCTGCTATAAAGGGGAAAAGCCTTATTTTTAAAAAAATAAAAATGTGTGTCCTTTTTAAGTGGCAGGTGGTACCCCTGCTCTAAAATCCATGTAGTGGACTTACCCAGCTCTTCCAACGTAAAGTCCCCTCTAGCCACCAGCCAGCAAGCAATACAACAGCCTATTTGCATGGTGCACAATTTTATTCTCTTCTCGTTGCTAATTATTATTACTGTTGTTCAGAGATTGTGGCCACAAATCAGACCAGGATTATAGCTTGGTTGATAAAGAAAAAACAAACAGATAGAATTATGAATAAAATAATAGATCAAGAAGAAGAAATAGTAGATCCCAGAAAAATAGAAGAAACCTTTATAAATTATTATATGAAGTTATATAAAAAAGAGCATAGACATGGAAATAAAATAAAAGAGTATTTACAATAAAATAAATTACCGCCAATTATAGAAGAATATAGACATTTAGATTCTAACATAGAAATAGAAGAAATTGCTCAAGTAATAAGAAATATGAAAAACGGCAAATCACCAGGTCCAGATGGGATTACTATAAATTATTACAAAAAGATTAGAAGAAGTTATACTTCCTATCTTGAAAAAAAATTATGAACAATATAACAGAAGATGGAAAAATTTCAGCTTCATGGAAGGACACATTAATAACATTAATCCCAAAACAAGGCGCAGATCTGAAAAATACAAAAAATTATAGACCAATTTCATTACTAAATTCAGATTATAAAATATTTGCCAGAATACTAGCAAATGGATTGCAAAAATTTCCTAAATAGAATAATAAACAGAGATTATGCTGGCTTCCTGCTGGGAAGGCAAATCAAGAATAATACAAGGACAATAATTGACTTATTAGAAAACATCGAAATGAAACCGAAAACTGAGTCTGAAAAGACACAACTTAAGAACTACCACCCCATATCCCTGCTTAACATGGATTACAAAATATTTGCTGATATTTTGGCTAAAAGATTAAAAAAAGTATTAGTGGAAGAGATACATAAAGACCAAGCTGGCTTTCTCCCGGGCTGACACTTGTCTGACAACACGAGGAATATAATTAACATTTTGGAGAAGTTGCAAGTGAACATTAATACTAAAGCAGTCTTAATCTTTGTAGATGCGGAGAAAGCCTTTGATAATATTTCTTGGAGTTTCATGAAGAAAAATCTTCAGGGGATGGGGGTTGGTCAAGGGTTTGAAAATGGTATAAGCGCAATTTACTCAGAACAAAAGGCTAAACTAATAGTTAACAACGTGGTGACAGAGGAATTTAAGAGAGAGAAAGGGACACGACAAGGCTGCCCAATTTCCCCATTGTTTTTATTTCGGTCCTGGAGGTTTTGCTAAATATGATCAGAAGGGACCGTCTGATTAAAGGTATACAGGTCGGAGCCAAACAGTACAAATTGAAAGCTTTTGCAGATGACTTAGTACTGACGTTACAGGAGCCAGAATCTAGTACTAAAAGAGTATTAGAATTGATTCAAGAATTTGGTCATGTGGCAGGATTTAAGTTGAACAAGTTAAAAACTAAAGTTCTTGAGAAAAACTTAACACCGTTTGAGAAAGAGAGGTTTCAGAAGGAGACAGGTCTAACATTGGTTAAGAAAGTAAAATACCTGGGGGTTAATATGACTGCTAAGAACTTAAACCTATTTAACGACAATTATGAGAAATGTTGGTCAGAAGTGAAAAAAGACCTAGAAATATGGTCAAACTTGAAGCTTTCCTTGTTGGGTTGAATTGCTGTTATAAAGATGAATGTATTGCCAAGAATGTTATTTTTGTTTCAATCATTGCAAATTTTGGACAAAATGGATTGTTTCAAGAAGTGGCAGAGAGACATTTCTAGATTTGTCTGGCAGGGCAAGAAGCCCAGAATAAAATTTAAAATACTAACTGATGTAAAGGAAAGAGGTGGATTTGCCCTGCCAGACCTTAAACTCTATTATGAATCAGCAGCATTTTGCTGGTTGAAAGAATGGCTGCTTCTTGAGAACACAGACATTTTGGATTTAGAAGGTTTTAATAATGTTTTTGGGTGCCATGCATATTTGTGGTATGACAAGGTCAAAGCACACAAAGCATTTAAAAACCATATTGTCAGGAAAGCATTGTTTAATGTCTGGATAAGATATAAAGACTTACTTGAAAATAAAACCCCAAGGTGGTTGTCACCGATGGAAGCAAAAAGCTCAATATGGAGGCCAAATGGCCAAAATATTGAGAAATTTTGGAACAAGAAGGAGACAAATTGAAATTGCAGAGTTTTGAGAAATTAAAAGATAAAGTGCGAGACTGGCTTCACTATTATCAAATAAGGGAGGCTTATAATTTGGACAAAAAAATTGGCTTCCAGGTGGAAAAATCAAAACTGGAAACAGAACTGTTAGATCCCAAAACAAAGATACTTTCAAGAGTGTATAACTTGCTGTTAAAATGGAACACTCAGGATGAAACGGTTAAATCTGCTATGATTAAATGGGCACAAGATGTTGGACATAACATTATGTTTGCTGACTGGGAACAGTTGTGGACCACAGGTAGGAAATTCACGGCATGTAATGCCCTAAGAGAGAATATTATGAAAATGATATACGTGTGGTACATGACACCAGTCAAGCTTGCAAAAATCTATCATTTGCCCGATAATAAATGTTGGAAATGTAAAGAAAATGAAGGTACATTCTTTCACCTTTGGTGGACGTGCCCAAAGATTAAAGCTTTCTGGGAGATGATCTATAATGAAATGAAAAAGGTATTTAAATATACCTTCCTGAAGAAACCAGAGGCCTTTCTCCTGGGCATAGTCGGCCAATTGGTGCCAAAGAAGGATAGAACTTTTTTTATGTATGCTACAACAGCAGCAAGAATACTCATTGCAAAGTATTGGAAGACACAAGATTTACCCACCCTGGAAGAGTGGCAGATGAAGGTGATGGACTATATGGAACTGGCGGAAATGACTGGCAGAATCCGAGACCAGGAAGAGTCGGCGGAAGAAGATTGGAAGAAATTTAAAGACTATTTGCAGAAATATTGTAAAATTAATGAATGTTAAAATGATGCTGGATTGAAACTAAGCAGCCTTAGTAACAAGGTTAATAAGAAAATGTAAAAATGGATTGATAACGGATGAAGATATATAATTATAATATGTTGAGATATAGAGTTAAGATAAATGAAAGAGGGTAAGGATTTGCTGAACTAACTATGTGAATGGGAATACAAAAAAGGGAGGTGTGAGGAGGTCAGGGAAATAAGCAAATGAAAGTCAAGATATGAAAAAATTGATTTGTCTTTAATTTTTCTATTTACTTTTTCTGTATTTTGTATCTTTTTTTCTATGCATTTTTGTATTCTTTGTATTTTTCTTCTTTTTTTCTCCTGTTTTTTTTCTCTTGTTTTTGTAAAACTTCAATAAATATTTTTTTAAAAAAAAGAAAAGAAATGAAACCTAGGAAAAAAGTAGCAATGTTACTAATCAGACCAGGTGTATGTTTCCGCAGATCTATAATATTCCGCCTTTCAGCATGTTTCTCTGAAGCCTGGAAATGAGGAAAACCCACCTTAACAGTCCCAGAAGGGGAATGCATGCTAGACCACCGCTTGCAAATCCCTGCCGTCAGACGCATTCTCAGCAGCTAACAATCGAGAAGCTACCCAGCACATTAAAACCATATTTGTCAGAAACAAGAAAACTGACGAAAAGCACTGCCAGAAGAGCATCGCATGACATACTGCTGTTTTGCCATAGGGTGAACATGCTGTCTGTAAAGTATTGTGCTTACAGGAAACAAAGACAAAATGGTGGGTATGACAAACAGACAGGAATTTGAGGAAAGAACGAGACAATGGTGCTCAGCTTCATGAGAAATGATCCCAGCATGGACAGTTTCCACATTCTTCTCAAATCTTCTGCAAGCTTTGTTGTAAACAAAAGTTTGACAAAGAAATCTGAAAGGTTACTGGGATTTTGCAAGGCTGTAATGAAGAAACTGGACCTGGAATTGAATCTAAGGTGGGGAGTAGAACAACGGCGACAACGACAACAACATATTATTATTTTTACCCCGCCCATCTGGCTGGGTTTCCTCAGCCACCTTGGGAGGCTCCCAATTGAATATTAAAAACACAATACAGCATTAAACATTAAAAACTTCCCTAAACAGGAAGTTTTGTACTGAGTGAGACCATTTCTCTATCTAACTCAGTGTTGTCCCAGATGAGAGGCAGAGGATCTCCAAGGATTGAAACTGGCACCATCTGCATGGAAGGAAATGTTCTATCACTGAGCTACAGCTTTCCCTTAGATTAAGATGGCGCAACAGTAAGATTACTGGGTAACACACACACAGCAGAAGCTTTCTTATTAGGAATTGTAGGTACCAACGTCCCAAAAGAGCAGAAAATACTTTTTAGGTATGCAACAATAGCAGCACAGACGCTACTAGCCCAGAGACAGTCTGAACCGGTTCCAACCGGTCTGAACCAGTTCAAACCGGTCTGTACCGGTTCCAACCAGCTTGGACCGGTTCCAACCGGTCTGAACCAGTTTCAACCAGTCTAGACCGGTTCTAACCAGCTTGGGCCGCTTCAAACTGAATTCAACCAGTCTGAACCAGTTCCAACTGGTCTGAACCAGTTCCAAACGGTCTAGACTGGTTCCAACCAGCTTGGACCGGTTCAAACCGGCTTCAACCGGATAAAACCGGTCTGGACCGGTTCCAACAAGCTTGGACCGGTTCCAACTGGTCTAAACCAGTTCAAACTGGCTTCAACTGGTTCCAACCGGTCTGAACCACTTCCAACCAGTCTAAACCAGTTCCAAGCAGCTTGGACTGCTTCAAACCAGCTTCAACCAGTTCGAACGGGTCTGAAACGGTTCCAACCAGTCTGAACCAGTTCCAACCAGTCTAGACTGGTTCCAGCCCACTTCGACCGGTTCCAACCAGTCTAAACCGGTTCAAACTGGCTTCAACTGGTTCCAACCGGTCTGAACCAGTTCCAACCGGTCTAGACCAGTTCCAACCAGCTTGGACCAATTCAAACCTGCTTCAACCGGTTCCAACGGGTCTGAACCGGTTCCAACCGGTTGAATCCAGTTCCAACCAGTCTAGACCGGTTCCAAACAGCTTGGACGAATTTAAGCCAGCTTCAACTGGTTCCAACCAGTTAGAACCGGTTCCCACCGGTCTGAAAGAGTTCCAACCGGTTTAGACTGGTTCCAGCCCTCTTGGACTGGTTCCAACCGGTCTGAACCGTTTCCAACTGGTCTGAAACAGTTCCAACCGGTCTAAACTGGTTCCAGGCCTCTTGGACCAGTCCAAACCGATCTGAACCAAACCGGTCTGAACCGGTTCTAACTGGATTCAACCGGTTCCAACCGGTCTGAACCAGTTCCAACCGGTTTAGACTGTTTCCAACCAGCTTGGACTGGTTCCAACTGGTCTAAACTGGTTCAAACTGGATTCAAGTGGTTCCAACCGGTCTGAACCGGTTTCAACCAGCTTGAACCAGTTCCAACTGGTCTGAATCGGTTCTAACTGGATTCAACAGGTTCCAACCGGTCTGAACCGGTTTCAATCAGCTTGGACCGGTTCCAACCGGTCTAGACCGGTTCAAACTAGATTCAACCGGTTCCAACTTGCCTGAACTGGTTTCAACCAGCTTGGACCGGTTCCAACCGGTCTGAACTGGTTCTAACTGGCTTCAACCGGTTCCCACCGGTCTGAACCGGTTCCAACCGGTCTGAACCAGTTCCAACTGGTCTAGACCAGTTCCAACCAGCTTGGACCAATTCAAACCTGCTTCAACCGGTTCCAACCGGTTTGAACCAGTTCCCACCAGTCTACACCATTTCCAAACAGCTTGGACCACTTTAAACTGGCTTCAACCAGTTCCAACCAGTCTGAACTAGTTCCAACCGGTCTGAAACAGTTCCAACCGGTCTAGACTGGTTCCAGCCCTCTTGGACCGGTTCCAACCGGTCTAGACCAGTTCCAACCAGCTTGGATAAATTCAAACCGGCTTTGACCGGTGGAATCCAGATTCAACTCATTCAAACCAGTCTGGACTGGTTCCAACTAATCTAGACCAGTTCCAACCTACTTGGACCGGTTCAAACCAGCTTCAACAGCTCTAAACCAGCTTGGACTGGTTCAAACCAGTCTGGATCGGTTCCAACTGGCTTCGACCGGTTCAAACCGGTCTGAACTGTTTCCAACCGGTCTAGACCAGTTACAAGCAGCTTGGACCAGTTCCAACTGGTCTAGACTGGTTCCAGTCCTCTTGGACCAGTTCAAACCGGTCTGAACCGGTTCCAACCGGTCTGAACCAGTTCTAACTGGATTCAACCGCTTCCCACCGGTCTGAACCAGCTCCAACCGGTTTAGACTGGTTCCAACCAGCTTGGACCGGTTCCAACTGGTCTAAACTGGTTCAAACTGGATTCAACCGGTTCCAACCGGTCTGAACCGGTTCTAACTGGATTCAACTGGTTCCAACCAGTCTGAACCCGTTTCAATCAGCTTGGACCGGTTCCAACCGCTCTAGACCGGTTCAAACTAGATTCAACTGGTTCCAACCGGTCTGAACCGGTTTCAGTCAGCTTGGACTGGTTCCAACCGGTCTGAACCGGTTCTAACTGGCTTCAACCGGTTCCAACCGTTCTGAACCGGTTCCAACTGGACTGAGCCAGTTCCAACCAATCTAGACCGGTTCCAAACAGCTTGGACCACTTTATTTATTTATTTTTAATAAATTTTTTATTAGAGTTTTACAGAAAAGAAAAATAGAAATTCTCAGAATAAAAAACCATAAGTTACAGAAAAAAGAAACACAAAAAAATACAAAGAACAAATCACCACTAATTAAGAAAAATTAAATTTAAGCAAAGAAAAAAATAATAAAACAAATCCATTTTTCCCAATGACCTCAGATTCATATGCTTATGTTCTTGACCTCCTCACGCCTCCCCCCTTTTGTATTCCCATTTGGATATTTAATTCAGCAAATTCTTACCCTTTTTCAAATATTTAAGCTTTATACCATAACATATTCTATATCAGTATTTTCAACCACTCATCAATACCTTTTTTGCATAATCTTATTAACTTTTATCACTAATTACCACTTATTACCAATCCAAGCACAGTTTTAGCATTCATAAATTTTATAGTATTTCTGAAGATAGTCTTTGAATTTCTTCCAGTCTTCTTCCACCAACTCTTCTCCCAGGTCTCGGATTCTGCCAGTCATTTCCGCCAATTCCATATAGTCCATCACCTTCATCTGCCACTCTTCCAGGGTGGGTAGCTCTTGTGTCTTCCAATACTTTGCGATAAGAATTCTTGCTGCTGTTGTTGCATACATAAAGAAAATTCTGTCCTTCTTTGGCACCAATTGGCCCACCATGCCCAGAAGAAAGGCCTCTGGCTTCTTAAGAAATGTATATTTAAATATTTTTTTCATTTCATTGTATATCATCTCCCAGAAAGCCTTAATCTTTGGGCATGTCCACCAAAGGTGAAAGAATGTCCCTTCATTCTCTTTACACTTCCAACATTTATTGTCGGGCAAATGGTAGATTTTTGCAAGCTTGACTGGTGTCATGTACCACCTGTATATCATTTTCATAATATTCTCTCTTAGGGCATTACATGCCGTAAATTTCACAGCTTGGACCACTTTAAACCAGATTCAACCGGTTCCAACCGGTCTGAAACGGTCCCAACCGGTTTGAACCAGTTCCAACCAGTCTAGACCGGTTCCAAACAGCTTGGACCACTTTAAACCGTCTTCAACTGGTTCCAACCGGTCTGAACCGGTTCCAACCGGTCTGAAACGGTCCCAACTGGTTTGAACCAGTTCCAACCAGTCTAGACCGGTTCCAAACAGCTTGGACCACTTTAAACCATCTTCAACTGGTTCCAACTGGTCTGAACCGGTTCCAACCAGTCTGAAACAGTTCCAACCGGTTTAGACTGGTTCCAGCCTTCTTGGACCGGTCTGAATCGGTTTCATCCAGCTTGGACTGGATCCAACTGGTCTAAACCAGTTCAAACTGGATTCAACTGGTTCCAACCGGCTTGAACCGGTTTCAACCAGCTTGGACCAGTTCCAACCGGTCTGAACCGGTTCTAACTGGATTCAACCGGTTCCAACCGGTCTGAACTGGTTTCAACCAGCTTGGACCAGTTCCAACCGGTCTAGACCGGTTCAAACTAGATTTAACCGGTTCCAACCGGCCTGAACCAGTTTCAACCAGCTTGGACCGGTTCCAACCGGTCTGAACTGGTTCTAACTGGATTCAACCGGTTCCAACCGGTCTGAACCGGTTCTAACTGGATTCAACCGGTTCCAACCGGTTCCAAATAGCTTGGACCACTTTAAACCGGTTTCAACCGGTTCCAACCGGTTTGAACCCGTTCCAACCAGTCTGAAACAGTTCCAACCGGTCTAGACTGGTTCCAGCCCTCTTGGACTGGTTCAAACCAGCTTGGACTGGTTCAAACCAGTCTGGATCGGTTCCAACTGGCTTCGACCGGTTCAAACCGGTCTGAACTGGTTCCAACCGGTCTAGCCCAGTTACAAGCAGCTTGGACCAGTTCAAACCGGCTTCAACTGGTTCAAACTGTTTTGAACCAGTTCCAACCAGTCTAGACCGGTTCCAACCGGCCTGGACCAGTTCCAACTGGTCTAAACCAGTTCAAACCAGCTTCAAACAGTTTGAACCAGTCTAGACTGGTTCCAACTGGTGTAGACCGGTTCAAACTGGCTTCAACTGGTTCAAACCAGTCTTGATCAGTTCCAACCGGTCTTGACCGGTTCCAACTGGCTTGGACTGGTTACAACTGGCTTCAACCAGTTCAAACCGGTCTGGACCGGTTCCAACCGGTCTTGACCAGTTCCAACCTGCTTGGACCGGTTCCAACTAGCTTCAACCGGTGGAATCCAGGTTCATCCGGTTCAAACCGGTCTGGACCAGTTCCAACAAGTCTAGACCAGTTCTAACCTGCTTGGACCGGTTCAAACCGGCTTGGACTGGTTCCAACTGGCTTCAACCAGTTCCAACCGGTCTGCACTGGTTCCAACCCGTCTGGACCGGTTCCAACCAGTTTAGACCGGTTCCAACCAGCTTGGACTGGTTCAAACTGGCTTCGACCGGAGGAATCCAGGTTCAACTGGTTCCAACCGGTCTAGATAGGTTCAAACAAGCTTGGACCGGTTCAAACCAGCTTCAACTGGAGGAATCTGGGTTCAACCGTTTCAAACCGGTCTGGACCGGTTTCGACTAGTCTAGACCAGTTCCAATCTGCTTAGACCAGTTCAAACCGGCGTGGACAGGTTCCAATCAGCTTGGACTGGTTCAGACCGTCAGGACTTGTTCCAACTAGTCTAGACCAGTTCCAACCGATTTTTGAGTGAATCAGAGAACGTCAGATTTTTGCTGCAATTGTGACCGCGCGGCTTAGGGATTTTTTCAAAAAAAAGTTTTTCTGCAGGTTAAGGCGTCGAGGCCTGATTGTTTGACCTATAATAAAAACCCTTCTGTTTTCACCGCCAAGCTTTCAGGGGAGCATTTGCAACAGTGTGGCACCATTTTTGAGTGAATTGCACAATGTCAGATTTTTTTGAAATTCTTTCCCCGCGTGTTAGGGATTTTTTCAAAAAAAGATTTTCTGCATGGTAAGGCGTCGAGGCCTGATTTCTAAGCCTAGGATAAAAAGCCGTCTGTTTTCACTGCCAAACCTTTCAGGGGAGCATTTGCAACAGTTTGGCACCATTTTTGAGTGAATTGCATAACGTCAGATTTTTTGTGAAATTCTGGTTAAGGATTTTTTCGAAAAAAGATTTTCCGCAGCTTAAGGCGTCCAGGCCTGATTTCTTAGCCTAGGATAAAAAGCCTTCTGTTTTCACCACCAAACCAAAGAAGACAAAGTCCCTAGCAGAGAGGACTGGCAAACTCAGCTGATGGACTATTCCGAGATGGCAAAACTGACTGGAAAACTCAGGAACCAAGAAGGCAAAAACTTCAAGAAAGAATGGGGGGGGGGAATGATTTATTTAGGAGACCACTGTAAGCAGATGAAAACATTAGCAGGATTTTAATAACACGTGTGATGTAACAATCACTATGGACAATATGGAGAGATACAAAATATGGCTCATAAAATAATATACATAAGACCCTTGGAGGGGATGGTGGGAAGTCTGGAGATTCAGAGAAATCTCTAAATATGGATATGTACTTGGTATTATTATAACTTTATGCTTATAAAATCAAATAAAAATTATTATTTTTAAAAAAAGATTACTGGGTTAATAATATACTTGTATCATCAAGCTTACAAGGGAATATGCAATAGGGATAACCCCTTTCTAAACAAACATAATGGGTACAGTATATTCTAAATCTAAATATTATTTTTTGTTGTATGAGCCTCAGTTTAAGGTCCAGAGATGGGTGAGGTTGCTGGGATGGAGGTGTTTTGCTTTTGTTGCACATTCATTTAAGAGTGCCTCTTTAGGTTGCAGCAATGCAGTGACATTGGGGAAGAATTTCAGAACACCTAATAAATCGGGATGATATGTGAATGCTCTGTTATCGATCCACCGCTAATGCACTTTTATTGTGTCAATGACATGTTGTAGTATACACTTGAAAAAAAGTGGGGAGGGAATAAAGTCTGGACCGGCCTTTTACCTCCATCACGAACTCAGCTTTGGTTCTGCACTCTAGTGATAATAACTCTGTATCACTCTCCAGGGTTAATGTAAAGATTGTTGGGATAATGTAGGAAAGGACCTCAATATTATCCATCTATTTTGTTAAATCACATCCCTCCCCCCTTTTATATTAGTGGTCTAAGAGCACCTGTCTGTAATCATAATTGGTGCTGCTTTTAGTTTCTGCTCTTGAATTTAAAAGGTTGGAGAGTGTGAAAAATTTCCACGTTCCCTTTCAAAGAAAGAAAATGTGCTTTCAGATGGGGACTTAATGTTGCAAACATTAAGAAACCAAGAACTGGTAATTGGCAAGAAGTTGTGTTTGTGTTTTTTAACTTACTGGGAGGGGTAAATCCATATTAAAAGGTGGGGAGGGGTAATACAGGGTAACATCATGTGGATACTGAGGGGGGGGGACTTGCATGCATGGAAAGCATGCATCTGACAATAAATATAATTTCTTTTTATATTTGTTCCTGCTCTCCTGTGCCCATTCACAAATACGCTGCTGCTTCCTTGCCTCCCTTTCTTCCTTTTTTTGATGACGCTAATTAAGTCATGACTTTAGAAGGAATAAAGAAAGAGGAAGGAGCAAAAGAGCACTGGCAGAATCTCTCATGTTTCTGCTGCCACCTTGGCATCCAGCGGTAAAGAAAGCTGAACAGTCTTGGCCTCTGCATGCAATTTGCAGATGGTAACATTAAGATCTGTTTGTTCTCAAGCTGCACGTCAAGCAGGTAATGTGTCTGAGAAATTCTCTTCAGCGTTGCTCAAAAGAAAGAGGGGAAAGGGGCTGTGAATTTATTCTGTCAGCTCTGTTTGTGTATGTTTTCTGGTGCTAAGCTCCTAAGGAGTGAAATAGAATTTCAAAGAGCAATTCCTGGGTAGTGGTGCTTAGGGAACAACACTGATGTGCAGATGTTTTGCTTGGGGCTGTATCCCATCAACTTACAAGGCTAACCAGGGTAGGGGCCAAGTAGCCGCAGAAGATGCAGGCAATACTTTCAGTTCTGATCTTGGTTCCAGTTCAGGTGAAGCTAGATTGGATTGGGTTTACAATCCCATATTTGCATTCCACTTGAATTCTCCAAGGCTCACAGCTAGCAAGTGTAGATGTTCCTTATAGCCACACAATTCTACGATGGTGAGCACTGAAGCTTCCGTTCCGATTCCAAAAATCTGGGGAAGCATAAGTTGGCTGATAGATCCATACCGTCGAGATTTCAGGATGGCAAATCAGGACCCCACTACCACCATCCTGCTGCCCCCCCCCATCTGCTGGCTTGCTGACACCACCTGTCCACTCATCTGCTAACTGCTGCCATCTGGCTTCCAGAAGTACACCACTGCGGCCCTCCTTTTGCGGGTCTGGCACTGGGCAACAGAAGACTGACCGGCAGATTCTGGGCAGCTAGAGAAGGTGCAGAGCCAGTAGAGTGCAGAAGCAAGAGATGCATGTCTTTTGGTCCCCGTTGGCTGAAATCCCAGGACATCCCAGGATGGGATCAGGAGCCAGGGTGGTTCCTGTAATTCTGGGATGCCCCAGTTAAAACAGGACACTTGTGCGGTATGTTGATCATGAAGGAAATTAATTGGACATAATACATTGGGAATGTTTCCTGTACATATTTCTCATTGGAGATGATCGTGATGATGATAAATAGCAGACTTTTAATAATAATAGAAAATTTATATGTTTAGTATCCTTTGTGACTTGACCTCCATCTTTCCTTTGTTATTAAGCCTGTGCCTGCTCTATTGTTCATATTTATGAAGTCAGAATCCTGTTTCTCAGCAATGATTATTATGATTATTCTTCTATTCTTTTACTTCAAACTCATTTTTTTAAAAAAAGCACTAGGAACTGTAGACTTAAACCTGTCTGCGTATAGTGTTTTGTACTTTGACTAGCACACTGTTATTCTGAACGCTCCATTGTCCTGTTCAGTGTTTGCTCGAGTATGCATGTACTTTCCAACCATAAAAGTAACACATTGCTCAAACTTGCCAGAGAATTAATTCGAACCCGAGTCACCTTGGTGCCAGACCAGTGTTTTCATTTGCTTGCTTACAAATATGGTATCTGCAGTTGCTAAGCTGCTGAATGAGCATCATCCAGCCATGGGCGGCTGATATACTATGATGTCACAATGAGCCTGGGCAGATAGAGATGTCACAGAGGTGCTGAGTAGTCTAGGTGAGTAGTCTAGGATTAGAGAGAAGAGGGGCTGTATCTCAGAAGACGAAGATCCCAGATTCATTTTCTGTCATCTTCAGGTAAGACTGAGGTGGTGTCGTTCAGGTCGGTCCGAAGCTCAGTGGACATCCTCATTGTAGGAATCTACAGAAGACGACCAGTCTCACTGGATGTGGTGAGTTCTCCTTTCGGTACGTGGGCTGTGGGCCACCTCATAAGTGTTATCCTTCTCAAAGACCATGGCCATAGTCATTGCTTCCATCATCGTGATATCGTCTTGCACGTTACTGATGAACCTTTCAAGAAGTCGTTCCTCGATGTCAGTGAATCAGCAGTACGTCGCAATCGCCTGGAGTGCTGTGATGTATTCACTCATTGACTCTTGTGCTTGTTGTTCTCTGTGCGCAATGTCGTAGAGGCGGTGGTTCTTAGTTGGCTGAGGCGCAAGGTGTCTTGTCATAGCCTGTGTCAGCTCATCGAAAGTGCATGGCTCTATGTCCCTGGGTGCCATCAGACCTTCTAGTAGAGTGATGGTGGAACTTCCCAGCACTGTCAGTAGCACATCCATGACTTCCTTTATGGTCGGCCTTTCACTATTGTTACCGACCACAAGCCACTCCTGGGACTTTCTGTGCCCAACTGCCAGACACCCCATATGCTTTCGCCATGAGTATTGCACTGGCCCATTTTCCTGGCCGGTTACCAATACTCGCTACAGCACCGACTCAGGAAAGCCATGGGTCACGCAGCTGCACTCAGCCGCTAGCCACTGTCGGAGAGCAGCCCTAACCCTGCTCCTGCCCACCAGATCCTGCGGCTGGAAGACTTACTGGACCAGCCCTTGCATGTGAAGGACAATGCCGCCGCAACCGCAAAGGATAGGCTATTGTCCCGCGTCTCGGACTGGGTGGGGAGGGCTGGCCCGGGAAGCCGGGTCCAGAAATTTCATGCTACACAGCCTGCAAGGATGAGCTGTCTATTCACCGAGGATGCCAGTTATGGGGTAGCCATGGTATAGTCTCCCCCCCCCCCGTTAAGAAAAAAAGTATTAGAAGGGCTGCACGTGTCTCACCCGGGGATCGTCTGGATGAAGGCATTGGCCTGTTGCTATGTGTGGTGGCCAGGCATAGATGCGGAGATAGAGGGCTGGGTGAAACGTGAGCCCTGCCAGATCTCCCGGCTGGATCCACCCAAGGCACCAGTACAGTCCTGGGAGTCCACACAGTCCCCATGGTCCCGGGTGCATGTGGATTTCACGGGGCCTTTTCAGGGCCAACACTTCCTAATAGTGGTTGACTCTCAGTCCAAGTGGCTCGAGGTGGTGCCGACCTTAACTGTGTCCACTACAGCGACTATAAACGCGCTCAGGAAGCTATTCGCGACACACGGCTTGCCAGACACACTGGTGAGTGATAATGGGACCGCTTTTACTTCGGCGGAATTCAAAGAATTTGTAACCAAGAATGGAATCCACCACATTCGTTCCGCTCCTTTTCAGCTGGCCACTAACGGCCAAGCTGGATGCATGGTCCATACTACCAAAGATGCGCTTAGGCGCATAGTGCATGGAGATTGGACTCTCCGGCTAGCAGAGTTCTTATTGGCCCAACACATCACCCCAAGCACAGTGACCGGCTGGAGCACGGCGGAGTTACTTATGGGAAGGAGGCTCACTACCCTCCTTGATCGTATGCACCCCGACTGGGCTCTTGAGCAACGGCCATCCGCTGTGGTGCAGGGGGCTCCAAGATGGTTCTCCCCTGGGGACACTGTGTACGTCCGAAACTATGGGCCCAGACTGGGTTGGGTCCCAGGTATCATTGCTCACTGTACAGCTCCGGCTTCCTACAAGGTAGGTTTGGAGGGGGGGCTGGTTTGGAAGAGACACATCGACCAGATCAGAGCCAGGACACCTCCAAACACGGAACTCCAATTGGAACCAGAGGACAGAGAAATGGGCATTTCAGGAGATTCTGTGCCCAGGCCAGGGTGGGAACCAGACGGGTTGCCAGTGATTGAGTTACCCCAGCAGGGCGACTTCAGGCTGGAATCCTCAGTGGCTCCATCGGCAGTGACCCCTTCAGAGCCGGCCTCGCTGACTGCCCCACTCAGACCACAGGTACCGGAGGAACCTCCTGGGTCACCCACTTGGGCACAGGAACCATAACGGTCCCAGCGGGAGCGGAAAAGGCCAGCACACCTTGATGACTATGTTTGTTCCTTTTGTTAGGAAGTTGGGGGGAGGAGTGTTATGTATTAGGTTTAACACTTTTTATGTTACAAGGCGCATTCTAACCAATTGTATAAGCATTGGAAGACGAATGTTCTAGTGACAAGTAAGCGCATGCACTGTCAACTGTCAACGGTCAACGGTCAGTTCATGTTAGGGCTTTTATTGTGTAGTCCTGTGAGTTCGGGTTTTGTCTTCCTATGAGTGAGCCATTGTCACTGACAATGGTGAATAAATGTAGTTGAGGAACTTATACCGCCTTGGGCTTCTGACTTTTTCCGAACATTTAACATTTGCCATCACCCTGACCCGGGCCTCCGCCTTCGCCTTCACCCTAGCCTGGGCATTTGCCTATTCCTTTGCCACCGCCCTGGCCCAGGTCTTTGCCTTTGCCTTTGCCCTGCTAGAGCCTTTGGTTTTGCCATGGCCCAGGCATTTGCCATGGCCCAGGCCTTTAGCTTTGGCATGGCTCAGGCCTTGGCCTTGGCCTTGGCCTTGGCCTTTGCCCTGGCCTGGGCCTTCACCTTTGCCTTTGCCCTGGCCTTTCAGTTAGAGTGAGATTGAAAGGATTCATGATGTTACTTGAACAAAGTTTAATTCATCCCTGCCAGGGTGTTTTATATGATAAACAAACTTGAAGTTAGTATGACTGCAAATCCACATTCCATTTTTATGCATCTTGGGAGAAATGTGTTCTCAAGATCTCCTTGTTTCAGTTCTGTATTTTATTTTCTCTTTAGGGAGATCCCAACCAATTATAGATAGGGTTTTACATGTCTTCTAATTACGACAGAATAGAATTGGGGAAAGCCTACAAGGGAAACAGACCAAATGAGGAACAGAATGCTATCCGTGGATGTAAAGGCTTTCATGGAATTAGCAATGGCTGCCAGAATACCAGATTAACATTCCCATCTGAAAATGCGCTTCACAATAAAACAACTAGCTGAAACTAATTGGGCACATTATATAGTGTCTGCATTGTGACAACAGGCTCCCTGAATATCTGCCTTCAACATTTTGCTTGTGGTATTATTTCCTGCATGCAAATTTAAGTTTGCAAATGATTCCAGTTTGAAGGCCTCTCTTCAAAAGCCTCACACTTCTTCCTGAGCCCATTGCAACAATGCATTATGTTAATTACCTATATGTGATTGTCTGGGTCCTGAGGCAAATTAATATCTTCAGAGTATACTGTACATTTGTGCAGATTGCTGGGTGTTTATCTTTTTAGCTCATTATAGGGAGCGCTTATTTTGGAATCGTATAGCACTAGGAAACCAATTGACTCTGAGATCAGTTCTTGCTGTTAACTAACAGCTTTATTTCCATTTCACTCGCTTATATCTACCCACTAAAAAAATGTTTGCTGTTTCGTACTCTTAATCCAGACAGTGAAGAATTAGGCCATTAATTTTTACTGCCCCTAATGCCGGTGGTGCATGTCATGATGTTTGCCCAATTATAAGACTGAAGTTTTATACCTCTGTTGGGCACCATTTTAAAGTTATTTTTGATTCACATATAGGAAACACCCATTTCTGGGGTTTAGCCATCTCTTTGGTCATTCTAGCAGGACCCAAAAATAAAACCCAAAGCAACCAAAGGCTGAGACTACACTCTGTAGGACAACATAATTTGAAAGTTGGCTGGAGGGGGGAATCTCCTGAGTGGTAGTCAAGTAAATTTTATTCAGAGTAGATAGACCCAGTGAAATTAATGGATTAAACTTAGTCATGTTCATTTATTTCAGTGGCTCAGCTCTTGGAAAAACATTATGCCAGACTTCCCCAACCAGTTACCCTTCAGATATTTTGGACTCCAATTCCCATCTGCCCCGGTCATCAGGATGTCAGTTTGCATTCATTGCTACAGAAAGTATTGATCTGATGTGTAGAGATCTTTCCTATTCTAATTAATTCAAGAGGGTTCTGGAAGCTTCTCTGCATGAAAGAAGCAGAAGGTTCATGATGTTTGGGTTATTCCTTCAGAGAAGCTGAGGACAGCTGGCTTAAACTGGTTCTGTTATCTCTTCTTCAAGGTCATGCTGACTATAATAATAGGCCAGGAGCAGCCTCGGTTTCACTTTCTCTTTCTATCTCTCTCCCTTCTGGTGTGGTGTTCTGTATATAGTGTTAAGGTTTAGTCTTATTATAAGCTATTGTAGGTTTAAGTTAAGTCTGCTGCAACTGGATTTCTTATGGACAGTGCCAATCCTGAATATATTGGATTTGTGACCATTATGCTCACTTGCCTTCAGGAGCAGTAAAGCTCTGCTGGATGAAATATTAATTGCTTCTGGTTTATTTTTGGGAATCCTGCAACATGTTTAAGTTTTTACAATGCTAACTATACATTGGCGTTCTGCTCTAGATCAATACTGAATAGAATTCCATGACACAGGGGCCATGGTCATGGCTTATGGGAGTTGTAGTCCATCACATCCAGAGAGCATCAGGTCAAAGAACGTTGTCCTATGCCATGAAACTGAGCCCCAGGCACAAGGGGACAGGATTAGCTCCCATCTCACTAACGCCCATGAGTAAACCATTCACAGTCAATGGCTGCCCTTGACAGTGATATGAGGAAAACGAAAGGACAGCAAAAACTGCCCTGATTTGATACTGCATGGTCTAGGTTGCATTAGGAGCAAGGCCCATGGTAGGGTGCAATGTGCTCAGATTTACAGAATTCGCCACCCTAAGAAGCCCCTCAAATTTATGGGACATATCTGCATCATAATAACAAACCTCCCATTCTTGTATTTGTAAAAGCCAAAATGGAAGGAAATGGGGGAAAGACTGCCTTTTTATTATTTATAAATTGAAAATCATATTTTAAATATTTTTATTATTATTATATCCCTTGTTCATTGCTGCCCTGGGCTCCTTTGGGAGGGATTATAAATTTAATAATAAAAATAAAAATGAATGAATGTTTACCTCGGCTTTTACATTGACAAAATGCCCCAGGCAGCTTACAAAAGAGCAACACATTCACAAGAGCAATAATCAAAAGGCTGCTGCCAGGAGTGGATTGGAGTACTAAAATCAAATTTTAGCAAAACAGTACAATCACATTCCTTCTATGCATAGATAGAAGAGAAATCAAGGGCCCCAGATATTGTCTTTAGAATCCGGATGGTGCAGTTACTGACTTCATTTTGGGTCAAGTTGGTGTTTTTGTTTCCTTGCAATCATCCCCCCCCCCAACCCACACCAACCATGTTCTTAGAGTAGATTAAATTTTGAGTCTGTTAACCTTGATCCTTAACTTTTCAGTAACTTTAGAGTCAAAATAAAACTTCTGAGTTATGAGCTAAACATCGCTGCAGTGCCTTCCCTACAGTGGTAGGAATTAATAGTGTCTGAAATTTCTGAGGGCATGCAATACATCTCTGGAATGGACCTTCTTTTTAAACAGCCATAAAGCTTTTGATACCTCAAGGATCATGCTATGTAATTACAGGAGTTACTTTTTATATATCAATGGCAGATATCCTTCATTTTACTGAGTTTCTAAGGGACAATAACGGCCATTTCTGCCCCCTCATCTGCAGTGTTTGGATGCCCAATCTGTTTCTTTCTGTTGCAGCATATGGTATAAGCACATTCACCAGAGTCATTTTGATGATTTAGGATATGCATCACTTGTCTCCCATTCGTATAATGTACTTTACCCCGCCATTGCCCTTTGCTTATGGGTTAGAGTCCCAGCTTCTGTGGAAGTGAGGGTTGAGCAAGGACATTGTTGAAGTTGAAGTCTTTTATTCGGCAATTCCACTTTGCACCCGTTTTCACCTTCACCCCCATGTCCGTGCCTCTCTCTTCCTCTTGTGCAACCTCCCTTGTATACAAACCACCTCCAAGGTAGCTCCAGCATCTTTCTCCTCCCACTCAATGCAACTACTAACCACCCTAAGCATAGCCTGAAGGAGCGTCTCCACTGCCATCGTTCAGCCCAGACACTGAGGTCCAGCTCCGAGGGCCTTCTGGCGGTTCCCTCACTGCGTGAAGTAAAGCTACAGGGAACCAGGCAGAGGGCCTTCTCAGCAATGGCACCCTCCTTGTGGAACACCCTCCCATCATATTCAAAAAGAACTACACAACTTTTAAAAGAAATCTGAAGGCAGCCCTGTATCCAGTTCCAAAGGCCTTCTGGCAGTTCCCTAACTGTGAGAAGTGAGGTTACAGGGAACCAGGCAGAGGGCCTTCTCGGAATTGGTCCCTGCCCTGTGGAATGCCCTCCCACCAGATGTCAAGGAAATAAACAACTCTCTGACTTTTAGAAGACATCTGAAGGCAGACCTGTTTAGGGAAGTTTTTAATGTGTGATGTTTTATGTTTTTAATATTCTGTTGGGAGCCACCCAGAGTGGCTGGGGAAACCCAGCCAGATGGGTGGGGTAATATTATTATTATTATTATTATTATTATTATTATTATTATTATTAATTCTAAGTGGGAATGTATAACTTCACAAAAGTTATCCAGTCCTATGTATGCAGACTTAGGTGTGGCCCTGATTTCAGTGAGTTTGGTACTCATGGTGCTACATCTCCCAGGTCCTTCTCAAGAACCTCCATGACGCTGCCTCATACTGAGCCAGACCTTTGCTTAGTATTGTCTACACTGATGACAGTGTCCAAACCCTCCAAGTGTCCCTATTTTCCATAGATGATCCTGGATTTACAGAAGCCACCCAGCTTTTCCTTAGGACGTCCATATTTTCAACAGAGAAACGTTGGATGGGAAGGTAGGATGTCCCTATTTTCATTGGAGAACTGTTGGTGGGTATGGTAGGGCTGCCATATGTTCTGAATTTCCTGGACATATGGCAGTTGGAAACAGTGTCCAGGCAGAAATCACTGACTGAAATGTCTGGGAAGTCTAGATTTTCCTTAAGAATAACTCAAAACTTCATGTTTGTTTGTGTTTTGAAGTTTTGCCCAAAAAAGCTCAACAACTTTTGTGTCCGGATTTTTCACTTTTTGAAATATGGCAACAAATTTTCACTCTTTGAAATAGGACATGCCTATTTTCATCAGAGAACTGTTGGAGGGGACATCTCTATTTTCATCGGATAAATGTTGGTGGGTGAGGTGTCTTAACGTAGAGGTGTTTCTTAGCCTTACCTGAAGATGACAGAAAATGAATCTGGGAATCTGGGATCTTCTTCATCTTCTGAGATACAGCCCCTCTTCTCTCTAATCCTAGACTACTCACCTAGACTACTCAGCACCTCTGTGACATCTCTATCTGCCCAGGCTCATTGTGACATCATAGTATATCAGCCACCCATGGCTGGATGATGCTCATTCAGCAGCTTAGCAACTGCAGATACCATATTTGTAAGCAAGCAAATGAAAACACTGGTCTGGCACCAAGGTGACTCGGGTTCAAATTAACTCCCTGGCAAGTTTGAGAGATGATCTACTTTTATGGTTGGAAAGTATGTGCATACTCGAGCAAACACTGAACAGGACAATGGAGCGTTCAGAATAACAGTGTGCTAGTCAAAGTACAAAACACTATACGCAGAGAGGTCTAAGTCTACAGTTCCCAGTGCTTTTTTTAAAAAAAATGAGCTTGAAGTAAAAGAATAGAAGAAGAAGAAGAAGAAGAAGAAGAAGAAGAAGAAGAAGAAGAAGAAGAAGAAGAAGAAGAAGAATTGTTGAGAAACAGGATTCTGACTTCATAAATGTGAACAATAGAGATGGCACAGGCTTAATAACAAAAGAAAGATGGAGGAGAAGTCACAAAGGATACTAAACATATAAATTTTCTATTATTATTAAAAGTCTGCTATTTATCATCATCACGATCATCTCCAATGAGAAATGTGTACAGGAAACATTCCCAATGTATTATGTCCAAGTAATTTCCTTCATGATCAACATACCACACAAGTATCCTGTTTTAACTGGGGCATCCCAGAATTACAGGAACCACCCTGGCTCCTGATCCCATCCTGGGATGTCCTGGGATTTCAGCCAACGGGGACTTAAAGACATGCATCTCTAGCTTCTGCACTCTATTGGCTCTGCACCTTCTCTTGCTGCCCAGAACCTGCCGGTCAGTCTTCTGTTGCCCATTGCCAGACCCGCAAAAGGAGGGCCTCAGTGGTGTACTTCTGGAAGCCAGATGGCAGCAGTTAGCAGAGGAGTGGACAGGTGGTGTCAGCAAGCCAGCAGATGGGGGGGGCAGCAGGATGGTGGTAGTGGGGTCCTGATTTGCCCTCCTGAAATGTCGAAGGTATGGATCTATCAGCCAACTTATGCTTCTCCAGATTTTTGCAATCAGAACTGAAGCTTCAGTGCTCACCATCGTAGAATTGTGTGGCTATAAGGAACCTCTACACTTGCTAGCTGCGAGCCTTGAAGAATTCAAGTGGAATGCAAATATGGGATTGATAAACCCAATCAATTCAATCTAGGTTCACCTGACCTGGAACCAAGATCAGAACTGAAAGTATTGCCTGCATCTTCTGCGGCTACTTGGCCCCTACCCTGGTTAGCCTTGTGAGTTGCTGGTATACAGGCCTAAGCAAAACATCTGCACATCAGTGTTGTTCCCTAAGCACCACTACCCAGGAATTGCTCTTTGAAATTCTCTTTCACGCCTTAGGAGCTTAGCACCAGAAAACATACACAAACAGAGCTGACAGAATAAATTCACAGCCCCTTTCCCCTCTTTCTTTTGAGCCACACTGAAGAGAATTTCTCAGACACATTACCTGCTTGACGTGCAGCTTGAGAACAAACAGATCTTAATGTTACCACCTGCAAATTGCACGCAGAGGCCAAGACTGTTCAGCTTCCTTTACCGCTGGATTCCAAGGTGGCAGCAGAAACGTGAGAGATTCTGCCAGTGCTCTTTTGCTCCTTCCTCTTTCTTTATTCCTTCTGAAGTCATGACTTAATTAGCGTTATCAAAATAAGGAAGAAAGGGAGGCAAAGAAGCAGCAGCGTATTTGTGAATGGGCACAGGAGAAACAAATATAAAAAGAAATTATATTTATTGTCAAATGCATGCTGTCCATGCATGCCAGTCCCCCCCTCAGTATCCACATGATGTTAGCCTGTATTCCCCCTCCCCACCTTTTAATATAGATTTACCCCTCCGAGTATGTTAAAACACACACACACACAGCCTCTTCCCAATGACCAGTTCTTGGTATCTCAATGTTTGCAATATTAAGTCCCCATCTGAAAGCACATTTTCTTCCTTTGAAAGGGAACGTGGAAATTTTTCACACTCTCCAACCTTTTAAATTCAAGAGCAGAACCTAAAAGCAGCACCAATTATGATTACAGACAGGTGCTCTTAGACCACTAATATAAAAGGGGAGAGGGATGTGATTTAACAAAATAGATGGATAATATTGAGGTCCTTTCCTACATTATCCCAACAATCTTTACATTAGCCCTGCAGAGTGATACAGAGTAGTTATCATTAGAGTGCAGAACAAAAGCTGAGTTCGTGATGGAGGCAAACAGACTTTATTCCCTCCCCTCTTTTTTGCAGGTGTATACTACAACATGTCATTGACACAATAAAAGTGCATTAGTGGTGGATCGATAACAGCATTCACATATCATCTCGATTTATTAGGTGTTCTGAAATTCTTCCCCAATGTCACTGCATTGCTGCAACCTAAAGAGGCACTCTTAAATGAATGTGCAACAAAAGCAAAACACCTCCACCCAGCAACCTCACCCATCTCTGGACCTTAAATTGAGGCTCATACAACAAAAAATAATATTTAGATTTAGAATATACTGTACCCCGTTATGTTTGTTTAGAAAGGGGTTATCTAAGATATCTGTTGGAGTTGCAATACGGATAATGCTTCTCTAAAACATAATTTTTTTCATTGTCCTACCTTTAAAGATTTTTAGCAGTAGGTAACCGAAACCATCAACAGAACTGTACAGATCAACCATACATATACAGAGCAAAATATCCTCTTGAATTATATACCCAACACATGGACCCTTACAAAAGGACAATACGAGTGGACTCTCCTTGCCCTCACCACAGCAAAAAGACTGATACGGATGAACTGGAAAAATAAAAAATATGTCTCCCTTCTGTGATTGGATTGAAGATTTATACAAACTTGCAACATATGAACAACTTGCATATAAACTCAGACTTGCCATGGACAAATGATATTCGGAATCCATTCTTACAAATATTGTAATAGGTTAAGATCTGGTGAAGTACAATAGCAAAATTGTAAAGTATACAGTTTTGGGGTTGTCCCCCTTTATTTCCCCTTCTGCACGGGTTCTGTTTCTCTCTTTTATTTATGCCTCACCATGTTTAGTGCACATATAATGTGGGTGCCCTTTGCAGGATCATTCATGGTGCTACAGTTCCTAGGGAGCTTACTGGCGAACGGGAGCTGGCTTGCCTCTCAGTGTTAATTTTTGGAGGTTCACGTCCAGCCTCAGTAATCAAGTTTCTTGCTGGGAGTGGGGCCAGCCCCCTTTTGGTCATTTACCAACCCCCCTAACCAGAAATCTGTTCCAGAGATGCCTCACATCACTATGAATAATGTTATGTACTGAGTTGAATAGGATCCAAAATGCAGCAGTCTGATTGGTCCTAGAACAATAGGATCCAAAATGCAGCAGTCTGATTGGTCCTAGAACAATGCAGCAGTATGATTGGTCTGCAGGAGCCACCCAATCCAGCTCCAGGTGGAAGTGAATCCACAACCTGATTGGCCTACAGGAGAATCCCGGAATGAGCCAATCACGTGCAGCCCACTGTGTAAATAATGTATATAAAGCAGATATTGTGGGGGAACTTCCATTCCTCCTCACCACTATGAGCTGAATAAAGAGCATGAAATCCACTCTCGACTCCGAGTATATTTCAAATAAGAAGCCACGAAAGAAGCCACCCTGCACGGATCGCAGGAAGTGCTTCAACCTGGCGATGAGCTACAGGTGCATTCAGATGCCTCTGGTCCTTGTGCCTTTGGTGTTTATTTCACGGGTTGTTGGTGTGCCCACCTTTGGCCGTGATCTGACCTTTCTTGAGTTTTTCCCCAATTTAGTTGCACTTTGCATCTGGGGTCATCGTTTCAAGAACACAAGGGTTTGTTTTTTGGTCTGACAATCAGGCAGTGGTATGTATCATGTGTATGTATCAATCAGAAAAATCAGAAAGGGTGATACGTGTGCTCTGGCTTTTTGTGCTGGGATGCCTTAAGGGTAATATATCCTTTTCCACTGAGTTGACCAGATCTTAATAATGGTCAGATGGAGCGTTTTCACGACCTGGCTCCTGAAGCGGCCCAACTACCAGAGACCTTCCCGAGGATATGTGGGAACTTGGACAAGCGTAGTCACTAAGGGAGAATTGGGAGCCCTTGCACCCTACACTTTAAAGGCTTATACTATTGCATTGTCTTATTTCAATAGGTTTAGATCCAGGTTCTGCCCCAGTTATAGATGTCCCCCTTCAGAATCTGATGTATTAAAATATTTAAAACAAAAGGGCATGGCCCTTAAGACCATGAGCCTTCATAAAGCTGCGATCTCTTATTTCTGTATTTTTTTTATGGCACCCTGATCCTTGCGACAACTTTCACGTATGGATGTTATTTGTTGGTTGGCGTCGATCACATCCGTCTATCCCCGATTTGAGAAAGCCGGTGACCTTAGAAATTTTACAGCAGTTATGGGATATTTCCCCCGAGATTTGTTGGTCCAGCTTTGAGGCAAAGCATTTTCGTGTGGCTTTCTCGCTGGCCTTCTTGGGGCGCTCAGCATTGGTGAGTGTGTGGAAGGCTTAGCAGTTGCAGATTTAAGTTTTTTGGATCGCAATTTACAACTCAGGGTACATGCGTCCAAGACTGATCAGCTGCGCAAGGGCACCTCTTTACTTTTGGCCCCTTCCTCGCAGCCTGGACTTTGCCCTGTGGCAGAAACACATAAATTTATGAGAGTCTGCCCTGAGGGGCCAGGCCAGTTCATTGTTCATGCATCCCGCCTCCCTTTGACTCATCACCAGTTCTCAGGAGTGCTGTGTAAAGCCATTTTGGCATATGGAAGCAATCCGGCTTGGTTTGCCAGTCATTCTTTTTGCATTGGTGCTGCAACTTCAGCAGCAGTGAGTGGTCTATCCCATGAGCGTATTATGGAGATGGGGCGATGGTGTTCTGCGGGATATAAAGGGTACATTCGACTAGGTCAGTGAACTGTGACTAATTCTGTTTAATTATGTTTTCTACAGGTGCAACAACCAAGAGGGTTTGGATTTTCTTCCACAGTATCGTGCATTGGGCAGCTGCTCAAGCTACCACCAGTCATTTGGGCGAACACTTGGGACTACAGCCAGAGATTCACATAACCTGGTTTGGCCACCGTGGTATGTAATGGGATGCCCTGTTACCAAGTTTATGTCAGGAATTTGCGTTGCGAGGTCTTCCTGACGCTGTGCTGTTTCACTTGGGAGAGACTGGCCTGGTGGTGCGGAAGGGCTTTGTGCTGATAAAATCGGCAATTGCAGATTTGGAACAACTTCACGCCATGCATCCATATATCCCCTTGTCTGAACTCCTTTCGCGTTTGCACTGGCGTGGTGCGTTCAAACCTTCCAGACTGAACTATGCAGTGAGAAAGATTAACAGGGCCATCCGTGTAGCTATTTTGCATCTCAAAGGTGGTGTGCCGAAGCACCTCGAAATTGAAATTAGAAGGCCTGATCTTTTCAGACATGATGGCATGCATCTTCCCAACCCTGTGAGTGAGCTCATGTTATGCGACATCAGGTAAGTTGACTGCTTTTCCAGATGTAGGTGGTCTTGGTGACGAGACTGCGAGTTCGTGGTCTCGGGTGGCTGTTATGGCCTTGAGTAGAATCCTTTAGTTTTTCCTTCCCTGTATGGGGGTGGGGTGGGGTTTGAAGTGGTGATTCACCCTCCTGCGGTGGCGAATCCAGGGTCCCTCTCTTAAAGGTGTCCCCCTCTTATGGGTGTCACTGGCCATACACTGAAAGGTCGTCAGTGAACTACCCTGCGTGCGGGGATATGGACTTGGCTGCCTGATACACTTACGTCTTGCAGAGCACCCCCATATCCCATTTACCCTGATGAGCCCCAGTTCCCCCTGGCTGGGGGGCTGGGAGGGATACATGCCCAAGGCCTAAACCAGGTTCTTCCTACATTCAGAAGTTTAATAAAGTTGTGGCCTAATTTTAATTCCATATAACGTTGTCAGAGTCTTTATTCCTTCCTTATGATCCCTGGGGGCTGGGGCTGTTGCCGCCTGGTCACGCCATTACATACTTTTTTAAAAAAAAGGAAAACAAAAAAACAAGAAAACCCTCATGCATCCAAACATTATTGGTGTAAAAAAACTATAGAAAACAACTTTCACCGGGCTGTTATGGAACAAGCACGGACTGGAAATGAAGCACTACGCCCACCCCAAAGCTTTTGTAGGGAGAAACAGTATTGAAATCAGATCACTCATAGATGCCCCGGTACAAGCATGAGCACAAATTCACTATGAAAAGGATGTCTGGAAGTGATTAAGGATTCACGGCCATCTCTTAAGTCATTTCTTAACTCATAGGCTATGCCTGTCTTAGACTGGCTTGTAACCGATGTTTAACAGAATAACTCTAATGATAACTTATGGGCCAGGGTAGGAGAAAAGATTTATTGGAAAATCCACTGCCACATGCATTGTAATGCCCAGGGCTGGCAGAGATCTGTGCTGTTCTGGAGGGCATTTTGGTAGGCATCGCTTCATGTTACACTGCTATCGCTTATAGGGACGCAGCTGGCGCTGTGGTCTAAACCACTGAACCTCTTGGGCTTGCTGATCAGAAGCTAGGCAGTTCGAAACCCAGCGACATGATGAGCTCCCATTGCTCTGTCCCAGCTCCTGACAACCTAGCGGTTTGAAAGCAAACCAGTGCAAGTAGATATATAGGTACTGCTGCAGTGGGAAGATAAACAGAATTTCCGTGCGCTCTGGCTTCCTTCCCATTGCGCCAGAAGCAGTTTAGTCATGCTGGTCACATAACCCGGAAAGCTGTCTGTGGACACACGCTGGCTCCTTCAGCCTGAAAAGCGAGATGAGCGCTATACCCCATAGTCACCATTGACTGGACTTAACCATCCAGGGGTCCTTTACCTTTACCTTTTTACTGCTTTAGGTAACATTTTTAAAATACATCAAGTCCAAACTTCTAAGACGAAAATTAGCTGATCTCCGCCACCCTGATCTTCAGGATAATTATAGTCAAGTTTCTAGATATAGGCAGAAATATGTTTGACATGTATGTACGGTGTTAATCCACTTTCCAATTAATAAGCTTTTTCAAAAAAGAAGAAAAAATCCTGCATAGGAAAGACTTCAATTCCATTTATGCAATGTCAAGTGCCATTTATGGAGCTTGCGTAGAAAAGGGGTCATCTGAATGATATTCCTTATCAGAAAGCGTAATAAAAAAGACTATCGTAATCACCTGACAACTTTCCCTCCCCCAGTTGCAGAAGGAATGGGAGAATAATAGATAATTTTACTGGATCTAACTCTCCAGCCAAGCTAATAAGTATTTGAGGCTAATTTGGCAAGCTTTTATCAGAATATCTAATTATGCTGCCAGATAGTGATTCTTAATACAATGGATTATATAGCTCATATTAGCATGCATATCAATTACAAAATAGGGTTTGGGGAGGTTGTAAAAGAAGGACGACATGGAGAGAAACAGATAATTCACAAATCGAACTCCTTGCTTAAGAAAGGGCATTTCATATTTATTTTATTTATTGAATTTATATACTGAACTATACCCGGAGGTCTCAGGGCAGTTCACAGAATAAAATCAAAATATAAAACCACAAAATACATATTCAAAATAAAACAACAACCAAACCAATACCCTCCCCCAAAAGAGCACATTTTAAAAGGGCATAGGATGTCAATCAAATCAAAGGCCTGGTTAAAAAGAACTTTTTTGCCTGGCACCTAAAAGTGTATAATGAAGGTGCCAGGCGAACTTCCCTGGGGAGAGCATTCCACAGACAGGGAGCCACTGCAGAGAAGGACCGTTCTTGTGTTGCCACCCTCCAGACCTCTTGTGGAGGGGGTATATGAAGAAGGGCCTCAGAAGATGATCTCAGGGTCCAGGTAGGTTCATATGAAAGGAGGGCGGTCCTTGAGGTATTGAGGTCCTGAGCCGTTTAAGGTTTATAGGTCAAAACCAGCACTTTAAATTGAGCCCGGAAACTAACTAGTAGCCAGCACAGTCAGACCAGGATCGGTGTAATATGCTCACACTGTCTTCCTCCGATGAGCAAGCTGGCCACTGAATTCTGCACCAGCTGAAATTTCCCAACCGCTTCAGGGGCAGCCCTATGTATAATGCATTGCACTAATCTAACCAGAGCATAGACAACAGTAGTTAGGCTATTCTTGTCCAGATAGGGGCATAGCTGGGCCACCAGCTGAAGCTGATAGAAGGCACTCCGGGCCACTGAGATCACCTGATCCAGGAGTACCTTCAAGCTATGAACCTGTTCCTTCAGAGGAAGTGTAACCCTATCAAGACCAGGTGATCTCCCACCCATCTGGTCTAGGCAACCACCCACTAACAGCCTCTGTCTTATCTGAATTAAGTTTCAGTTGGTTGGCTGTCATCCAATCCATTATTGAGGCAAGACACTGGTCCAGCACTTCCACTGCCTCACCTGCCGACATAAAGGAGAAATAGAGCCGAGTGTCATCAGCATACTGTGGACAATATACTCCAAACCCCCAGATAACCCCACCCAGCAGTTTCATGTAGATGTTAAACAACATAGGGGATAGGATTGAGACCTGTGGAACCCCACATTGAAGGTTCCACAGGGCTGAAAAGCATTCCCCAAGCAGCACCTTCTGGGAATAACCATCCAAGTAGGACCAGAAGCACTGCAAAGTGGTGCCACCCACCCCTGGCTTGGACAGTTGCTCTAGGAGACTATGGTTGATGGTCTCTAAAGCTGCTGAGAGGTGGAGGAGAATTAACAGGGACATGTTTCCCTTGTCTCTCTTTTCTCGTCTCTTATTTCATATGCCTTAAGTGGTGTGGAGGGGAAGTAAAATTCTCACCATCACCCCATTGGCTTTTACACTCCCTCCCCTTTTTTTGGTTTTTAACATGAAGTACAAATTTATGTTGTTGCGCTGTTGCTGGTTTTACACACACACACACACACACACACACACACACACACACACACTTGACTTAATAGATGCTGATCAACTTTTGCCTTCCAGCTCATTGTATGTTAGTTGCGAGGAAGTCCCAGTGGCGAAGGAGATGCTACTGGCAGTTTTTATCGATACCAATAAACTATAGGATGTGTAGGGTCACCTCAAAGGTTGCACTTAATAAGATGAATTTTGCACTGAAGTAACGATATACTCCTGTGCATGATGTAATTCTTAAACCTTTCTATATATTAAGACTATATATCTCAGTATGGATTATTTGGTAGTGAAATATTAATAGAGCACTTTACCTCTATTGATATCCCCACCTGATTCCTTATGAGCTGCACTTCCATCTTGCAATGTCTCCAGATTACATTGGTTCTATAAACCTCCTTATTGCAAAATGGCAATATGAACCCCTGCTTCCAGGCTAACAATAATTACAGCCCTGGCAAATCTGTCCTGCCGTTTACACTGTGAGTATAGTTCTTTCCCCCTTCATATTTTGGAAACGCATCTTGCGAGTAGGGTAAAGCCACCAATAATGCAATTGATTTATAGATAGGTTAGCAAGGTATGTTTCCCATTCACAAAGCAGTAGCCTTATCAGATACCTTATCAAAATAGACTCTGCTTATGTTCTCAGGCTGTCGGTTGTATGAAACATATCTTACCACACTGTGGGCTCCATAAAGCCAGGGATCAAGTCATTAAACCCTTATTTACCTGGAAATTCTGAAACCTCCTATCTCAAGTATCTTCTCGAAGATAAGACAAATGATATTGCCCTGGCCGTGGCAAACATTCTCTCAGAGGTAATAAGAATTAGAAATCAACATGCTCTGGATAAAGCAGAGGTCAGCAACCTTTTTCAGCTGTGGACCGGTCCACAATCCCTCAGACAATGTGGTGGGCCAGACTATTTTGGGGGGGGGGAATGAACAAATTCCTATGCCCCACAAATAACCCAGAGATGCATTTTAAATAAAAGGACACATTCTACTCATGTAAAAACATGCTGAATCCCAGACCGTCCATGGGCCAGATTGAGAAGGCAATTGGGCCACATCTGGCCCATGGGCCTTAGGTTACCTACCCCTGGGATAAAGCATAGTGATTGCCTTGGATTGTTTCCCCTGTATTCCTGCTGTAGTTTGCTTTCGAAACTGTTTTTTGTGGATCTTTGGACCGTAATAAAGAATGTGTGTGTAGCAGCACAGATCCCTGCATTTTTCCTGCAATTTTCTGGGTTAAGGGGTTGCAAACAGAATTCTTCTGGAATCAAATAACCTAGAAATGAGTGCTGAGCAGGCACTATGTTCCATTAGTTTTCTTGAAGTGGCTTTTATGTCATGTGAAAGCTCGAGTATAATGTGGAAATTAACAGTCAGGGAAATGTCAGAGAAATGGTGCCTTGATCTTTGCAGACTATTCTGCGCTAAAGGAGCTGCGACAGAAGCAGCAGGTGTAAACCACTAGTTTGGAGCACATTTAATGGTGAATGTTTGGTATTTCTCGAAGCCCTTTGTTAATATTGTGCAACCGATGATAACATGGGAAGCAAGAGTTCGCATGCTCATTGAAAATATAATGATGTCCCCCTGGAAAACAGTTTGTAAAGTGGTAACTCGGGTTAAGTACTTAATTCGTTCCGGTGGTCCGTTCTTAACCTGAAACTGTTCTTAACCTGAAGCACCACTTTAGCTAATGGGGCCTCCTGCTGCCACTGCACCGCCAGAGCACGATTTCTGTTCTTATCCTGAAGCAAAGTTCTTAATCCGAAGTACTATTTCTGGGTTAGCGGAGTCTGTAACCTAAAGTGTATGTAACCTGAAGTGTATGTAACCCGAGGTACCACTGTACATGGGCAACCAGACTGAAGAGCACATAGTTGGTCTTTCTATTTTGCAAATGTCAGTCTCGAACGCAAACTAGCAAGATTCATACACGGAGGAAAAATATAAGAACATCACACTTAGAACACAGTTCAGAAAATCAAAGCACTCTCTCACACATGTTCATGTTAACACATAGTCTTCATGGATATACTTATCTGGGTAAAGGTAAGGTAAAGGACCCCTGGATGGTTAAGTCCCGTCAAAGGTGACTATGGGGTTGTGGCATTCATCTCACTTTCAGCCCAAGGGAGCTGGCATTTGTCCACAGACAGCTTTCCGGGTCATGTGGCCAGCATGACTAAACCGTTTCTGGCACAACAGGACAACATGATGGAAGCCAGAGCACATGGAAATGCTGTTTACCTTCCCTCCACAGTGTTACCTATTTATCTACTTGCACTGGTGTGCTTTTGAACTGCTAGGTTGGCAGGAGCTGGGACAGAGCAATGAGAGCTCACCTCATCATGGTGATTCGAAGTGCCGACCTTCCAATCAGCAAGCCCAAGAGGCTCAGTGGTTTAGACCACAGCACCACCCATGTCTTATCTGGGATAGGTGATTTGACTGTCCTCTGGGGGGTTTTCTACCACAATTATGACATCTCTACCTCCACATTGTTATTCCAACCCACGTTCTTTTGGCAAATGTATTGAGTCTTAAACATCACCCCCTCCCCTTTATCCCTGGGGAACAATTTGTTCCAAACTGGATGTTCTCAGCTCCTGTCAGTTTACAAGTTGCTCTGCCACCATTTCTTTAAGCGCCAATGATATGGTTCCATCCTGATTCGAGTGAAGCCTGTCCCTTTTGTACAGGCCTGACTTGTTCCAAAACATTTCCACATTTCCCAGTTCCTAACAATTCAGTTCCCCTGCTCCCATTTTATTTTTGTGGTTAAACAAAAGAACTGCTCACATGTTGATAAAAAGCGGTGTGGGTGCCAGCACAAAATGGCCGAATAAATGTGTCCTTGAATTTTGCTGTCTAAACGCCAAAGATGTGACACCAGGAATTCAAAGGCAATGAGGCCACCTTTTCTATCTTCTCTCGTAAACAGCAGAGAAAACCTGGCTCTTTGCCTTTCAAGCCCTAATACAATACCAAAGTCTAATGTGTACGTGCTAAATAATTCAGTAAACGTATTAGTGTTGAAGGGAGCTGCTTTTTTCCTCTTCTCTTTTTTGCAAATGGACTTGCGTTCTCTTTGTAATGCTTTTGGCACACCATCTGCTCTCACGGCGCAAACCCAGATGAATGCGCGAACACTTAACGGCATGCCATGAACATGCCTCCTTCCCATTCAGTTGAAAAACATCACAGTTGGGACATTTAATAGCAGGCCATCTACTGTGTTTGCACATCCTTAAATAGAAATATTAGAGCAACCAAAATTTAATTTCTGCGCCCGTCATTTGTTACTATAATTACTGTGGAATACAATTAGGTGCTTTCGGATCTTTCAGTGTTAATTAAAAAGCTAATAATTTGAAATGCTATAAATATTGGCGAAGGGGGGCTAATGTAGCACACAATTAATCCTTTGTCACTTACTTTTAATTGGTAGACTGCCTTTCACTCTTGACTCTATGGCAAGAGCATTGGTTGCTTCGCTTCCTGTTGCTGCTTTTGGAAGGAGTTTCCATCTCTGCTCAAGCTATATACTCCTCATTGGTTTATCTGAAATGAATCAAACTTACGGAAGGGCTGTAGCTTAGTGGTGGAGTTCATAGCTCACATGCAGAAGGAGCCAAGTGCAGTTTTAGAATCCTGCAATCATAGAATTGTAGAGTTGAAAGGGACCCTGAGAATCATCTAGTCCAACCCCTTGCAATGCAGGGATGAGCTCCCGTTGCTCAGTCCCAGCTCCTGCCAACCTAGCAGTTCGATAGCATGTCAAAGTGCAAGTAGATAAATAGATACCGCTCCAGCGGGAAGGTAAATAGCATTTCTGTGCACTGCTCTGGTTTCACCAGAAGCGGTTTAGTCATGCTGGCCACATGACCCAGAAAAACTTTCTGTGGACAAATGCTGGCTCCCTCGGCCAGTAAAGCGAGATGAGCGCCACAATCCCAGAGTTGTTCACGAATGGACTTAATGGTCAGGGGTCCTTTACCTTTTTAAAACCCTGGAGAACCAGTGTCAGTCTCCGTAGGTCAGATATAACAGCTGGACTCTCCCAAAGTTGTTGGGCATTGCCATTCAAATGAGGTGTGTGCCATGGCATGGGATCGCTTATGCTCAACTTTGGAGTGATCTTAACCCTGCAGTTGCTGCAGCTTCAGATGAAGTACCCAATGCTGCTATAGACGCTGTTTTGTGGGGTCACTTTCACCTTACACAGTCAGCTGATGTCAGGAATCATTTGTGCCAATTTTATTTTCAAATGCTGCTGCTTTAATGCTGTTTTACAGTGTTGTGTGCATGTATGCAAACTGCATCTGTTGTTGTTTTAAAAAGAAACCAAGACCTGAGTTTTGTTTTGTGTCCGTTGTTTTTATTACTGCTTTAGGTCTTGCCGTGGCAGCAGAGCACATAAATGCTTGAAATTGGGGAGGTGGGGGGAGGTGACTTAGAAACCAGAAGAACTGTTTTTGCACAAATGACCTCAAACTTTCCAGTATCCTTCCTTCAATGTCTTAGAGGACATTCAGAAACATTCCAATAATCATACCATACTATAGACATACTATTTATACTTCACTTTTCAGACGAGATACCAAATACTAGCTTAGATGCTGATAAATCAAAGGACTTTTTATATAAGGCAACAGGGATCTGGATATGATCCAGGAAATGTACGCAATCAAGGTTCAGCTATAACATTTATTGCATTTGCCGTTTAAGCATCACTTAACGGATCAGCACAAATTGGTCCAAGCAAATAAATCAATGCCTCTATGGGAATTGTGAAATTACAGGGTGTTTTCCAAAAGGAAGCACAGAACAGCTTCCTTATATGCCATTTCAAATCAGAGCAGCTTTACCTTTAAGGAAAACCATCAATTTCTCTTGGTGTTTGAGCTGGGGGGGGCGAGGGAGAGAGTTGTTTGATGAGCCTCCTAAAAGATGCTCCAAGGAAACATCCGTTTCCAGCGTCCCTTCAAATTATTTAAAGTTTGTCGAGCTCAGATTGTTGTTTGAAGGCTACATTGTGAGTAATGGGTTTCTGCTGCTATTTACACATTGGGGTAAAGGCAAAACAGCCATTAGGCTCTGCGTTTTATTGCACTGCATTATGTATGAGATGGTTTTGCAAGCAGGTACACACAAGGGGCGGGGAGAAGAAACACAGGAAAGCAATTTCTTTTATTGTCCAATATACAAGAGTTAGGAATAATCTAGGGAACATTCAAATGCCCCTGTTTGTGGGCCCTCCGAGCTGCCGTGATGAAATGAGTTATTTACTACACTGTTATGAGAACGTACATTAACGCTACAGTGCAGTCACCAATCTTTCCACAGGGCTAGTTTATAACCACTCTGTTTATAATGCGGGGTAACCAAGCGGCTTCCCTTAGTAAATTATGACCTTTATACAAGTGCAGGAAACACTAAGAACCTCTCAACTCCTGTTCATAAGGATCATGAGGAGTGAACATCATACGCTTTGGAAATCGATTCCCCAGCCCAAATCCACAAATCCTGGTGTGTGCTGCAGCAGAACCCCTTATATTAGTGTGTTGCAGAGAACTACTTACAGGCTTCCTATAGTTATCTGGTTAGCCATTGTGAGAAAGCTTTACTCTATGGGCCAGCAGGGCTCTTATGTTCTTAATAGAGTGTTGGTCTTCAGCTAGGAAGGTCTTGATACAGATCCCTGCTCAGGGTCAATAGGCTAGTTGTTAAGTATAATTGGTTTAATTCATACTGAAATGAAGATTTAACGGAAGATTCCACTGAAGCTAAAGAACAGCAAGGAGAGCTCTCTCTGAGTTTTATCTGTTTGATAATTAACAGGTGGTTGTTCTCTAGCAGCTAACATGTGAGTGTTTAACCTTAGATCATCTGAGAAGTAATGAATTGCAAATTCGCCATCCTGGAAAGGTGGTGGCTAGTTTGTTCCCAAACTCCCTGGAAGGAGGATGTAAATGAAGCTCTCCAGGAAAACAGATCCAATCTAAAGGGGTTGGGATGGAGCCAATAGAGCCAGAGAGAGAGAGAGAGAGCGCTATGTTTGTCATTATAAGTTTATTTTCTTTCTAAGATACTGAGCCTTGCTGGACAGCACAAGGCATTGCATGGATATTTTGGATGTATCGTTGATGCTTTTGTTCTGTTTTTTTGAAGAAAGTTCTGAAAGTAAACTTTGAATAATATCTAATGGGTCTGGACAATGCTTCATTTCCATTTTTTAAGCCTCCAGCTGCTTTGAACTCAGGAGGACTAGAGGTGGATGCATAAGTGGAATCTGTGCTACCCTCTGCCGATCAGTGCCCCGTACATGGCCCCAAATTTCTAAACGCATGCCTGAGAGAGAACAATTTCACCATCAGGAAGCTGGTGATCCTTCCTCCAGACGCCAGGTGCTGGAGTGGCAGGGGCTTTGCCCTGTGCCAAGCAGAGCCGTGGTTCCTTCCTCTGTGTGCCAGGTGCTGGAGAAGGAGGAAACTTCACCCCATGCCTCACAGGGACAGGGTCAGCAGCTCTACGGTACCCTGCCATGCAGTGCCCCGGCTGATGCACTCTGCCTGGAGCAGTGCCACCCTCTTGGCCTCGACAGGAAGAGGCAGGAGGTGCTCACAGTGATGCCAATTGTCTCAGTGGACGGCAACTGCCTTCTTCCTCCCTGCCTTCTTTTATAATATACCACCATATTGCGAAGTTTAGCCAGTGGTATATTAAAAGGTAAAGGTACCCCTGCCCGTACGGGCCAGTCGTGTCCGACTCTAGGGTTGTGCGCTCATCTCACTTAAGAGGCCGGGAGCCAGCGCTGTCCGCAGACACTTCCGGGTCACATGGCCAGCGTGACGAAGCTGCTCTGGTGAACCGGCACCAGCGCAGCACACGGAAACGCCGTTTACCTTCCCGCTATAAAGCGGTACCTATTTATCTACTTGCACTTAAGGGTGCTTTTGAACTGCTAGGTGGGCAGGAGCTGGGACCGAAAGACAGGAGCTCACCCCGCCGCGGGGATTTGAACCGCTGACCATACGATCGGCAAGTCCTAGGCACTGAGGTTTTACCCACAGCGCCACCCGCGTCCCCCTAGTGGTATATTACAATGTTGGAAAAGAGATATCGCCCAGCTCTGCCATCCATGGGCCTGTGACCTTCAGAAGAGACTGTTGCCCTCAGATGAGAAATGTTCCTCACCCCTGCTGTAGGTTAATAGGGGTTTGGGGGGGTTGCTTTCTTTTTTGAACCACCCAGAGGACTCTGGTTAGGAAGTGTCTATATACGCCGGTGGCGCTATGGTCTAAACCACTGAGCCTCTTGGGCTTGCCACTCAGAAGGTCGGTGGTTCAAATCCCCCTGACAGGGTGAGCTTCCATTGCTCTGTCCCAGTTCCTGCCAACCTAGCAGTTCGAAAGCACGCCAGTGCAAGTAGATAAATAGGTACCACTGCAGTGGGAAGATAAACAGCATTCCCATGCGCTCTGGTTTCCATCACGGTGTTCCGTTGCACCAGAAGCAGTTAAGTCATGCTGACCACATGACCTGGAAAGCTTTCTGTGGGAAAATGCTGGCTCCCTCGGTCTGAAAAGCAAGATGAGCGCTGCACCCCATAGTCGTCTTTGACTGGACTTAACCGTCCAGGGGTCCTTTACCTATACAAACCCAGGAACTAAATAAGTAAATAAGTTGTCTCTAATTGTCAGCTGCATTGCAGACTTTCAAGCAGGGAACATTCCTAGACCTATCAGGAGATGCTTGTGATTTAACCTGGGACCTTTTGCATTCAAGGCTTGCGCTCCGACGCTGACCTTCCATCTTCTTATTTCCTGGAACCGCTAGTGGGTTAAGCAATCCCAGTCAAGGCCCAACTGGCCACGGTTCGAATATTTCAGAAATAAATAAAAACTGGGCGGCACTCATGCAGGCGAGGGCTCTCTGGATAAAACTTCCCATGAAAAGCTGTGCAGCTAAAGGAATTTATCAATTTTAAATAGCGTTTGAATTACATACCGAGGCTTGAGGATTAATGATAGCCCTTTCCATTTTTTATCCAGACTTGGAAGCACTGCATGTGTTGTTCACGGAAGCATTAAAATCAATCACTGAGACTCAAGATTAGCATTTAATTGGGAGGCAACTTTGTCCTTGTTCCTAGCAGGAGGAGTACTGGAGAGAGAAGATAATTCTTAAAAAGAAAAGAAAAAATGTTTCCAAAAAATGAAGAAAAAGGGGTGGGGGTGGGATTCTGAAAGCTCTTCAAACTTTCAGTCTCTAAAAAATAATAATGGGTTCATCTTTTACAGATAGTGGGGGCCAGTAAGACCTAATGCATGGGAGAGAAATTTGGTTTGATCCTGCCTTCTACCAACCTTTTCCAGTCTGGAGCCCTCCAGATACTTTGAACTACAACTCTTACCATCCCTGATCACTGGGCAAGGTGGACAGGGTTGATGGGAGTTGTAGTTCAAAGCATCTGGAGGGCCCCAGACTGGACAAGGTTGGTAGAAGGCAGGGTCAAACCAAACAGGAATAGTCCTGTTCTGTTCTGCATTGGTCAAACCACAGCTAGATTACTGTGTCCAGTTCTGGGTGCCACAATTTAAGAAGGATGTTGACAAGCTGGAATGTGTGTTGAGGAGGGTGACCAAGATGAGAAAGGGTCTGGAAACCAAGCCTTATGAGGAACACTTGAAGGTGTTGTATATGTTTAGCTTGGAAAAGAGGAGACTGAGAGGAGATATGATTTGTTGTTGTTTAGTCGTTTAGTCATGTCCGACTCTTTGTGACCCCATGGACCAGAGCACGCCAGGCACTCCTGTCTTCCACTGCCTCCCGCAGTTTGGTCAAACTCATGCTGGTAGCTTCGAGAACACTGTCCAACCATCTTGTCCTCTGTCGTCCCCTTCTCCTTGTGCCCTCCATCTTTCCCAACATCAGGGTCTTTTCCAGGGAGTCTTCTCTTCTCATGAGGTGGCCAAAGTATTGGAGTCTCAGCTTCAGGATCTGTCCTTCCAGTGAGCACTCAGGGCTGATTTCCTTCAGAATTGATAGGTTTGATCTTCTTGCAGTCCATGGGACTCTCAAGAGTCTCCTCTAGTACCATAATTCAAAAGGAGATATGATAGCCATCTTCAAATATCTCAAGGGCTGTCACATGGAGGATGGAGCAAGCTTGTTTCCTCCTGTTCCGGAGGGTAGGAACCAAACCAGTGGCTTCAAGAAAGGAGATTCCAACTAAACATCAGGAGGAACTTTCTGACATGAACAGACTCCTTCAGAAGATGGTGGTATCTCCTTCATTGTGGGTTTTTAAGCAGCCACCTGTCAAGGATGCTTTAGTTGAGATCCCTGCGTTTCAAGAAATTGAATTAGATGACCCTCAAGGTCCCTTCGAGCTCTACAATTTTATGATTATGTATTTTGATATGTTTGTCCCTTATTTTCTCTTGTGCAGAAAATCATGTCTGTTTACTGCCACAATTAGATAGGAACTTGATGTACGAGCAACAAGATACTCCAGGGTGTGAGTTAGAGGGCAATTATTCACTCAGAGAGCATTGTTAGAATAAGGCTGAAAGCCGAATGCTGCTTAATGTGTCAGGTATAAATTATCGGGCTGTAGCTCACTGGCCTGGACACCAAGACTATAACAAAATAGCCCTATGCAAATTCCACAGAGAAAGCAAGAGCAGGACTGACCAGCCTCATGAGCCGGCACATACAATTAGTTCTTTTTTAAAACAGTAGGGTAGCCATTTTCTGCTCCCGCCCCCTGGCTTTGCACCCATGAACATCAGCCAGCACAAAAGAAATTTAGCAGTGAAAGCTTTTGCCATCACTTATATCTAGGCTAGGAAAAGGCTTTTAGAAAGAAGCAGGCTTTGAAGGCAGGTAGCATGCTAAGTTCAGTTTGGGGTGACATGTGTACTGCACATTCTTGTCATATTTTAATTTGTGTTGTTCAATTTTAATTTTAATTTTGCAATTTTCAGTTATATACATTTCAATAGTTTCACAGTCATTTTAACATTTCAAAACTCGACTTACTTTCTCCTCTTTCTGCGGTTCCTTAAATTTATATATATATCATTTCCTGCATATTCTAAATTAACTTATTCTTTTATTCATCTACTTTAATTATTTACCCTTATGGAACTGCGTGTTATTGCAACAATCCTGCCAATGTCCTTATCTGTTTACAATTTATTTGTACATATTCAATAAACTATTTCCATTTTTTTATAAAAAGTTTGTTGCCTTGATTTCTTATTTTTCCGGTAAGTTCCACCATTTCTGCATATTCCATAAGTTTTTGTATCCATTCTTCCTTTGCTGGGACTTCTGCTTCTTTCCATTTTTGGACAAATAACGTTCTTGACGCTGTAGTCGCATACATGAATAAATTCGTTCAATTCTTTTATTATTATTTATTAGATTTTTATACAGTGGTTCCTCAGGTTACATACACTTCAGGTTAAATTCGCTTCAGGCTACAGACTCCGCTAACCCAGAAATATTACTGTAATGGTTCTAGAGGTTGCTCGCGCGTAAGTTGCCGCCACTCCTGGCTAGGTTACCTGGTTGAACCCTTTCTGTCTGGACAGCCTCTAGCTTCGTGGCTGTCTCAGTCGCTGGCAGAATCCGTCAGCGGGCATTTCTTGAACTTCTTCCAGCAAAGAAGTTCTTTGACGCCAAGTCTCCTCCTACTCTCCCTGCGCGGAAGTCTTCTGCGCAGGGAGGGTGTGGGCAGCGGAGGACCTGTACTCTCTCCGCTGGTCTCCGGCGAGGAGTCTTGGAGCCTCCTCTCCGATTCCCCCATCTGCCCCCCTTCTCCACTGGTGTTACGCTGATTTCCTTCCCCAGCAGATGGGCTGCCTCTCTCCCTACTGGGACCCTCTCCGGCATCCCTCTGGAGCCTTCCCTCCGCCTCTAGCTCCGATGGCAGTTCCCTGACAATTACCTCAGGTTAAGAACTTTGCTTCAGGATGAGAACAGAAATCATGCTCCAGCGGTGCAGCAGCAGGAGGCCCCATTAGCTAAAGTGGTGCTTCAGGTTAAGAACAGTTTCAGGTTAAGTACGGACCTCCGGAACGAATTAAGTACTTAACTTGAGGTACCACTGTATTGGCCTTCATGCGAGGATCACAAGGTGGTTTTCAGTATAAGCACACAAAAGTGCTTAACATGATAGCAAACAAAAAAGTAAGAATAGTGTTGTTTTTGTTGTTGTTTTTTAAAAAATAGAGAATGAGAAATACAACCCATCTCTTAGTGAGTTGTAATATAACATTGTAGCAAACTTGGGATGTGTTCAGTAATTTTTTCTAAAAAAAAACAACATTTGTGTGTGTAGTTTCTCCCTGGTTTTGGGAGAGGGAGCGAATCCCTGAAAACTTTCCACATTGCAAAATTTCTGTGCAGTGTGTGGACACACACACACACACATCTCCAGCAACACAACAACCTAAGAGTCCTATATTAGTAAGAAGAGAGGTCTGCCCTCCCTCTTATTGCAGTGAGAATTTGAAACCAGCGACAGATGAGAATTCTGTGGTGTTTTGGGAAATTGCAAGCAATATATTCTTTTCCCCATTAGACATCAGTCTTCAAGATCAACTTTTCAGCCATGCAGGAGGAGGAGACCAATGAACTGAAAAGCTGCTATGCTTCAATGTAACCCAATGCTCTACAAGCAGCCAATTTTAGGTTTTCCTTTGGAGAGATTACAATTGCTATTTAGAAAACTGGAATTTAACAATAGGCACTCAGAAATTAATACCTGGAGGCAGAAGAATTGGGGGACATCCTTCTAATGTAGGAACAATCTTTGGAGCTCATTTTTTGGTCCCAAACCCCCAAAGTGTCCCTATTTTCCAGGGACATCCCTGATTTAGAGAAGCCAGCCCAGTTTCTTATTCGATCCCGGAATGTCCTGCTTTGCCTTAGGATGTCCCTATTTTCATTGGAGAAATTTTGGAGGCTATGGAGTTATCCAGCCCCCGAGCCATCTGAAGGCAATCCTGTAAAGGGAAGGTTTTTTAAAATGTGTATAATGTTTTATTAGGTTTTTATATATGTTGGAAGCTGCCCAGAGTAGCTGGGGCAATCCAGTGAGATGTATAAATCATAAAATTATCATTGTGGAATGGGACATCCCTATTTTCATCAGAGAAATGTTGGAGGGTATGGATTGATGCGGCCCCTGAGCCATCTGAAGGCAGCCCTGTATACTGGTACCTTGGTTTTCGAACGTAATCTGTTCCGGAAGACTGTTCGACTTCCAAGACGTTCGAAAACCGAGGTACCATTATATAAGTTTTTCAATGTTATGTTTACCGGTAAATATGCTGGAAGCCACCCAGAGTGGCTGGGGCAACCCAGTAAGATGGACAGGGTATAAATAGTAAAATTACTACTACTGCTACTACTACTATTGAATAAAAAGGTAAAGGGACCCCTGACCGTTAGGTCCAGTCACAAACAACTCTGGGGTTGTTGCGCTCATCTCGCTTTACTGGCCGAGGGAACCGGCGTACAGCTTCTGGGTCATGTGGCCAGCATGACTAAGCTGCTTCTGGCAAACCAGAGCAGCACACGGATATGCCATTTACCTTCCCGCCAGAGTGGTACCTATTTATCTACTTGCACTTGGCGTGCTTTTGAACTGCTAGGTTGGCAGGAGCAGGGACTGAACAACGGGAGCTCACCCCGTCATGGGGATTCGAACCACGACCTTCTGATTGGCAAGCCCTAGGCTCAGTGGTTTAGACCACAGTGCCACCCGTGTCGTCCTACTACTACTACTATTGAATAGGACTTTCCTATTTTCATTGGAGAAATGTTGGAAGGTGTGTAACCCCATAAAAAAAAAAACCTTCTCTGCCCCATGCACAAGTGTGCACATATATACCCCAAGCTCAATAAGTGAAGGAGAGCCAGCACCGTGAAATGCAATCAGTAATAGTCTATCCATATTTAGGCAGTCTTACAGCAGGCCTACACAACCTGTGATCCATCAAGCTGACTGAACTGCACCTGCCAAATGCAGTATGGCTTGCCAGGGGCTTCATTACCCCTCTGTTTTGGGAGTCCCAGGCAGGCCGCACAAACAGGAGGTTATTAAGCCCCTGATGGGTTGCCATATGTAGTTGGCAAATCACCAGCTGTGCTTGGCTACCTATAATATAATAATATCCAGCAGCAAAAACCCCCAGAAAAAACCTGTTAAACTGCCCCGTTAGGTAAGCAGATTGATGTCAAAAAGCAAGGGGATGTGAAATGAATTGACATCAGGGGTGGAGGAAGCAAAGTCAGTGTGGTGCCAACGCACCAGTGGAACCAATTCCGTGCTCTTGCCAGTGCATTTGCACCGCAACAACCATGCCGTTGCCTCGCCCCCTCCTCATCCTATTTGAAATATACTCGAAGTCGAGTGTGGAATGAAAGTTTCCCCAAAATATCTGCTTTATATACATTATTTACACAATGGGCCACATGTGATTGGCTAATTCCGGGATTCTCCCATGGGCCAATCAGGTTGCGGATTCAGTTCCACCTGGAGCCTGATTGGGTGGCTCCTGCGGACCAATCATACTGCTGCATTTTTCTAGGACCAATCAGACTGCTGCATTCTTAATCCTATTGTTCTAGGACCAATCAGACTGCTGCATTTTGGATCCTATTGTTCTAGGACCAATCAGACTGCGGTCTTTTGGATCCTATTCAACTCAGTACCTAACACTATTATACAGTAGGGATGCAGCTGATCAGAGGTCAGGTAAATGCCGCCCCCAGTTCCCCTGCTGTATCTTGTTCTGTGAGAGAGTTATTCTGCTTGCACAACGTGGCTTTTCCTTCGTCTCTTCCCCCCTGTGTACCCCCAAAATCTGATCCAGAGTGCCTAGGGAATTGAAGGGGCGAGAAGAAGGAAGTTCTCTTATGCAAGGGCAAATCTGCAACATGACTGGAACAGCACTTCTTAGGGGTGCAGGAAGGGGGGCAGGGGGGCCGTCTGACCCAGGTGTCATCACTGAGGGGGGTGACATTTGGCGCGCCGTCCATCCGCGACTCCCAAGCCTACCCTGAGCTGTCAGGGGAAGGGGCGGAGCTGTGCAACCTTGCTGGTGGCCTTCCCCCCTTCCCCCTTCATTTTGACAGCTCGGGGGAGGCTTGGGAGTCATGAGCGGGTGGCACACCATTGCCCCCCACTCCCAGGCTGCTTCCTGGGAGGGAGCCTCCCCCAAGCTGTTAAAAGGAAGATGGAAGGGAGGAAGGCTGCTGGCAAAGCGGCGCGGCTCCCCCCCCCCCCAGGAAGCAGCCCGCCATGGGAAGCTCACTCCACCCCTCCTGGGCAGCTCACCCCCTGGGATGTTCGCTGTGGGCACCACCACCCTGGGACGCTCACTCTGCCCCCCCCCACGGCCCTGCCCCCGGGTGCACAGCATGTGCGCCACTCTGGGTGCCGGAGCAGCTAGTTTTGCCTCTGATTGGCATAGCTCAATCAGGAGCAGGGGGAGACTGTCCTGGGAAGACTTGCCAATCTATACCTGTTGAATTTCTGCCCGACATGCCCTTACCTATCATATTAGGACCAACTTTCAAGAATCAGAAGTTTGAGATAAAGTCCTGGCTTTGTAGCAGTCACCAGTAAGCTTTACACCAGATGCCCGCCTGATGTTTTGAACTACAACTCCCATCACCTCAGCCACCATAGCCAGAGAGGATGGGAACTTTAGTCCACAACTTTTGAAGGACTCTACACTGACTATCCCTGCTTTACACTAATTTTAAAAAGGAGCCGAAGTTCTATTTACGCTGCCACATGTGACCATCCAGATATCTTATGAATTATGCAGTTGTGCATTTCCTTCTTTTTCTGCCTTTATATCACAGTTAGCAATATAAAATAATGGTTTACAACCTAAGAGAGGGAGCAGAACCTCCAAGTGTCCCTATCTTCCAGGGACAATCCTGGATTTACAGAAGCCGTCCCAATTTCTGATTTGATCCCAGAATGTCTCACTTTTCCTTAGGATCTCTCTATTTTCATCAGAGAAATGTTGGAGGGTATAGAGCAGGCATAGGCAAACTCCAGCCCTCCAGATGTTTGGGACTACAATTTCCATCATCCCTAGCTAACAGGACCAGTGGTCAGGAATGATGGGAATTGTAGTCCCAAACATCTGGAGGGCCAGAATTTGCCTGTGCCTGGTATAGAGTAATGTGACCCCCAAGCAAAGGGGATAAGTAACTATACAGCCTTTAGAAGACATCTGAAGGCAGCCCTGTATAGGGAAGATTTTTTAAACATTTTATATGTTATTGTGTTTCTATACATGCTGGAAGCCGCTCAGAGTGGCTTGGGTAATCCTGTCAGATTGGCATAACAACAACAACAACAACAACAACAACAACAACAACAACAACAACAATGGAATAGGACACCTCTATTATTTTGGAGGGTATGAGGTAGCTGAAAAGGAAAAGAAAAGGAATGGGGGAAGCAAGAAGAAAATAAATGAATTCAAGTTTCAGTGTTTACATGCAGCTATATAATGACGCGGGTGGCACTGTGGGCTAAACCACTGAGGCCCTTGGGCTTGCCAATCAGAAGTTCAGCACTTTGAATCCCCATGATGGGATGAGCTCCTGTTGCTCTGTCCCAGCTCCTGCCAACCTAGCAGTTCGAAAGCACACCAGCGCAAGTAGATAAATAGGTACAGCTGCGGTGGGAAGGTAAACTGTGTTACCATACGCTCTGGTTTCCGTCATGGTGTCCCGTTGTGCCAGAAGTGGTTTAGTCATGCTGGCCACATGACCCGGAAAGCTGTCTGTGGACAAACGCCGGCTCCCTCAGCCTGAAAGCGAGATGAGCGCCGCAACCCCATAATCGCCTTTGCCTGGACTTAACTGTCCAGGGGTCCTTTACCTTATATATATAAAGTCTGAGGCCAGAGGGAGCCAAAGGCAGTTGGTTCCAGTCAAAATGGAGGAGGACTTCTTGTCTCATGTCTCCATTGCAATATGGGAGTTGATTCCAATTAGGGGGTGTCATTGTCTGATTTCTCCCTCGGCTGCCAAATGACAGCTAAATCCAAGCATGTCAACTGAAGGGGCTGCATTGTATCATCTCTCCTTCCAATGACAAATAGGTGTTGATTGCAACCAGGCCTGTTAAGTTGACCTCACTGCCTCATCTTTCCTTAATAATAATAATAATTTATTATTTATATCCCGCCCATCTGGCTGGGCTTCCCCAGCCACTCTGGGCAGCTTCCAAAAAAATATTAAAATACTGTAATACATGAAACATTAAAAGCATCCCTAAACAGGGTTGCCTTCAGATGACTTCTAAAAGTCTGGTAGTTGTTGTTCTCTTTGACATCTGGTGGGAGGGCATTCCACAGGGAGGGCGCCACTACTGAGAAGGCCCTCTGCCTGGTTCCCTGTAACTTGGCTTCTCGCAGTGAGGGAACCGCCAGAAGGCCCTCGGTGCTGGACCTCAGTGTCCGGGTAAAACAATGGGGGTGGAGACGCTCCTTCAGATATACTCGACCGAGGCTGTTTAGGGCTTTAAAGGTCAGCACCAACACTTTGAATTGTGCTCGGAAACGTACTGGGAGCCAATGTAGGTCTTTCAAGACCGGTGTTATATGGTCTCGGAGGCCGCTCCCAATCACCAGTCTAGCTGCTGCATTCTGGATTAATTGTAGTTTCCGGGTCACCTTTAGCTGCCCAAGGACGGTTCATTCCACCCAGGCAAATTGACATGGCCTCATCCCTCTCTCACATGCAGCCGGGTAGCATGGCCCTGGTGAATTGCGGCAATGGATATTCCAAAAGCATGCCAGAGGGGAACTGGAGACTTAAGAACAAAGAGATCAGTGAATGTCCTTTTATGAAACCACCCAGACTCTCTCAAATTTCCACTGTCCCTTGTGATGCAAATGAATTCTCCTGAATGCATTTCATACACTTACTTAGCTTTCAAAATAAAAAAAAAAGGAAGTGGCTTAATTTATGCAAATGTGGACGTCGCTCAGCATGCCGCTACAATTCATAATCTTATCAATACAGAATAAACGGATAAGCAAGCGTACCTCATTTGTCCAGTAGTGAATCTCTCACAAAGCACTTGTGTTAAAGCAGTGGTTTTAAATAAAATACACCACTGAGCACTTTCAATTAATCACACTTCCATTCTGTCTCTTAATTTATTAAATACATGTATATCGGCTACCTTTAATGTAATGTATGCAATTTTCAGACAAGGGAGGATGACAGAGAGAAATAAGAATGGTTCCTGAATATTAAAATGTTAACATCTCAGTGTTGGATAAAAGTGAGATAGGATTTGCCAGCCTGCGTGTCTGTCTGCTATATATTTTGCAAAGCGGCTTGTCCATCTGTCCATCCACCTGTTCTCCATAGGTTTGGCTGCCTCTTGAGATATTGTTGCCAAATTCAGTATGAGGGTTCCCCAGCCGAGGGTAGTGGTCGTTGTTGATGACTGAACCTGGGGGTCTCTTGTAGCCAGTGCATGCAGACCTTCCAGGTGTCCCTATTTTCCAGAGGAAGTCCCAAATTTACAAAAGCCGTCCTGGTTTCTGATTTGATCCCAGAATGTCCCGGTTTCCCTTAGGACGTCCCTATTTTCATCAGAGAAATGCTGCAGGGTATGGAGTTATGTGACCCCCGAGCCAAGGAGATAAGTTACTATACAGTGGTACCTTGGGTTAAGAACTTAATTCGTTCTGGAGGTCCGTTCTTAACCTGAAAACTGTTCTTAACCTGAGGTACCACTTTAGCTAATGGGGCCTCCTGCTGCTGCTGCGCCACCAGCACGCGATTTCTGTTCTCATCCTGAAGCAAAGTTCTTAACCCGAGGTACTATTTCTGGGTTAGCGGAGTCTGTAACCTGAAGCAGCTCTAGAACTGAACTGCTCGAGGTACCC